>NC_089587.1:200184878-200872596 GCF_019320115.1 Miscanthus floridulus | reverse complement strand
GTGTATGTACTCGATGCCATAGAACCTGCCTTCCAGCTTTCTTATCGATTTGCAGTATGCGTCCATCTTTTCGCTGGTCGTGTCCCAGTCCTTGTTGAGTTGGTTGATACTAGAGCTAAGTCTCTATAGACATGGAGACGTTTAACACCAAGCTCAACCGCAATGCATAAACCATGCAGGCATGCTTCATATTCAGCGGCGTTATTAGATGCCGGGAAATAAATCCTGAGGACGTACCGGAGCTGCTCCTTGGATGGCGACACGAAAAGAACTCCTGCTCCCGCACTGTCAATGTTGAGAGAGCCGTCGAAGTACATCATCCAATATTCATCGGATCCCGGAGAGGCAGGCGTGCTTAAGTCTGTCCACTTGACGATGAAATCAACGAGTGCCTGAGACTTGATTGTAGTACGGCTTGCAAATTCCAAGGAGAAGGGGCATAGCTCCATTGCCCATTTGACGATGCGCCCGTTTGCATCCTTATTGCAAATGATGTCCCCCAGAGGGTACTCGGTTATGACCACCACACGATATCCATCGAAGTAGTGTCTCAACTTTTGGGATGTTATCAGTATTGCGTAGAGCAGCTTCTGAATCTGTGGGTACCTGGTCTTGGATTCGTTGAGTACCTCACTGATGAAATAAATTGGGCGCTGTACCTTATAGGCATGGCCTGGCTCGTCGCGCTCGACCACCATGGTAGTGGAGACCACCCGATTGGTTGCTGCAATGTAAAGTAGGAGAGTTTCATCTTCTCTGGGAGCAGTGAGGACCGGAGGTGATGTAAGGTATTGTTTTAGCTACGTGAAGGCAGCGTCTGCTTCCTCCGACCACTCAAACTTCTCGGATGCTTTGAGCAGTTTGAAGAACGGTAGCCCTTTTTCTCCTAATCTTGATATAAAATGGCTGAGGGCAGCCATGCATCCGGTAAGCTTCTAGACATCCTTTACCTTTTTGGGGGGCTTCATGTCTAAGACGGCTTTGACTTTCTCCGGATTAGGGCGTATGCCGTCGTGGCTGACGACGTTGCCTAGCAATATACCAGAAGGAACACCAAAGACGCACTTCTTTGGGTTTAACTTCCATTGGAATGTATTGAGGGCTGCAAAGGTGCGTTTTAGGTTGTCAACAAGGGTATGTGCTTCCTTGGTTTTGACAACTACATCATCCACGTAGGCCTCTACAAGGCCGTCTTTTATCTCGTCTATGAGGCAGGCCTAAATGGCGCGTTGGTATGTAGCCCCGGTGTTCTTGAGCCCGAACGACATAGTCATATAGCAGTAGGCGCCAAAAGGCGTGATGAAAGACATCTTGATCTGATCGTCCTTTTTGAGAGCGATCTGGTGATAACCAGAGTAGCAATCGAGAAAGGAAAGGAGCTCGCAACCGGCGGTTGAATCTACAACCTCGTCTATGCGAGGTAAGCCAAAGGGGTCTTTAGGGCAGTGTTTGTTGAGATCAGTGTAATCAACGCACATTCTCCATTCATTATTCTTTTTGCGTACAAGAACCGGGTTGGCTAACCACTCCGGTTGATACACTTCTTTAATGAATCCGGCTGCCAAAAGCCATGTAACTTCTACCCTAATCGCCTCCTTTTTGTCGTGAGCAAAACATCGTAGCTTCTGCTTGATAGGTTTGGCCTTGCTGTTGACATTCAAGGAGTGCTCGATCAAGTTCCGAGGTACACCGGGCATGTCGGCAGGTTTCCATGCGAACACATCCACGTTGCTCCTCAAGAACCCGACGAGCGTGTCTTCCTATTTGGGATCCAGGTTGGCCCCGATAAGGGCCGTTTTGCTGGGGTCACCGTCGACCAGCTGGATCACCTTGTGCTCCTTTGACTTGATGTTCTTGCGTGGAGCCTCGAGCTCTGGGATCTCCAGGTGGTCGGCTGAGGTCTTCTTAGCGTCGAGCATGGTCTCGGCCATGCGAATAGAGAGGTCGTGGGCCTCTGCTATTTTGAAACTGTCGTCTTCGCAGGTGTAGGCGGCGTACACGTTACCTCAGAGGGTTAGGACTCCTTTCTCGGTAGGCATCTTGAGCACCAGATACCTATAATGAGGTATGGCCATGAACTTGGTGAGCGACGGTCGACCAAGAATAGCATGGTAGGTGCCGTCGAAGTCAGCGACCACAAAGTTGACGTAATCAGTGCGGAAGTGGTCCGAGGTCCCAAACTGCACAGGTAGCGTGATCTGCCCGAGAGGTGTAGAGCTCTGTCCAGGAAGAACACCCCAGAACTGTGCCTCGTATGGCTTAAGATCCGCCTGAGCTATCTTTAGGGTGGGCAGACTGTTCTTGAACAGTATATCAATGGAGCTGCCGCCGTTGATTAGTACTCTGTCGAACTAGACCTTGTTGATACAAGGATCGAGGACCAGGGGAAAATGTCCTGGCTCCGGTATTGTGGCCCATTGGTCCTTCCTACTGAAAGAGATTTCGCGGTGAGACCACGGAGGGAGCCGGGGATCAGCGAGGAGGTTATCGGTGTTGGCCACGTTCAAACAAGCATGGGCGAGCAGCTTGCGTTCCCGCTTGGTCTCGATGGACACTTTGCCTCCGATGATGGTGTGCACGCGATCGGTTAGCTTGACGTACTTGTGACGAGGGTCTGCATCATCATCTTCGTTATCCTCGTTGCACTGTTCCGCTACATCGTTAGGCTTATCGGATGTATCCGGAGCCTATTGATGTGTATAGATAGACTTGAGAATGCGGCAATTCTCCATGGTATAGTTTGACTTAGGATGGAGCTGGCAGGGCCCCTTCAATGCTTTGGCGTAGTCGTCTTCGTAGTTACGACGTCCGCCACCCTTTTTAATGGTATTGACCTCGCCGTCGTCTTCCCGAGCACGCTTGCTCCTGTAATCGTTACGGCGGTTACGCTGCTGATTACGTCGGTCGCGGTGGTCGCGGGAGTCGTTGGGCTGGTTGCGGCGGTCAAAACTGCCGTTCTGACCACGGTTGCCACGGTAGTCGTCGTGGTGTGAGGGGTGGTCGGAGCGTGGAACCCTTGCTGCTTCTTCAATAATTATCTTCTTGGCGTCGTCGGCATCCGCATATTTCTTAGCGGTGGATAGGAGCACTGTGACCGACTCAGGTCTCTTCCAGAGGAGCTTGTCTCTTAGGGCGTCGTGGAAGCGGAGGCTAGTGATGAAAGCCTCGATTGCCTCGTTGTCGGAGATTGATGGGACCTTGATGCGCATCTCTGAGAAACGCCGAATGTACTCGCGCAGTGGCTCATCTTTCCGATCTCAGATATATTGCAGATCGTACTTGTTGCCCGGTTGTTCACAAGTAGCGATGAAATTGTCAATGAAGGCTTGCTTAAGCTCCTGCCAAGAATCAAAGTAGTTCGCCGGCAAGCTGACCAGCCATTGGTGACCTGCATGGCCAACAGCGACTGGGAAGTAGTTAGACATGACATGCTCATCAGCCATGGCTGATCTGCACGTGGTTTCGTAGAGCATGACCCATAATTCGGGGTTTTCTTTGCCGTCATACTTCTGAAGTTTCTCGAGCTTAAAATTCTTGGGCCATATGACTTGGCGAAGGTGTGGAGTAAACTGCTTCAAACCCGGTGGACCGTGGGCAGTGTCATACTCCATATGGCGATAGCTTTCGTGGGATGCTCGATCGTCGGCTCTCTGGTTGATGCGAGCGCGTAGATCGCGTCCACCGAGGTAATGGCGGAGATCGTTATTGCCATCGTGGCGATCTTGATTGCCATCTGGATTAGCCCTGCGACCGTGGTTATCGCGGCAATTGTTGCGGTTGTCTTGGTGATTATCGTCCCGGATATCGCGACGGTTCTCCTCCCGACGGCGGTTACCACCGTCATGGCCACCATTTCCGCCTTGATGGTTGTCTGATGGGTCGTTGTTGCGCGAGCCACGTGGGTTGAGTGGCTGTGAGCAACTTGGAAGCTGGCGACTGTGGCTTGACTTGACTGAGACGGATGGAGCTCGGACTTGATTTACAATCTCTGTGGTCTGGGCCATGGCAGCCGTCAGATAGGCTTGTATTTCATTGCGAACCACTTGGGTTTTCGGGGTGTTGGGTAGCCGTTGCATTGTTGCCATGGTGATGGCTACATTGGCACTTGGGGTCCTAAAGACCTATTTGTCCCCCACCCTATCGAAAGCATCATTGAGGTCACGTGGCTGGACCCTTATGCGTCGTGCCTCCATGTCTGCTTCGGCTTCGATTTGTCGGCGATTGAACCGGTCAATATTGCGCGCTTCGCGCGCGGTCCTTTCTTGTTCTGTTTCGCCAACCACCGGCGGTTCGTCATTGCTGACAACATGGATCAAATCCCCTCGTCTTGGTGGGAAAGACGGGAATTGTGAAAACCCCGGGGCGTGGTCTAGCAGATCCAGATCGTACTTGGTGCCGTCGTCTTCGTGATGCTGAAGCTCGGTGTGTACAGATGCTTTAGATGCGATGCCAGACGAGGAGCTAGAGTCGCCCTCTTGGACTGTGTGGACGGATCCTTCCTGATAATCTTCAGTCCAGATCATGTTGACGAAGTCGCGTGGCTTCGGCCGAGGTTGGTGCATGAAACATAGATCCAAGCGGCATTGTAGGTTATACGCGTAGCTGGAGGCAGCGTTTCACAGGCCGTAAGGCTGGACCTGGTGGTTCTCCGTCGAGGCTGCATACTTGGAGAGCCGGAGACCCGTCGCGGAGGCTGGCCGGCGACGAGCGGAGCGCCCTTCAGGAGTAGATAAGACCACGAGATCTATACCAAGTCGTGCAGGACGACTGGTCCGAGCTGGTCGGGTAGATCTGTTGTGGGGAGCGGTTACCTGCTCGTTAGGTTGACTTTGAATCGTACTTACCAGAGCTAGGGTTTCAGCGAGTTTGGTGCCGACCCGATCGATGGAGTTGAGCAGGTCGGTGTTGTCGATCTGCTTCCCTTTGTAGCGGGGAAGCGGACGACGAGTCATCGGCGTGGCTGAAGATGATGTAGGCGTGGTCGGAGCCAGATGTACCGTGGTCGGAGCCAGATCCATCATGGTCGGAGCCAGACGTACCGTGGTCGGAGCCAGATCCATCGTGGTCAGAGCCAGACGTACCGTGGTCAGAGCCAGATCCATCGTGGTCGGAGCCATAGCCGATGTAGGTGAAGCAGTGGTCGGCGCAGACTGAATCCACGCCTCCTCCGTGGTCGTGACGATGAAGCCATCGGAGCCGGTGGTCCAGGTGATCTGGCCGACGGCGAGCTTGAGGCCATTTGGCGTTGCCATGGAGGCGGAAACGATGACCATCTTGTTTGCTTGGAGAGCAGTACGCACACCCCCTACCTGGCGCGCCACTGTCGATGAAATATGGTCGGCAGTCTACCTAGGGGTATGCCCAAGGTAGTAGATTGTCGGCAGACAGGTGCGCAAGCCACAAAACAAGACGGTAACGCAAGTCAGACACGAGGTTTTATCCAGGTTCGGCCGCCAAGAAGGTGTAATACCTACGTCCTGCGTCTGATTTGTATTGCTATATGTCAATGAGAGATGTTTTTTAGAGGGATCCCCTACCCGCCTTATATAGTCTGGGGGGCAGGGTTACAGATCTAGAAACTAATCCTAGTCAGTTACAATTGCCATATGTGGCTGGATAAGGATTCCTATTCTAACCGACCAGGATCCTGCTTGATCGCCAAATCCGCCTTGACTCCTTGCGCAGGACTCCAACTAGGTTGGCTGGGCCACGCGTCGTCTTTCGGATGGACCAGACCCATCGATCCAGGCCAGCCCAAGCTTAGCCGTAAGGGTATAGGGGTTAATACCCCCACAATAACTTACAACAAGAGATAAGTGGATAAACCTTGATAATCATAGTTCTTCCTTCCATGAAGAATAAACTAGGCCTTCTTTTATTTAAAGTTGTTGGAGTTCATCGCATGCCTTGATTCATTTCTGATGTGAATTCATCTCTTGACTCACCCAGATTGGATTTGAGAGTTTCCTATAGGGGTTAGTCCAACAAAATATCTAGTGTCTACACAAGCAATTTTTAGTTCAATAACCAAACTAGACTCCATGTCTAATTTGATTAAGGAATGCTATTTAACCTAAGCACCATGCTTAATTTAAACGCCTATAGAAGTATGTGCAGTACTTCCAAACCAAAACTTACTATGGCAGGCAAAGGTAGCATAAAAGTTCTATAGAGATTTATTCAAATAGAGATGAAAGAGCATGATCATGGTGAGAGATATTTTTATTTATTTATTTTTTAGATAATTAATGCAAGGGCATGGATGTATGAAAAGAACTAAATATGTTGTGGATTTGATATGAGAAAATTCAAACTAAACGGAGTGGATGCATGGATTATTCAAAATAAACATGCAATGGAATGCAATAAGTTAAAGGATAACTACTCATCAAATTTAAAGTCCATAAGTATGGCTATCTCACCTTTCTTGATCGAACTCACCATGACTCACAATATGGAATTTATGAGTAGTGTAACATTTATTTCCATCACTTGAGATGTGATTTGAATTCTTGTGACGTTGACCTTCTTCTCCAATCTACACATGGTTAGAGAATATATATATATGTCTATAAAAACATGTGAGATTGCAGGGTTCCAGTGTTGATGTATCTTGAATGTTTAGGCACCCTAGGTTCTTTAATGTCTTTCTTCTTTTCTTGTGGAAGCTTGCTGAAAGGTCAAAACGATGTATGTTGTCTTGTCTTATTCCACAATTCAATAGAACAGGGGTAATCCTACTAAAGCTAGTGGTATGTTAATGATCTAAATCTTTACGCCAATTGTTTCTCCAGCAACGGTGCCAAAAATGTTTGTTGGTATTTACTAACGCAAATAGAATATGAAGGATTCCACAAGTGCACAAAATACCATTGTAGCATTTTATCGGGAGTATTCCAGGTATTGTTATTTATATTTTACCACAGAGAAACAATGGAGTAAAGATTTATTGGGTAACAAAGGAGTATCTATTAACATACCAACATAGCTAGAGTAGGGGATAAATATAATGATAAGAGCTAAGCATAATAACACTTAGGGTATAGATGACTAAGATAGTGTAAACTAGTTAACTCGGGAGAACAACGGGTGAGGTAGATTCCTAAAACATTCTTATTAGATGGTCAAAGTATATATACATCCAACTATAGCTAAGACTAACTCTACTCATGTGCACTTTAGAACGCCGCTTAGATGGTAGAGCACCCACAATAGATAAATCTATTGACGCGACTACGGTCCTACAATTTAAGAACCTACTCAATTTGGACTGGACTACAAAGGATAGACGGGGCTGTCACCTCCCGCTGCTACCACCCAACTAGAGAACACGGTGCACTCATAGGCAGAGCATCATATAAGCACCATGCTTACACGAGACTCGCCTACTCAACCTAACCGGTAAACTAGCAGGCTAAGCGCTCTATGAACCCGTACACAAAAGTAATAATAACCATAACTAAGCAAGATATATATTCAAAGTAAGCATAGCCATGTAGATAAGAATATGATAAATTGAAAATAAGTCTTACAATATGTAGAAGTGAAGATACAAGGCTTTGCCGAGCCTCCAAGACTAGATCCAAAACTTGAGCATGAGCCCAACTCGACCCTCACTCCTGAGCTACTAATCTACTACATTAGAGAGCTCTAGACCTAATCCTCCTGATGTGTGTTGATCTAAATGAGGGATATGAATTAGGGTTTTAGGGATACCTCCAGACAGGGGGTAGGGGATGCTATATATAGGCCAGAGTATCAATTCTGGACCCTCGGATCAAACTGACTTGAAAGAACGGTGGAGATGCAATCTAGGAGGCTGACTTGTGGGCCCACTATGCCGACCAGCCTATAGGTGGGTCTAGCTAGCCCCACATGTCATCTACTTGTGGTCTGCTTCGATGAGTTGACTTCCAGAGTGTTCTAGAGTCTTCCCACGTCGTTTTTGTTGTGGATAAATGTGACTTTCTTTGACTTGCTGGTTTTTTAGATAAACCCTGCTGAAAACACAAATTCACCAAAACTCATGGAATTTGTTAGTTTAAACCCCTAAACCTATCATGGTGGTCATTTTCATGCATTTATACAAGTTATATTAACGGTTTATGATGGGTGTTAACGACCATCAACAGGGTGATGATGTCAATCTGATGCCCTATACTACTTTATGTAAGCTTGGGAAAGCCCCAGAAGATTTGCTCGAAACAGATATGATGTTAAGGGACTTTGGAGACAATGCATCTAAGATTCAGGGGCAGTTAACGTCGAATTGACGATTAGGAGTAAGACCCTACCTAGTACTTTCTTCATCATCGATGGTAAAGGAACATACAGTCTACTCCTTGGTCATGATTGGATCCACGCTACTTGTTGCATCCCTTCGACAATGAACCAGTGCCTTATCCAATGGCAAGGAGATAACATCGAAGTGGTTCTGACTGACATGTCTGTGAGTGTGGCAACAGCCAATCCAGCATATTGGGAGTTTGAAGACTATGAATGCTTCTCTGGTAGACTCTGGGAAGGAGGCGTCATCAAGATCAATGATGAACGTCAACAGCCGGTCCAACCAATTGGCTCTAAGAGTTTTATTTTGATAACTTCTTTAGTTGATGATTATGGTATGGCTGAATATTACTCTTGTGGGTTAGTTTGTCAAAATGTAGCCATTGTGTTTTGAGAAGTTGAAATTGGAATCAAACGCACAGATATTTTAAGGAGCTTGATAGCCGGTGATTTTTGATTTAGTGTTTAAATCATCATCGGCTATTTTGAGAGCAATTGTTCATTATGAGATTTCGAGCCCTGGTGATTGAGGGTTAACACTTAAGTGTAATCGATTTCAGATCGTTCCCAGGATTGACAGCCAGTACTAGAATAAAAAATGAAAATCCTAATTTAGCCTAAGAAGGCGAAAGCCGGTGCGGTATGCATCACCTTTAGTGCCAAAAATAAAGAAGAAAAAATACAGGTCATATGGAAAACATCAGTGGTATTCAACAAGGAAATCAACACAGAGGAGAAGTGACTGGGATTTTATTCGTAGTTATAATCCTAGGTACAAACTAAGGCCCAAAGATAATGTTGTTCATAATTCCTTCGGCCAGGGTAGTGTTCGCTACAGCATCGACATGATTAGCGAAGTCCTCCACCAATTCATAATGGTCATCCCCATTGGTAGGGATGAAAACAGTACGGATATTTTCTGACCGTATTCGAAACCGAATCCGTTTAGAGGGGTTGAGATTTGTCCATATCTGAGTCCAAATATCCAACATCCGATACCGTATCCGTATCCGAATACTCAAATCGCATATTTATGATGTCGATATCCAATCGTATCCTATCTGACATAGTTGACACTATCCGTATTCGAATCCAAATCCAGACAGAAATATAAAAGCAAATGTAATATCGGTGATATCCGTCCGTATCCGATCCGTTTTCATCCCTACCCACTGGTGAAGCTGGGCTAGAGCCCTCAGAGTTCATGCCCGGAGTTCACGTGGGTAGTCATCAGGGCAACTATAGCCCCATGGCGAACGCCATAGAGGGCAATCTCCCCGACGAGCATAGGGATGTCCTAGTGGTGATTCGCCAGCAGATCGCCTCGAGCGTTCATAGCCCTAGCGGCATTGTTTGCCGCTAGTTGAATGGCCTCCAACTCCTCCGTCAGAGCTGTAATGACAAAAGAGGAAATCATTAAGAGGAGCGCGATGGGGCAAGATGATGAAGGTACAAAGTTGCTTCTAAAGATCCTACCTATGACCCTAGCATTAGATTCCACAAGCCATGCCCGGTCAGCGCTGCTCTCCCCTCCACAGCGATGAGAGCGGTTTAGGAGGCAGCCAGGGCGGCCTCCAAGCGCTCAGTTTCTTGAGTCGCCTCCTAGTGACGACCCAACGCCTCGTCTCATTCATAAAGGTAACATCGGGCATCATCTCTGTTGTACAAATCAGTGGAGTCGATGGAGGAAGTTGCGAGCACCGCCGTCCTCAAACCACGCTAGAAGATTTTGGATGGCGGCCCGAGTAATGTTCCTGTGAAGCAAAGTTACCAAATTCAGATGGTTATCAAAAGATTGGGGATGAAATTTGAACACACCCTGGGATACGGAGGCGCTGGCGCAGAGAGAGATCCTCCTCTAGAATGTCACCAGCAGGACGCTTGCCATCCGCCATTGCTCTTGGTTAAGGACTGAGTTTTTCTGGTCTAAGGAGGAAGAAGAAAGAGTTGTGCAATGGCAAAAGTGAAAGCAAGTACAGATATGACCTTTCGGCTATCCCCTGGAGGTGTGTATTTATAGCCAAAGTTGACATAGGATAGGTTTACCGAGCCAAATCAAAGTAAAGTGCAGTTAATGGAAGGAGAGAGGCCGTTCCAAGAATCAAGGAGGCCACGCGTGGCCAAATGAGAAAGCAGCGGTTGTGGAGATCACGGACACAAGAATTTTCATTTTACTAAGATTTTCTACATCTTGGTTCGGTCTCGGGCTATGGATTTGAAGAATTATTCGATGCAATTTTATGCTACAACTCGAGTCTAGAGATTAGCTCTAAGGGTTAATCAGTCAAAGATGGTTGCGAAGAGCTAGTTTTGAAGGGTCATTAAAAGCCGATCACTAAGCAATGATAGAAAATGCATCGACTGAATGTTTGCACCAAAAGTCACAGAACAGATATACATGAGAGTTGCAAGTCACGAGTCCAAAACCATGCAAGTTACATTCGGAGCATCCAAGCGAGTGGTGCCGGTTTTTGCAACTGCATTATTACTCAAGGTTCCAGAAAGCGAATTTAGAAGAGGTTTGCTCGGTGCGGTTTTGTGTTTACAGTTAGCCCCAGACGGTCTAACACTAGAGAGTTGATCGACCCGGTGCAATCGACTATTTTTGGATTGGCTAAAGAACCTAAGTTCTGAGTTCTCTAGTGGGATCTTCGGTTATCAGTTCAAAGACTACCGCTGAAGGGAATTGGTGGCAATAGAAAAGAACATTCAAAAACAAAACACAAAGGACAGGTGCAAAAAGAAATTTAACCCTATTTACAATCTAAGGGACGAAGAAAATGCGATTAACGATTCCTTCGGCCAGGGTTATATGTGCGACGGCTTTGGCGGTTCCCTCGAAATCGTCCACCAACTCCTAGTAGATGTCGGGATCCTCACCATCTGGGAAGCCAGGCTGTAGCGGACGGAGGTCATGCCTTGAGTGCACCTAAGCAATCATTAGGGCAATGGCGGCCCCATGTCAGACGTCGTGGAGAGCCACCTCCCAAACGCGCATAGGGATGTCCTGGAGACGGGCCTCCAACACACCACCCGGGCATTCAGGGCGTCGGCCGCATTGTTTGGCGTCAACTGGAGTGCCTCCAATTGCTTTGTCAGAGCTACAACAAGAAAGAGGTCGTTATGGGAGGACCAGGAAAACAGAGTAATCAAACACAGAATTATCTTAAAGAACTTACCTACAACTCTGGCATCAGACGCCACCAGTTGTGCCCAAATGGCATTGGTCTCGTCCTCCGCGGCGACGAGGGCAGCCTGTGAGGCGTTCAGAGCGATCTCCAGACGACCGCCCTCACGAGTTGCCTCCAAGTAGCAGTCCATCAACCTATTGATAGCGACGAGCATCGTCTCCATTATAGGAGTTGGAGGAGTCATCAGAAGATCCTGCCGGTGCCGCTGATTCATTATCTCGGGTAGCACCAGAAGGCCCTGCCACATGACGATGGGCACTAGCATGGGATATGGCTCTACAGGTCAAAAGAAGTCAGTTAGGACGATAATTGAAAAGAACAAAGATGCAACCATGATCTGACTTACCCCAGACGACAGAGGTGTTGGCGCATGGGGAGTTCTTCCTTTGGGATTTCATCGGCGGGACGCTTGCCATCAGCCATGGTCCTAGAAGAGATGACTTCTGAAACTAGAAGAAGGAAGTTACGTAGTAAACAAGAGTAAAGGCAGGAGCAGATGTGATCCCTCGGCTATTCTTTGGGAACGTATTTATAAGCCAAAGTGGAGAACTGATGGATCTTTGGGGTCGTGGGAAATAAATGCAGTTTATAGAAGACGGAGGGCTATCTTGGATATCCAGAAAGCCCCGCGTGGCCTAATGAGAAGGAGGCAGTGATGGAAGCAAGCGGACTTGAAAATTTTATTCATCAAGATTATCTTTTTTAGCTTCGCTCAAGTTCGGACGCGGACGTAAAGTATTGTCCATTATAGTTTTGTGTTTTTACACGCATCCAGAGGCAAACCCTAGGGTTGGTCGACTAAGGTTTCAGTTGATTAGTTGTTGGGCCAAGTTCGAAATAGAAGTTAATCCAGAAAGCCGATCATTGATATAGCAGTAATAAAGAGAGTTCATATGCAAATATAATGGAAGATTGGCTATGAAATATGAGCCAAAAGAGGAGAAGCATTGCTCAATGAATTGAAAGGAAGGGAGCATCATGGTCTCCAATCTAACTTTGATCAGGAAAAGGCTAACGAGATGGAGCTAGGAAGTCAGAGAGCATAAGACACGCAGCTGAGGGATGCAGCACGTGCAACGGGCATAAGAGGTAATTTTGGAATAAAATCATTTTTATCCCAAAATTGGGGGGCATGTGTTGACACCAAAATTTGATTCAAAACGAAGAGACACCAAGGTCAAGATTTGTCAAGGGAAAGCCAAGGTATTCGACCAAATCGGCTAAACGAATTGCCAGCAAGAGCGACTAGTAAGATGATATCATTTCAAGGGGATGAGCCCTATCGGCAGGATCAGCAAGACATGAAGCAAGAAGACGCGTCAGGCTCCATAGAAAGGAAAGATTGGAGTCCAAGTTATCTTAAATTAGGAAGTTTTCTTTTCTTTTCCAAGTTTTCGTAATCGGTCTTGTTCGACCAGGACTCGTAGTCAAGCCTCGGGTATAAATATCGAACCCAGGCTATTGTAATAGACATCTCTCATTGATCAACCAAATCAAGTACCTTTACTTTTTGGCTCAGGCCACCCCCTTAGGAGTAGGAGTAGAGTAGATTTCGACAGGTTCTTTGAGAAAGCAGGGCTGCATCAGATGACCTAACCTTTGGCTAGTTTGTGAGTATCCGTCACGACTTATATTGTTACTTGCAAGGCTGCAACAGACGACTGATCTCTTGCGAGTCGCGGTATAAGTTAGTTATTGATCTATATTGTTATTTGTAAGGCTGCAACAGACTACTGATCTCTTACAAATCACGGTATAGATTAGTTATCGATTCGTATCAACCTTTACAAGGCTGCAACAGACGACTGATCTCTTGTAAACGTTGGTATTAATCAAAGTTATCGATATTGTGTTAAATAGTTTACTGTTTAATATAGTATCACCAATTGCCCGATCTAGATTGAGATTCGTTGGTCTTATCTATTGGATCTATCGTCTGCTGATTAGTATCACAATTGAATTCGATTCTTGACGTTAGATCCCGTTTTGATGACTAATCTATCTCAATCTTGATCGTACATGGCAGGTGCTTAAAGTCATGTTCTATTAAGAGATAGATTCATCAATCATCAGTATCTAGTATGACTCCGCTATCAATGCTGCATCAGCCGACTCGACATGTTGATAGCGTGTTAGATTGGACATTGTCGGTTAATAGATCTATCTATTAAGAAGAGCATGGCATTAGCCACCCGCTATGTCTCCATCGGCTATTTAGCCAATGGCTTGAGCCTCCACGCGCATAACATGCTTTCACGATTCCTTTGCGATATAAGTAGATCTATCGATCGCTGGTCTCTGATCTAGGGTCCTACTGTCAATGCTGCATCAGACGACTTGACCTATTGACGGTACAATAGATTGGGTCTAATTGTTTATAGATTTATTTGTATCCGATGGATGAGCGATCATATGTTGTGCGACACGATCACTGGAATCGGCTGTTTAGCCGATAGCCCGTTTTGTTGAGGATGTACTGGCTATTTATATGCTTTTACTTGTTTTTATCCTGGTTAGAAGCTAGTATGTCTCTCACATGTATGCTTACACGTCTACCCTTACATCTTTCACATGTTTTCATGATCATCGGCTAAGTTAGATCTATATAACTAAGTAA
The DNA here is from genome assembly GCF_019320115.1 of Miscanthus floridulus. Lineage (NCBI taxonomy): Eukaryota > Viridiplantae > Streptophyta > Magnoliopsida > Poales > Poaceae > Miscanthus > Miscanthus floridulus. The sequence continues at coordinate 200,858,502 of NC_089587.1, read as the reverse complement.
TTAATAATTGCCGATATGCCTATTTTGTTTACATCACATCATGAACATGCTGGATATCGACTCTCTAGTCGATAGCCTTATCGTGCTGGCCACTTAGCCATATATTTGAAATTGTCTGGACAAACACCGGCATGTTCCAACTTAAATTACTGATCAACTTTATCTCCTTGTCAATTGCAGGGTCAATTTGACTGGCATGCCCTCGGTCACGACCATCCGGTCTGGTGCCCTTCCTAAGTCCGGAAAGAGCTCGGGATCTACTCCGCGCGGTTTCTCTCGGCTTGCTACATGTGCCGACGGCTACCTGCCACTTTCTGCCATCGACAGTGTGTGGATCCGGCGAGGAGCAGGCTCGGCTCCTTCCTCTCTTCCCCACCGCCCCTTTCTCTACCACCGGCATGTCCAGATGGGGATCCAGTGGTGGCGGCGCGTCTACGTGCGTGGCGTGGCGGGCGGTGGCGCTCTTCCTCCACCGGCGACCCTCTCCTCTTCCTCTCCCGGATCCAGCGACCGTGGATGAGCTATGCGTGGATCCAGCGTCTCCGACCCGCGTCTCCGGTGAGGACGCAGTGGATCCGGCGTCTCCGACCTACGTCTCCGGCGAGCAGCTGCGACGGCGGCGACGCTTGGATGGGCTCGCCGGGCTTATCCACGGGTTTTTCTTTTTTTCTTTTTTTATTTGATTTACCGAGACGTGCATCCAACCGCCTCGGAAAAGGTCCCATCAACCAGTGACCTTTCGTCCGAGGCGGTTGCGATGCCCGCCTCGGTAAATCAATTTTGCCCGTAAAGATTTGTGTAGTAGTGATGAGATCGATGGAATAAGCATGATGGTTTTAGGCTCGAAGGATCAACCCGAGGGTAGGGTCAGTGGTGAGTCGAGAACACTGAGTGACATGTCTCTCTTGAGCTAGTTAAGGACCGTTGCGTCTGTTGTAGTGAGTTTGGAACACCCTTAGTACAGATCAAATGCCATTATATGGAGGTGGTAAGCCAAGTATCAAGATGTGACAAGTTGTTATATGGATTCGATGCAATTTGATTAGTACTGCTCCATGTCTCGTCCATTCATTGTCGACTTAGCCCTTTAATTTGCTGGAAAGGTTGTAGGAATGAATGAATCGCCCCTTATCCAGGCATGGGCATGGTAGCTCAGTCTCGTGCTTCATATGAGTAAAGTTATACCCCTCTTTAGAGTTATTTGATCATTTTTGAAATGTTGCACTCTCGGTTATGATAATGTTCTAGGTGTTTGGCCTCGCTCAGAGTAGACATGTGTATTTGGCTCTTTGATCCCGTTCGCTTCGCTGAAAAAACAAGTCAAAACACTATTCTGGCTGATTTGCTGTCAAAGAAAAATACTATTCCTGCTGAAAAAAGATGCTGATTTGTGTTTGTGAATGATGAGCTCCCTTACTTTGAGTAGTTTAATTCATATACCAACTTCTTGCATTTCAAGTCCTTTAGAGCCATATCATTTATTAATTTATGAGACATCTTTAATTATGCAAACTATAAAAGGACTATGATTTCTCTTTGCATCCACCAAAGTACATAGTATGTTTGGATAAACCGTGTGAGTATGGTTGTACTCACGGTACAATCGTTAAGCTGATTTTTTTCAAGTTGTTGGAGACCATGTTAGCCACTCAAATGGCTCGAGTATGGTTGGTAGCATATCAAGTGGACAAGACGAGCACCTCTACCCCACTCCAGGTAGTGCTATGGATGAGCGAGACAACATAAATAGCGAGCTTAGTATAACAACTAAACAATGTATTATTTTCTACTACCACTTTAATTGTTTTATTAATAATTGTTTTTGTTGAATGTGTACTTTTGGGATGGGGTTGAATCTCGAAAACCTGGCGACCATGGTTGTATACTTCACGGCTAGATCTTGTGGTTATGCATTAGTGGTCAGGGATCACAAGAGTTGGTCTGCTTAAGCTGAGTTGGTTAAAAAATAACAATCAGTTTAGGTAAATCAATTTGATAAGATCCTTGCAAACAATTATCCTTGTTCACAATCAGTCAGGGATCACGAGAGTTTGTAATCTGTGCTACGAGGGTTCTCTTGTAGCTGCGTCGTGTAATTCTCTCTGCTTAATGAAAAACGGGCTATATTCCCCGATCGTGAAAAAAAATAACACCACTTATAGGTTCGTCATGGCACCATATGTTAGAATAATATTTCCTAGTGATCAATTAGCAGATTAATGACATCATTAGTAGTTGCTAATGATAGAGGAATATGTTCTTTCGAGAGTCCCTTTAGACATGTATATATGTGTGTGTAATCATTCATGAGATCAATACAAACAATCATTCTATCTATTTTTGTGTCTCTTGCATACTTTACTCTAAACACCATGAAAGGCCACTGTGAGCCTAGGAGGCCGAGTGTCCTGTCCTGGTTTTAGAGGCGGTAAGAGCATCTCCAGCGATGACCCTTAAATCAGGGCCTCTACTTTTAATCCGGTGGCTTCCCCTCATTTTGAAGGCCTGTTTTAGAGGTGGTAAGAGCATTGCGCGGGCAGAAAACCGTTGCAACAACCGAATAGGGATCGAGTGGAGGGTCCCTAGGAATGAGGGCCAAGGGGTGTGATATATGGGCCACCTAAATTTGAGGGCTTAAGTAGGTCCTGTGTTTTTTATGTAAGCCCTCAAATTTTAGTTGAGGAGCTCGTTTGAGGGCCTCGCCGGAGATGCGACTTTATAAAAATGCCAAACCCGCTAGCGGTATACGTTTAGTACTGCAGTTTCTGCTCTGCCAGATTATATTTTTGCAAAAAACGAAAACAAAAATAAAAAATATCTAGTGATTGGGGATTGGGCATTTGGGCTCCATGATTCGGACCCATGATGGAAGGGCTTCAGGCCTGCAACCATTCAACGTGGACCCGGTTTTTTGGAGCATTCGTTGCAGGGATGCGATTATGCGAGCGCCATTCGTGCTCTGAGCCTCTGAGAAGCATTGCGTAGCGCACGACGAACAAACGGAGACGAGAAGCTGAACCTGAACCGCCCCCACCAATGCGCGAGGAGAATGCGCAACCTGCCGATCTCTCGCATCTCCGCCCCCTCCGTCGAAATCTCACTCTTTTCTCTCTCCTCCCGCACGAATCTGCTCGCTGCCACCGGCAACTTTTTCCGCCGTCCACGACGAAACCGACGAGGAGGAAGATACCAATACCGCTTTAACATAACGACCGCCGGAAACGGCGCGGGCAATGAAGGCGGCCGCCGCAGGAGGCGGCAAGGAGAGCCCGGCGGCCTCCCTCCTCCGCTTCGTCCTCCTGCTCCTCCTCCCTCTCACCGTGCTCTACATCTTCTACACCCTCCACGTCATTCTCTCCTCAACCCCCTCCTGCCCGCCGGCGGACCCCGTCACAGCCAAGGGCACGTCAAACGCCTTGGCCGTCTCGCATCTTACCAACAATTATAACCTTACATCGTTAACGCCATCGCCGCCGCCTCATCCTCCTCCTCCTCCCGCCGTGCTCGCGGCGACGACTCTGCAGCACGTAGTGTTCGGCATCGCGGCGTCGGCGCGCCTGTGGGAGAAGCGTAAGGAGTACATCAAGATCTGGTGGCGCCCAGGCGGGGGCATGCGGGGCTTCGTGTGGATGGACAGCCCCGTGCGGCCTTCCAGCGTGCCGGAGGGGCTGCCGCCCATCATGGTCTCCTCGGATACCTCCCGCTTCCCCTACACGCACCGGCGCGGGCACCGGTCGGCCATCCGCATCTCTCGCATCGTCTCCGAGACCTTCCGCCTCGGCCTCCCCGATGTGCGGTGGTTCGTCATGGGCGACGACGACACCGTCTTCCTCCCCGACAACCTCCTCGCGGTGCTCAGCAGGCTCGACCACCGGCAGCCCTACTACATTGGCTCCCCCTCCGAGAGCCACCTGCAGAACATCTACTTCTCGTACGGGATGGCGTTCGGCGGCGGGGGCTTCGCCATCAGCCAGCCGCTGGCGGCGAGGCTGGAGCGGATGCAGGACGCGTGCATCCGGCGGTACCCGTCGCTGTACGGCAGCGACGACCGCATCCAGGCGTGCATGGCGGAGCTGGGCGTGCCGCTGACAAGGCACCCAGGGTTCCACCAGTACGACGTGTACGGGGACCTCCTGGGCCTCCTCGCCGCGCACCCCGTCGCGCCGCTTGTGTCGCTGCACCACCTCGACGTGGTGCGCCCGCTGTTCCCGAACGCGCGGTCCCGCCCGGCCGCGGTGCGGAGGCTGTTCGAGGGCCCCGTCATGCTGGACTCGGTGGGGGTGATGCAGCAGTCCATATGCTACGACGAGGCAAAGCGGTGGACGGTGTCGGTGGCGTGGGGGTTCGTGGTGATGGTGGCGAGGGGCGTGATCTCGCCGCGGGAGATGGAGACCCCCGCGCGGACGTTCCTCAACTGGTACCGACGCGCCGACTACAAGTCGCACGCTTTCAACACGCGGCCGCTGGCGCGCAACCCGTGCGTGCGGCCCGCGCTGTATTACCTGGCCTCTGCGCGGCGTGCGGTGGCGCGCGGCGGCGAGACCACTGTGACGAGGTACCAGCGGTGGCGGCGGCGCGACGAGGCACGCCCGGTGTGCCGGTGGAAGATCCCAGACCCCGACACGCTGCTCGACAGCGTGCTCGTGGTTAAGAAGCCCGATCCCGCATTGTGGGATAAGGTAATCCTCGTCGAGCTCTCTGCCTCTGTTCATGCTCATGCTCAGAGGACAATTCTACTCTACTCTATCATCTACAGCTAGTGTTTGATGCTGACTGGTTAGTTGTTTCATGATCGTGTTGCAGTCTCCGAGACGGAATTGCTGCAGGGTGCTATCGTCTCCCGGGGCAGGGGAGGACGGCAACAAGACGATGACCATAGACGTTAGTGTATGTGAGGACTGGGAGATCAACCAACGGTAAAATGTAATTATCACACAGACAAGCTGTATAGGTAATTCATCACTTTCACTTTGTCCTTTATTCCTGTAACAGTAAAGATATATAGAAGGGAAAAAAGAAAGAACATCTACACATCCCCTTCCCATATGAGCATTGATCATGCCGGTTCTTGTTCTTTTGTCCCTATATGAACCCATCTATCTACACATGCTAATGCGACAATGGACAAGTTTAAAGGACTAGAATTACACGTTTACACGGGAGTCCAAAGTTGATGTCGCTTGATGATACTGGCAGCTTTCAGGAGAATGTCTTGCTCTGTAGATGACCACTCCTCTGTCTTCTGTGGCCACAGAAAATCAATTGTTACTTTGTTAGTGAGGAAATAGGGCTCTGGTACACTAAACCAATAGTGCTACACTAAACTCCATGTACTGAACCGACCAATTGAGCTGTTGTACTACCAAATCACTCTGAAAAGCTCAGTTCAGCTTGGTTGTCAAGCTGCTTCCTAAATAGCCACCAACACTCAGAGAACAAACACAAAACCACAACACAGATTCCCAATATCAGCTAAACTCCAACAAAGCACGCAAGTGCACTTCTTCAGACTTATCTATCACGCAAAAGATGCTAGTGTGGTAACTCCTACATGATATTTGGCAGCACAATGTTGTTTGGAGATCATATATTCCTGTTTCCTTCCACATAGTGAAGATATGAAACAAGGTTTTCATCCCTACATGTTTACAGAGCAGTATGTTGGCTGACGTTTGTTTGAACGACTGCTATTTCCACAAGAAGACAAATGTTTTCTGTAGATCAAAGTCTAATATATGATATACCAGACATTTCACATTGTGTTGTCGAATTAATAGTACCTCACATGTCAGAATCATGATAAGAGATCAGTTTTTTAAGTGGATCATAGTTAACATACCGTGCTTTTGATGTTGCAACCAATGGTAAGCTCTCCAGTTGAACTTTCTAACCGTGAGAGATAGCAGTATGGAGCGTCAATTTTTGAGTTGGACATCAACATTACTTTTATCTCCTCTGTTATAGCAGGAATCTTTTCGATGTCTGCAATTCTTACAGGAAGTTTGGCCACGCTAGCATGCCACTGGGCCCTTGATTTGTTCACTATCACCTGCATGGAATTAAAGAATACAGATAATAGTCCATGGAATAGCAATGAGTCCAAAACGCCACATTGATATGCAAAATTTGCATTCAGACTTCAGAGATAAGACAAAATGGCAGTTCAAACATGACACATTACTTGGCTGGAGAATAGTGAGTTAGGGACTACAACGGGGAGTTTTTCTGTATTTATCAACGAAGTAGAAGTCAGTCCAATTTCAACCACTTGCCCTTCTATTGATCCAGCCTGCAATTGAAAAGCACTTGTAGTCACTCGAAGTTTGCATCAAGCTGAAAAGCAGTAAACCAGTTTGATATAGCCATTAAAACTAGACAAACTAAAAATATCTAACTATGAAGCACTTTTGTTAGAAGAAAGCTAAGTCCTGACTCAAAAAAAAAATTCCCCACTGCTTAGCCTTTGTTAACATTTTAAGGAAAAAAATGCACCAGATGCAGCATGGGTCCTGTCGGTGCAGAAAGTGACCAACAAGTAAATATTTGTAGTTTTGTCGTACGTTGTGATCGGAGATGGCCTAGCACTCAATGAGACAGGGTTTATACTGGTTCAGGCAACGTGCCCTACGTCCAGTTTGAGTCGGTCGGTGACTTTATTCCTGAGTCCAGGTACTCGAAGTTTGCAGTGGGGTTACAAATGAGAAAGAGAGAGATGGGGGGTACAAGAGGTCCGATCGGACTCCGGTCGGAAGGGCCGAGAGTGACGGGACCCCCGCTATGAGCTAAGTGTTCGAGCGTGTGCTCATGGTTTGAACCTGGTGGTTCTGCTGTTGTGTAGTAGTGAACTTGATTGATCTAATGAATCTGAATGAACTTGGATGAACCTGAACGTTGAGAGAGAGCGCATCCCCTTTTATAGATGAAGGGGATGACCTTACAAGTGAGAGGGAGAGAGTACGTATGCTTCTAAGCCTTGTTGCCCACGCCGGCGGGTACAGGATGATGGTAGGCGCCCACAACACTGTTGGATGTCAGATGCACGTGGGAGGTTGTGTTGTCTTCTTCGGATATGACAGACGTCGACGCCTACCATATTGTTGATACCTGGAGGTATGCAAGGTGTTTTACCATATTCGCCTAGTACAGTAAATGGCGGCGCCCACAACACTGTCGATTTCCAGAGGCATGTGGGGGAGCCTTACCGTATGGGAGTTAATGGCGCCCACAATACTGTAGGGGAAAATATCGACGCCTACAACACTGCTTGGGTTCTGACGTGCCAGGGAGATCGCAGAGTACTGTTTCCGCAAGTGTACAGGGTACGGACCCTGGTATTGCGGTTTGACTTGTGCGCCCTGTCTTACTTTCTCCGTCCGTTTCCTGGTCCTTACCGAGCGAGCGTCCCTGGTCGGTTGGTCCTAGTCGGCTCTGATCGCGCCAGTCGGAGAAGAACAGTGAGCAGGGGCTTGGCGCATCCCCGGTCGGAGATGCGGGTCGGAGTCGGAAGTAGTGCTTTGGCTAGGCCTTTTGGTCGGAGAGGCCGTCCGGAGGTGGGCTGGAGACCGAAGCGAGCGCTTCGGTCGGAGAGGTGGGCCGGAGTCAGAAAACGGGCGCCATTCCTCCTCGGCCAAACCTTTCGGTCGGTGATTGGATCACCCTTCTGGCCTGTCGTTTAGATACCTGGGCCGGCCCACGAGTTACGCGTTGTCTGCTTGGGCCGAGCCTTTGTTTGAGAAGCCGGTCCGCGAGGGACCCCGAGTTTATGAATCCGACAGGTCCTTTCATATCTTATTCAGTATGTGAGAAACTCATTGAAGTATGATAAATTTTCATTGTTTACCTACATTATTAACTCGCTGAGATAAAATAATTCTTATCCAAAGGTAGCTAATACATATGATGATTTAACTTTTTCAGGAAGTTTAACCACTAAATTTTACCCATTTTATTGCTGAGATATCGTGCGATTTTGGTTTCCATAAAAATAGAGTACAAAAGGTTCGTTAGATATAACCAGGGACCTTGATGTAGTCTCCAACTGAGAATGGCTTTGAAAATTGTAGAGAGAATCCACTCAGCATGTTACCAAGGATATCTCTTGCCGCAAAAGCAGTAGCAACACCTATAACAACATACAGAAGAGAATATTATTCCCCCCGTACCACAAGTACAGGAAATGCTCACACAAAGAAGAACACTACATATTAAAAGATTACCTCCAACACCACCAACAGTTAATATTGACTGCACAGGTACACCACAAGCTTCAGCAAGAGCTATAACTCCAAGTGCTATCAGTCCTAATGATGACACCTTATCAAATGCTGACAATCTTTCACGGTCAGTTCCTGTAGCAGCTTGTTTGGCCATAGCATGGCCAATGAAGTAAGTTTTCCACCTGTGAAGGAACCACACAAAAGATACAGAAAATGCTCCCTTCCATGCCTGTAGAAGATAAGCTGAAATGCCTGGTTCAATAACTGCAGCCCTGAAGAAGGAAGGAAACATCAGAGACCTCAGACATATTCAGAACAAGTATAACCAGAAAAATGATCTGCATCGTAGTAGTGCGGTTTGTATAACAATACCACTGAATAAAACAATATCATGCTGTCAATCTCACTATGAACAAATATAAAATACCATGTATAGCATCAATTTTCTAGCACGTATAGATATATATACTGCAGAGGAACATCATAGGAAGTTTACATCAAAAAATATATATATGAAAGGAACATGAAAACTCCCAGAAACATGGTTTGACCTCAAAAGCATTCAGCAAAATTTCGTGGCCAATAATATTTTACAATAAGAAGGTACTAAGAAAATTAGTCTCTCAAAAGGGGAAATAGCAAATAAGTCCTCACATCTGCGAAAATGCCATAAACGTGATGATATATTTTGCAGGATCTTTCAGTGCACTCCACAAGCTTGTTTCATAAGGCAGATGTTTCTTAGTAGAGTCTCCCCAGAGTGTCCTGAAAGGACCATCTGATGCATACTTGTGCATCTTCCTTAGAACAACAGGCATTACAAACCATGCCATTGCTGCACCAATCAGTGTCCCACCAAGTGGAACGATCACCTTTTCTAGATCTCCATGATTACCAAATAACTCTCGGATATGAAGTTTAATTGCATCATTCAGATGCTTCACGTTGTTTCCTGCAGCAGTCCTAGCAGAACAATGCCCATCTTCTGACATATGAATCCAGGTGTTCCCACCATCATCTATACTGTCAACTTTAGAAGCTCCAGTAGAAGAAACCTTTGACATGGCAGCTAACAAAAGAGCCCCTGCATTGACTCAGATATCCAACATGCACATTGTCAAATAGTCAAATTTACATAACTGAAGATCAAACGTGCACACACAGTGACAAAAACATTGTGGAAATCAAGAAAGAAAGCATTTCAAGCACTTAGGCTTTGTTCGCTTCTCTTATAATCCGTCTTTTTCAGGTTGTTTTTTCAACAAAAACAGTGTTTTTCTCTTACAACAAATCAGCCGGAACAGTGTTTCGGCTTGTTTTTTCAGCGAAGCAAACGGGGCCAGAGGAGAAGCTGGTCCAAGCAGTTTAGTGGTAAGATGCGCACTGCTCAGGGCCCCAAAAAACCTAGGGTCCAAACTTTTTTCTGAACACTAATTTGTATTAGTACTAATCAGCAAATTAGATGGGTGATGAATAAATTAGCAATAAAAAAGCCTTCTTCATCCTTCGACCAACCAACTCTTGAGGCCCATGCATTTTCCCTACCTCTAATTAATCCCCACCATGTTAGAGTCACAAGCATGTATCTCTCTCACTCTCCCTTTCATCTTTCCAATCAGCAATCGCCACTCCAATTGGGAGAAATTTTCTCTGAGAAATTAACTACCACCTCAGTGCTTGAACGATAGCACGTTTTAGGTAAAAGCATATTAGTCAATAGTTCCAAGATTTGCTTTTGGCAAGACATAGTGCTGAGATAATATTGTGGCGGCCATATGATTAATAAACACTCGTTTCCCTTTATCTCCCCAACTTGTATTGGGGACCAAATTTTTGTTCGGTTCCGGGCCTCAAGATTCTCATTGTCGGGTATCAATATTAGGGATACCCAAAGCAAGTAAGTTAGCGTCCATGCTGACTTTCCCAGATGGAGCAAGACGAATTAAAAAGTTTTGCCCAACCCCAAGGCCGCGGGCTCCTCCTCGCCTGACCCCAAGGCCGCAGGCTCCGTCTCGCCCGACCTCGAGGCCGCGGGCGTCTCGCCCAAGGCCGCGGGCTCCGTCTCGCCTGACCCCTCGGGTGTGGGCTCCGTCTTGCCCGACCCCTCGGGTGCGGGCTCCGTCTCGTCCGACCCCTCGGGTGCGGGTTCCGTCTCGTTCGACGGGGACCCATATCGCCGTCAACCACTCCAGGTCCAAGTGTATGGGCCTGGGTCAAAACCCTAACATCATAAAAGAGACTGACATGCCTCGATGTAACCCGCGGCCATGACGGGCCATACCCAAGGATTCACATCAAAAACAGTGTCGGGCGTGCCGGTACTGTTCTGCCTAACCCTCGTACGAACGCTGACAGACGCGTCAGCTCACCACGACGTCCGCCAGGACGAAATGGAACGCCATGACCGGCAGATGACGCTTGCGCATGGCGCTAGTGACGAACAGGGCCGCGACGTGGAGCCATCCCTGTTGACATCTATAGGATTGGCGGGACCCCATGAAGGAGAAGAAGGACCCGATGATCCTGGAAACCTTCTGCTCCCTCTCATTCTTCTCCTTTTCCTCCGTTGTAACCCGCGCTTCCCTTTGCCTATAAAAGAGGAAGCAGGACGCCCCATGAAAGGAGAATCCAGATCCGCACGAGACCGAACCATGAGATAAAAACACAAGAGCATGACACGAACACACGGTTGAGGGGCGATCGAGCTCTCAGCACCTGTTTAGTCCTTCCATCAGAGACTTGAGATCTTTTCCCTCTCTCGCCTATTTGTAACCCCTACTGCAAACCAAGTGCCGGTAACATAAGCAGCAGCAAACTGGACGTAGGGACATTTCGCCTGAACCAGTATAAACCCTTGTGTCCTCCAAGCACACCATCCGGGCCAGACGCACAAATACAAATTTACTCGTCGGTGGTCCAAAATCACCGACAGTTCGCACGCCAGGTAAGGAATTTTTGCACGTCTCGATGTCTACATCAGGCCTCGGATGGCTAGTCACGACGTCAGTTGGGTCACGGGCGTGCACATGCGCTTTGGGAACCTGGACTTCATCGTTACGATGGAGGGAGAGTTGGCGCAGGTTCCCACCACCGTCCAACCTATCCACTCCGTCGGCCTCGACGTGATCGCCAAGGTGCTTGAGGAGCTGCAGCTGCATGCACCAGAGGCTCATGCCCCCGGGAGCAACCAGCCCCTCAGCTTCAATTACGGGAGGCTAGAGCGCCAGCTCGGCGCCTTCCTGGGACCCCAACTGTCCTGGGAGGACCTGGGCCGCCTCATGTTCTCGTTCGCCAACGTCATGACGTAGCTTGCTAGAGGAGAGCCACTCTCCCCAAAATACCTCATCCGGAGCACCCCGACAGCGCTCCCGTTCGGTCTGTGCAACACCATAGAGACCGTTGGTCACCTTGCGGCGCAATGCATGCCCTCATCCCCTACGAACGATGAGTTCGTGGGGATGACCGAATATGTCATGGAATCTTTCCACGACCTCCTCACGGGAGAATCGGAGTCGGCCTTTGACTCTGACTCCAACAGGGGGAGCCATCACCCCTCACGTGAATGTTTCATGGCAGGTACCCCCGAGGGATACGTCGAAAGCATCCATGAGGGAGAGGCTACCCCAACAAACGACCTCGACGATGAGGTCGAGGGGGATGCAAGGGCCCCATCTCGCCTGCGGATAGAGCAGCTGAGGGCCCGGAACCAAGAGATCAAGGAAGCACGACTCCAGCTCGAGCAGGAATGCGCGGAGCTCGAGCAAGAGATTGAGCGCCATAGAGACAGTGGGCTTGCACGCACCGTGGCCCACAACGTGAACCAAAGGATCATCGACGACGATGAAGCCCTCCCACACTTCACCTGGGCGAGCCAGAACATTGCTGCTGTGGCGGCCTTGCTCCGGGGGCTTCCGAGACCCACGACACCCGAGGATCATTGGCCCATCATGAGATTCGCACTTTACTCGAGTGTATGGCGGCATAGCAGGCCGAGAGCTCGCTGTCCCGACGACGCGAGCTCGACGCCAGCCAGCTCACGCCCTCAGAGCGACCCGACAAGGACGTGTCAATCCACCAGGCGTAGCAAGGCGGCTAGCCACGCACCGCAGTCTCGATGCATGAGCGTCTTAGCCTCCACCATGACACGCGTGACACCCTTGACGCCCTGTAGGCATGCCCACGGCGATGCGAGGGAGGAAGCTAACCACAACTACCACCCTTGTCGTGGCAGACGCTACAACTGCAGCGAGGACAGAAGCTCGAGCCCCGACTTGCTGGGATCTTAGGCCTTTGGTCGACATATCCTCAACGTCGTCTTCCCACCGCGGTACCGATCGTCGACCAACATCCCAAAATACTTCGGGGAAACGAACTCTGAACTGTGGTTCGAGGATTATTGGCTTGCTTGCCAAGCCGGTGGAGCGGATAGTGATAATTTCATTATCCACAACCTTCCATTGTTCCTGGCCGATTTGACACGAACGTGGTTGGAACACCTTCCGCCTAACCAAATCCAAAGTTGGGAGAACCTAAAAGAGATCTTCGTGGGAAACTTTCAGGGCACATACGTGCGCTCTGGGAACCCATGGGATCTCAAGAACCGCCGATAGAAGTCTAGGGAAACTCTTCATGGGTACATCCGGTGCTTCTCTCGGCAGTGCAACGAGCTGCCCAACGTCGCCGACGCCGGCGTCATAGGAGCTTTCCTATCTAGGACCACCTATGAGTCCCTGGTTCACAAGCTGGGACATGAGGGACATAAGGGCCCACGAACCACCAAGGAGCTCCTCGACATCGCCACTAGCCACGCCTCGGGCGAGGAGGTGGTCGGGGTGATTTTCGACCGCCGCAAAGGCAAGGCAAAGCAGGACGAGGATGCCGACGAAGGCACCTCCAACCGCCCCAACAAGAAGAAGAACAAGCAGCGACGTGAGGGCTCACTCGTGGCCACCGTCGACCGTAAGGGAGGACAGAAGCCCACCGAGGGTAGCCCAGACCACTTCGAGATGCTACTCAAAGGGCCATGCCCGAACCATGCTTTTCCCGTCAAGCACCTATACAAGGACTATGTCCTCATGAAGCGGTTCTTGTCCAACAAGGGAGAGCATAGGAAGGAGCCCAAGCTGGCCATAGACGACGCCGAGGGGAAGGATGGTAGATTTCTAGTGCTGGATGGCTGCCTCATGATCTTCGGTGGATCGACGGCCTACGACTCTAGGTGCCGCTAGAAGCTTGCGCGCCGTGAGGTCTATATGGCTGAGCTGGCCATGCCTTCCTTCCTCCGATGGTCAGAGTCCGCCATAACCTTTGATCAGACCGACCACCCAGAATGCATCCTGCAGCCGAGAAGATATCCGTTCGTGGTTGACCCAATCATTGACATGAAGCGGCTCACCAAGGTGCTGATGGATGGAGGCAGCGGCCTCAACATCATGTATGCTAAAAACGCTCGATGCCATGGACATCGACCTAGCGCGCATCCAGCCGATCGGGGCGCCTTTCCACGGCATCATGCTAGGAAAGCAGGCCGTGCCACTAGGGTAGATCGATCTGCCCGTCACCTTCGTGGATCCGACCAATTATAGGACGAAGACCCTTACCTTCATGGTGGTCGGGTTCCACAGAACCTACCACGCCATCCTAGGATGTCTATGCTATGCGAAGTTCATGGCCGTCCCCAACTACACCTATCCAAAGTTGAAGATGCTGGGTCCATGCGGGGTCATCACCATCGGCATCTCCTTCCAGCACGCCTACGAGTGCGAGGTCGAGTGCTGTGAACACGCCGCGGCAATTGTCGCAATTGCTATGGTTGGCTAGGTTGTTCAAGCCTGTAGAAGGCGCCAAAGAGGTCCTCATAGACCCCAGCAGCTCCGAGGGCAAAGTGGTGTGCATTGGCACCACGCTTTCCTCCGAATAGGAAAGCGCGCTCGTCGACTTCCTCTGCGCCAACAGAGACATATTTGCGTGGAGATCCTTGGACATGCTAGGCATTCTGAGAGAAGTCGCCGAGCATGCCTTGAAGATTAGGCCAGGCTCCAAGCCGGTGAAGCAGCGTCTATGTCACTTCGATGAGGATAAACGTAGAGCCATCGATGAGGAGATTGCGAAGCTTTTGGCGGCTGAGTCCATCAAGGAAGTATACCCCGAGTGGTTAGCCAATCTTGTTCTTGTATAAAAAAGAGTGGGAAATGGAGAATATGTGTTGACTACACAGGTCTCAACGAAGCATGTCCAAAGGATCCATTTCCTTTGCCACGCATAGACCAAGTAGTCGACTCGACCTTAGGGTGCGAAACCCTTTGTTTCCTTGATGCATACTCCGGACCATCAAATCGCGATGAAAGAGTCTGACCAGCTCATGACTTCTTTCATCACCCTGTTCGGATCATTCTACTACATCACAATGTCGTTCAGTCTGAAGAACGCGGGGGCTATGTACCAATGCTGCATGCTTAAGTGTTTGGAGATCTCATCGGCGGACCGTTGAGGCCTATGTAGATGACATCATGGTCAAGTCCAAACGGGCTGACTCGGTTGTGGCCAACCTAGAGCAGACCTTCATGAAACTCGAGCAAACGACATTAAGCTCAAACCTCGAGAAGTGCCTTTTCGGGGTCCTAAGGGCTATGCTGCTGGGTTTTATCGTCTCCGAGCATGGCATTGAAGCCAACCCGGAGAAGATCTCGGCCATCACAAGGATGGGCCCGATTAGAACATAAAGAGGCTACAATGAGTTACAGGGTGTCTCACCGCGCTAGTCATTTTATCTCATGCCTTGGCGAAAGAGGTCTCCCCCTCTATCGACTTCTGAAGAAGGCCAACTGTTTTGAATGGACGTCCGAGTCCTAGGAGGCACTTGACAAGGTTAGCAGCTCCTGACGAAGCCTTCAATCCTTGTCCCTCCGACCGACGGGGAACCGCTTCTACTCTATACTGTGGCCACCACGCAAGTGGTCAGCGCTGCCCTAGTGGTAGAGCGAGAAGAAGAGGGACACACCCTCAAAGTGCAGCATCCGTCTACTTCATTAGCGAGGTTTGTCCGATTCTAAGGCTCACTACCCCTAAATCTAGAAACTCCTATACGTCATCCTTATCGCCAAGAGGAAGTTGTGTCACTACTTCGAGTCGCATCTAGTGACGGTCATGATGTCCTTCCCTCTCGACGAAGTCATCCAAAACCAAGATGCCACAGGAAGAATTGTGAAGTGGGCACTCAAGCTAATGGGTCAAGGTATTTCATATGCCCCTCGGACGGCCATCAAGTCCCAAGTGCTGGCTGATTTCATTATAGAGTGGACCGAGGTCCAAATGCCACCAACAGTTGTCAACTAAGAGTACTAGATGATGTACTTCGACAGATCACTAATGAAGAAAGGCGTCGGCATGGGGCTGGTCTTCGTTTCGCCCCTCGAGGGTACGCATGAGGTACATGGTTCGTATCCACTTCCCCTCCTCCAACAATGTGGCTGAGTATGAGGCACTCATCAACGGCCTATGCATCACCATCGAGTTGGGTATCCGATGGCTTGACGTCCGGGGTGACTCCTAGATGGTCATCGACCAAGTCATGAAGAATTGAGCTGCCACAATGCCAAGATGGTTGCGTATTGCCGAGAAGTCCACCAGCTAGAAGACAAGTTTGACGGTCTCAAGCTCAATCACATCCCGAGGTGTCTCAACTAGGTGGCCGATGCGCTGACAAAAGCAGCGTTCGGCCAAGAGCCTGTGCCGATGGGTGTCTTCGCTAGCGATCAGTATAAGCCTTCAGTCTGCTATGAGGAGCTAGAACAGACCGGTGATGGGCCACATGCCCTAGGCTCGGGGGCTAACCAGCCGACAGCTCCATCCGACCCCAAAGTCATGGAGCTTGACGAGGATCCAGCGATAGAGCCTAGCCCTTTGGGCGACTAGAGGACGCCTTACCTCGACTGCCTCTTTCATGAGGCGTTGCCAATGGACAAAATGGAGGCTCGATGGCTCGCGCGTCGATCCAAGTCCTTTGTCCTTATTGAGGGCAAGCTCTACAAGCGAAGCCACACCGGGTTCCTACAGCGCTACATCCCCATCGAATAAGGGAAGCGGTTGCTAAGTGATATCTACGGTGGGGTCTGTGGGGACCATGCCATAGCTAGGACCCTGGTTAGAAATGTGTTCTGACAAGGCTTCTACTAGCTGACCGCAGTAGCCGATGCTGAACAAATTGTGCGCACCTATAAAGGGTGTCAATACTACGCTCGGTAGACCCACCTGTCGGCCGAAGCACCCCAAATGATCCCCATCACATGGCCATTCATGGTCTGGGGGCTCGATCTTGTCGAACCTCTCAGGGAGGCACTAGGGCTATATGCACTTGCTTGTTGCCGTAGACAAGTTTACAAAGTGGATAGAGGCTCGACCGACCTCACGATCAAGTTCGAGCAAGCCGTGCTGTTCTTCCTTGACATTGTCCATCGCTTTGGAGTCCCAATCTCCATTATCATAGACAATGGCGTGTAGTTCACCAGGAAGAAGTTCCTCCGATTCTGCGATGAATACCACATCCGCGTCGATTGGGCCGCCATGGTGCACCCCCACACGAACGGGCAGGTCGATCACGCGAATGGCATGGTCCTACAAGGCCTCAAGCCTAGGATCTTCAACCGATTGAACTAGTTTGGTAGATGATGGGACACGGAGCTTCCCATGGTGCTCTGGAGCCTAAGGATGACCCCTAGCCGGGCCACTAGCTACACATCATTCTTCATGGTCTACAGTTCCAAGGCTATCCCCCCGTCGACCTCAACTATGGAGCGTCGAGGGTCAGGGCGTACGACAAATAGGGAGCCGAGGCGTCCCTCGAGGATGCCATGGACCAGCTAGATGAAGCGCATGGCATTGCCCTTCCCTGCTCAGCCAAGTACCAGTAAGCGTTGTGTTGATACCATAGCCGTCGAATGTAGGGTCGGGCCTTCAACATCGGGGACCTAGTGCTCCCCTCATTCAAAGCAACAAGAACCGCCACAAGCTCTCTCCACCGTGGGAGGGACCGTACGTCGTCGCGGAGGTGCTCCGACTAAGTACCTACAAGCTCAGGACCATCGACGGGGAAGTCTTCATCAACGCCTGGAACATCGAACAGCTACATCGCTTTTACCCTTAAATTTACGCACGCTTTCTCTTATTAGTTTTCGCTATCAACTCCTCGATCTTTAGTGACACCTGACCCCAGCAACGGTAGGGGTCCGGGCCTCACTTAGGGGCTAATAAGAGCATATCTATTTGGTAGACATTCTCTATGCCTGACTCTTTCTTACGTTAAGACCTAGAAGCAAGGGTCGCGAAAACAAGCGATGAGTAAAACTAGTCTGACTGCTAAGAAACCTACGCCCCAGTGGCTACGACGTTTTTGCTCACCAGCATGATAAGAGTTTTTCCCCGCACCCCGAGCTTCTTAAGCCTTAACTACAGAAAGAGTCGAAACGCATTTAAGAGTATATCCACCTAGCAAACATCCTCTATGCCTGACCCTCTCTCATGTTAAGATCTAGAAGCAAGGGTTGTGGAAACAAACCCTAAGTAAAACTGGTCGGACTGCAAGAAACCTACGCCCAGCGGCTATGACATTTTTGCTCACCAGTGTGATCAGAGTTTGTTCACCCGCACCCTGAGCTTTACAACCTTAGCGACGGATGGGGTCAAAATGCATTAACCTTTTATATAAAAAGGGGAGAAGGGCTAAAAATCTATTTGGCCATAACAAAATTTAAGAGCTTGTCCACTCATTACAAGTTCGCCGCCTGACTTATCTGCCTAACTAATTTCTTAGGCGGGATGATCTCTTCCTCTATCTTCGTAGGTAAGTCCTATGCCAGTGGGTCACCTAAGTTGATCAGACGGCTCGGGCTGCTACCGAGAGATGGGTAAGGAGCAGTAGGATGCCCCATGCGGGTTATGCCGACTCCGTCATGAACGACGAACCTGGATTCCACGTGAACGTATCCGGTAAGAGCTCCCTAAACCCGTCACTCAAGCCATCGAGGTAACTTTACCAACCCCCACTTTACTTTTCTAGCGCATGAGCATTCAATCATCCATTCTCATACATCCAAGCATCACATATGCAATTATTGCATCACAATGCTTCGCATAGCGACACGAAGCGACAGTCGTCTCATTCAACATGAGCGACAACCGACCAGGGTTCAAAGGCTGGCCCGCAAAGGTCTCGAGGTCATTTTGCGTCAAACAGAGCTAGGGGAGAAAACACAGATGAGCCCCAGCGGCCTTTGCCTGGCCTGCTTAGAAGTGGATAGGGTCATCTCGACCTTCTCGTTTGATCCTAACCTCGAGCCATGCCCACAGAATCTCTATCTAGGAGAGGTCAGCGGGCCACCTGAATCGGTCTCTAGAACGACTCGGGCATCTACCGGGAGGCAGGTTAAGGAGCAGTGGAATGCCACATGAGGGCTATGCTGACCCTATTATGAACGACAGACCTAGATTCCACTCGGACATGCCCGTTAGCGAGCTCACCAAGCGTGACACTCGTGCCATCGAGGCAAGTGACGTTAGCTCAACCCCTCTGGTTGTGGAAACCATGGACGGGGTGACGATCACAAAGATGAGCTGACCCCTCGATCGGACCCCTACAACGCACGGGGGCTCGAGGGAAGTTGGACTCACAAGGAGACCGAACGCGCGGTCATAGGATGATGGCTCAAATCCTAGGGCAGGGATACGTACGAAAACTAAGAATAATGTTTCTGAAACAAAAAACTCTTTCCCCTACTAGTTTCGCTATCGTCTCCTTAATCTTTAGTGAAACCCAACCCCGGCAACGGCAAGGGGTCGGGTCTCACTCGAGGGCTGATAAGGGTATACATATACCCTTTCTCAAATAGTCGTCGTGCCCAACCCTTTCTCACGTTAAAGAACTAGAGGCAAGGTTTTGCGGAAACAAACACCGAGAAAAACTGGTCGGACTGCAAGAAACCTACGCCCCAGCGGCTATGACACTCTTGCTTACCAGCGTGACCAAAGTTTCCCACCCACACCTCGAGCTCTACGGTCTTAACAATAGGATTGGGTCAGAATGCATTAACCCCTTTTTACACATAAAATGGGAGAAAGATCAAATTTGTTCAAGCAAAAAAACAAGCTTGTTTAGACAAAATAGAAGGGTTGGAAGTTATTCGCTTATTACAAGTGCACCGCCTGACCTATCTGACTAAACTAGCCCCTCGAGGGGATGATCTCATCCTCTATCTTTGTGGAAAGGTCATGAACTAAGGGGCCACCCCCTTCTCGATGTCGTCCAGCTCAACGTCGGTATAGATGGGCGTGAAGCCTTGGCTTATCGTCGCTAGATCGATGTTTTCGTAATGAGAATGGGCGATCATGAATGATCGGTGAACGTCAAAGCAAAGCACGCTCCTTGCTATATCACGTGCCCGATCCATGATCCAGGTAGTGCAAACCGCGAGCAAGCTTGTCACCTGCTCTGAGACCAGCTTGAGCTCATCGTAGACCAACTGAACGGCAACGCATAGGTTGTCATGTTCATCGCTGTCCTTCTGGAGGGTGTCCTTCACCTCGCTGAGCTCCTTCTCTAGGCCATAGCTCTTCACCACCTCTGCCCTAAGCTTGTCGTCGAGACCTACCCAAGTCACGTACCGACCGTGTCAAAAGGCTTACCATGGATTCTAGGAAGAAAGATAGCTAGGGAAACCGAGGACTTACCATCCACATCCGCCCAAAGCTTGCGCACCTTATCGTGCTATCGAGTCACCTCGGCCTCCGGGCGTCGGACCTCTTCTTGGCGCTGCCCGACCTCCATGGTGAACTCAGCGAACAAGCCCTCGACTGCAACCTTTAGGTCCCTCTACATTCGGACCTCATTCTCGAGGTGGCCGATCCACTGCCGAGCGATGGCGCACTCCTGGCGAGCCAGCTCAGTCCCCATGCGGAGCTCCTCCATGGTCTGAAGCAAATCGCCTTGCTCCTTCCGTAGCCGTTCGGCCTCCACGGCTTCCGAGCATGCCCTCTCGATCAGGGCCATGAGCTTTTCCTCAGCCTCACAGGCGTCATCATGAGCGTCCTTCTCCCTAACTCGAAGGTTGGCCACCTCCTGGGTGGCAGGGGCAAGCTCGGCCACCTCCTGATAGGCAGCAGCGAGCTGTGCGACCAGCCCCTCAATCTGTCATGTCTCCTCAGCAAGGAACTAGGACTTCTCCCAGCTACATGCCATAAGGATCTGCGAAGAAGACAAGACTTAGAGGCACAGAAGGAGAACATAAGGGTTGGAAGCACGGTCATATCATACCTGGCCAACCAAGGCGATAATGTCGCGCATCGAGCTCAGTATGGTGGTCAGGGCGCGAACTGTGTCCCCAACCTCTATGTGGACACTCCCCCATTCCCTCTCCTCTACCTCTTCATCAAGGGCATCCACCCAGACTAGAGACTGAGACATCCTCGTGCTGACCTCAAGCGGCGTCGACCTCTTTGGCGGTGCAGCTCCTCTAGAGCAGCTCATCTGGCAATGGAGGGGGCAGGCGACGCAGACATGGATGCCTGCCCTATCACCACATCCGTGAAGGCTGACTCAGGTGCGGCCCCTTCCATCCGCCCCACCACGGACATGGCCACCTACACAGACAATGGCTCTGGCCAAGCCACCTCCGCCTATGATGTCGAGGACACGACCGACCACGCCGCGCCCACCACAGGCGCCCAGGACGCGCCCTCCCCCAATGTAGACATCAGCTATGCCTCCTCGGTCGACGTCATGGCCGCCCCAACGCCACTCACGCTCACCACCAGTGCAGCGCTAGCCGGCTCCTAGCGTGTTTGCCAAAGGAGGATCTTTTTCGGAGCAAGCCGCAGGAGAGTCCCACATCCTCCGACGCTGCAAGGGACATGGCGGTCAGTTCGTGGCAAAACTTTGCTAGGACAAAAGGATCACAAAAACTCTTGACTCACCTTGACGCCATCATATGAGGACATTTTGGGACCGGCTTGCCTGACCCTAGCTGCTCCACATCGGCACATTACCGCTTCGAGCCCTCCCTCAGTTCGGAGGGCTCGGACGAAGCAAAATGGCCACCTCCCATAGCCTCCGGAGGCGTCGCCAAGGGCTCGGATGGAGCGGGGTGACCTGTTTCCTCTGACTTCGGGGCCACCATCGAAGGCCTAGATGAGGCGAGGTGGCCTGGCTCTGCTGGTTCCGAGGCCACCGTCGAAGGTCCAGACATGGCGGGGTGGTTCGTTTCTGCTGGTTCTAAGGGCGCGTCCTCCTCCTGCCTCGCGACATGCTACGGGAAGGGGCCCGCCTATGGTGATGGTGGGTCCTCATCCCTGGTGGCCAGATCATCCCATGGGATGGGCGACATGGAGCCATCATCCTCCTCCTCCTCTTCTTCCGATGATCCTTGATGCTGCTTCCCTCACTGTAGCTTCGCTCGTTGCTTCAACCGCCAATTCTTCTCCTCATCATCTTTCTTCTTCTTCTGTTGTTCATCCACGGCACAATTCACCGCCTCACAGCCATGTGCTCAAGCAGCGGCGCGATGAAGTCCCAGAAGACTAACCCCACTGGCAGCTCGATGAAGCTCGTGTCCAGCCGCATCATGGGATGCCCCAGGATCAGGAACACGGTGTCGGCCTCCCCCGTGGCCTCCTTGATGCACTGCGTGACCTCGTTGTTGTGGAGCAACCCCTGGGCGAGCGTCATCCCGATGAGCTATGTGTCGAACGTCATCCCGTGCAGCGTCTCGTCCGACCTCGAGGCTGCGGGCTCTGTCCTACCTACCCCTAGGTCGCGGGCTCTGTCTCGCTCGACCTCGAGGCCACGGTCTCTGCCTCGCTCGACCCCTAGGCCACAGGCTCCATCTCGCCTGACCTCGAGGCCACGAGCTCCGTATCGCTCAACCCCTTAGGTTCGGGCTCTGTCTCGCCCGACCCCTTGGGTTCGTGCTCCGTCTCGCCTAACCCCTCGGGTGCGGGTTCCGTCTCGCTCGACCCCTCGGGTGTGGGCTCCGTCTCGGCCGACCCCTTGGGTGCGGGCTCCATCTCGCCTGACCCCTCTGGTGTGGGTTCCGTCTCGCCCGACCCCTCGGGTGTGGGCTCCGTCTCGCCCGACCCCTCAAGTGCGGCTTCTGTCTCGCCTAACCCCTCGCGTGCAGGCTCCGTCTCGCCGACCCCTCGCGTGCAGGCTCCATCTCGCCGACCCCTCGGGTGTGGGTTCCGTCTCGTCCGACTAGGACCCATACGGTCGCCAACCACTTCAGGTCCAAGCGTATGGGTCTGGGTCATAACCTTGACACCAGGGAAAAGACTGGCATGCCTCGATGTAACCCGCGGCCATGACTGACCATACCTAAGGATTCACATCAAGAACAACATCGGGTGTGCCGGTGCTGTTCTGTCTAACCCTCGTACGAACGCTGACAGGCACGTCAGTTCACCACGACGTCCGCCAGGACGGAATGGAACGCCATGACCGGCAGATGATGCATTCGCATGGCGCCAGTGACGAACATGGCCGTGATGTGGAGCCGTCTCTGTTGACATCTGCAGGATCGACGGGACCTGCATGAAGGAGAAGGACCCGGCGATCCTGGAAGCCTTATGCTCCCTCTCGTTCTTCTCATTTTCCTCCGCTGTAACTCGCGCTTTCCCTTCGCCTATAAAAGGGGAAGCAGGGTGCCCCATTAAAGGAGAATCTAGATCCGCACGAGATCGAACCACGAGATAAAAATACAAGAGCATGACATGAACACACGGCTGAGGGGCGATCGAGCTCTCAGCACCCGTTCACTTCTTCCATCAGAGACTTGGGATCTTTTCCCTCTCTCGCCTGTTTGTAACCCCTACTGCAAACCAAGTGCCGGTAACACGAGCAGCAGCAAACTGGACGTAGGGACGTTCCGCTCGAACCAGTATAAACCCTTTGTGTCCTCCGAGCACACCATCCAGACCAGACGCGCAAATACAAATTTACTCGTCGGTGGTCCGAAACCACCGACACTCATGTACATACCTAACTGCTATTCTATATCCGCTTTTTAGTCTCTCCTTGAGTAAAAGATTTAACATCACTAATGACTATTGCGATTCAACTTCATGTATAAAATTCAATTACCTGAATAGGGCAAAAAAAAAAAAAGAGGTAAGTAATCTGTACCGGTATGCAACAGCTGACAGACAGCAAGTGAATGACTCTAAATCAAGTGAAACTCCTTTAAATAGATGTTTAAAAACGTTTATGATACGCAACTACACATAATAGTGAGTTGATGACATATTTTCCAGTATTTCCAACATGTAGCGGATATATCCGCATAGCTAGTTCTGAAATGTAGCCTTCACACAGTTCTGCAACACGATAACTAAAAACAAGGCAAAGCAACAAACGACGGCATGATAAGTTTTCGTGGTGGGCAGTTAACCAAGATGAGCATTCCGTTGTGCTCAGAACTGCTATATGAAGTAATTCCGTGATGAAACATCAAGTACGTGTAAGCAATATCCCTTAACAAACTGGAGTACAGGGAAACGACTTCGAATCAGGTACAGTTGCTTTACTAAAGCACAACACATTAACACACATGACCAAACGCGTAGCTGATCGCAAGGTGTTCAAAGAAATGTGTCACCGAATATCCGCAGATCACTCGACGACGATTGCCGCAGTCCTGACGTTTCGGCGGAGAAACAAGCAAGCAACCGAGGGTGATCTCCAATCAGGCTACCACCATCCGCATTCCAACATCAAAACTGAAACTTTGAGTCTGCACTAAACTGAAACCAAACACTAAACTGAAACCAAACCGACGCTCAGCTCAATGGCAGAACGACGGGAAGAGGTAGCTATAAATCGCGTGCTCGAGACCTGGAGGGAAGTAGTACTAGAAGCTTCAGCTAATCAGCTGACACGCGCTGCAATTACTAATACAACTACTAGCAGACTGAAGAGCGACTGTACGTGAGCAAACTTGGCTAGCCCAAAAAGCAAGCTGCTGGCTGTCAGGAGGTTTCGACGCCTGGTCTTTCAATCAATCAAGGGGGTGTTTAGTTACCCCAATTCTAAACTTTGGCACTATGCAAAAAGAAGATTTCCCATCACATCAAATTTACGGTACATGCATGGAGTACTAAATGTTGACGAAATCAAAAACTAATTGCACAGTTTGGTTGTACTTTACGAGACGAACGTTTTGAGCCTAATTAGTCAACGATTGAACAATTATTAACAAATAAAAACAAAATGCTACACTGCGCTACAGTGGATCCGGAATTCAGTCGGCGCCAACTTTGCAAGGAACTAAACGTGGCCCAAGACAAAAATACCGGCTCCGCGACCCGTGGCTGCGAGAAGACGTCATGCGCTGCGCTGGCCGTCACCCGAGGCTGTGATGGTGATGGCCCTTCTCCCTGTATGTTTTTACTACGTACACGTACCCGGTACCCCTACCGCCAGGGCGTCAGGCTGACATGGCTAATGGCTTCAAACCTTCTGCTCCTCAGTGTTGGGATCCCAAGAACTAAAATTCAGTCCCTATCAAATCGGACGTTTAATACTAATTAAAAATATTAAATATATACTAATTACAAAATTAATTACATAATCAAGACTAATTCACGATACGAATATATTAAGTCTTAGTCCATGATTTGCCCATGCGATGCTATAGTAAACATATGTCAATCATGGATTGATTAAGCTAAATAAATTCGTCTCATGAATTAGCTACGACTTATGCAATTAGTTTTATAATTAGCTTATGTTTAGTTTCCCTAATTGCCATCCAAACACCCAATTTTATCTAGGCTAAACTTTAACTGAAGTATCTGCTTCAGATTCTTGCTACAATATGTGAAGGAGTCGAAGTCAGTAATTTTACTAGCTTCTTGTTTATTTTAAGAGAAGAAAAAAATATAGAAAGGAGTCCGACTAGTAGAGCCATCAAAAACCCTATCAATCGGGACCTAAATCAAATGGGCTCCTGTTTGACGGAGATCCCGGCCACGACAGGCTTAGACTAGCTGCCATGCGGGGACGAGACCATGTCTGTCTTTTGCTATCGCTAGGGATGAAACACTACGTCAAAAAAACATTTTTAGGGACGGTTGTAGCTATTTGTAGGTACGGTTTGCTCAGCCACCCCTATACAAGGGTCTCTAAATCATGTATTTGTAGGGGCGGTTCCCAGGCCGTCCCTACAAATCGATTTGTAGGGGCGGCTAGTGTTTCCAGCCGCCCCTATAAATCTATTTGTAGGGGCGGCTCTTATTACCAGCCACCTCTACAAATCAATTTGTAGGGGCGGCTGGAAACACCAGCCGCCCCTACAAACAGGTATTTGTAGGGGCGGTTCAATCTAGAACCGCCCCTACAGTTCGTTTTTCCGCAAAAAAAATCAAATTTTCAATTCAAAATCGCTTTGCCGGACGTCCCACAACCAACGTTCCGAACCGCGTTCACGTTGCCGAACGCCCTGCGACCAACGTTCCGAACCGCGTTCGCGTTGCCGAACGCCCCGTGACCAGCGTTCGCGTTGCCGAACACCCCGCGACCACGACTACAAGCATAAGAGTATTCTATAAACTACAATTACAAGTCCAATTCACATGAATATATACAATACATCATTAAATATACAAATTCCATACACATTGTTATCAACGTCCTAGAGCTAGCCTTTCAGTCTCACAAAGGTGTTGGTACTGAGGATTTGTACCTAACTAAGACTCTCGGTCATGGTAGACGCCTCTGACGTGTACAATCTGGTCCAATATGAAGTTGCAAAGGTCGCCGACGAGCTCTAAGAGTTGGTCATCCTTGTATGGGTTTCTTTTCATTCCTTTCTCTTCTCTCCACTACAAGAAAATAAGTTTCGGTTTAGTATTTCATACCATTTACGAAGTTTTTATACTACGGGTGAAGAGGTTCAAACTTACCCTTAAGGGGTGTCTCCTGTAGGCACCGGTGTTACCCATCATAGAACATATATAGTATCCACAATGTACACTCCCAGGCTTCTGCTTGGGGCACTGTGTGTTTTGCATATGAAAATGTTAAGTAATGCTTTTGACACCCATGTAACGGAGTACTGAAGAAGTAAGTTGCATTTATCGCACATAGTGTTTTTATAGCCCGCTTTTCCTTCCTTGCTGGATTATGCCTTCCATGATGATTAGTGACATAGAACCTAAATGCCCTGTTCGAATTATTTTAGCAAATACAACTTGTTAGTATCTAAAAGTGAACGTTACAAGTATGTATACAAATATATAAGCTAATGAGGATTGTCGATATGTATACGTCTTGAGAATTGATATGAAGTCTTTGTATGTCACCGTGTCCTTATCTAATGAATCAAAGACCCATGCCATGCTCCTCCCGACATCGACGGCTATACAAATCCAGTGGTTGCTACATGGATTTAATCATAGAACTAGATAAGCCCTTTTGCATCGAATGAAATATATCGAACAAAGCTTTAAGTATAGAGTTGAGCTTACTCGAAGTTGTATGGTAGCCATATAGTAGAGTGGTGTTGGAGATTTTTGAAAGCCAAGGCAATATATGCCGCAACCTTAAGGGACTCTTCCCTTAGCTTCGCACTACGGATGCGCTTTTTCTCTCGAAGAGTCTTTGCAGCTGCTAGCTCTTTGGCATCCAGTGTCCACCGTTTAGGGTAATTAAAATTTGTTTGGGCTATAGCTTGAGGGTCTACATACCCGGCTTTCACACTTGGCATTTGTTTGACAATGTGCACTTGCATTCCACAAATCACGACGTGGGTTAGTTACAACAAAATTCAAAGATTACATTCATATCACATCAGGAGGACAAGGACTTACAGGCACCATGTGCGAATTAGATTCATCTCCATTTCTCCCAGGTGAAAGCATGTGTGCATGTCATTGAAGTCAAAGATAATTTTCCCGGCTGGGCTTCCAAATGTGCTGGTGGGAAAGCATGCTTGTATGATATCTATGCTCGTTGGGAGAACACGCAAGTACCAATCATGGAACCTTCTCATTCCAAGTGGTAGGTGCTGGATGTCCCGGTTTGGTAGGAAGGGCTTGCCTCTTTCATATTTTTTCAGGCAATCCTTTGACCATTCGATGGCATCAACATTTGGACACTGCTTTGCAATTTGGTGGAGTTTGCTACTGACGACCTCCTTAGAACCCCATGATGGGACTTTTTTAACTTGGTTTTCAGGCTTGAACTGATCATGGGAATACCACTTGGACATCGACGAGACGTCTTTGATCGGAACATAAACTGGCCTTATGTTGATTGGAATCTTCTTTCGGAGTTCCCATTCAGGCACGTCCTCATCTTCTTGTGCATCACCTTCTTCAGGAGGCACTCGTTGTTCATGTATCGGTTGTGCTTGTTGAGAAGACTGTGGCATCTCATGATGCACTTGCTCGGTACGAGCTAGAGAAGGTTGTGGCATCTCATTAGGCACATGCTCGATAGGAGGCGGGGAAGAATGTGGCATCTCAGGAATGTGGGGGTCACGAGACGGTGAAAATATCTCCCCAGCCTCAACAACTCGCTCCAAATTTGGGAGAGGGGGAGGCGGCGAAGAAGCAGTCAATATAATGTCCCGTTTGTGCTAGAGGATGAACTGCCCCATAACGTCTCCGAGTAACACCAGCCCTTCGGGAGTTGCGTAGTCTATCCTTCACTGCATGAACTTGGGCTTCACTATATGCACCTCGACCCTAGTTTAGTCCAGCGGTATCTTATTATTATGGTGTAAGCCACCGGGAGGATGTGCCACACCCGTTGCCACCTCCATCACAGTGTTCCGCCGGCCGCTGAGAAACACCAAGGTGCAACTAGTAGGTTCCCGTATGAGATCGACTAGGGTTGTGGCTGCAGTGGAACCTTGGCTGCTAGGAACTTTCGGAGGGCTGCCAACTAATGCCAGTTCTCCCGACGGCGTCACTAATATACGTGGCTCTGTAGACATTCCTTACTCCTCCAGCGCCTTCGCAACTAGAGCCTTCACTTGGAGCTCAAGACTAGTCTCCCGGTCTCAGCCATGTTTCTTGTACATGTGCCTGTCCTCTTTGAATCCTTGCTTCTAGGTCATCCTTTTCCCTAGCCCCTTGGTGCGGCCTATGTGCTCCTTGTTTCCCAAGCCAAGGCTAAGCTCGTCCCTCTCACTGGAAGGATTGAATGAGCCCATCTCTTTGTCTTCAGCATATTTCAGTATCCTTGATACCGCCTCTTGGGTCTCCGGCTTATCAAACTTAAGATTACTGCCGGATGGTTATGTACTCCTCGCATATATCCAGTTCCTTGAGCGTACTTTCAAGTTCGTCACATCGATATTCCCAGCAGCTGCGGCCTCTTCATCCATCTTCCTAAACTGCTCTTCCTTAGCATAGTAGCCACCAGGGCCTAGATGATGGTGGTGTTTGTTCCTCTTCACCAGCTCGGTGTTACGGGCACTGAGCTCCAATGCCTCCACTGAAGTCTTCTGAGCCACGAGCTCCTCCCATTGACTAGGAGTTGTTTTGCCAAACTCGTTGAAGAGAGTTAACCCCTTTTGGATATACTTCGTGTTGAGCTCTGACCTCCAACGTCGAAATGACTCTCTCATCATCCTGATAGCATTTTTTTACCAATTCATGCTTACCCTCTAGAAATCTAAAATTAACCTTTAGCTACCTATCCCGTAGTGCATTCTTTATGTTCTCTGGTACCTCTTTCCAGTTAGGAATTGCTGGGTTCAATTTATCTCTTACTAGGGCCCCGATCGCATTACGGAATTGTCCTCTTAATTCCTTCGGCTCAAGGATCTCCCCTGCTGGCCCAACCTCCGTTATCACATAGCAAGCCTTATCTGGATATAGATTTCCTTTTCTATCCCCTCGTTTCCTCTTAGGCTTGGTAGTCGTGGTTGTGTCTTGAGTTTGTGGAGCAGAGGCATCGTGATTTGTCTCTATGGTTGTTGCCTCTACTCTCCTTTCCTCTACTCCGTCTTGTCCAGCGAGATGTCACGGACGTCGATGTCGTCTTTTCTGAGTTTCAGGAGGGACCTATATATAGGACAGGTCAAAGTGTTAGCAGAGGTAACACAGCCAAAGCTTTAGCAAAATTTACAAGCTAAGGCTTCTTCCCTTCCTCCTCGTTTGGGTCAAAATCCTTGTCCCAATCTTCCTCCATTGGCCTCCTTCTTGCTTCAAGTGGGAAAGGATCCTCGGGACTTTCATATCCCTCTTCTGACTCATCATCCTCTTCTTCTTCGCCTTCAGCAGCCTCTCCTTCGGGGCCTTCCTCCTCGTCACACTCCTCCTGAGTAAGCATCACTCTAGATCCTTTTCTACCTCGTTATCGAACTATTCCTGAGTAAGCTAGTCCTCTAGTGCTTGCTCCTCAAGGGTTGGCTGCTCATCATGCTCAGGGCATCGAGCTGCACTGTCTGTTGTCCGTGACATTATTTCGCGCTTTGTTCTAAAAGATGCAAGAAAGTGTGCTTTAGGTACGCGAGAAGGTATAAGAAATAAAAAAGGTCTATAAACCAAAGTAGTCCTATAAAACAACAATATAAAAAAACGAGAAGTAGCAGTGGTAGAGGCCTCAGAAACACGTCAATCATCATCTGATCTTGAACTTGGAGCATCAAGGCATCATAACAGAGAAGAGAGGAGAAGGTAATGTAGGGGCGGCTACTAATGATGCCAAGTTCCTCATAAGTTCTTGATCATCAACTCATATTCCATATAATGTATGGACTTGGACAATTTCATCATTGGAAAAACAAAGAAGAGGAGAGGAGAGGGGAAATTTGGCAAAAAAAAGCAACAGCTGCTTAGCAAATATAGAGCAGTAGTTGATGGCAAAAATAGCCAAAAAATAGCAGTGGCCCACTGGTACTATGCCCCCAAGCACGCAACTAGTAGATCAACAGCAAGCTAGAAATTAAACAAGAAGATTAATTTCACCAAATTGATGTAGATGTAGCCGGCTGGCTGATTAAAATCCCAAGTTCATTAAGCAAGGACGAGCAAGCTGCTAGGCAAGCATATCATCACACAGGAAGTTCACAACTATAGCTAGAGGCATTAGCAGTACTCCAGTAGCAGTACATAGCAATACTAGCAGCTTTAGCTAGCTAGAGAGACCGACCGACCAAGAAGATGATCGACCAAGAAAATGCAGCATGAACTAAGGAACTTTCTGGCACTAGCATGAAGGTCAGCAAGAAGAGGGTGCTGAGGTAACTGTTATGGAGGCTCGGATGTGTCAAGAATTAAAGTTACCAGATCATGCTGATAAGAATGGAAAAGTTGTTGTGATGGTATGACAACATGTTAGATAGAGTAAGACAGCTAAAGAGCTGGATCTTCCAAATTCACAGAAGGAGAGGAAGACAGCAAAAAAAGACGCCTCAGAAACATGTTAATCATCATTTGATCATGAACTTGGAGCATAGTGGCATCATAACAGAGAAGAGGAGAGGAAAAGGGCTAGTAATGATGCTAAGTTCCTCACAAGTTCTTGATCGTCAGCTCATATTCCATATAATGTTTGGACTTGTGTAATTTCATCATCGGCAAAACAAAAGAGAGGAGAGGGGAGATTTGGCAAAAAAAACAACAGCTGCTTAGCAA
Organism: Miscanthus floridulus; assembly: GCF_019320115.1. Taxonomy (NCBI): domain Eukaryota; kingdom Viridiplantae; phylum Streptophyta; class Magnoliopsida; order Poales; family Poaceae; genus Miscanthus; species Miscanthus floridulus. Next base: position 200,827,657 of record NC_089587.1, on the reverse strand, counting down.
ACATAGAGCAGCAGCTGTTAGCAAAAATAGCCAAAAAACAGCAGTGGCCCACTCATCCTATGCCCTCAAGCTGCACATTTGACAAATGAAAATCTGAACCATATAAAAATATATAGTTAATAGTATTGAATTGTAGTTTAGGACAGCAGCAAGCCAGCAACCATAGAATGTAGCCAGGAATAGCAAACTATAGGTATCTATTAGGGAAGAACAAAGCAAACTATATAAATTGTTGACTGAAATGAGCAGTTCACTAAAAATGGGTTTAATCTAAATTTTTAGAAGCAATAGAGCAGTGAAGTAACAAAACAATAATAACTATTAAATCAATCAAGTAGCAAGGACTGGTCAGGCGCTGCAAGTAATTAATCACTAGCCTTGATATTAAACACATGGTATATGTATATTAAACAATCATTATTGATTCTATATATCCAACAAAAAAATGGGTAACTCAAGATAAGGTACAACCTCTTTTTATGAGAACAGTTGACTAGAGCTATCAGGCAAAACAAAATAAAATGAATTCTCAAATGTTACAAAAACAAGTTAGCTATCAGGCAAACTGAAATTACCAAGAGCATTGGCAGATTGAAATAAAGATCATACTCAACTGATTGAAATTATCAAGAGCTATATACGAGTGATTAGCTGGAACAATGAAAAACGACAAAAGTGAGGTTTGCTACAAGTTTGAATAGATGTAGATTGCACACTGGCATAACTGCTAGCAGCTGGGCACACTGTCAGACAAAACAATAGTAGTAGCACTGCAATTCATTCCTAGCAAGATCTATACAACATCTATAAATGACTTAGAAAGTGGAGCACATGATTTGTTTGGACTGCAAGTTGCCATAACTACGTAAAAAGGCATGTCCAGTAAAGCTATCTCACCAATTTCGGCAAGTGTAGGTGTTAGGACTGCAGCTGGCAACAAAGGCAGAACACTAGAAGCTGGCAACAAAGGCAGAACACTTCATACAACTGCCCAAACAAAGGCAGAACACTAGAAGCACAAATAACTGACATTTTCAGCAAGTGCAGGTATTAGGACTGCAGCTGGCAACACTAATTTAGCGAGGGCAGGGCCATCAGCTGATCGACAGTGTTCAAGCAAAATAGCTTTTGGTTACCTGCTCCTATGGTTTAGATAGATGTTAACTGCAGCCTACAGGCTGGAGCTGCGGCTGGGCTGGGCAGCTGGGTACTGAACATCCAAATATAGAGATCTTCCTCTTATATCAAGGAACTAGAAATTGGATATACAAAGACAGTGAACGACCAGTGCTACGATTGAAAGATGATCAGAGGTGCGAAAGCGTCTCTCAAAGAAGCAGCACCTTTTCGCTGGGTGTGCGTGCATGTTTACATAGGGTTGGAATATACCCAACCGTGGATTACACAAGGTTGTTGGTGGGAATGTGGGATCGAGCACCTAAAACCTGATGCTTATAGCCAATCCCTAAATTCAACATCCTCATAAAAACTCTAAAAAGATGATAAACTACTAGACTCACACAACAAATTTTACAGATATATGCATATGAATTTGTAACTTACGGAAGCTGCATACTTGTGAAGATTATTGAAAACCAAAAAAACAAACTAGCTATCATTAATACCATCACTGGTAAAGCTCACCTAACAATGTGCATAAATGTAGACAACTACTGAATTCACTGAAACTTAGAAACATACAACTTTGTTTTTAAGCAATATCATGCTCTATAAGCCATGGCAGATGTCATAATCGAAACCAGAAAAACTGCAGCAAAACAAACACAGCACGAAACGTAGAGCGACTGGGGTTTACTCACCGAGGAACGAAGAGATCAGTCACCAGATCTCGAGCTGTTGTTGACCCCATGCAGCCCCGGTAGAGGAAGGTTCCGTCGTCGGGGGCCGGGCGCCTGGGGCCGGGTGCGGGACCGGTGGCGTGGCCGACGGCGGAAACCCTAGGCGTGCAGGGGCGGGCGCCGGGGGCCGGGTGCGGGACGTCGGGGGTCGACGCGCGGGGGCGGGCGCCGGGGACCGGGTGCGGGTGTCGGCATGTGGGGGCGGGCGCCAGGGGTCGGGCGCGGGATGCTAGGAGTCGGTGCGCGGGGGAGGGCGCCGGGGGCCGGGCGTGGGATGCTGGGGGTCGGCGAGCGGGGGCGGGCGCCGGGGACCGGGTGCGGGTGTGGGCGGGCACAGGACCGGCGGCGGAAACCCTAGGCAGCCTGACGACGTCGGAGGAAGAAGACAGCGCCCAGACGATGACTCCCATGCGCTTCCTCCTATTTATACTAGGTACCATTTGTAGGGGCGGTTCCTGATCCAGCCGCCCCTACAAATACATTTTTAGGGGCGGTTCCTGATCCAGCCGCCCCTACAAATGCATTTTTAGGGGCGGTTCCTGATCCAACCGCCCCTACAAATATTTTCTATTTTTTTAAATTATAAATTCTGTATTTTTTATATCATAAAAACACAAAGTAATATAAAAAAATTGTGTATATACACAAATATAATATTTTGTATTATTCTATATGTGAAGAAATATAGATATAAACAATTGTAGTCAAAACAATATAGAAAACAAAAAAACAAAAATTAAAAATTTGAATTTTAAAACTTCGAATACAATTTTATGATGTTAAATGAAATAAAATGAAAATGTTGTAAACATAAAAGTTGTATAACTCATCAACATGTACAACTTTTATTTTGGTCATCTTGTCATGTGACTTTGTTTGAACGATTCAAATTTTGAAATTCAAATAATTTTAACTTGAAACAATATTTTGAACGAGTAAATGATTTCACATGAAAAACTCATGAATACCAAAGTTGTAAAGGGTAGTCTCACACACTTGCATAAAATGTAGTCTCATACACATACAAAAATATGTAGTCTTACACATGTACATAAATATATAGTCTCACACGCATACATAAATAAAGTCTTACAAACACACACTTACACAAACACTCCACGTTCAACAACTAGGTAGCCCGCTGTAACGACTTTCCCTTTGACACCTTTTCGTTCCCATGGCATTATGTCTTTGGGGAGGTTCTTTTCCACAACACCGATCTTCTTAGGAAAGTCTGTGAATAGCGGCATCTCATCGTAGTTATTGTAAGCTTCAACATCATCCACGCCATCAACTCCAATAATGTGTTGTTTCCCGAAGGCAACCACGTGCTTTGTCTTCTTCTTCGGGGGGAGGTTACTTTGTGGGTCAGACATATAGAAAACTTGTGCAACACATGAAGCGAGCACCCAAGGGTCATCTTGGTAGCCTAGATTCTCGAGGTCTAGGACTCTCAATCCGATCTCATTCAGTTGGTGTTGTTTGATCCAGCGGCATCGAAACAAGGCCACCGTTATATCCTTTCCATAGTCAAGTTCCCATATCTCTTCAATGATGCCAAAGTATTGGATCTTTCGCCCTAATCCATCGAGCGCCTCTATTCGAACACCGCTATTTTGGTTCACATATTTACTATCCTTTGCGTGGGTATAGTACGTGTACCCATTGATGTCATAAGCATTCCAAGATATCACTTGTCTCGATGGCCCCTCCGCCAACCTACTGATGGTAATAGTGTCTATGGTTTCTCCAGGCGGTATGTTTTGGTCCTTCAACCATGTAGTTAGTCATTGCTTGTGCTGTTTCAAGACCCAATCATCCGAACAACCATTTCTCTCCGCCATAATGATAGCCAAGTGTTCATCAATATACGGTTGCATCAGTTGTGTACTCTGCAAGACACTATAATGCGCCCGACTCACCTCTTTGTAATCATGGTCGATGAACACTTTTCTACCACTGGTGCCCTTCCTAGCCAGCCTATCCTTGTGATGAGAATCGGGTTTACCAATCCCTTTCTGTACTTTCAGGTACTCTTGACAGCACTCGATGACTTCTTCAGTACTGTAACCCTCTATCATGGAGCCCTCTGGGTATGCTCGATTATGCACGTATCGACTTAAAACCAACATGAACCGCTCATAGGACCACATTTCATGCAAGTAGCAAGGGCCAAGCGCCTGTATCTAATGAACCATGTGAATCATGAGATGTGGCATTATATAAAAAAAAGCAGGAGGTAAACACATCTCCAGTTGGTTTTGTGTCTCCACCACAAATTCATGTAGGTCACTCAGCTCTTCCTTACCAATCATCTTCTATGAGATCTTTGAAAAGAAGTAGCACATGCGGGTGATGGCCATTTTCAAGAACTCTGGCTTTATAGCCCTGATTGCAATAGGTAGAAACACTGTCAGCATCACATGGCAATCGTGAGCCTTGCAGTGTGTTATTGACAAGTCCTTCATCGACACTAGCTTCTTCACATTTGCTGAAAACCTAGTCGGGACTTTGATCCCCCTTAGGAAAGTGCATACAGCTCTCTTCTCATCTGGTGTTAGGTTGAAGCACGCCGTGGGCAGAGTGTATTTTCCATTAGCCTCAGGTACCGGGTGAAGCTGTGGCATCACGTTTAGCTGCACCATATCTTTCCGTGCTTTCAGACCATCCTTTGACTTGCCTGTGTCCATCAAGGTAGCAATGAGACTCTCAAAGACATTCTTCTGCACGTGCATAGCATCAATGGCATGGGGGACCTCCAAGTCTGGCAAATAAGGCAGATACTGAAAGAAGATCGATTGTTTCTTGAAAGGTACGCCTTCGACAGGAGGTGTGCTTCTATCTCTGTTCGTCCCATCTGGATTCTTCTTTCCATAGACGACGCGTATGTTTTTCACCATTCTGTACACATGTTCTCCGTTATGACGTCTCTCTAGAGGGGGTTCAATCTCCGGGGCATTGTCATAAAATCTAAAGAACAATTTGCTGTGGTACTTGTGACTTGTCTTTAAGAAGCGTCGGTTCCTTAGGTAAACTATCTTCTTGGATGCATCAAGGTACACCCATGTAGTACCATCCAAGCAAACCAAGCATCCTGTCTTCCCTTTGATCTGTCCAGATAAAGCAAACAGCGCGGAGTAATCATTGGTAGTATCAAATATTATTGCTCTACATATGAAGTCCTCCTTTCGGAACGCATCATACATCTGCTCCCCATGCCTCCATAGCCTCTCCATTTCTTGCATCAAGGGCTCCAGGAACATGTCTATATCAATGCCTGGTTGTTTAGGGCCAGAAATAAGAATAGTGAGGAGAAGGTACTTTCTCTTCTGACACAACCATGTTGGGATGTTGTACATGGTCAAGATCACTGGCCATGTGCTGTGGTTGCTCATCCTCTCATTGAAGGGATTCATTCCATCGGTGCTCAGGCCAAACCATACATTCCTTGGGTCATCGCTAAATTCTTTATGCTTCTCATCAAACCTTTGCCACTGACTACAATCAGCCGGGTGTGCAATCTTATCATCATCCACCTTGCGCTCATCATCCCACCATGTCATGAGTGTGGCTTCTTTAGGGTTTAGGAACAGACGTCTCAAGCGGTCGGTCACTAGCAGGTACCACATTACCAGGGCAGGAATTCTTCTCTGCTTTGCATCGTTGCCTAATGGAGTGTCCTCTAGGGGCTGAGATTCTTGTACCACCTTTTTTGTACCCTTCTTATTCCTCTTTTTCCCCGTGGATGGTTCGTCCCCACTGTAAAGGTCATTGTTCTTGTACCGGCTGGCCCCACATCGGGGACATTTATCCAGTGACTTGAACGTTTCGCCATGAAAAAGTATACAATGGTTGGGGCATGCATGTATTTTTTTCAACCCCCATTGTCAATGGACTTATGACCTTCTTCGCTTGGTATATGTTGGCGGGAACTGAGTTTGGTTGTGGCAGCACCCATGACAGGAGATGTAATAGATCATTGAAACTACAGTCTGACCAGCCGTACTTAGCCTTTAGGATGAGCAGCTCAAGCACGAAACGTAGCAATGTCCAATATGTCGGATAGCCCTTTTCAACACCATACACAGTCTCCTTCGATGCTTTTGTTACTCTTTCCAAATTTTCTAGACCTTTTGGGCTATTTAGTAAAATCTCTGGTCCAAGGGTTCGAATCATGTCATCTAAATCATCTTCAACTCCGACACGTGCTCCACCATCATTATTGGCACCACCTTTGTCGTTACCATCCCAACCACCAGCATCACCACCTTGTTCATTGCCAAACTCGAAATCCATTCGTGCATCAAGCTCTGCTGAATATTGGGACAGGGATTCTATGGTTTCGTCATCGTATTCCTCCTCATCCTCGTCGTTAACAATAACTGTTTCACCATGATGAATCCACACTGTGTAGTCCTCAACAAATCCTCGCATAATCAAATGTGATCTGATGATAGTCACAATCTGTCCATGCCATACGGTTCTTGCAATCTTTACAGGGGCAAATAATTGTATCCTTATTCTCTTTCAATGTCGTTACATGCTTTGTTGCGGCTTCAATAAATTTATCCACCTCTTCACGGAAACCTGTCTTGAACCTTAACGAACCATACATCAAAGAGTTCCTGTACTCCATCTTTTACAACAACAACAAAACAAACATTAAAGGACTACTTATTCAGATATATATAAAAATGAATCAAAGTAATAATTATTTGAGAATAATTGTATATACCTCAGATATATGTGAATATAAATCTAATATAATTACATGAAGCATACAAACACACCATGGTAGAGGAAAATTAATTAATGGCCCATTTATCCATAAATAATTAAAATACATATTTATTGATTACAATAAACAATTTCAAAGACAACAATTAGCAATAATTATACTTTACCCAATATCTTTCATACAAACCCTAGTCCAATTTTATCAAACATAAATTTACAAAAACAAAATTAATAAAAAAATCAAACCCTAGATCTAGATCACATGACATGAAACATCCATAAAACTAACTAATGGTTCACTAAAATCAAGAAACATGGACCAAATAAGGGTATGATCTTGTTCCCCTCCCTAATTTACCCTAGTACATTTAAAAGTTGGGTCTAATTTGCTCATAAATAGCTCAAGCACCATAGAAGAGAGAGAAAAACAAAACTCTAATTACTCACTAACCAACCATTAAAACTTCAAAAAAAAGTGTGGAATAGCATTTTCTTACCTTCTACAACCTCTCCACCAAAGGATTTGACACCAAAACCTTCCCCCCTTAGTAGAGCAATTTTTGGGAGGTGCCCAAGGCCTCCCCACCTTTCTTTCATAGGTTGGAGTGAGTGACCCAAGGAGGAAGAAGGTGCTGCTTCTGTTTTATATGGGGGCCATTTGTAGGGGTGGCTGGTGATTGAGCCGCCCCTACAAATCGGAGCTATAAATACGGGACCATTTTTAGGGGTGGCTCAATCACCAGCCACCCCTACAAATAGTATTTCTAGGGGCGGCTGGTGATTGAGCCGCCCCTACAAATCAGACCTCATTTGTAGGGGCGACTCGTAACACCAGCCGCCCCTGCTGTTCCATTTGTAGGGGCGGCTGGTGTCTGGGCACCCGAGCACGCCACTGTAGGGGCGGCTCAATCACCAGCCGCCCCTAAAAAAATCGAACCGTTGCTAAAAATCGTTTTCTACGTAGTGAAAAGCGGCCGGAGTGGATGTCTTTTGATATCGCTGGGAATGAAAAGCGGCCGGAGTGGATAATGCCTTGTTGATACGATAATGATACATAACATACGTCCGCACGGACAGACGCCATCCTCGGCTCATTTTTCGCATCCGCTCATTCCTCCTGCCCCCTTCCCCACCGTGGCATCTCCGCACCACAACATGACGCTCCTCTGCCGAGCAGCGCATCCGAGCGAGCCGCGCACCCCGCTGCCTCCCTCTTCCTCCTCCTGCTCTGGCACGGTGGCAGCCCCGGTGCGAGCACGAGCTCTGATCCACGTGGTCACCCCCGGTGACCCCCTACTACGCCAGATTTGCACATCACTGTCGGCATCATTACTGCTAGATTTGTGAGAACCGGTAGTGATGTACCTTCACTGCCGGTTATGAGCTTGAAAATGAAAAAATGATTGGGGCTGGGCTAAAATCGGCAGTGAAGGACCACATCACTGTCGGTTTGTGGCTTGAACCGATAGTGTTTTGGCGGCCACTCATCACTACCAGTTTAAGCCAAGAGCCGACGGTGATTGGGCTCTATCACTGTCGGTTCTAGCCAAGAACCGACGGTAATAAGCATACAACACAAAAAGACTGCAGCCGTCCTCTCCTTCTTCCTCTCTTCCATCCTGAGAATAGAGGCGCGCGTTTGGACCCTTCCCTCCATTGCTACGGCTGCTCTTCACCATGAAGCTAGTGCTTGGATTTTGAAGAATGGCTTGATCTTTTTGCTTTAAGGTTAGTAACAAACATCCACTCCTTTGATTTTTGTTGCTTAATTAGCTTCGTTTTGATGGCTACATTGCTTGATTCTCATTCTAGTTCTTTCTCCATTCTAGAGAGCACTTTTCTAATTGGACATTTGTGCAAGGTTAAATTGTGGTGAATCCATCATCCAAAAGGTTGGTGTCTATGAACACATTTAAATTCCTAGCTAATTATTCTATAGTGGTCAAGATCATCATTGTTAGTATGTGATGCTATAATTAGTTCTTAGAAGTAGAGTAGAATAGTTGTTCTTCAATATTGTGCAATAATTGTTTTTTACTACGATTTTTAATTTACAGGGCCGGGCTACCAATTTTAATTTTTTAATAATTAATGTACAATAATGTTTTCCAAAAATGGTACTTTCGAGCTACAATTGTTGTTCATGAAGCTCGATTTCTTATTAATTCTTTGTAATTACTGTCTCAGTATTTTTTTTGTGCAGAGATGGATCGAGAGTGGATGCATCTGTCCCAAACGGACAAAGCGGTACATGCATGGCGTCAACCAGTTTATCATCGATGCCAAAGCCCATGCTAGGAATGGGAACCCTGTCTTCTGCCCATGCAAAGATTACAAGAATCATAGAAACTTTCGTCAAATTGAGTCTATACGATCGCACTTGATTACCAGGGGGTTCATGCCAAACTATACGATATGGACTATGAATGGCGAGGTTGATGTGAATGTTCTGCGGGAAAATGATGATGATGTGGACATGCCTGACGTAGCCATCCATGATGCTGACGAGGAACCCGGTGTCAACACGGAACCTATGGCCATAGTTAATAATGTGTTTAGGAACAAGCTAGCTGACGACACCGAGGATAACAATGGCATTTCTCAGCTGCTACATAATGTAGAGACCGGATGTCTTAGTGAAAGACAGCTGAGAAAGCTAGAGAAAATGAGACAAGATGGCAAAACACCATTGTATAGGAATTGTCCAATGAGCAAACTGGAAGCCGACATCATGCTGTTAGAGTTTAGATCGACAAACGGATTGAGCGATAAAGGCTTCGATCAGTTGTTAGGTATAATAAGGAAAATGCTCCCAGAAAAAAATGAGTTGCCAGAAAAGACATACATGGCCAAGCAAATGATCTTCCCCATCGGCCTTGAGGTTGAAAAAATCCACGCGTGTTCCAATGATTGCATATTGTACCGTGGAGAAAAATACAAAGACTTGGACAAGTGCCCTAAGTGTGAAGCTCCACGGTACAAGGAAGGGCCATCAGATGAGGGTACCAAGACCAGAGGAGGTCCCATAAAGGTCGTTTGGTATTTCCCTATAGCTCCCCGGGTGCATAGGCTGTTTGCATGTGCAAAGTCAGCCAAGCCGTTGCATTGGCATGGCGAAGAGCGTAAGAAAGATACAATGATGAGGCACCCTACCGATGGGCATGACTAGAGGACTGTTAATACTATATTCTATAAGGACATCGGTGGAGAGGTAAGGCACCTTTGGTTTGCTTTGAGCATAAGATGGGATGAATCCTTTCGACCAGGTTAGAAGCAATCATAGCACCTAGCTAGTGACGCTCTGTATATACAAGCCTTCCACCTTGGGTCTGTATGAAGCGGTCGTACATCTAGATGCCACTACTGATCCAAGGGCCAAGACAACCTAAGAATGACATCGATGTGTTTCTGGAACCAGTGATCGATGAACTAGTGGAGATGTTTGAAAAGGGTGTGCCAGGATGTTTGGGACGAGTACAAAAAGGAACATGTCACGATCAAGGGAGTACTTATCGCTACAATCACCGACCTGCCAGGTCAAGGTTCGTTGTCTAGAGAGAAGACAAAAGGCTATACTAGATGTGTCGAGTGCTTGGACGACACCGATGCGGTAAATCTATCAAATAACTCAAAGATAGTTTATATGGGACACCATAGGTTCCTACCTAAGGATCACCCTTACCGCAGGAATAGAAAAGATTTCAATGGTGCTATTGAGAAACACTTAGCTCCAAAATATCGAGACAGGCCTTTGATACTTTGAGAACTCAACAAACTAGAGGTTGTCCTTGGGAAGGGGGACAATACAGTAGCAGTGCCTGATGGGAGCGTTTGGAAGAAAAAATTAGTTTTCTGGAAACTACCTTACTAGCCATTTCTGAGTGTACGCCACTGTCTTGATCCCATGCACATCACTAAAACATGTGTGCTAACACTCTTAACACCTTGATGGACACCGGGGGACATTGAAGGATTCACTAGCCACACGTCTGAATATGCAACACTTGGGAATCAGGAAGGAGCTGCATCCCATGGAGCTAGAGAATGGCCAGTTCGAACTTTCAGTTGCATCATGGATATTGAAGAAGGAAGAAAAGCGTGTGCTTATTTCTTTCTTCAATGAACTTAAAGTCCCAATGGGCTACTGTGCAAACCCGAAGAGGCTAGTGAACTTGAGAGAACTCAAGTTCAACTATGGCCCTATGAAGGCCCATGACTATCATGTCATTATGACTCAGCTGCTCCCTGTTGTCCTGTGTGGTATCCTCCCCCAAAGGTCCACGCCCCAATCATAAAGCTTTGCTTGTTCTTCAACGCGATCTCAAAAAAGGTCATTGATGTGTCCACGCTAGAGCAGCTACAGTGGGACATAGCTGAAACTCTCATTAGGCTTGAGATGCATTTCCTGATGACTTACTTTGATATCTCATTGCATCTGCTCACTTCATCTTGTTGACCAAATTAGAGCCCTTGGCCCAATGTACCTGCATCAGATGTTTTCTTTCGAAAGATTGATGAAAGTTTTCAGGAGGTATGTTAGGAACAAATTCAGGTTAGAAGGGGGCATGGTTGAAGGATGGTCAATGGAGGAGGCCATTGAGTTCTGCACATATTATCTAGACATCAAAAGGGTCGGAGTTCTAGAATCTCATCATGAGGGAAGACTACGTGGCAAAGAAACGATCGGGGAGAAATCTGTTACAATAGATGACCCTGTTTCTTTCAGATAGGCACAGTTCGCTATTCTCTAGCAAGCCAAGGGTGTGATGCCATACATTGATGAGCATAGGCAATCACTGCAAACTCTGTATCCGAGCAGGTCACAGGCTTGGCTGGATAAAAAACATAAGGAGGAATTTGTCAGCTGGTTGTGACATCGCTTGCTTGGAATAAAGTTAGGTAATCAACTGGATGCCTTAGCCAAGGGACCTTTGAGTACATATCTTAAGTACCAAGGGTATGAGATCAATGGATTCACATTTTACACAAAAAAGCAAGATGGAAAGAACACATACCAAAATTGTGGTGTTCGTTTTGATGCTCACGATGAGAACGGCAACGTGCAGGTGACATACTATGGTTTCATAGAGGAGATATGGGAGCTAGCCTATGGTCCATTGAAGGTAGCTCTTTTTCGCTGCCAGTGGGTCTGGCTCGAGGAAATCAACACTGACAATGAAGGGTTCACTACCGTTGATCTCACTAAGACTGCATATAGAGACGACCCCTTCGTCCTTGCAAGAGATGTTATGCAAGTCTTCTATGCAAGGGACAACAAGACAAAAGGAAGGCTAAAAGTAGTCCTAGAAGGAAAAAGAAAGATTGTCGGTGTCGATAGGAGTGACGGACGAAGAAGACTACATGGGCTATCAGGAAATGCCTCCATTTGGGGCGAACGTACCCCTACCTATCCTTCAAGAGGGTGACGAACCTGCTTACGTACTGAATTGATCACAATGAGGCCATCATTATTGATGGACCTAAAGATAGTTAGATTATTGTTAACTATGTAATCATTATGCAGACGTTGTATCAGTAATTCGCACTGAATATTTAATTTATATTTTGTGCGCATCTCTATAATTTAATTATTGGCTATGTAATCAAATATTAAGATGATATTCACAAACACTATTATTTGATAATTATAGACCATTAATTCATTATCATTGAATTAAATAATCAAGACACAAATTTTTGTGTTATTTTAGAATATAAAATAACTGCATTATTTCTATTAATAAATAAAGAAAGAAAAGCAAAATAAGTGAACTCCCTATTCTAGCTCAGCGGTTAAGGCCAGCGCACTCTGTACTCTGAGACCCACGCTCGAATCCCAGGCAGGGCCAAACTTTTTTGATTTTGCATTTATTATTTAGTAGTGCATTACAATGGGATAAAAGAAAAAATAAAACCATTCTAACCGAAAGTCCCTATCCTAACTCAGAGGTTAAGGTCGCGCACTCTCGACCCCGTGACCCGCGCTCGAATCTCAGGCGGGCCAAACTTTTTTATATTTTTTACAAAAAGGCTATGATGGCAGGCTCCAAAGCCGACACTGTTTTTTATATTTTTTACCTAAAGTTGCGGCAGGGCCCTTCACTACTGATTTTGGTTTTAAAACCGGCAGTGATATCTTCTATCACAGTCAGGTTGCTCAAATCGACACAGAAGGCCCAATTCACTGTCGGTTTTTAAACTAAAACCGACAGTAATGTGTAGATGCTCCTCACATGCCAACAGTGCTCTCATGACCATAACCGTTGGAACACTACTCCCACCTACTCCGACAACTTTAGTTCAGAAATAAAAATGTATCACGACTGCTAGCCCCTATAAAATGGCCCTCGGCTAGGAGCTAGCCTCTCCATGCATGTTGGTTTCAGCCAAGCCTTATCAGTCATGATACAATGTTTTTCCTCTCACAACAAATCACAGATATCGTTATGCATCGTAGTCCACCAAAATGGTGCACACATGAGGTACTAGAAGAATGCTACTGAAGATAGAGCAACGCCGAAGATTGGAGATGCCATGAGGTTCACAGAGCCATCCGCTGTGGTGCCAAGCTAAATCTGATGTGCTCTGTGCTCTGGACTGTACAGCAGAGGCATGGATTCATCGATGCCACCTTATCATCTCCAACCGGTATAGCTCGTAGACCACCTCGGTGCTGTTGTTTGACCCTAGTTGGTGCTAGAAGAATGCTACTAAGGTGCTTAAATTATAATGTGTTGATACATATTGATGGTAACATTGACCTGTATGCAAATAGGTCTTTGTTATCGTATATGTAATTTTAGTGTAAGGTCTTTGTTATAGTATATGTAACTTATTTCTAATTTTTTGATGTATTTCATTACTATCTAAATAAATATATCATTGTTGTTAAAACTTTTCCACTGTAGTATCTAAATAAATATATCCTTCACATATATGCACCTTCACTAGTCGGTTCTATTTAGAAACCGGTAGTGATAGTCATCTTCACTGTCGGTTCTATTTAAAAACCGGTAGTGATAGTAACTTTCACTGTCGGTTCTATTTAAAAACTGGCAGTGATGTCCATGCCCCCCTATATAAAACAAACTGCCAGGCCACGTACATCGATCCCACCCACCCAAGAACTCTCAGTCTCATTTCTCATATTTCACTCTCACTTCTCAAGACATCCACTCTCTCTCTACGTGATTTGGTCATGGCTCCTTCATTTTTCAATGGTATTGATATGTTGTCTTCTCTAATATTCTATCTATATTCATTTGATCTATATTTATATTCATATTTTCTTGCATTCTACATTTATATATATTCTTATTCCTTGCATTCGATCTATATTTAATTATGTTGCCATATTTTACTTGGAAGAATTTTTTGTGCATATATTTTATGTTCATATTTTTTTGCATTTTATCGATCAGGTGGTATGAACAACTGGATCCTCCCCCACCACAAGAACTAGGTTTCCACCCTGGCGATGAGCCATTCGCTCCTAATGTGGTCATTCCATGGTTCCCTATTCCAGCTATTGTATGAAATATTTTCCAACCTCTTTGTTTTTTGATGCTAACAAATAACTATAATTAGTTTAATATCATTGTTGCATGCATATATGTCGCAGACTATATCTCCAATAGATTGGCTGCGAACAACACTTAGTTGGTTCTTTATCTCGGACATCGTCGAGAACACGGCATCTAATGCAAGTGGTCGGCTATGGACGTGTGAACTCAGTTTTTTCATCCCTGTGAGGGGTTCAAATCATCGGAACCATATCCACGGGACGGGAATATACGAGCCCAGGACGTGATAAGCACCCAATTAAGTACCGTGCAGCATTTGTTTAGAGGCACTTCGACGTATTTGCTATGATGTGCCTGATTTCTCGCACTTTAAGGCACTTGCTTTGAATGCTGGTGATATCCTCGTCCATGCAAGCAAGCGAATGGTTTGCTGAGCTACAACCATGCGGATGCTGATAAAATAGTCACTTATACCTGAGTCGTGGTTATTTGTTGTTTATTATTGTAATAACATTCTCTAATTTTTTTCTTTTTCTCCACTATGCAGATTGCACTACAGGACCTTACCTATGCTGTATGTGGCTTGTGGGCCGTTCTAGACCAAGCTACGGAGCAACTCGGGTACGATTGGGACTTCTGCAATGGAAACCTTGGTCAGCTCACTAATAGAAGGACAGCCAGTACTGCATAAGGATTACTAACAGGGGCAGTGGATCATTCAGTAGGTTACATCTATGGCCGACTATTCTTTTGGTATTGTGAGGCACGAGAGAGTGCACTCATTAGGGCATTGGACTTCATCGATACAAGCGGATACATAATTCGTGACATCAATTATCATATATGGCTACAGAGGCATGTTAGTGTGCATGGCCTAATCGATCCCTGGCAGTGATTCTGATAGTAATTAATGTTTATTTAGCTAGGTTTTCAAGGTCATAGTTTAATTGGGTTCTAATTTTAATATGTACGGCTTTGTGTGTTTAATTATTGTCATGCATGTAATTCAGTGTAACATTCCGGTGTCGTATTTGTCTCAAAATTATTCTCAGGCTTGCACGTGCCACGTGTGAAGAAAACACCAAGTTTGGGATTTTCCAGAGATGGTTCGCTACTTTCTGAGGTTTAATTGAATTTCCACGCGACGACACCGTTTAATTATAGGTTGAACTGAGTTTACCCACGAAAAAGATCCGGAATGATACCAAACTTTTACATAGGCTCTAATGTGCCCTAGGGATAAGAATTTTATGGAGGTGGATGAAAAAATCTATTGGGTCCAAGATGAAATTCACCCTCTTTTATCTCATTTGGCACAGAGAAAAATATAATAAATAAAAAAATGAACAAAAAAACCTAAGATCCTATGTGGGGTCTTAATTTAGGTGTACATGCTTGCCAAAAAAATTTCAAGCCATTTCGACATAGGCGGAGTATACATGCTTCACAGAGGTACATGTGCCCTTTCATCGAACCATGACTATACACATAGGTTATCAAGGTTTCTGTGGTTCATAGGCATTCCGGTGTCGTATTAGTCTCAAACTTTTTCTTAGGCTTGCACGTACCACGTGTGAAAGAAACACCAAGTTTGGGATTTTCCGAAGATGGTTTGCTACTTTATGAGGTTTAATTGAATTTCCGCGCGACGAGACCGTTTAATTATAGGTTGAACTGAGTCTACTCATAAAAAATCCAGAATGGTGCCAAACTTTTACACAGGCTCTAATGTGCCCTAGGGATAAGAATTTTGTGGAGGTGGATGAAAAAATCTACTGGGTCCAAGATGAAATTCACCCTCTTTTGTCTCATTTGACACAGAGAAAAATATAATAAATAAAAAATGAATAGAAAAACCTAAGATCCTGTGTGGGGTCTTAATTTGGGTGTACATGCTTGCCAAAAAAATTTCAAGTCATTTCTACATAGGCGGAGTATACATGCTTCACAGAGGTACATGTGCTCTTTCATCGAACTATAACTATACACATAGGTTATCAAGGTTTATGTGGTTCATAGGCATTCCGGTGTCGTATTGGTCTCAAACTTTTTCTTAGACTTGCACGTGCCACGTGTGAAGGAAACACTAAGTTTGGGATTTTTCGGAGAAGGTTTGCTACTTTCTGAGGTTTAATTGAATTTTCGCGTGACGAGACCGTTTAATTATAGGTTGAACTGAGTCTACCCATGAAAAGATCCGAAATGGTGTCAAACTTTTACATAGGCTCTAATGCGCCCTAGGGAATCAGAATTTTGTGGAGGTGGATGAAAAAATCTATTGGGTCCAAGATGAAATTCACCCTCTTTTGTCTCATTCAGCACATAGAAAAATATAATTAATAAAAAATGATTAGAAAAACCTAAGAGCCTATGTGGGATCTTAATTTGGGTGTACACGCTTATCAAAAAAAATTCAAGCCATTTCGACATAGGAATACATATGCTTCTATTTATTCAATATATAAATTTTTTTAATATATATAAACATCATTGTCGGTTTCAAGAAACCGGCAGTGATGAGAAGAAACCGACAGTGATGCTTGTTATCACTGTCGGTTTATTTTGAAAACCGGCAATAATATATAAAAAATTAAAAAAAAATTATGCCAGCTCTCGGGTTTGAGCTCGGGTCTTGGGCTATAGAGTTTAGACACTTAACTGTTGCGCTAGTATAGGATGTGTGCCGACGCAGGTGGCGGCTGGTTCTGCCGCCATTGTCATAGCTCCTCGCCATGCTCTTGGGTGAGCGTGAGGGTCCCCACACAAGGGTCCGGAGGGGTGTGAGTCTACAAGGATTCTGCTACCACCGGCGGTTGTCCCTGGAGCGTCCGTCCATAGCGCACTCCCAGGACTGGACGATGGCTAGGTGCCACGTCGCCGATGCTGGAGCCGTCACTCTCAACATCGTCATCCATGAGGTCGAGGAAAACAGGTGGGAGCATAGCTCGCCATCCCCACGAATTTGGACTGTGAGAGGGGGCGGTAGTCGGCATCCTCCAGAGCCCCTAGGCGTACGCATCCACTGGGGGATGCGAGGTCATAGGAGAACCTAGGTCGCATGGCGGTCACGGCAGGGACAACGGGGTCCCTCCTAGATAATCGACTGAAAGATAGTAAATAGCGAGTAAATAACAGTATGTACATTACTCATAGTGGGGTTTGAGCAGAGAGTTTGCTTGGAATGAAGCGCAGGTGCCTCAGTCGTTGAAGTCATTGGTTGTCCCGGAGCCGATGGAGGGGCACCCCTCCGACAGGGCGTCGGAACAAGTGCCTCCTCAGCTGAGGTGTACTACGCCGAGCCTGGTTGGCGACGAAGTCTAGGCTTCCGAAGAGGAAGGCCTAGGATGGCTCGAAGATGGGTGGAACCCGCATCTTAGTAGATGGGAGTGTGGAAAACTCCAGTGACCCGAAGCGAGTCGTATCGCTTGAGCCTGCCATGGCGAAGGTGGCAGAAAAGTGGGCCATCTGATGACCAAAAAGTGTTGAACGTACAACGTCTTCCCCACGGACGACGCCAACTATCGGTGCAGAAAGTGACCAACACGTAAATATTTGTAGTTTTGTCATACATTGTGATCGGAGGTGGCCTAGCACTCAATGACACATGATTTATACTAGTTCAGGCAACGTGCTCTACGCCTAGTTTGAGTCGATCGGTGACTTTATTCTTGAGCCTAGGTGCTCGAAGTTTGCAATGAGATTATAAACGGAAGGGAGAAAGATGGGGAGTACAAGAGGTTTGGTCGGACTCTGATCTGAAGGGCCAAGAGTGATAGGAGCCCCGCTATGTGCTAAGTGTTTGAGCATGTGCTCGTGTGTTGAATCTGGTGGTTCTGTTATTGTATACTAGTGAACTGATCGATCTGAATCAACTTACCTCCTTTTGGGAGAGAGCGCATCCCCTTTTATAGATGAAGGGGATGGCCTTACAAGTGAGAGGGAGAGAGTATGTATGCTATTAAGTCTTGTTGCCTACACCGGTGGGTACAGGATGATGGTAGATGCCTGCAATACTATTTAGTGTCAGATGCACATGGGAGGTTGTGTCGTCTTCTTCAGGTATGACAGACGTTGGTGCCTACCACACTGTTGATACCTAGAGGTATGCAAGGGATTTTACTATGTTCGCCTACAACACTGTTGATGCCTCAGAGGCACATGGGGGGAGCCTTACCGTATTTGTCTTGTATGAGAGTTGATGGCGCCCACAACACTATAGGGGAAAATATCCGCACCTACAACACTGCTTGGGTTCTGTCATGCCAGGGAGGTCGTAGGGTACTGTCCTATAGGTATACAGGGTACGGTCCTTGGTATTATGGTTGACTTAAGTACGCTGCCTTAGGCCCCGTTCGGTTGGCTGAATTTTGGCTAAAACTGGCTGAAAACACTGTTCTAGTTGAATTATTATGAGAGAAAACACTGTTTTGGCTAAAAAAGAAGCCAAACAAGCCAGATATGGGGTAAGCCGAATGGGTCTCCATTCGTTTCCTGGTCCTTACCGAGCGGGCGTCTCCGGTCGGTTAGTCCCAGTCGGCTCTAAATGCGCCAGTTGGAGAAGAGCAGTTAGCAGGATGCATCCCTAGTCGGAGACGCGGGTTGGAGTCGAAAGTGGTGTTTGGCCAGGCCATCCGGTCGGAGAGGCCATCCAGAGGCGGGCCGTAGTTGGAAGCAAGGCCTTCCGGTTGGAGAGGAGGGCTGGAGTCGGAAGCGGGCGCCGTTCCTCCTCGGACAGGCCTTTCGGTCGAAGAGTGGATTATCCTTCTGGCCTATTGCTTTAGGTACTTGGGCTGGCCCAAGAGTTGCGCTTTGGTTCGTAACGTGGTCTGCTGGGCCGAGCCTTTGCTGGGAAGCCAGTCCATGAGGTACCCCGGGTTTATGAACCCGACAGGGAAAGAATATTCTATGAAGATGTCGTCCCTCCTCATCTCCTCAAAATCAAAAGTGAGGTATCACGTCGTTCCTTCAATGCACCGTTACTCATGAGTGGGTGAGTCGCGTGAGAGCTCCATGAGGGGTGGCGGCGGTAGCCACGGTGGAGCAGCGCGGGTGCCACGATGGCAACGGCGGTGGTGGTGACCCGTTCTCATGGTTAAGAAACATGATTCTGACATTGTGGGGTAAGGTAATCCTTTTGGAGCTCTCTGCTTCTGTTCATTTTTATTGGACAATTCTCCTTTACTGTATCATCTACTTCTAGTGTGCGATGCCGATGCTGATGGGTTAGTACTGATCCATTAGTTTTTGGATGATCCATTACTGTTGTAGTCTCGGAGACAGGAATTGCTATAGGGTTCTGTCCTCTCCCTGGGCAGGAGAGGATGGGAACAAGATGAAGATGATGACCATAGTCCATAGACGTGGGTGTACGTGAGGACTGGAGATCAGCCAACTGTAAATGTAATTACCGCACATACAAGTTGTATAGGTAATCTGTCCGTTTCCCTGTCTTTTTTTTCCTATGACAGTAAGATAGAAGACAAAGAAAGAAAGAAAGAACATTTGCGCATCCCTCTCATATATGAGCATTGATCATGCTTGTTCTTGTTCTGTTGGTCCAATTGAAACTATCTATCTATACATGCTGTTGATAGCAACAACAAAAAACTTTAAAGGACTAGGATTACACGTTTACACAGGAGTCCAAAGTTGATGTCGCTTGATGATACTGGCAGCTTTTAGGAGAATTTCTTGTTCTGTAGATGACCACTCCTCTATCTTCTATGGTCAGATAAAGTCAAATGTTAACGAGTAAGGAGATAGGGCTCTAGTACACTAAACCAGTAATGTTACATTAAACTCCAATGTACTTGAACCGATCAAATGAGCAGTTGTACTACCAAATCAGTCTGAAAAGTTGAGCTTAAATTAGTTGTCAAACTGCTTCTCAAATGGCCACCAATACGCAGAGAACAAACACAAAATCATAATACAGATTCCCAATATCAGCTAAACTCTAACAAAGGCACCACACTACGCAGACTTATCAACACAAAAGATGCGAAGTGTGGTAACTTCTACATGATGCAATGAGTTTTTGATCCCTGAAGGCTTATAGAGCAGTATGTTGGCTCTTGGCTCATGTTCGTTTGAACGATTGCTATTCCACCCAAAAACATTTGTTTTATGTTGATATAAAAGGCTAATATGCAATATTGTGCATAAAAATGAATCAATGGTTGCTTTATTATCACAGCACATAGAGAAATGCATATGGTATACCCAGTCAATTCACATTATTGTGTTTCAAAGTAATAGTACCTCAACATGTCATGAGTAGGTAGCAGTTTTTTTAAGAGGAACATAGTTAATGTACTGTGCTTTTGATGTTGCAAGCAGTGGTAAGCTCTCCACGTGAACATTCTAACCAGTGAGAGGTAGCAATATAGAGCGTCGATTTTTGAGTTGGACATCAACATTGCTTTTATCTCCTCTGTTATAGCAGGAATCTTTTCGATGTCTTCAATTCTTACAGGAAGTTTGGACATGCTAGCATGCCACTGGGTCCTTGATTTGTTCACTATCACCAACAAGTTATTTTGGTAGAAGAATCATATTAAGAAGGGAACCCACTTGGAAGTCCAAAATTCCACATTGATATGCAAAATATTCATTCAAAGATAAAATAAAATAACATTTTAAATGTGACACATTACTTGGCTGGAGAATAGTGAGTTAGGGACTACAACAGGGAGCTTTTCTGTATTTATCAACAAAGTAGAAGTCAGTCAAATTCCAACCACTTGTCCTTCTATTGAACCAGCCTGCAATTGAAAGACAATTCTAGTCATGCAAAGATTGCATCAAGCCAGAAAGCAGGAAACCAGTTTGGTATAGCCATTAAAACTAGACAAAGTTACAACTAGCTAACTATGAAACGGTTTTGTTAGAAGAGGCATCAGTGCTTGTTTCTTGAAATTTTGGAGCTGGAAGTACCAAAGATAAAACAGGGATGGCAGCTTTACGAGGCATGATTGAAAGTATGAACTGTCCAAAGCATGAACACTTCAGAACTTTGTCTTCTAAACCTATATTCATTCTCCATGATAGTTTTTTCTTTTACCCTACTTAAAACATGTAAAAATATTGTCTCAGGAAACCACATTTTTGTATGTTTTGTTTCCTAAGGGAAACTTAGAATCTTGAATGAGTTCATTAGGTGCACTTATTCAAACTCAAGGAAAAATCACAACTACTCATGTGGAGGAAATTATCTCCCTATGGATAAGGCTATAAGAAATTTATCTGCAGCCATCAGCAGAAGACACAATCAGGTGTAAGTGGACAACAAATGGCGAATACTCCTCACAATCGGCATTCAAAGCTCAATTCCTCGGAGTGGTCACATAGCAAAACACTAAACTCATTTGGTAGGCTCACGTGGAAAAATAAATGCAAGCTGTTCGCTTGGATCTTAATTCAAAACAAGCTTCTAATGACGGATAACCTCACTATCTATGGATGGCCACACTAAACTGTTCAAGTATAAGTGGATTGCTCATCTTTCTCTAATGGCTTAAGCTTTTGGGTTCATCTAGTTGGTGCATGAAACCTAACATGGTATCAAAGCTAGAGGTCTTCGAGTTCGAATCCTGACAGAGGCATTATTTAAGCCCTCTGCTCCTTTGTTTTCCACGTCTGCACTTTGTATGTGGCTGCATGTATTGAAGTATAAGTGGATTGCCCACCTCTTCCCTAATGGGTTAAGCTTTTGGATTCATCTGGTTGGTGTATGAAACCTAATACAAACCACCTGCTCGTTCTGAAATGGGCAATCCAAAAACTGGGCAGCACCTTTGCCTCTTAGAGCAACTCCACCATGACCCCTACTTGAGCCCTCAAAACCAAACCAAATTTGAGGACCAGAACCAAAGAATGAGCTCTAGCAGAACCCTACTAGAGCCTTAAAAACATGAGAGGCCCCTCAAATCTCCCCCTCAGCCCTCATTCCTAGGGACTTGCTTTCGACCCTCAAATGTCTGTTGCTGCCGTTATCCTCCCCATGCACTAGAAGGAATTGCATCCGCCCATTTGGATCTGATGTCATGCCGCCTGCTCCATCGTTCGCAGCGGTGGCCCTTCCCCCGACACAACTTCCATGAGGCCTCAATGCTGCCCATCACCCTTGGCGATGTGGCTCCACTCCCCCAGTGATGCACCTCTTCCCTCAGTGGATCTCCCTTCCCAGTGGCCTTCTCTCCCCCAAAGAGAGTCCTTTGCCTGGCGTGGCTCCCGCAGCAAGGCTCGTCGGCTCAATGCGTCTTGTCTCCTGAGCGCCCGTCCCCCGGTGAGGTCCTCCATGCCTCGGCTAGGTTCTTGGCACACCTCCTCTTCCCGTCCCACGTCTAGATCCCACCCAAGTCTTCCTGGCCCGGATACTCTCATCGGCGGTGGTCTCGGCACCACAATGCTCCTCCCTGTCCCCATCCAAGATGTTGGACATGGCCAGACGCGGTAGGAGACTGAGAGAGTCAGGGGCGAGATGTGGCGGTGGACTAGGTACGGGCAGAGTTAGGGGGGCATTGGGTGAAAGAGGTAGAGAAGAGAAAATAAATAGAATGATAAGTGAATCCCATTTGCCAGTGTCTAGCTGTCTACTTGGTTAAATTTAAGGGCCTTGATTTGAGGTCCTGCTGGAGTAGAAACAAAAAAAAATTGGACCTCAAAAGTAGGGGAGCCCTCAAATGAAAATTAGGACCCAGATTTGAGAGCTCCTGCTGAAGTTGCTCTTATGCCCCTTCACGTAGATGGTCTGGTCGTAAGTGTCCACATGGGAAATATTCGTGATCCCATACCACGTGCTCCCCTCAAATTTCGATAATGTCAGACTCGTGGGAAGCTACAGCCAAAGTCATTGTTACACAAAAACCAAAGGTGAAAGTTCAATGGTTTGACCATCTATATAATGTGGAACCTCCGAAAAGAGCAAAACTAGAAAATCTTTCGAAAATAAGCACCTCACCACAGTGCAGGTCATGAAGAAAACAAAATATTGCCTACTTTAATACAGAAGGGCACTTGATTTAAAAGGGTAGTTTGGCCTTTGCTAGGGGGTTGGGTGTGTTATGGGAGGAGGGACCTTTGTGTTCAGCAGTTAAGCCATGTTCGTATACATATACTCTCTTTTCAGCTTAATAATTGAAAGACAGAGCTCCTGTTATTTTTTGTTAAAAAGGGTGAATTATTACACTCTTACTTATAGAAGCTATTTTCTCTACTATTTCTTTGTTAATATTTAATAAAAAATGCTTTCATGCTAAATTTTTATTTGTAGCTACCTTATTAACTCGCTGAGATAAAATATCATCCAAACCGACTTTAAGCTTACTCGAGAACTAATACATATAATGTATTTGACATTTTAAGCAAGGTTAACTACTAAATTTACCCATGTTATTGGTAAGCTAATGACTACAACCTTAACATCACATGACACAGATTCCAGAAAATAAAGGAGTATAAAAGGTTGGTTAGATAAATAACCAGGGGACCTTGATGTAGTCTCCAATTGAGAATGGCCTTGAAAATTGTAAAGAGAATCCACTCAACATGTTACCAAGGATATCTCTTGCCGCAAAAGCAGTAGCAACACCTATAGCAACATAGGTAAGAGAATATTACTCCCTCCTGTCCACGGATATCGTTCTAGATTTTTTCTAAGTCAAACTATCATAACTTTGACCAAAATTATACCAAAAATACTAATGTTTATGATACCATAAATAAGTATCATTAGATTATCATGAAATATATTTCATAGCACACATATTTGGACTCATAAATGTTAATACTATTTTCTATAAACTTAGTCAAACTTAAGAGAGTCTGACTAAAACAAAACCCTATAATTCCATTCTTTTCAAGACGGAGGTAGTAGTCTGGCAAATGCAATTACTAGTGAAGTAAAAAAATGATCCAGCTTTTAGTTATGAGCAAGTATAGGTAAATTATTGACCATATGTAGATTGCTGATGATATTGAAGGCAGTCAAACTACTACTGAATTTCAAACCTAATACAGGTTGAACAAAATGATGTAGACCATACTTGTGTGACCAACCAAGTTCAAACCAGTAGAAATTTCAGTGCAGTTTACATATCCTTTCTTGTGGCAACAGGTAAGATAACCAAGACCAGAGCTGCCGAAAGAGCACTGAGTCAATGTTCACACATAAAGTCTACCAAATGAGATGTAAGGCACATTACCAATCATCCAGAGACAGCAATTGTATTACATATAACTGTTACTGACATGGTAAAGGTATGATTCAGGTAGCCTTGCTGCTTGCCTACTTAGTCCACATAAAAGAAAGCCCTGATTTTTAAGTAGGAAATGCTCACACGAAGAAGAACATTGTGTTAAACATTACCTCCAACACCACCAACAGTTAATATTGACTGCACAGGTACACCACAAGCTTCAGCAAGGGCTATAACTCCAAATGCTATCAGTCCTAGCGATGACACCTTATCAAATGCTGACAATCTTTCGCGGTCAGTTCCTGTAGCAGCTTGTTTGGCCATAGCATGACCAATGAAGTTAATTTTCCACCTATGAAGGAACCACACAAAAGATACAACAAATGCCCCTTTCCATGCTTGTGGAAGATAAACTGAAATGCTTGGCTCAATAACTGCAGCCCTGAGGAAGGAAGGAAACATAAGAGACCTCAGACATATTCAGAACAAAGTCTAGCCAGAAAACGATCTGCGTCATAGATAAACAAGATCATGCTGTCAATAACAGTATGAACAAGTATAAAATACCATAGATAGCCAGAAAAGTTTTCTAGCATGTATGTGTGTGTGTGTCTATATATATATATATATATATATATATATATATATATATATATATATTGCAAAGGAAAAATCATAGGAATTCTACTTTAAAAAATAATAAAAATATATGAAAGGAATATGAAAATTCCAGAATCTGGTTTTAACCTCAAGAGCATCTAGCGAAATCTTATTTTGTTGCCAATAATATTTTACAATAAGAAGTACTAAGAAATTAAGTCTCTCAAAAGGTAAGCAATTAGCAAATTATAACTCCTTACATCTGTGAAAATGCCATAAATGTGATGATATATTTTGTAGGATCTTCCAGTGCACTCCACAAGCTTGTTTCATAAGACAGATGTTTCTTAGTAGAGTCTCCCTCGAAGTGTCCTAAGAGGACCATCTGATGCATACTTGTGCAGCTTTCTTAGAACAACAGGCATTACAAACCATGCCATTGCTGTATCGATCAGTGTCCCACCAAGTGGAACAATTACCTTTTCTAGATCTGTGTGATTACCAAATAACTCTTGGACATGAAGTGTAATTGCATCATTCAGACGCTTCATGTTGTTGCCTGCAGCAGTGTTAGAATCAACAGCAGAACGATGAACATCTTCTGACATATCAATCCATGGTGTTTCCACCATCATCTATGTTGTCAACTTCAGAAGCTCCTGTAGAAGAAACCTTTGAGACAAGCACTTTCAAGACCATCTGGTTTAGCTCTAGTATACGAGGAACACATGCGATGAAGACTTGATACACCTGAGAACCCTAGTGATTGGTTGAAGTGATGCTTTGACATAACCAACCAACAATTCTTTGAATGAACTCTAAAATGCATCGTGCTGCTTTTTTCAATACTAACGGGATAAGTGCCCACCTTTTCAGTGTGCTCAAGTTCAGAAGAGCTGAACCATCTCCAAGGAACTCCAAAATATAAACACTGCTCAGGAGATGCCTCTCTAGGACTCCGAACACTGGCTGCTTGGCAAGACCATCACAAAATTGCTGTGCTCCTAAACATCGCATCCTTTCTAATAAAAATTGACATGGCAGCTAATAGAAATGCCTTGCACTGACTCAGCTATTCAACATGCACATTGTCAAATTAACAATAACTAGAGATCAAGCGCAAATCACAAACACAGTGACAAAAACATTATAGAAGCCAAGAAAGAAAGCATTTCAAGCACTTAAGAGGAAATGCTAATCCAAACATTTTAGTGGTATAAGATGTGCACTGTACCAAGGACACACACTCCACGCAACCATCTCACTGCTCTTCTTGTATCCCCTAACCGTACTAGTGACTTTTGCAATTCAACTTCAAGTATGCAATAAGCTGACAGCTAGGAAATGAATGACTCTAAATCAAGTGAACCTCTTTAATTTAAATAGATGTTGTAAAAATTTTTATATATGATACACAATTACGCATATTTGTGAGATGGTAACATATTCGCATTATTTCCAACATGGTGCC
Source organism: Miscanthus floridulus (assembly GCF_019320115.1). Classification (NCBI taxonomy): domain Eukaryota; kingdom Viridiplantae; phylum Streptophyta; class Magnoliopsida; order Poales; family Poaceae; genus Miscanthus; species Miscanthus floridulus. The sequence goes on along the minus strand of NC_089587.1, from coordinate 200,801,268 downwards.
AATATCTCCGCATAGCCAATGCTGAACTACGATCTTCACACTGTTCTGGAACATGACAACTTTACAAACAAGCAATAAACTATACCATGATAAATTTGTGATGTGCCATTAACAAGTTTGAGCGTTCCATTCTGTGATGAACACCAAGTGGGTGTAAAGAACAACACTTAACAAACTAGAGACTGGAGTACAGGACAACGAATTTGGATGTTGACACCTTGACATTAATTACTTGTAACCCCGATAACGCTAACATGCAAGTTGAACTAGTTCTTCGAGATCCGAAAGAATTAATTACCCCTGTTAGCAACCTATTTTAGTCCATGTTAGCACGTCCTGTGGCTCTCCTTGAGTCTAGCTAGCCAATGTCAGTTATCTGACCGTGATGTACATGTATATAGGCATAAGCCTTGATCAATAGAATCTGAGTTGTCCTCATTCTTCTTTCTCCCGCTTACATGGTATCAAAGCACGTAGGATACGTTTAGCTTTCCCATGTGTCGATCGGAGTGTCACAGGGGGCAGCAATCGGTCATACCAGCGCATTCCAGAAGGTCGAGGGCGTACTGCTGCTGTTGTAGGAAGAAGCCGTCATCGTTGCGCTGAACCTGAATGCCAAGGAAGTAGTGGACCGGTCCCATGTCCTTAAGGGCGAACTTGGCGTTGATGGTGCGGATGACGCTGCGCAGGATATCGCTTGACAAGGCCGTGAGCGCGATGTCATCGACGTAGAGAAGGAGGTACATGGACTCCTTGCCACGTCAAAGGACGAAGAGCGAGTTGTCGGATCGAGTGGGCTTGAACCCCATTGAGCCGAGGAACGTCATGAGGCGCATCTACCATGCGGCCCTGGGCGCCTGTTTCAAGCCATAGAGGCTCTTGGAGAGGCAACACACCAAGTCCTTATGTGAGGTGTCGATGAAGCCGGCCAGTTGTCTCGCATAGACCTATTCATCAAGCACGCTAAGAAGGAAGGTGTTGTTGACATCAAGTTGGTGGATGGACTAGTTGCGCTTGGCAGCGATTGTGAGCACCGTGTGCAGTGTCGCCGGTTTGACGAAGGGATAGTATGTCTCACCGTAATTGATGCCCACTCATTACGTGAACACCTCAGACACCACGGACTACCATAGTTTGGTCGGTGCCCTCCAATATCTGACGATGACACGACCTGACTTGCAGTAAGCCATCCAGCAAGCGAGTCTCTTCATGCACGCTCCAACCATGGCGTATCAGTCCCTCGTGAAGAGGATACTTCACTATGTCCGTGGCACCCCAGCACTTGGTCTCCATCTCTGGAGTTCAGACCAGATAGATCTCATTGCCTACTCTGACATGGATTGGGCCGGGTGCCCAGACACTCGACGCTCAACGTCAAGCTTCTGTGTGTTCATGTGGGACGCCATGATCTCATGGTCATCCAAATAGCAGACGACATAGTCTCCTATTCAAGCGCTGAAGCTGAATACTAAGGAGTCGTCAATGCCATAGCCGAGTGCACTTGGCTCCGGCTGCTGCTGGGTGAACTCGACTGCCCACTGTCGAAGGCAACAATCATCTTCTGCGACAATGTCTTCGCCTGCTACATGAGCTCCAATCCGGTGCATCACAAACGCACCAAACATATTGAGCTCGATGTGCATTTCATCCAAGAAAAAGTCATAGTTGGCCAGTGCAAGGTTCTTCATGTACCCATGACATAGCAGTTCACCGATGTAATGACCAAAGGCCTATCGACAGCGATCTTTAAGGAGTTTTGAAATAGTCTGTGCATCGCCGGCAACGACGCTTACACTGAGGGGGGTGTTAGCAACCTATTTTAGTCCATGTTAGCATGTCCTGTGGCTCTCCTTGAGTCTAGCTAGCCAATGTCAGTTATCTAAGTTGTCCTCATTCTTCTTTCTCCCACTTACAACCCCCTTTGTCACATACTCACATTAGGTGCAATAGCCTCACTAAAATGAAGCACATAAACACACATCAAACAAGTTGCTGAACGCAAGGTGTTTGATGACATTTCTCACCGAATATTCGTAGATCACTCGATGACGATAGCCGCTGTCCTTGTGGTATTCACAAAGAAATAGGCAAGCAACCGAGGGTGACCTCCTATCACCATCCGCATTCCAACATCAAAACTTAAACTCTGAGTGAATGGAGATAAAAGAAATTCTTCCCTACGCTGAAAAGAAAAGAAACCAACCAACACTCAATGGCAGGATGAGTGGACTGACGAGACGAGCTGGGAATCACGTGCGATGGCATAGCGCATGTGCGAGATTTGGAGGGAAGTAGTACCAAAGCAGAGGCACCCACTAGATGGTTCGGTTGACGCGCGCTGCAACTACAAGTGTCACTTTGTGAGCACTTGGCTACTGCAAGCATCTGGATATGGGAGCCTCCGACACCTGGTCTCTTAGGGCTTCCCATGCTTTTTTATTGGTAGCTCCATGCGCTACGTAATATGCTTGAAGAGAGAAGGCGGTCCATGCTAAAAAAAGAAGTGGGAGAGAAAATAAAGGTGAGGTATGATGAAAGAAAAAAGTTTCTTTACAAACTACACGTAATGATAGTTTGCATTGTGTGGATAGTAGTATCAGGTATCGATATTAGGGATACCTAAAGAAGGGATTTGAGGACCGTGGATGACAACTCACCTAGATTATCAAGGACGTATTTCAGTCTCGACCGACCCCGAGGGCATGGGCTTCATCTCGCTTGACCCCTTGAGCATGGGCCCCCTGTCGCCTGACCACAAGGGTACGGGAGCCATCTCGTCTGACCCTGAGGGCACGGCCCCATGTCGCCTGACCCCAAGGGCATGGGCTTCGTCTCGTTCGATCCCTTGGGCATGGGCCCTATGTCGCCGACCTCAAGGGTATGGGAGTTATCTCACCTGACCCCTGAGGGCACGGGCTCCGTCTCGTTCGACTCCTGGGACACGAGCTCTATCTCACCCGACAGGGACCTATACCGCCTCCAACCACTATAGGTCAGAAGGTATGACCCTAGGGTCAAACTACTAACACCGAGTGGGAAGCAGGCACGTCTTGACGTGACCCATGGCCACGTCAGGCCATGCCCGGGGGTTCACATCGCCACCAGTAATAGGTGTGTGGTCGCTGTGCTGCCTACTCCCCGTACGGCCACTGACGGGCATGTCGGGTCACCACGCTGTCCACTGGGACGGGATGAGACGTCACGGCCCACTGATGACATCGAGGCATGGCACTAGTGGTGAATAGGAGCCCAAAGCGGAGGTGTCCCCATCACCATCTACAGCATCGGCGGGACCCGCGTGAAGGAGAAGGACACGATGGCCCTGGAGGCTTCCTTCTCCCTCGCTTTTCTCCTTTTCTCTCTATATAACCTGCACCTTCCCCTTCACCTATAAAAGGGGAAGCAGGAGCACATGGCTAGGAGAGAGACATCTAATGAGCATATCGCTAAATAAGCTCAGCAAGACTCAACTCCATTCGATCTTTTCACCAGAGACTTGGGAACTTCTCCCTCTCTCTCTCGTTTGTAACCCCTACTACAAACTAGTGCCGGTAACACGAGCAGTAGCACACTGGACGTAGGGACATTTTGCCCGAACCAATATAAATCCTTATGTCCTCCGAGCACACCATCCGGGCTAGACATGTAGATACAAATTTACTAGCCGATGATCCAAAACATCGACAGTTGGCGTGCTAGGTAGGGGCTTTTTGTATGTCTCGACATCCACATCAGGCCTTGGATAGCTAGTCATGGCATCTGCTGGATCCTAAGCACGCACGTGCGCTTCCAGAATCTAGATTTCATCATCATGATAGAGGGAGAGTTGGCGCAGGCCTCCATTGCCATCTAGCCTCTCCACTCCGTTGGCCTCGATGCGATCATCGAGGTGCTTGAGGAGCTACAGCTACACGCGTCAGAGGCTCATGCCCCTGGGAGCGACCAGCTCCTCGGCTTCGATTATGGGAGGCTAGAGCACTAGCTCGATGCCTTCCTAGGACCCTGACCATCCTAGGAGGACCTACGCTACCTCACCTTCTCGTTCGCCAATGTCATGTTGTAGCTTGCTAGAGGAGAATCGCTCTCCCTAGAATATCTCATTCGGAGCACCCAGACAGTGTTCCCGTTTCGTCTACGCAATGCCACGTGGACCGTTGGCCACCTTATAGCACAGTGCATGCACCCATCCCCTATGAACAATGAGTTCATGGAGATGACCGAATACATCATGGAATCTTTCCACGACCTTCTCGTAGGAGATTTAGAGTCGCCCTCTGACTCTAACTCCAGCAGGGGGAGCCATCACCCCTTGTGAGAGTGTTTTATGGTAGGTACCCCTGAGGGACGCGTCAAAAGCATCCACAACGGAGGGGCTACCCCACCAAACGACCTCAACAATGAGGTTGAGGGAGACACAGGGACCCCGCCATGCCTGTAGGTGGAGGAACTGAGGGCATGGCATAGGGAACTCAAGGATGCGTGACTCCATCTAGAGCAGGAGCGCGTAGAGCTCGAGCAAGAGATCGAGTGTTGTGGAGACGGTGGGCGTGCATGCACCATGGTCCACAACATGAACCAGAGGATCATCAAAGACGATAGAGCCCTCCCACACTTCACCTGGGCAAGCCAGAACATCGCTGCCATGGTGGTCTTGCTCTGAGGGCTCTCAAAGCCCATGACACCTGAGGATCATCAGGCCCATCATGAGATCAGCATGCTACTCAAGCACGCGGCAGTGTAGTAGGTGAAGAGCTTGTTGTCTCGGTGATGTAACCTCAACGCCAGTCAGCATGCACCCTCAGGATGACATGTTAGGGATGTGTCTATCCGTAAGGCACTGCACACGGTGGCGGGGGGCACGCCGCAGCTCTGGTGCATGAGCACGGCCTCCACCGTGATGTGCGTAACACCCTAGATGCCCATAGGCATGGATGAAGCAACGAGAGAGAGGAAGCCAGCCATGGCTACCACCCTCGTCGCGATGGATGCTATGATAGCGGTGAGGATCAGAGCTTGAGCTCTGACCTACCGAGGCCTTAGGCCTTTGGCCGACACATCCTCAACGTTGCCTTTCCACCATGGTACCGACCACCGACCAACATCCCGAAATACTCCGAGGAAATGAAACCCAGACTATGGCTTGAGGATTATCGGCTTGCTTGCCAAGTTGGTGGAGCAGATTGTCATAGTTTCATTATTCGCAACCTTCCATTGTTCCTGGCCAATTCGACGTGAACATGGTTGGAGCACCTTCCACCTAGCTAGATTTAAAGTTGGGCGGACCTAAAGGAGATTTTTGTGGGAAACTTCTAGGGCACCTACACGCATCCTGGGAACCCATGGGATCTCAAAAACTGCTGACATAAGTTTTGGGAAACTCTTCATAAGTGCATCTGCACTTCTCCCGGTAGTGCAATGAGCTGCCCGACGTTGCCGACACCGATGTTATAGGATCCTTTCTGTCCGGGACCATCTATGAGTCCCAAGTTCACAAGCTAGGATGCAAGGGCTCATGAACCACCAAAGAGCACCTCGACATTACCACCAGCCATGCCTTAGGCGAGGAGGCAGTCAGAGCTATTATCGACTACCCCAAGGGCAAGACGAAGTGAAATGAGGACGCCGGCAAAGGCACCTCCAACCTATGGTAGAACCGCTTGGAATAACACACCTTTGGAGGCGCTTGTCTTCCACCAAACACTAAGCACCCTGAGAGCGAGATACTTCGGGCAAATTCCGTCGAGCACACCCCAAGGGAGAACTCGAATAATCCACATTTTTTCTCTAGGATCCAATAATGAGAATGAGTTTACAATACTTAGTCAATTTCATACAACTAGAGTCTTAGAAATACATTATTACAGTACCAAGTTCAGAGTGCAAAAATTAAACAGCGGAATTAAAATAAACTTCTAACGGTAGATTACAAGAATTTGTCTATGCCCATCAGAAGAATCCTTCACACAACAACTACTCTTCAAGCTACACCTGCAATAGGGGTAAGTAAAACCTGAGTGCATAATGTACTCGCAAGACTTATCCGACTAATGGGAATAATTTTCCTGACTCCAAAGGATATGATAGGCTTATTGGTTCGCTAGGTTTTCTTTTTGTAGAAAGCAATACTAGTAGTGGATCCTTATGTATATTTCTTATTAGCAGTCATGATTAGTTTATTATCTAACCATTCTAAGTAAGCACTTGTTCTACTTTCAAGCAAGAGTTGAGCAGACAGATCCATTTCACTATCTTTCATCTTCCAGTTCTTACTATGGTGCTAGATTGTAGACAAGCCATACTGGATTACCCAGCGATTCACGAATCAATGTGCCTAACTAGATATCCCAAAACATACACCCTCCTTGTACCCCAGGCACAAGTAGGACCAACCCATCACTCTCCTATCAAGGGGTTCAGGCCCTCGTCCAAACTTGGACTCTAAGCTCCCACACCTGAGTTCTGGAATTAGGGTGGTGCTTAGATCTCCACCATCCTCGCCTCCAATCAGTCAGTCTAGAAAGAGCCAGAACCCACAACAAGAGAGCAACAAGCCTTCCCTGCTCCCATAAACACGTATGTGCTTAGGATAATAAGTCTATGACCTGACTAGAATCCAATGCAATAGCCAGTCCTTAACCGACATGGATAGAGAAAATAGTGTAACCAAGCTATGCCCCGTTGGCCACGAGACACAACCCCTTACACCCACCAATACCCGTACCATATCCATGCCCGGTCTCTATTTTTTCTTTCACCATTTTATCATAAGAGTGATAATAATAATCACCTATTATGAGTAACGGTAGGTTACTCACTCTACCAAAAATCCTAAGCATAGCAGCTACTCGACCTATGCTAGTAGGACTCATAGGTAGGTATATTTATGTTGGTAGTTTCCATAAAATTCCTGTAACGTAAATGCACATCATATATATATATATATATATATATATATATATATATATATATATATATATATATATATCCAATGATCATTCAAAATAAAGGTTATGCACTAGGGCTTGCCTTGGGTAGGCGTGGTGTCAGCAAAGTCAGTAGCTGGTGGCTCTAGGGCTCTCTCCTAGACAAGGATCTTCTCCTCGTACTCCTCAATTATCTCCTCATACTCTAGCTCACCCGTGGTCATGAACTCTACCAACTCATTATCTACATGCATGAAATGATGATGCAACACTTAGTAATACGGCAATAACAACTCTTAAAATAAGAATACATCTATCAAGCTACTAAGCTAGCTCTAATGACTAAGACACTAAGTTACCTATTATTCCCACTAAACAGGTATGAAACATTTCATGTATTATCTTAGCAACTAAAGACATCCTTATTCTTACTATTGATTTAATATATATACTAAAACAAGGAGAACTTAGCTACCATATTTCTCAACCTATTCTAAGGCTACAAAAATTACAGTGAGCACATAATAATCTAATGAACCTACTATAAAAATTTCATGGCCAAAGATATTACCAAATTGACACACAAATTCCTACAATTATTAATCTAAATAACATTAAACACTTTCAAATGATTTAATAGACCTTAGCATCAACACAGACATGTATAAACTAACCATACTATCAGATAGACAACATTTTAGGAACTCAACAGAATTTATTTCATAATTTTTAGACATCTTCATGATTTTATATAATTTACTAAAGATCGGCTCAAAACTAAATTGGAAAAGCATTTACTAATTCCCTAGAAAATGGAAAACCAATTTCTCCACGTGGCCCGCAATGCACTGGCCCATGCGGCACAGCGCATGCGTGAGCATGGCCTACTACCGTGGCCTATGGCCAACAGATTGGCCCAGCACATGTGGCCCACGCGGGGAGGCCATGCGCGCTGGCAACCTTGCAAAAAGGACCTTGCGCTAATGGTGAATTAACCAGCGGTCCTCACCACTATTCCCCCTTCTCTCTGACCTTTCACCTAGCACCCTAGATTTATTCCAATTCCTATCATGAAGCCCCTGGTGGCAGGTGCGTGCGACGACAGCGACTTCCACCGGCATTCCAAGCTCACGCTAGGCAACTAGGACCCGCCCTAGCTTTTCTACGGGGTCAATAGCCATCACTAGCTCGAACAACGACCCTAGAAAGTGGTAGGGAGCTAGGGGATGCACTATTGTGCATGGCAGTGACACACGATGGTTCACTACAGTGGTGCGACCATTCAGGCGAACTAGGGCATCTAGGCAATCAACTAGCTAGCCTATGAGCTTCAGTGACTCACCAAAAACCTGGCTACGGTGACTGTTTGGTTAGGGACGGCCTAAGCGGCGCTGGCCACGAGCGACCGAGCTAGCTTGGTGGTGCTCCATGGTGGACATGGCCACGGCGACACCCTAGGAATGGTGGTATTGGTTCAACTGAGTTGCGTAGGGTGCATAGGGGATCAAGGTGAAGCTATTGATGCCACGGAATTGGATTCTAAGGCCTTGAGCAGTTGGTGCCTCAGGCGTGATGTTATTAGAGCTTCTACTAACCGGCGACAAGGTAAACTCCAAATTGGAGTTATGTAGGGCTCAGTTATGGCCATGCGTGGTCTTGGCATGTATCTTAGTGCCTTAACTATCACCTAGCGCACGCAATTGCTTTGAGAACGACTAGGTTCTGCAAAACCGAGTTTGGCGCGATGTGGCTCAGAGCGGGGCTAGTAATGTGTGTGCGCTACATTGCTTCGAGGAGACGGCTGGCCTCTAGCGTGGACATGCACACGTGTGGGTGTCGTGGTGGCGCTACGGACAACACAGCTCTAGGATGCAATGTGCGCACTGTTGTGGTTTCAGCTTGGCCATGTGATGCACTGCACCCCGAGCGGAAATGACAATGGCGGCAGAGCTAGTGGAGGGCGGCGAGCGCCACAGTGGCGACGCGATGGTAGCGGCACCAGTGGCCAGCAGAGCAGGGCAGCGTAGCAGGGCGGCATGCAGCCATAGTGGCACTGATAGCGGCGTTAGCAGCAGCATCAGTAGTGTGCAGTGCGCTAGGCGCCCTATCATGGTGGCCAGTGGTGCCCCAGGCACATGGTGACCACACAGACATGGTTAACCAGCCCAAAACGTGTAGTGCACGCTTTTTAAAGGGTCCACCACAACCCATCTAGCTCAGTTATGACCTAACCAACTTGGCCTAGCTGAAGATGGTACCTAAAGCTACTGAACGAAGAAATATACTTGGACCAAGGTAGACTAGAGAAGAAAATATGAGCATGCCAAGTGGGTGTTGTCAACCGGTGACCAAACAACATTTTTTTAGTTTTTTGTAGCAATTAATTGATGATCAAAGAACATACTAACTAAACCAACCCCTAAACCATTGACAAGTACTTGCTTGGATGCAACCCACCAAGCAAAAACATAGCACAAGCCTTTAGCAAAAATTTCAGAATTAATTCACTAATATAGCATTGTCACAATGTTTTCAACTTTGAAAATTACTAAGTCTTGGGCTGAATTTTAATCCAAGTTCTGTCTCTAAGCTATTGGAAATACTATCTAACAATAATATTTTTTGATAACAAGTATTTCATTGTCATCTATAAAGTTTGTACCTTCAACTTTATTTAAGTGCCACATAGGTGTTCTATATCATTTTTGCTTAATAAAAATTGGTTTTAAACCCTAAGTGATATAGCATGACTATGGAATTAACTTTTGTTTCGCACTTTCGTTGATCATTTTGGGTTACAAAAGTTGATCTACACTCTTTATTACATGTATTAACACATAAATATGATGCTCATGATATGTTTTAGTAAATGATTTACAGTATAACACCAAGGGTGTTACACAATCGCCCCAACAAGAGGAAGAACAACCAGCGGCACGAGGGCTCGCTCGTGGCCACTATCGACCATAAGGGAGGTCGAAAGCCTGCTGAGGCTACCCTAGACCACTTCAAGATGCTGGTCGAAGGGCCATGCCCTGAACCATGCCTTCCCCATCAAGCACCTGTACAAAGACTATGCCCTCATGAAGCGATTCCTATTCAGTGGCTCCAACAAGGGGGAGCATAGGAAGGAGCCCAAGCCTAGTGGTAGACAATGCCGAGGGCAAGGATGGTGGCTTTCGATGCTGGATGGCTGCCTCATGATCTTTGGAGGGTTGGTGGCCTATGACTCCAAGCAGCTGCTAGAAGCTTGTGTGCCGCGAGGTTTATACGGTCGAGCCGGCCAGTGCCATCCTTCTCCGATGGTCAGAGTCCGCCATCACCTTTGATCAGGACCGACCACCTAGAAAGCGTCCCATAGCTAGGAAGATACTCGCTTGTGGTCGACCCAATTGTTAGCACAAAGTGGCTCACCAAGGTGCTAATGAATGGAGGCAGTGGCCTCAACATCATGTACGCTGAGATGCTCGACGCCATGGGCATCGACCAGTCGTGCATTCGGTCGACCGAGGCACCTTTTCACAACATCGTGCCTGGAAAGCAGGCCATGCCGCTCGAGCAAATTGATCTACCCGTCACATTTAGGAGTCCAACCAATTATAGGACAGAGACCCTTACCTTCGAGGTGGTCGGGTTCCACGGGACCTACCACGCCATCCTCCATCCAGGACGTGAAGTTCATGGCCGCCCCAACTACACCTATCTAAAGTTGAACATGCTGGGTCCATGTAGGGTCATCACCATCGGCACCTCCTTTCAGCTCACCTACGAGTGCGAGGTTGAATGTTGTGAACATGCCACGACGATTGTCGCCTCCAAAGAGCTCACAGCCATTAGGGAGGAGATTGTCGAAGAAGTGCCTAACCCCAAGCAGCCGGTCGAGTCTTTTGAGCCTATGGAAGGCTCCAAGGAGGTCCTCATAGACCCCAGCAGCTCCGAGGGCAAAGTAGTGCGCATCGGCACCACGCTTTCCTCCAAATAGGAAAGCACGCTCATCGACTTCCTCCACGCCAACAGAGACATCTTTGCATAGAGACCCTTGAACATGCCAGGCATTCCGAGAGAAGTCGCTGAGCACGCCTTGAAAATTAGGCCAGGTTCCAAGCCAGTGAAACAGCGCCTACGTTGCTTCGATGAGGAGAAACGTAGGGCCATTGGTGAGGAGATTGCAAAGCTTTTGGCGGCTGGATTCATTAAGGAAGTGTATCACCCTGAGTGGTTAGCAAATCTCGTTCTTGTAAGAAAAAGAGTGGGAAATGGAGAATGTGTGTTGACTACACGGGTCTCAACAAAGCATGTCCAAAGGATTCATTTCCTTTGCCACGCATAGACCAAGTAGTCAACTCGACCTCAGGGTGTGAAACCCTTTGCTTCCTTGATGTGTACTCTGGGTACCATCAAATCACAATGAAATAGTCTGACCAGCTCACGACATCTTTCATCACCCCGTTCAGATCATTTTGCTACATCACAATGCCATTCGGTCTAAAAAATGCAGGGGCTACGCATTAGCATTGTATGCTCAAGTGTTTCAGAGACCTCATTGGGCAAACCATTGAGGCCTACATTGATGACATTATGGTCAAGGCCAAATGGGTTGACTAGGTCATAGCCGACCTAGAGCAGACCTTTGCGAAACTCCAAGCAAACGGCATCAACCTCAACCCTGAGAAATGTGTTTTTGGGGTCCCGAGGGGTATGCTGCTGGGTTTTATCGTCCCTAAGATGGGCCCAATTCAGAACATAAAGGGGGTACAGTGAGTTACAAGTTGCCTCGCCACGCTCAGCCATTTTTTCTCATGCCTTAGCGAATGAGGTCTCCCCCTATATCAGCTTCTAAAGAAAGCCGACCATTTCAAGTGGACACTCGAGGCGCAGGAGGCGCTTGACAAGGTTAAACAGCTCCTAACAAAGGCCCCGATCCTAGATCCCCTGATCGATGGGGAACTACTCCTGCTCTACATTATGGCCACCACATAAGTGGCCAGCACCGCCCTGGTGGTAGAGTGGGAAGAAGAGGGACACACCCTCAAAGTACAATGTCCCATGTACTTCATTAGCGAGGTCTTGTCCGATTTCAAGACTCGCTACCCCCAAATCTAGAAATTCCTGTATGTCGTCCTGATCGCCAAGAGGAAGTTGTGTCACTACTTCAAGTCACACCTAGTGATGGTCATAACGTCCTTCCCTCTCAGCGAGGTCATCCAAAACTAGGATGCCACAGGGAATCATGAAGTGGGCACTCAAGCTGATGGGTCAAGGCATTTTGTATGCCCCTCGGACGGCCTTCAAGTCCCAAGTGTTGGCCGATTTTCATTGCAGAATGGACCAAGATCCAAATGCTGCCAGTAGCCATCGACCAAGAGTACTAGATGATGTACTTTGATGAATCGCTGATGAAGAAAGGCGCCAGTGTGGGGCTAGTCTTTGTTTTGCCCCTCAGGGTATGCATGAGGTACATGGTTCGCATCCATTTCCCTGCCTCCAACAATGTGGCCAAATATGAGGCACTCATCAATGGCCTACGCATCGCCATCAAGTAAGGCATCCGATGGCTTGACGTCCGGGGCGACTTCTAGCTAGTCATCGACCAAGTCATGAAGGAGTCAAGCTGCCATAATGGCAAAATGGCTGCGTATTGCCGAGAAGTCCGCCAACTAGAGGACAAGTTCGATGGTCTCGAGCTCAATCACATCCCGAGGTGGCTCAACAAAGCAGCCGACGTGCTGGCAAAGATGGCGTCCGGCCGAGAGCCGATGCCAATGGGCATCTTCGCCAGCGATTAGTACAAGCCCTCAGTCCGCTATTAGGAGCTAGAACAGACCGATGATGGGCCACCTACCCTAGGCTCAGGGGCTAACCAATCGTTGGCTCCTTCTGACCCCAAAGTCATGGAGCTTGACGAAGATCTAGTGGCAAAGCCTGACCCTCTAGCTGACTAGAGAACACCTTACCTTGACTACGTCCTCCGTGAGGCGATATCGATGGACAAAACAGAGGCTCGGTGGCTCACACGTCATGCTAAGTCCTTTGTTGTTATCGAGGGAGAGCTCTATAAGCGAAGCCACACTGGGATCCTATAGCGTTGCATCCCCATCAAACAAGGGAAACAGTTGCTAAGAGATATCTACGGTGGGGTCTGCAGGCACCATGCCACACCTAGGACCCTGGTTGGAAATGCATTCCAATAGGGCTTCTACTGGCTGACTGCAGTAGCCGACGCTGAACAGAGTGTGCACACTTGCGAAGGGTGTCAATACTACGCATGGTAGACCCACCTGCTAGTCCAAGCACTTCAAACGATCCCCATCATGTGGTCGTTCATGGTCTGGTGGGCTCGATATGATCATACCTCTCAAGAGAGCGCCCGAGGGCTATACACACTTGCTTATCATCGTACACAAGTTTACAAAGTGGATAGAGGCTCAACCAATCTCCATGATCAAGTCTGAGCAAGCCATGCTATTCTTCCTTGACATCATCCATCGCTTTGGAGTCCCGAACTCCATTATCACGGACAACGGCACACAGTTCACCAGGAGAAAGTTCCTCTGATTCTATGATGAATACCACATCCACGTCGATTGGGCTGCCATGGTGCATTGTTGCATGAACGGGCAAGTCGAGCGCGCGAATGGCATGGTCCTACAAGGACTTAAGCCTAGGATCTTTAACCAGTTGAACAAGTTTGGTGTACGATGGGTCATGGAACTCCCTATGTTGCTCTAGAGCTTGAGGACGAGCCCCAGTCGGGCCACCGACTACACACCCTTCTTCATGGTCTATGGTTTCGAGGCTATCCTCCCGACCGACCTTGACTATGGAGTGTCGAGGGTGTCGCACCCAATTTTGCATAGCAAAATCAAGTACTCATATATGTGCGCCCAGGATGTCCAAACACATATATACCATCAAATTGTAATAATATCAAAGTAAAGTACTTTATGATTTCACATATCTCATCATACTATTATCAGATAGTCTTGCTCATTGGCAACATTATTACATAAAGCGGAAATCTAAGCCCAAGCTGCCATAGAGACTTCAACTGGTGAACGTCAATCTAGTAGTCCTAGACATCTTCTAGAAACTCTTCATACATGTTATCTGTTACCCATCTAGGATTTTCGTTGAATGTAAAACAAGTCTAAGCTCACCATGCTTAGCAAGTATATCAAAGGGATCTATGAGGCTCAAAGGCTAGACACGGTTTGACTATGGTTCACAATTTTAGTTGTTCAAGTTTTAGCATCCTGAATCACTACTTTAGTGAATAATCTCAATCCCAAGTGATAATAATGAATAATCAAGATTATGTCAATTCCCATCCATCCATAGTAACCACTAATCATGATGGATCCAGATTGTTCGTATCCGTGAGCACGGCTATTATAATAGGTTAAATATTTCTACAGAAATTATACAACTTTACCCACTGTGCCATGATTCCCAATGCCAGGGTTTGCAAAGCCCACAACACCACTACCTAGGAAGTGTGGCAGGGTTTCACTATGTAACCCTTCGCTAGTCGCACTAACAAGATGTAGCTGCTAAGGTTTCAGTCGTCTAGCCGTATGTGGCCCTCCTCTTGGAGTGGCACGCGTGGTCACGGCACGGTACACACCCTGGCAGGAAAAGAAACATACCAACTAGTGCCCCCCTCTTACCCTTTTGAAAAGCTATAGACAAGCTAGTACAATCTAGTTAACAGGTTAAAGTCAGAGCCATATGACACTCGGGGTTGTACAAAACCTCCTGGGTGGCCGCTTTAGGATTAAGTCCTTATGGAGAGGCACTAGAGCACTCAACCTCGTACTCTAGCCCCCTAATTATTGCTAAAAACTCCATTTTAACACATTGCATAATACATTTAGTCATGTTTAACAATTATTTATGTTGAGTGCTGCAGCATCTATCCAAAATGCATCCCAAACCATAGGTATCAAGGATATGTGGTACAATAGTAATATAGGTAAAGTCCTTAAAGGTAATTCAAATTTAGACACATGCATGTATATGAATTGTAGAGTTCATAGGTACAAGGGGCCTTTGCTACACTTGCCTTCCTCAAAGTTCTCTTGGTATTGCTGGTCTCCCTACTGATCCTCAGTCACCTTGAGCTGATCACCCTCTAAACGTGTTCCAATTCACCAATCAAGCATCCAATCCAATCATTACATGCATACAAATAGACTTCTATTAGAATAGTATGCCAAACAGTAAAAACATAGATTGAAAAGCTTATAAAACTATTCTACGTACTGCTACGAACACATGAGCTAAAGAATCACTCAAATCAGACTTAAAACACAAAAGTTATGTATAAAACAAGTTTTAATGGCATTTTTGTAAATAAACTAAACTCAAATTTGAATTTAAACTAATAAAATTTGAATTTAAATGAATTATGGATGGCGTGCACTATTTCCTAAAACTATAGGGGCTAAAACATAAGAAAACAGGATAGAAAAGTAATTCTTTTGAACTGTACTAGACCGTGGGTTGATTTACTAAAAACCCGAGGGCTAAACTGCAAAATTGCCTAGTGGTCGCAGTTGACCGCGTCGCCGGCTGACTGGGCGGCCATGTGGCTACGCGTGAGTGGTGCGGTGCACCATGTGTGTGCGTAAACTGGTGACGTGGACGCTGTGGATTGAGTCCACGGTCCACGGTGGACCGATATGACCCCGAAGGGGTATGTTTTAATCGTGACCGTTCACTGATGATCTAACGGCGTAGGTGAACGAAGGGACTACCCTCACCGGCTTGCTATGCCCGCACGGTGGTGCCATGGGTGCTGATGGCCCGAGCTAGCCAGTGTCACTGGTATGAGCGATTTCGACCACCCCAGACCAAGCCAAGGGCACCAGAACGATGAGTGCATCAACGCGAGTCCGATACGACAGAAATGTAGGCTAGGGAAGCACGTCGGGATGATGGCCCCACGGTGGCACCATGGTTGACATGACTAGAGCTCGCTGATACGGCACTCTAGAGCGACATTCGAGTAAATGAAGGCATGGGAAGATCGAGAAGCTCACCACGAGTCCGATGGAGGTGGTCGCGGCGTCCGAGATGCCTTCGAAGGGTTCGGCAACGTACGACAGTGGCTAGAGAGAGAAAAAGGGCATGGGTGAGTGCGAATCTGAGTGACTCATTACCAAAATGAATAAATGAGGGCATCTATGGTTCCGGTGAGTCACAGTGAAGCTCACGGGTGCGTCGGCGACTTCGATTGGGCACCGGAGCGGCTGATTGTGGGGCGGCGATGTGAGCTCAGGTGAACGGGAAAAAGGAAGAGAGGGAATGGCTCGGCAGGGGGCTTTATAGGCCAGACAAGCGCGCAGAGATGGGAAACAAGCACACCGGGCTGCGAATCATGGGATTTCAAATCCCTTCCATGCCAGCGCGGGCGTGGCGGCGAGTTCCCGTAGACGGCGTGCGCCATCGTCGGGACAAAGAAGGAAGGTGAGGCGGGCAGCTGACAAGTGGGTCCTGGTTGCCAGAGAAAGAGGAGGGAGAGGTAGTGCATGACAATGGTGCAGGGCAGGCCTCCACCTAGGCTGAGCAGCGTGCTGAGCTGGGCCATGAGCAGGCTGTGCGGCCGGGCCACGTGCGCCAAGAGGGGAAAAGAGGGGAGGCGCAGGGCTGGGCCGCCAGCAGGCCAGGTGTGGGAAGGGGAAGGAGGAAAGGGCTAGGCCAGTTCTAGAGTTGGACTAAAAAGGGAGAAAGAAGAAAGTTTTTAAAAGAAAATCCTTTCCTATTTTCGAAGCTTTGAAAATTGATCAAATTCAAATGAAATTTGAATTCAACCTCAAACAACCTAGCCCTACACTCAACCAAAAACAGTATGCTTCGGCATGAATGCCACAACATGTTTTTAAACCTTGTAGTTAATTTTAATTAACTAAAATTTATTATTTGGCCTAGGTTAAAATGCATAGAAAATCAAATAAATGCTCAAATTTAATTACTAATTTGTAGATGAAATTTGAGGGTGTTACAAAGGGTTAGGGCTACGATGAGCAGGGAGCCGAGGCATCCCTCGAGGAAGCCATGGATCAGCTTGATGAAGTGTGCGACATTGCCCTCCTCCGCTCGGCCAAGTACCAGCAAGCGTTGCGCTGGTACCAAAGCCATCGGGTGCGGGGTTAGGCCTTCAACATCGGGGACCTAGTGCTCCACCTCGTCTAGAGCAACAAGAACCACCAATAGCTCTCTCTACCATGGGAGGGACCGTACGCTATCGCGAAGGTGCTCCGACCGAGCACCTACAAGCTCAAGACCATCGACAGTGTGGTCTTTGTTAACACCTAGAACATCGAGCAGCTACGTCACTTTTACCCCTAATCTATGTGTATACTTATGAAAATTAAGAATGACGTTTTTGAAATGAAAAATACTCTCTTATCAATTTTGCTATCATTTCATCAATCTTTAGTGACACTCAACCCCAGCAATGGCAAGGGGTCGGGCCTCAGTCGGGGGCTGATAAGAGTATATCTTCCGACCCTCTCCAACGTTAAGATCTAGAAGCAAGGGTTATGGAAACAGACGCTGAGTAAAACTGGTCGCACTGCAATAAACCTATGCCCCAATAGCTACGATGTTTTTGCTCACCAATGTGATTAGAGTTTTTTCGCCTGCTTCTCAAGCTTTATAGCCTTAACAATGGAATAGGTCAGAACATATTAATCTTTTTATACAAAAAAGGGAGAAGAGCCAAAAGTCTGTTCGGCCATAACAAAAGTTAAGAATGTATCCACTTATTACAAGTTCGCCGCCTGGCCTATCTAACTAACTAATTCTTTGGGGGGATGATCTCATCCTCTATCTTGGTAGATAAGTCCTGCGCTAGAGGGGCCACTTCCCTCTCGATGTCCTCTAGCTCAGTGTCAGAGTAGATGGGGTGCGAAGCCCTGGCTCATCATCGCTAGATCAATGTTCTTGTAATGAGAATGGGCGATCACAAATGATCGATGGATACCAAAGCGAAGCGCATCCCTCGTGATCTCACACGCTCGATCCATAATCTAGATGGTGTGAACCGCGTATGAGCTCGTCTCCTGCTCTGAGGCCAGTTTGAGGTCGTCGAAGACCAGCTAGACGGCGACGCGTAGGGAATCATGCTCATCACTCTCCTTCAAGAGAGAGGCCTTCACCTCATTGAGCTCCTTCTCTAGGCCAAGGCTCTTCATCACCTCCACGCCAAGCTTATCGCCAAGACCTATCCAAGCCACATACCAGCCATGTCAAAAGGTTTACCATGGATTCCAAGGAGAAAAACAACAAGGAAAACTGAAGGCTTATCATCCACATCTGCCCGAAGCCTGCGCACCTCATCGCGCCGCTAGGTCACCTTGGCCTCTAGGTGCTGGACCTCTTCCTCGCGCTACACGTGCTGTTGGGTCACCTTGGCCTCTAGGTGTCAGACCACTTCCTAGCACTGATCGACCTCCATGGTGAGCCTGGCAGACACGCCCTTGACCATAACCTTTACATCCCTCTCCCCCTCAAGCTCCCCCTTAAGGAGGTCGATCCACTACTGGGCATTGGCGTGCTCCTAGCGAGCCAAGTCATGCTCTATGTAGAGCCCCTCTATGGCCTGGAACAAATTGTCCTGCTCCTTCTGTAGCTGCTTGGCCTCCACGGTGTCCGTGCATGCCCTCTCGATTAGGGCCATGAGCTTCTCCCCGACCTCGCGGGCATCATCATGAGCATCCTTCTCCCTGACTCGAAGGTCAGCTAGCTCTCAGGCGGCGAGGGCAAGCTTAGCCACCTCCTGACGGACGACAGCGAGCTATGCGGCCAGCCCCTCACTCCACCGTGCCTCTTTAGCAAGGAATTGGGACTTCTCCTGGCTCCGGACCATAAGGGACTACGGAGAGGACAACACTTAGAGGCGTGGAAAGGGAAAATGAGGGTCCGAAGCACGGTCATATCATACCTGGCCAGCTAGGGCAACAATGTCGCACAGCGAGTTTAGCATGGTGGTGAAGGTGCAAACCACGGTCCTAACCTCCATGTGGATGCTCCCCCATTCCCTCTCCTTCGCTGTGTCATCGAGGGCAACCACCCGGAGCAGAGATCGGGATGGCTCCGCGCTGATCCCAAGCGGCACTGACCCCTCTTGTGGTAGCAACTCCTCTGGGGCAGACCCTCTGTCGGTATAGGGGGCGAGTGATGTGGATGCGAAGGCCTGCCCCATCGCCACATCCACTAAGGATGCCTCGGGTGCGCCCTCTTCCATCTACCTTGCCGTAGGCGCGGCCACCCGCACGGATGATAGCTCCAGCTGTGCCGCCTCCGCCTATGACATCGTGGCCACACCCGACTATGCCATGCCTACCATAGGTGCCCCAGACACACCCTCCTCCCTCTGCTCTCTCATGGACGCAGCCATTGATCGACGATGTGGCCATGAGCGTCTGGTCAGTTTACACGCCAGCATACGGTCACAAGACCGAGACCGTGTGCTTACTACTGTCACTGACCGAACTCTAAACCCAGCGTCCGGTCACTGCACCATCAGCGTTCGGTCACTCTGTGAACCCCTGTCTTTTCTGTATAGGGCGCCGGTGAAGTTTCTAACCCTTGCTCAAATATGACAACCACCAAGTGTATCACCTTGTGCACATGTGTTAGCATATTTTCACAAGCATTTTCAAGGGTGTTAGCACTCTACTAGATCCTAAATGCATATGCAATGAGTTAGAGCATCTAGTAGCACTTTGATAACCGTATTTCAATATGAGTTTCACCCCTCTTAATAGTACGGCTATCTAACCTAAATGTGATCACACTCGCTAAGTGTCTTGATCACCGAAACAAAATGGCTCCTACTATTTATACCTTTATCTTGAGCCTTTTGTTTTTCTCTTTCTTCTTTTGAAGTTCAAGCATTTGATCATCACTATGCCATCACCATCGTCATGATCTTCGTCATTGCTTCATCACTTGGAGTAGTGCTACCTATCTCATAATTACTTTGATAAACTAGGTTAGCACTTAGGGTTTCATTAATTAACCAAAATCAAACTAGAGCTTTCAACAGGCCCCATGTCGCCCGGCCCCAAGGGTACGGGAGCCATATCGCCCGACCCTGAGGGCACGGGCCTCGTCTCGCCTTACCCTGATGGCACGGGCTCCATGTCGCTCGACCCTTGGGACGCAAGCTCCGTCTCGCCTAACAGGGACCCATACTATCTCCAACCACTACGGGTCAGAAGGTACGACTCCGGGGTCAAACTACTGAGACCGGGCAGGAAGCAGGCACATCTAGACGTGACCCATGGCCACATCAGGCCACGCCCGGGGGTTCACATCGTCAACAGTAATAGGCGTGTGGTCGCTGTGTTGCCTACTCCCCGTACGACCGCTGACAGACACGTCGGTTCACCACGCCGTCCGCGCGGGACGGGATGGGACGCCATTACCAGCTGATGACGTCGAGGCATGACATCAGTGGTGAATAGGAGCCCAACGCGGAGGCGTCCCTATCACCGTCTACAGCATCGACGGGACCCACATGAAGGAGAAGGACGCGGCGGCCCTGGAGGCCTTCTTCTCTCGCTTTTCTCCTTTTCTCTCTCTGTAACCTGTGCCTTCCCCTTCACCTATAAAAGGGAAAGCAGGAGCACATGCCTAGGAGAGAGATAGCTAATGAGCACACGGCTGAACAAGCTTAGCAAGACTCAACTCTATTCGATCTTTTCACTAGAGACTTGAAAACTTCTTCTTCTCTCGCTCGTTTGTAACCCCTACTACAAACTAGTGCCGGTAACACGAACAACAGCACACTAGACGTAGGGACATTCCGCCTGAACCAGTATAAATCCTTGTGTCCTCTGAGCACACCATCCGAGCCAGACGTGCAGATACAAATTTACTAGCCGATGATCTAAAATACCGATAAGTAGTCTTAATATTTTCTAGTCTACGTGGATCACTTTATTTGAACTAAAACTACTCAGAATGTTAGCCTATATTGATGGTGCCGAGGTAAAAAGAAAGTACCCACACCTAGAAAAAAGAGACGTCTTGCACTGTGCTAACCTGTTGCATTGATGATGATGACTGACTGCTTTTACGCTCCTAGTACAATCGGATGGGCTCCAAAGGATTCCGGCCATGGAGTCTTTTTTTTTTGTTTTACAACAACTTTTAATAAATAACTTTAAAGCACAGTATACCAGTGTGGAAAAAGAATTTCCATATTAAAGAGCACAAACAAGTAAAAACTACTGTTGATCTGTTTCTATAGACATAGGTGATGCTTCCGGCGGGGGCGCGGGGCCCGTCGGGGCCACAAGGCCACGAAAAGTGGCCATGATAGAATAATATATAACGTTAAAGCATAATACACCAGTGTGAAAAAAGAATTCCCATATTACAAAGCACAAACAAGTAAAAGCTACTGCTGATCTGTTTCTGTAGACATAGGTGATGCTTCAGTCGAGAACGCGGGGCCCGTCGAGGCCACAAGGCCCACGAAAAGTGGTCATGATAGGAGCATCGAAGATCCTCGTTTTCACACTCTGATAGCACAGCCGGCACTCTCCTCAACAGTCTAATCGGCCTATATCTTCGAGGATAAATAGTCTTAAGCCATAGATAGGATGGAGGTTTCACCAGACACAAGAAATTAGATCCACAACCACCTATGTCAAATCTGAGAACATGCTTCAGGTAACGTTGGTGGTCAACCCGATAACCAACTACTGCTTTACCACTCCCATGCCTATAGATAAACAGAATAGCAGGACAATAAAGAACAGCAACCTGCTCTTAATGCGTCATTTGCCTGCTGCCACCGTGAACGGAATTGGTGTCGTGGCTGGCCCGTGTCCACGTGATGGAGCAGACAGGAGCACCGTGTCCACGTGATGGAGCAGACAGGGGCACCGAATCCTCCTGGAGAGAATTCCGAGCCATTGAAAAAAAAAATCTTAATCTCTTGTGAGCTACTAAAAAAATTCAGCACTGTCCTAACTTTTTTTTTTATCCTCTATGCCACCGTCGTCTGATTGAATTTTAACGATGTCAAACTGCAGGTGTAAAAATAAAAAATACTCTTAAGTCTAAATATATCATTAATTTTTTAAGCATCTTAACGAATTCAAATAGAAAAACTCAAAACTAGAAAGTTGTAGATCTCATCGAGATCTATAATTTTCATATAAAAATTATCTTCTTTTAATATCGCAAAAAAGATATGATTTTTCTAAGATATATTAATCATATCAAATCATATCTTAGAAAAATCATATTTTTTACGGTATTAAAAGAAGATAATTTTTATATAAAAATTATAGATCTCGAC
Source organism: Miscanthus floridulus (assembly GCF_019320115.1). Classification (NCBI taxonomy): domain Eukaryota; kingdom Viridiplantae; phylum Streptophyta; class Magnoliopsida; order Poales; family Poaceae; genus Miscanthus; species Miscanthus floridulus. The sequence goes on along the minus strand of NC_089587.1, from coordinate 200,779,023 downwards.
GAGATCTACAACTTTCTAGTTTTGAGTTTTTCCATTTGAAGTCATTAAGATGCTCAAAAAAATTAATAACATATTTAGACTTAAGGGTATTTTTGACTTTTCACACCTACAGTTGACACCGTTAGAGCCTAATCTGACGACGGTGACATAGAGGGTAAAAAAAAGTTAGAGCAGTGGCGCTGAAGACCGCTGAACTTTTTCAATGACTCATAGGGGATTACGATCTTTTTTAATGGCTCGCAAGGAATTCTGCGAGGCCGGTTGTATCTCTGTAACAAACTGCAAGTTTAATTTAATTTAATTTAAGGCATGTTCGCTTGAACTTATCGGCCGACTTATCGGCTAGAATCTACAGTATTTTTCTCTCACAACAAAACATCTTCAGCCAGTTTATCAACCGGCTTTAATATCAACCGAACATGGCCTTAATCTCTAGTAGGGGCTCTCTGCCCCTCCTGTTCCTTAAAGAAAAACCGTATTGGGCGTCGAAGGAGGCGTGCTTGCGTGAGGAATACGATAACTGTGTAATGACCTGAAATTTAGTTTAGGCTGATGCTTATTCTGAAATGTTGTGAAAAAAAATTCTATTTTAATGGCTGAAAAATAGTGCTGAATAAGCCCAAACGAACAGGACGCATATTTACGCAACACTCTGTAGTAGTGCGCCATCTCTTATTATGCGAAAATTCAAATGAAACATTGTTTTTCTGCATAAACATCCGCATAAGTCAAATTTTAGCATAAAGGTTATATTGAAATTTAACTTATGCTAATATTTATATTAAAATATTATGAGAGAAAAATAGTGTTCTATGGCTGAAAGGATAGCGACGGCTCCTGTGCTCTCTTTTAAAAATTACACGGATCTCGAAGCACCATGCCAAATATTTTTTTTATTAATTGTTTTTTAATCTGGGTACCGTATGGGCTAGGCCCGGCTAAGCCTAGGCCATGTCCAGTCCTGATCCAGAGGCAAAGTCATCTGAATGGTGATCCCAATCCCTTTGTTCAGTCGTGGCTGGTCCGAGCTGCGGCCGCCGGCGGACCATGCGAACGGCGGCACCTCCATCCACCTCCTCGCCAGCAATCGGTCTCGCGGCGCTATTCGATTTAGCGTGCGAGGTCCTCCTCTCTCCTCGACTCCAGCGCCGTTCCATTAGGTAGTGTTTGGATGCTAGGACAAGGAGGGATGGGATGGGACGGCCCCGAGACGAGGGCTGTTTGGATCCGAGTCAAGCGGAGACGAGGACGTCCCACGAGCGAATATTCGCTGAAGATCTAGGCGCGGTTCGCCCGTCAAAAAAGAGCGGACGGGGACGGTTCTCGTGGGACGAGTGCTGCATGGCCCGCACGCGTGCGTGAGAAGAACGAGATGAGGAGCGGGGGCTTGCCGCAGTTGAGGAAGAAGGAAGAAGCAGGGACTCACCGGAGTCGAGGAAGAAGCGTGGGCTCCGCCCCGACCCGGCCGCCGACGAGCGCGCAGGCTCCGCCCCGACCCGATGACCTCCGTCCCCGGCCCCGGCGACCTCCGCCGTGCATGCGGGCTCCGCCTCCAGCCCCGCCGCACGGGTGAGCCGCTGCCGCCGCCATTGCGCGGGTGAGCTCCGGCCTCGCAGCTGCGCGGGAGAGGATGGGAGGAAGAAGGACGGGCGCGCGGGAGCTCGAAGATGGAGGAACCCAGCGGGGCGAGCACGTTGCCTCGCGGGCCGCCGCGTGGGCGAGAGCCGCCGCCTCGCGGGCCTCCTCGTGGGCGAGCACAAGCACGCCGCCTCGCCGGCCACCGAGCGCCGACGCCTCGTGGGCGCGGGGCGAGCTCGGAGGAAGGAGGCACCTCGTGGGCGCGGAGCGAGCTTGGAGGAAGGAGGCAGGCGCCGGCGGAGGATACGAGGTGGGCGGTTGGGATCGAGGAGATAAGGAGAGGAAAGAGAAAAGAAGAAAAAATAAAAAAAAAATACTAACAATTAGGTCCCACCTGTCAGTCGCTAATCCCACTTTTGTTGTCTCTGGTCCAAACAAAAAACGGGTTCGTCCCCTTCCTCCTTAACCAAACAAAAAATAGAGTCATCCCATCCCACGAATCAGAGTAAGGACCGTCCCACCTCCACTTTAACTCTCAACCAAACGCTACCTTAATTTCACGTGAGACGCAGCTGACGCAAGCAGATTGGAGGGAAGGGATCGCCGTGCTACCACCCTTGGCCTGCTCAATGGCGGCACCGTCGTCGTCGATAGCCGCCGCCGCTCCCGCCGCATCGCTCGTGCAAATTTAAACGCGACCGCTGCATCTGTCCGGAGGGAGATGGAGATCAGATGAGAAGCCATCCGTGGAGCACCGCCGCCGGCTGCTAGCGCACGAGAAAACGAAATGAATGGAGTCCGATCGAAAGGGAACGGAGGGCGAGATGAGCTTAGCTTGGGTCTGGGCTAGGCACGGGCTGGGCATGGACGGACCGAGCCCATGCAGGATTCAGAAAAAAAAATCTAATTATTTGGTTGGGCTGCCTTAAGATCTGTGCATTTTTTTCGTCGGAGGAGTACCGGAGCAAAAGCCACTTAGGATTTGCTGATTTGCATAGTATACTCTGTAGCATCGCCAATTCGTCATGGCCATCGTGCCTAGTATAGCGGCAGAGCAGCATTCACCACGTGGCCATGGCCACTAGCGAACACCTACGGCCATTGCTGCAGAGTGCCGACCGAGCACCCTGGACACGTATCGCTTCCAGAGTAACACGTGTGCAGCTGCATGAACCCAGCTCACTCCCTTAAGAACAGCTCGACGCTCACCTGTCTAGCCCGTGCATGCCAACCCTGAGCGCCACGAACGCGCAAAGGCGGAAGAGATAGAGATCGCGCGAGAGAGAGAAACTCCCAGATAACGCCCGCCGCACATGGCGTCGTCGTGCCACAACGTGGAGGTTCCCGGCAAGCCAACGGAGACGGGCACGGCGCTGCTGGAGACGGCGACGGGCACCATCCAGGGGTTCGCGCCGCTGAACCAGATCCACCAGCACCTGTGCGCGTTCCACTTCTACGCGGACGACATGGGGCGGCAGGTGGAGGCGCACCACTTCTGCGCGCACCTCAACGGGGACGTGCGGCAGTGCCTCATCTTCGACGGGCCGGGCACCGGCGCGCGGCTCATCGGCGTGGAGTACATCGTCTCGGAGAAGGTGTTCCTGACGCTACCCGACGGCGAGAAGCCGCTGTGGCACACGCACGAGTTCGAGGTGAAGGGCGGGGTGCTGTTCATGCCGGGGGTGCCCGGCGTTGTGGAGCGCCGGGACCTGGAGAAGGTGTGCAAGACCTACGGCAAGACCATCCACTTCTGGCAGGTGGACCGCGGCGACGCGCTCCCGCTCGGCGTCCCGCAGATCATGATGGCGCTCACCCGCGAGGGGCAGCTCCGGCAGGACCTAGCTGACTGTACGTACACGTCGGCATGCACGCACCTGCCGTGTGCTCGCAGATCGTATATATGTAATCTTTTTTTTTCTGATTTTGATGGATTATATTACTTGTGTGAAACATGAAACGTGCAGGTGTGGAGAAGAAGTTCGGTGTCTCTTTCCAGAAGGAGAGGGAGAACCGGGCGTACATGAGCGGGCCGGAGCACGACATCCACCCCCTGGCGAACGCCGCCGGCAAGGGCCTCAGGACCGAGATCCGTGAGGTCGATATTCCGGCGAGTACTACCGCCGGCGCCGGGACGGTCTTCACTTGATCGCCGTGCATCGCCGCGGCGGGTCTGGGCAATGTAGGGTATATATAGTTGTGCTTTGCTTCGGTCCGTGGTTCGTCACTACTTGTTTCTGTTCTCCCCGAGACACAGACTACTGTCATATGTGAACTTTGAATTTTCGCATAATAAGAGATGGCGCACTACTAATGAGTGTTACGCATAAATATGCGTCCTTTTCGCTTAGGTTTACTTAGCACTACTTTTCAACCATAAAATAGTATTTTCTTTTCATATCATTTCAACATCAACATAAATCATATTTCATGTGATTATACAGTCATCTTATTCCTCACGCAGGCACGCCTCCTCCGACGCCCAGTACGGTTTTTCTTTAAGGAACAGGAGGGGCAGAGCCCCTACTGGAGATTAAATTAAATTAAATTAAACTTGCAGTTTGTTACAGAGATACAGCCGGCTGCCTGTGATCGTCGACCGTACGGAGGCCTTGGTCGCAGGTCGGAACGGCTCTGTGACAATCCTAGCCACACCCTTTTTTTAATTCCTTGTGTGTCATTTAATTCCTTGTGTGTCATTAAAAAAGATTGTAATGTTCTGTGTATCTCTAAAAAAGTTCAGCGGTCTTCAGCGCCACTGCTCTTAACTTTTTTGTGCCCTTTATGCCACTGCCGTCAGTTTGAGCTCTAACACCGTCAAACTGCAGGTGTGAAAAGTCGAAAATACACTTAAATCTAAATATGTCATTAATTGTTTGAGCATTTTAACGACTTCAAATGAAAAAACTCAAAACTAGACAGTTGTAGATCTCGTCGAGATCATTATCTTTATTTAATTCCGCAAAAAAATATAATTTGATATGATTAATATATCTTAAAAAATCATATCTTTTTTTACGGATTTAAATGAAAATAATTTTTATATAAAAATTATAGATCTACAACTTTCTAGTTTTGAGTTTTTTTTCATTTAAAGTCGTTAAGATGCTTAAAAAATTAATGACATATTTAGACTTAAGGGTATTTTCGACTTTTCACATCTGCTTAACGGTGTTAGAGCCCAAACTGACGGCAGTGGTATGGAGGGCACAAAAAAGTTGGAGCAATAGCACTGAAGACCGCTGAACTTTTTCAGAAACACAAGGGTCATTATGATCTTTTTTTTTTCGAAAGCGCCCACGTGAGACAGAGTTGTTACACAAACCGGGTGCTTATGATGGCGAGATGCCGCATAACGCGAATAGAGGACACTAACATAAATCACCGGCTTTAACGGCGGAGCTTAACAGGTGTACTAAGCGGTAAACCAATTTTGCGACCAGTAGGAGTTGGGGCGCGTCCTAGTCGCCGACCATAGGCAGGGCAGCGACGCTAAGCACCTGAACCCGGCGGTGATGTAGAGTCCATCTCGTCGCAGACAAGGGCAAGGACCTGGGTCGTCGTTTTGGCCGCGTTGTCGAATGTTCTTCTGTTGTGTTCTTTCCAGATGACCCAGGACACTCGAGGGCCGCTGCTGCGCGACTATATGTCTCTGACGACATTACGACGAGCATGGCTGTTCAAGCCACGCGCGTTCCAAACAATGAGGTGATTGGCACTCATTGGTTGAACGGATTGTGCGACGACGGGCTTGTCCTGCTCAGAACAGCCTCGCCGCTGCCCGAGAACCGCGGCCGGCGAGCCTGGGGAATAGTTCGTGTATCGCTGCGCGTTTAGAGGACGACAGCGGTGCCGTGAAAGTTTCGTGGAATTTGGTGGCGATCATGTCGTCGAGCGTGGTGGACACCATCTCTTCCGGCCTGCACGTCCACTTGTTCAGCAGCACGCGTTTGGCCTGCTTCTCATGTTGAGGGTCGCGGAAGGCCGACTTTGCTGCGAGCCGGTCGCTGGTCGCGGGACCCAGCAATCATCGACCGCCCTGGAGACACGGGGACGCGTCCCTGCGCGGAGAAGCGGCTCGTCCAGCGGCAGCCTGAGTGATCCAGCGAAGGATGTGTCCGGCTGTGGCTGCGACGTCGCGTCGTTGGCGTTCGCGGGCATCGTCCGCCATTGCAAGGCCGTGGGGCGGCAGAGGGGGGCAGCGACTTCCGAGCCCAGCGCGTTCGGGAGCGGGGCGTGATGATCCGCGGCCTGCTCGAGTGGAGGCAGGTGGGCCGATGGAGATCCCGGGCTAGACTGACAGTCTTCTGGGCCAGAGAGGTACATGTCCACCTCAACTGCGAGCAACCGCTCTGGGCCGCCCTCCACGTCCCGCCCAGTATCGCAGACCAACAGCTCATCTGGCCCAACAACAGGCCCAGAAGCGACCCGCGGGGCATGGGCTGAGTAACTGCAGCTCGACGTCTAGGGCACGTCCTACGAAGCCCCTCTAGCGACTAGGGGGCGCCTGCCCGCCACGCGGCCACAGATCAATGGAGTGGGCACGCTCGGCGCAGGTGGCATGGGCATCACAGCAGCGGACACCTTTGCTTGGCGTGTACAGTTCCGCTTCGCAGAGCATCGGGTCCTGCGCAGGCTGGGTGACAGGAGAGGGCGAGCAGGCGCGCGTTAGGCTATCCGCACCGGGCACTGCTAAACAGCCCTGCAGCATGCGGTGGCGTATCGCGTGCTCGCACCGTGCGCCTGCAAACTGCTCTGCAGCACGCGTGCACGCCTGCCCACCGCTACTTCCAGCGTGCCGACCGCACAGCACGTTAAACACTGTAGCGGAGAGAGAGAGAGAGTTGATGAGAGAGAGAAAGGGGGAGGGAGGGGAATAAAATATGGAATAGTGGGTATAGAGTATGGAATAGAGATAACATGGGTGCGAAAGAAATTGATATAGAGTAGAGAGTCTCGATGACTAGGATAGAATATTCTTTTTAGAGTATGGAAATAGAGATTGACGAGTGCGGATAGCCTTAGGCCGAAGTCAAATTGCTCGGCCATGGACTGCACGACACGCGTTCCTGGCTCGGCGCGGGGCGCGTTGACACGCAGACGACAGGTCATGGTGCCGCGCGGCGCGACGAAGGGGCACGTCACATCGCCCACGACAATCCTGGACATCGATTCCCGATCTCGAAAAGCGGGCCCGGATCCACGGCCCAGCCACGGCTCATCCACGCCACCGAATCGCGTCGTTCGTGGCCGAGCGCCGCCGCCTCCACCGCCGGTCGAACCCTGGGTGGTAGCCATTGTAGTTGTTGTCGCCGCTATGACTGTCCTCGCCGCCGAAGTCCATGCCATCATTCGACGACGGCGGCGGCTGTGTGAAAGCTCCTAATGGCCGGAGGGGATAAATAGTCTATAAAAAATTCTACAACAATACAAAGCAAAGTGGTTAGATAAATATGAAGCGAAGCGAGTGTTGCGCTAGCCTACTAAAAAGACAAGCCTGCTATCCACAATTCTAGTTGCTATGAGCTCTAATTCACACACAAGAGACTATGTCACTACTGTTAAGTTAGTGAGCTTTTAAAAACTAACTAAAAAGCCTCACTAACTACTAGACACGACACAAGCTAGCTCTTAAAACTAATTACACTAAAGAGCTTAACTACACTAGGAATGTAAATACAAGAGGGAGGATGATGTTTATACTGTCGTGTAGAGTAATGAGCCAATCACAAGGTGAAGTCAATCAATCACAATGAATACCAAGAAATCCTCAGGACAAAATGACACATTGATTTTTCATCGAGGTTCACTTACTTACCGGCAAGCTAGTCCCCGTTGTGGCGATTTACTCACTTGGAGGTTCACGCGCTAATAGGCATCACACACCTAACTCGCAATTGGGTGCCGCACAACCAACACAAGATGAGGATCAAACAAGCCACGAGCAATCCATTAGAGTACCTTTTGGCTCTCTGTCAGGAAAAGGTCAAGAACCCCTCACAATCACCACGATCAGAGTCGGAGACAAGCAGCTTCCTCCGCTCGATGATCATCGCTGCACCAAGCCGTCTAGGTGGTGGCAACCACCAAGAGAAACAAGCAAATCCCACAGCGAAACACAATCACCAAGTGCCTCTATATACAATCACTCAAGCAATGCACTTAGATTTACTCCCAATCTCACAAAAGATGATGAATCAATGATGGAGATGAGTGGGAGGGCTTTGGCTGCTCACAAGGTTGCTATGTCAATGCAAATGGCCAAGAGCATGACGCGCCTAGCGCCGAGTCCGGTCACAACGTGACCAGCATCCGGTCAGTGCAAAACAACACCTTCACTTCTCCAACTTTGCCACCCTTGATCAAATGTGCTAACCACCAAGTGTATCACCTTGTGCACGTGTGTTAGCATATTTTCACAAATATTTTCAAGGATGTTAGCACTCACTAGATCTAAATACATATGCAATGAGTTAGAACATCTAATGGCACTTTGATAACCGCATTTCAGTATGAGTTTCACCCATCTTAATAGTACGGCTATTGATCTTAAATGTGATCACACCCACTAAGTGTCTCGATCACCAAAACAAAATGCTCCTATCAAGTTTCACCTTTGCCTTAAGCTTTTTGTTTTTCTCTTTCTTCTTTTCTAAGCCGAGCACTTGCTCACCATGGCCTATCCACCATCACCATGATCTTCATTTTATGTGGCCATCTCCATCCATGAGTGCCACCTAGCTCCTTCATTTGAATTAGACCATCCTATCTAGTCACACTTAGATGCAAGGATTAGTCCAAATAGGTTTCATCAAAAAACCAAACTAGGGCTTTCAATCTCCCCCTTTTTGGTAATTGATGACAACCTCTACAAAGATATAAAATAAATTCAAGTTTGAATCCATGTTGCTTGCCCAAGCATTTTTACCATGTGTAAAGGATTTGGACAAGTTTTATGAACCCCCATTGGTAGCATTTGCTCCTCCTACATATGTGCTAAGAGTTTGGATTGAAAGCTTGCACATATGCATAGATAGGAAAAGTGGGAGGGCAATGTCTACCAAATGATGCTAAGGTGTAAGATATGGACCTTTGAAGCGTAATACCAATTGGAGTGCACCAAATATACCATCCTTAGCACCATTGCTAGTTAGATACCACTTGCAAAGACAAGAACTAGATACCTCATGAGATCAACATTAGAAGCAAGGTTCTAGTACCACTTGTGAAAGCAAAGCAAGGCATATCTAACTATCACCTATGCATGCTAGTTTTTTATTTCATCATTCAAACCTACACTAGCATACACCACACAAGCATGGAATTTAAATTTAAAATTTGTGCCATATAAGCAAACATATACAATGCACATTCAGATGCATCAATCAAGTTTGAGGTTGCTCTCCTTACTTGTGTCCTTAAATTTTAATTGATCCCCTTACTTTGTTATAGCTCTCTCCCCTATATCAAAGTTCTCCCCCTTTGTCATTCACCCTTATCTTTGTGCAATTTCTCCCTCTTTATCATCAATGACAAAAAATGTTCAATTTTAGATAGGTTAAGATTATCAATGTCAATCAATGGGGTGAGGATTATTTTCTCAAATTTGGTTCAATCTAGAGCACTTGCCAAAGATATTTAACTCGGTTTGATCCAAGGACAAGCTTCTTCACACCTCGTTTCAAGGTTTATCTTGTACCATGTTGAGTTAAACATTTATAGCTCATTTTCTAGATCAAACACTAGGATCATAAGCCCACAAATATGTCATATGCTACCACTAGATCAAGTCAAGCATAGAAGCAATAGTGGTACCATACAAGCATCAAATTCATTTGATTTTCATGAATGAGCCTATAAAACATGAGGGATGACTAGATGCACTAAACAAGTCCTTAGCAAAGGATGTATGCCATGCCAATCAACTTTTACCTTGGATTGCTCAAAGAAGAGGCATGTCATATAATTGGGGGTGCATCAACACATATTTGAGAAATCCAATATGTTCAACTCATTCCTTAGCTTGCAAAACCTCTTCTCATCAAGTGGCTTGGTGAATATGTCGGCAAGTTGATCTTTGGTGCCCACACTCTCAATGCAAATGTCCCCTTTTTGTTGATGATCTCTTATGAAATGATGACGGACATCAATATGCTTTGTTCTTGCATGTTGAACCGGATTGTTGGTTAGCTTGATTACACTCTCATTATCACATAGCAATGGCACTTTCTTGAACTTGATTCCAAAGTCATTCAAGGTGGCCTTCATCCAAAGAATATATGCACAACAACTACCGGCGTATATGTATTCGGTTTTTACGGTTGATAATGCAACACTAATTTGCTTCTTTGATGACTATGAAATAAGTGATCTTCTCAATAATTGACAAGTGCCCGAGGCGCTCTTCCTTTCAACCTTGCTTCCCGCATAGTCGGAATCTGAATATCCAACAAGTTCAAACTTTGCTCCTTTGTGATACCACAAACCAATATTTTGTGTATGCTTCAAGTACCTCAATATTCTCTTTGTAGCCTTCAAATGACTTTCTCTTGGTGAGGCCTGGAATCTTGCACACATACACACACTAAACATGATATCCGGCCTTGATATGGTTACATAGAGTAGGCTTCCAATCATAGAGCGATACAACTTTTGATCCACCATGTTGCCACTTGCATCACTATCCAAATTGTCATTTGTTCCTATTGGTGTACTAATGGCTTTACTCTCATTCATACCAAACTTCTTGAGCATGTCTTTGATGTACTTGCCTTGACTCACAAATGTATCATTCTTCAATTGCTTGATTTAAAGACCAAGGAAGTAACTCAACTCTCCAATCATGGACATCTCAAACGCATTAGCCATCATCTTCCCAAACTCTTCATAAAAATCTTGATTGGTTGATCTAAATATGATGTCATCAACATAAATTTGCAACATAAACAAGTCCTTTCCAATCTTTTTGGTGAAAAGAGCGGTGTCAACCTTACCCATCATGAACCCTTTTGAGAGTAGAAAATCCCTCAACCTTTCGTACCATGCTCTAGGTGCTTGCTTCAAGCCATACAATGCTTTTTCAACTTGTACACATGGTCAGGCTTCTTGTCATCTTCAAAACTGGGAGGTTGCTCAACATACACTTCTTCATTAATATAGCCATTGAGAAATGCATTCTTGACATCCATTTTATAGAGCTTGATGTTGTGGGCACAAGCATAGGCTAGCAAGATTCTAATTGCTTCCAATCTAGTAACCAGGGCATATGTTTTTCCAAAGTCAAGACCTTCAACTTGAGTGTAACCTTGTGCTACCAACCTTGCTTTGTTCTTTACAACTATTCTATCTTGATCTTGCTTGTTTTTATAGACCCATTTGGTTTCCAATCACATTGTGTCCCTTTGGTCTCTCCACTAATTCTCATACTTGATTTCTTGTGAAGTTGTTCAATTCTTCATACATTGCATTCACCCAATCAACATCCTTCAATGCTTCATGTATCTTCTTTGGTTCAATGGATGACACAAATGAGAAATGCTCATAAAATAAAGCCAATCTTGAGCTTGTTTGTACACCTCTAGAAATATCTCCAATTATAGTGTCTAATGGATGATCTCTTGCAATATTGGTTGGTTGGAGTATTGGAACTTGATTGCAGGCACTTGCTTGATCATTGGGTTGAGATGATGTACTAGCCACTTGATCTTGCACATTGTCATGAGAGCCACTTGTTCTTGCTTGATTAGTGTCAACTTGCACATTTGAGTTAGAGAGCACTTGCTCTTGATCATCTTCTTCATCATTCACTTGCCTAGGCCTCAATTCACCAATATCCATGTTCTTTATGGCATTTGAAAGTTGAATGCCTCTAACATCTTCCAAGTTCTCATTTTCATCTTGAGAACCCTTGGTTTCATCAAATTCAACATCATGAATTTCCTCAAGAGTACCACTTGCTAAATTCTTAAACTCTATATGCTTTGCTAGTGGTTGAGTATCCAAGTAAGAATCCTTCATCATACTTCTTCTCAAACTTGCTTAATCTAGTGTCTTTCTTCAAGATGTAGCATTTGCAACCAAAGACCCAAAAATATGCAATGTTGGGCTTTCTATCATTCAAGAGCTCATAAGGCGTCTTCTCTTTCAATGGGTGACAATATAAGTGGTTGCTACAATAACAAGCTGTGTTGATAGCTTTGGCCCAAAAAGATTGACTCACATTGTACTTACCAAGCATAGACCTTACCATGTCAATAAGTGTTCTATTCTTCCTCTCAACAAGGCCATTTGATTGTAGAGTGTACTTGGTCGAGAATTGATGTCTAATTCTAAAATCATCACACAACTCATCAATTCTAGTGTTCTTGAACTCAATACCATTGACACTTCTAACTCTCTTGATGGTTGTTTCAAACTCATTGTGAATGCCCTTGACAAATGATTTGAATATTGCAAACACATCACTCTTATCCACTAGAAAGAATGCCCAAGTGTATCTAGTGTAATCATCCACTATCACAAAGCCATATTTGTTTCCATCAATGCTAGTGTATTGTGTTGGCCCAAACAAATCCATGTTCAATAACTCAAATGCTTTGCTAGTGCTCATTATGCTCTTTTTAGGATGGGTGTTTCCAACTTGTTTGCCGGCTTGACAAGAGCTACAAAGCTTATCCTTCTCAAACACAACATCTTTCAAGCCTCTAACCAAGTCATGCTTAACCAATCTATTCAATTGTTTCATTCTAACATGACCAAACCTTCTATGACATAACCAACCCATACTAGACTTAGTGAACAAGCATGTTGACAATTGAGCTTCACTAGCATTGAAATCAACCAAGTATAGATTCTCATATCTAAAGCCTTTGAAGATCAAGTTAGAGCCATCTACATTTATGATCTCTACATCATCTACTCCAAATATGCACTTAAATCCAAGATCACACAATTGAGCTATGGATAGCAAGTTGAAGTTCAAGCTCTTTACTAGCAACACATTAGAAATGCTCATGTCATTGGTTATTGCAATCTTACCAAGCCCTTTGACCTTGATGTCGGTGTTTCAAATAAACACCAACTAGTAAATTTATATTTGTTGCACGTTAGGCCTAGGTGGTGTGCTAAAAGATATAAGGTTTATACTGGTTCGGGCAGAATGTTCCTACGTCCAGTTTGCTGCTGCTCGTGTTATTAGCAATGAAAAAGGTTCATAGTAGGGGGTACAAACGGTCGAGAGAGGGACATGTCCCAAATCTCTGATCAAAAGGTCGAAAGGGCGCTGAGAGCTCGGTTGCTGCTCAACTGTGTGTTATGTGGTGCATGGTGTGCAGGATTGATCTGTCCCCTTAGTGGGGTGCCCTGCCCTCCCTTTTATAGACCAAGGGGGAGCAGGGATTATAGATGGGAGAAAGAGGGAAAACCAGAGGTAGAGAAGGTCATTTGAAGGTGTCGGGTCTTCCTTTTCCCTTGAGCCTGCCCTACTGACATGGCAGATGATGCTAGGGATAGCACGTTCATTGATTCTAATAGGGCCATGCTCTGGCTTCATTCACCAAGTGGTCATGTCCCATCCTACTCTGGCGAATGGTATGGCGTGCCAGGGTGCCGAGCCGTGACCCTATGGGGAGCAGACGGGGAAGTGACCATACGTCTGCTATTATAGATGATGTGAGTTCCTTCCTGGATTATAGTGGTTGTCGTATGCTTATGTTAGGATCCATGTCCGAGGGCTGATGGCGGTGCTCACAACACTGTAAGACAAAAGTCGGCACCTACAACACTGTTCGGGCTCTGTCATGCCTAGAATGCCTTAAAGCGTCCATCCCGTCATACCCTGACGGTACTTTCCCATAGGCGTGTAGGGTATGGTCCTTAGTACTGCGGTTAACCTGAGTGTCCTGTCTTACCCTATGCTCATCATTATGAAGGAGCAGGGTGCAGACGTCGGGTGAGGCAGAGCCTACCCTCGGACATTAGGCGAGATGAAGCCAGCCTCGGGACATCGGGCGAGGCGGAGCCTGCCTTCGGATGTCAGGTGAGGTGGAGCTAGCCTTAGGATGTCGGGCGAGGCGGAGCCTGCCCCCAGACATCGAGTGAGGTGGAGCCTACCCTCGGATGTTGGGTGGGGTGGACCCTACCCGCAGACGTCAGGCGAGGTGGAGCCAGCCCTCAGACATCGGGCAAGGCAGAGCCTGTCCTCAGCCATCAGGTGAGACGGAGCCTACCCTCGGACGTCGAGCGAGTCAGAGCCTACCCTCGGCCGTCGGGCGAGACGGAGCCTATCCTCAGCCATCGGGCGAGGTGGAGCCAGCCCTCGGTCGTCGAGCAAGATGGAGCCAGCCCTCAGACATCGGGCGAGGTGGAGCCTGCCCTCAGCCATCGGGCGAGGTGGAGCCAGCCCTCGGACATCGGGTGAGGCGGGGCCTGTCCTCAGACATCGGGCAAGGCGGAGTCCTGCCCTTGTGGGTTGGGCAAGGCGTAGCCAACCCTTTGGGGTCGGGTGAGGCGCAGCCAACCTTTAGTTGTACGGGCAAGAAGTGTAGTTGCGTTCTTGTCTGTTCAGAAGCATCAACGTTTGATGGTTATTAGCTCCACCTCTATGGGTACCCCAGTATTTGGTCCCCGACAGTAGCCCCCGAGCCCCTAGGTGATTCGGATAGAATCACCTGAGGGATGTTTTGACCTACCAAAGGGTGCGCGTGAGCACACCCGATAGGTGTAGCCCCTGAGCCCCTAGGTGATTTGGATAGAATCGCCCAGGGGGGTATTTCGATTCGCCAGAGGGTGCGCTGTGCGCATGAGCGCACCCGTCGGGTGTAGCCCCTGGGTGATTCGGATAGAATCACCCGGGGGTAATTTGGGCCCTTCATGGGTATGGCTATGAGATTTGGTGTTTGGACAACTAAATAGTTTAAAGGGAACCCTGGTATCCCGTTCGCGGGGATTCGTCCAGGGTCAGCCCGGTTGAGATTTGATCACAGATTGAGACTCCCTTGAGGCTCGTGCACCTGAGTTTTGGCCACTCGTGGGCCCATCCCTTATTGGGACAGCCATCAAAACTATTGGGCCAGCCCTCGAACTCTTGGGCCCAGGTGGGCTAGAGAAATGCCTTTGACCCATATCCCCTCTGTGGGAAAAGAGTCTTGGTCTGCCCCGAAAGGCGAAACGTCCGGCGCGACTTTGGTGGGAAAGGATAGGTATCACGGGCGCATATCCCATGATGTGATGTGGTGATGTATCGTGGCAGGCATGGAGATCTAGGCGGATGGTTGCCCTTCTCTCATCCATCATCCCTATAAAACCAAGGGGTTCGCCCCCAGGGTTCCGTACTTTGCCTCCTCACCTTCACATCTACAACCTCCACCGCCAATCGCCTGAGCCTCCCATACCCGCATCGTAGCCGCCATCAAGCTCGCACCCAACCACCCCAATTGTCTAATGGAGGCATGGTGCAAATCCGATGTCACCCTCCAGTGCCTAGAGGGCCTCGTTCGCCACGGCCTTCTTTGCGCACGGACCGTAGCCAAGAAGTGGCGGCTGTCCGGCAATGAGGATGCGCCGTCGCCGCTCGAAGGCTACGTCGTGTCCTTCGCTCGCTTTCACAAGCGGGGATTCACCACCCCCGCCCACAAGTTCCTTTTGGGGCTACTGAATTACTACAAGGTGGAGCTGCAACACCTTACTCCCAATGGGGTCCAGCCGTCCAGCACATTGCGACGTTCGTTGCCCTATGTGAGGGGTTCTTGGGGATTAGTCCCCACTTCGACCTGTGGCGGTATCTCTTCACCGTCACCCTCTTGAAGAAGTGGGAGAAGAAGCGAAAGCTGAGCGTGCCGATGGGATGCGTCGGCATCTTGCTCCGCAACAACCAGGTCAACGAGTACCCGTCGATGCGTCTGTTGACCTCCAACAAGAGGTGGCATTCGCATTGGTTCTACATCAAGAACAATGCAACCGCCCCCTTGCCAGCGTTCACCGGACGCCTTATTGAAGTGGTCCTAGAATCATGGAGGATGTGGGGGGTCCCGGATAAAGACAAGAAGAAGATCCAGGACCATCTTGCCGCCATCCAAATTCTAAAGGAGAGGGGTGTGAAGGGATCGAGGATCATCAGTGCCTACCATACGTGAAGAGTAGCACCGCTGATGAGTCGAGCGCTTCCCGTGTACCTAATGGTGCCCGGAATGTCCCTCGATGGGATGGCGCTTGCCGATGAAGCGCTCTGCCCCTTCGAAGTGGCGCAGCGCATCAAGGAGGCGATGGAGCCTTCGAAGGATGACATTGGCGTCGTTCTTGATTTCATGTATCCGGTGTCGGGGCATCCCCCAATGTGGCCGAAATCGGGGTACATCGACTTCGTAAGTTCTCTTTCCCCATGCCTCATTTTTACCTGAATTCCTGACCCCTTGATGTAGACATTGGGATAGCGAGACCAGTCAAAGAGACTTGTCTTCATGGATAGCTCGGCTCCGCTATCGAAGGACCCGCTCGTGGTGGTGGCGAATCGCACCATGGCTGAGTGGCAAAAGAAGACGAAGGAGTTCAAGAGGAAGAAGAAGCAACTAAAGTTGCAGGCATGGGAGCGAGGAGAGGAGACATATAGTGATGATGATGATGATGATGATGAGGATGATGACGAGGTAGTCATAGACACTAAGTGGGGTGACCTGGGAGGCGAGGATATGCTGATAGGTACCCACTCATCAATGCAGGGACCCTTCCTGTTCCACGCGAGGGAAGGTATGACCATGAGGCCAGAGGAGGCGGGCTGGACCACCAGCCTGTCCTTAGAACCATCAGAGGCGGGTGGATCTGCTGTCGCACCCGAGGTGCCAGCGAGGGGGGGGAGTGTCTCCACCGCCGTGCCTCAAGAAACAACGAGGACGGGCGGACCCATCGCCATGCCCCAAGAGCCAGCGGGGTTGGCGGATCCACCGCCGCGCCTAAGGCGCCGAGAGAGGGGAGTGGCTCCACCGCCGTGCCCCTAGATACAAGAGATGTGAGCCCCTTAGCCCAAGAGCAGGGGATAGGCTCAAAATGGTCCTGCCCCAATGAGGTGGAGCAGGGAACTAGGGGTTTGTCCCCCAAATGTCTCCACCACCCAACACCGCCATGTAAGTTGCTGACTCCTCAGTTATCTCTATTTTTCATAGTGACTTATGCCTTTTGTTTCTTCTGTAGCACCGGGAGACGGGTCAGATGGGGCACTTCTATAGCGCTGGTGCCCAAGAAGACCATCGCCCTTCAGGCAAGGTGGGGGCTGCCGCCAGACATCGCTCCTATTTTGGGCGAGAGCAGAGCCGGTGTCATAGCCTCGTCGGCCGGTCTAGCGCCAGCCACGGTGGTGCTCATGCCCTCGGTGGGTCAAGCGGTTAGCAAGGCTAAGGGGGCACCCTTCGAGGTCACCGCTCAACTGGTGATGGAAGTGATGTCGCTACCGACGTCGAGGCGGGCGGAGCTATCGGCCGCACCCGTTGCTTTGACCACGGTGGGCGCGGCACAACCGAACGAGGTCCTATCGATGGAGGCGGAGGTGATGGTGGCTACAATGGATGGGTCACAACCAGAAGCTATGGTGGTAGCACCCAAGGTAGTGGCGTGTCCTGTGCCACCGACGACCCTAGAGACGACGCCCGCTGTGGGCAGAACCGAGGGGGTCATGGCCCAAAGACCCTCGGACACCATGGCAGTTGCCGAGGAGACTGGCAGGGAGTTGTCCCTAGTCCTGCCATCAGAGGACCGCCACCCGCCCATGCGAGATGAACCCCCGCTCTGGTGGGTGAGTCCATGGGACCCATCGTCGGAGCTCTTCACCCTTGACGATGCCGCCGAGGGCATGGAGCGGGAGAAGCTCAGCGAGGGGTTCACAGCCACGCTGGAAGGTCTGAACCAGGTAGTGGCACCCTTCGAGACATAATTGTTCCCACCGACCAGGTATTCACTTGGTCTCGCCTCTCAATCCCTTTTTTCTTCATCTATTTTTGTGTTTTGACCGCCGTCTTTTTTCAGTCTCTTGTTGCTCGCAACAGAGAGAAAATCCCAGTTCCATCATGAACACAAGGAGGATTGGGACCACCTTGTTGATGAGGCACGGCTGCATAGGGACATGACCACCCAGTTCTGATAGAGGGTGGCTGAGCTAACTCCCCTTGCCATGGGGGCGGACAATCTTCGACGGTGGGTGGCCGAGGGCCGCCGGGATACGGAGGATGCCGAGAAGTCTTTTGATGGACTGTTGGAGTGGGCGCAGTGAGATTAGGAGGAGGCTGCCAGAGTGTGGAAGGAGCAGGACAAGCTACTCTAGTGGGATGCCGAGGCCTGCTAGCGGATCATCGACCTCCTGGCTGAGGCCAAGAAGGAGCGGGATCTTAGGCTAGTGGCTAAGGAGAGGTCTATGGCCCTAGAGCAGAGGGCAAAACTGGATGCTGAGACGATTGCTCGGCTATGCATAGAGTGAGATGAGCTATGCCATACTGCAGAGAGGCTCTGCTCGGAGCATGGCACGGTCTACGGGGAGTGCGACTAGGCTGTCCGAGAGCGCGACGAGGCGCAACAGAGGATCAGCTCCCTTTAGGCCGAGCTGAAGACCGTGAGAGCCAAGAAGCTGGAGACCAAGGGTGCCGCTGCTGGACTGGCCATGGATCTCACTGAGGCAAGGACTCTTCTTTAGGCAAAGAGTGACGGGCTCGATATCCTAAAGGTTGCCCTCGGCATAGTCTACGATGACCTGCAGGTGGTGCAGGCGGAGGGGACTAGTTCGCTCGTGGCCCATGCTGTAGACATCATGGTGCGGGTGCAACAGCTAGAGAAGGAAGCTCTTCGCTTAGGGATCACCCAAGCCTTTGCCATCACCTGCTCGCATTATGATGACAACATTGATTTTGAGGCGATGAGCCTCGGTTTCATGCCTGGTTATGAACCTTCTGAGCTGGATGACATAGAAGCGACGGTGACTCCTTTTGTGGAAACCTTGGTGAGCAAAATTGAAGATATGGTTCTCCCTGAGAGGGGGTAGTTAGTCGAATGAGTCTGATGGACAATTATCTATAATATGTGGACAAGTGTCGGCACTTTCGTTTTTTGAAAATAGATTCGCAACTTTGTTTCGTTAAACAAATTCACAATTTTGTTTCGTTTGATTGAACTTGCTTTCTTCCCTTTTTGCATTCAAAAAAAGATGCTCTTGCAATCCGACCCTTCTGTTTGCTAAGGCCGTAGGGCCCGAGGTGTATAAGAGGGGAATTTCGATTATGCTGGTGAGCAAAGTTAGCATAGCCATCGGGGCATGGGTGTTTTGCAGTCTTACTAAGCATGCTCGATTATTTGTTCCCACAAACCTTGCCGCTAACCTAAATGTGAGGAAGAGGTCCGATGCAGCGGCTGTTTCAAAAAAAGGAGATATTTATACCTTTATCACCCCCCGAGTGTGGTCCGACCCCTTGCGGTTGCAGGGGTTGGATGTCACTGGAGACCAAAAAGAGGATAGCGGAACTACTCTTGTATTCGCATGTACCCCTTCCTTAGGATTATAGCTATCGTTCTACGACTGTACGTTCAGTCTCATTGCAAGTCCGGCCTTCCCCGAGCCCCACTCGTGGAGGGGGTTCGGTCAAGGGTCGGCTCATTTTTATGACTGTCATCCCATCCATGGTTTTCGCAACCGGAGGGGTTGAGGCGACGTCACTTGCCTCAATGGCTCGAGTGACAGGTTTGATGAGCTCACGAATGGGGATGTTCAAACGAAATCTGGTCCCATCGCTCGTGACAGGGTCGGCCAAGCCCTCGGGTGGTATTCCGTTGTTCCTTAACCCGCCTTCCAACAGATTCCCCCTCAATGGGGATTCTATGGGCTTGGCTAGAGGCTGGATTGAACTACAAGGTTAAGATGACCCTATCCGCCTCTATGCGGGTTGGGCGAAGGCCGCTGAGGCTCATCTGTGTTTTCTCCCCTAGCTCTTGTTCGACGCGAGGCGGCCTCGGGCCCTTCACGAGCCAGCCTTCGAACCTTGGTCTCTTGATCTAGGATCAGGCGGCTCGAGCCCCTAAGCCCCTTGGGGTCTGATAGGGGATGGTCATGTTTCACACGTCACCCCGTCCTTGGTTTTCGCAACTGGAGGGGCTGAGCTAATGACACTTGCCTCGACGGCTCGAGTGTCGTGCTCAATGAGCTCGCTAATGGGCATGTTCGTGTGGAATCCGGGTCCGTCATCCGCTGATGGGGTTGGCATAGCCCTCATGTGACATTCCACTACTTCTTAACCTGCCTCCCGGTAGATGCCTGAGCCGTTTGATAGGCTCGGGTGGCCCGTTGGACTCTCCTCGATGGAGATTCTATGGGTTTGGCACGAGGTTAGAATCGAACGCGAAAGGTCAAGATGTCCCTGTCCACTTCTGATTGGTGTCGGGCAAGGCCGTTGGGGCTCATCTTGGTTTTTCTCCCCTGGCTCTTTTTGACATGAGGCAGCCTCAAGCCCTTCATGGCTAGCTTTTGAACCTCAGTCAGTTGCCGCTCATATCGAATGTGGCGACTATAGCTTCGTGATGCGACGCGAAGCGTTGAGATGCTGTTGTTGCATATGCAACGCTTGGATATATGAGATGAATGTATGATATAATGGAAATGAAAGCGAGGGTCGATGATGTTACCTTGGCAGCATGAGTGATGGTGAAGCTCTTACCGGACATGTTCGTGCGGGGTTCGGGTCCAACCTTTGCAACAGGGCCGGCGTAACCTGCACGAGCATCGCTATTTTTGTTTCTGTCTCTCGGTGGTGATCCGAGCCATTCGATTGACTTAGGAGGTCTAACAGCTTCTCCTTGAATGAGATGCCATAGGTAGACCCCTCTGAACCCTTCTCGAGAAGGCGGATGCTAAAGCTAGGGGTGCGGGGACAAAGAATTCGATTACGCTGGTGAACAAAAAATGCCGTAGCCGCTGGGGCGTAGGGTCTAGCGGTTCGTCTAATTTTACTCAAAGTTTACACCCGCATTCCATGCCTTCGGTTTTTAATGTAAGGAGGGGTTGGGTGAAGATAATGTCTAAACAAGTGGACACTCTCGGCAACCCTCGAGCGATGTCCGTGCCCCTACCGTTGCTAGGGTCGGAGGCTCAGTAGTAAAATTAACATGCAAAGTAAGTAAACAAAGATGCTTATCTTTCGGCGGCCGTTTGTTTGGCATTGACCTAGGCTGTCCGATCAGCCCAGGAGGCCCATTGGGCTCCCCTTGATGGAGGTTCCGTCGTTGGGTCCTTCTAGGTCCTGCCTGGGGAAGTGGAGAGTCGCCTACATGTGGGTGCACCTTGTTTCTTGTGCCCGATGTGTGGTAGTGGTGGGCCATGCCCAAGCCACATCCCATTTGACTAGGCACCATCTTGTTGAGCAGGGCGTGTCCCATCGGTCCAGACGCGTCTCCTCGAATTCCCATTAGGAACGAATTCCCATATGCATTGAATAGGGGAAGGGAGAGAGTTTTTCATCCCAAACTTTCACCTTTCTCCAACTGCTGCGCCTCCTCCTTAAATAGGGGAAGGGAGAGGGTTCTCGTGCCATCCCTCCACCTATTCCTGAGCTGCTACCTCCCCTCCTTCTTCCTTTTCACTGAATGTGTTCGTGCGTCATAGCAGTTCCTAAGTGAGATAGGGTAATGCCAGGGAGAGGAAAACTCATAGATTCGCTCGTGAATTCGGAGCACGATGTCGAACTGGAGGACATCCAATATAGATGAGATGGTGCTAGCTGCCTTCGTCGAGAAGGGGCCACTTCCGCCAAAGGAGGAGGTGCACTAGAGGGTGCTGAGCTTCGCCGGCTTTATCGTCGTCTGCGAGGCCTTCATCGGGACGGAGCCGTACGGAAACTCTTCCGACGAATCTTCTCTGGGCGAGCCTTGTAGGTGGGGGAGCCACCTAGGATGTGTTGATGGGGGGTTTTGCCCTTGTAGCCGCTCAGATTGGCCAATTCATGAAGTTTGATGAGATGTTAGAGACATCCATCAGCCATGGCGGCCATTCTTCGGTGGGCAGCGCCCCCCGTCTAGGTGTCGTTGTTAGGGTTGTGGCTAATCACGATGGCGTAGTCCCTGGACATCCTGGCGAAGACACCATGGTCACCAATGTGGTGCTCGACGTTGTAGATGATGGCACCCTCAGGGATCTTGCGGAGCAGTAGGACGTTGCCGATGGAGAGCGTGGCGTGGCGACCGTAGTACTATTTAGAGTAGATCTGGTAAAAAAATGTAATCGTTTAAGTTGTGGGGGAGCCCCCATGTGAACAGTCTTTTGTATTCGTGAATACATCAGTCCCTTTTCATGATGAAATCACTTTGTAAGTGATGAAATTGTGCAAAAATGAACATGTTCTCAAATTTCGTTATGGCAAACAGCTTTTCAGCTCTTCTCCCTCTTTTTGGCAAAAGATGTTTAATGCCTTCCGACCCTTCCCATAGTTGAGATCGCAAAAGCTTGGAGTGTGGGCAAGCCAATTCTGATCAAGCTAGTGAGCAAAGAGACCTTAGCCATCAGGGCATGTGTTTCCCGCAATCCTATCAGTTATACTCAGAAATTGTTCCCGAGGTCCTAGCTCTTAGGACTTACCGTGAGAAAAGAGGAAAGCATAGAGAATGTTTGTAAGATAAATGTACTCATACCAGCCCCCGAGTGAGGTCCAACCCCTAGCATTTGTAGGGGTCAGATGTCACAAAAAATAGGGATTTTGATGACAAAACTGATAAGAGAAAGTATGTGTTTATTTAGGGGTGAAAACGACGTAGCTGCTCAATGTTCCTGGCATTGGTGAAGACCTCGCCATCGATGGTTTTCAACTTGTAGGCACCTGGCCAGAGTACTTTTGCGATGACTTATGGCCCCTCCTAGGGCGGGGAGAGCTTGTGGCGGTCCTTGTTGCTCTGCACGAGGCAGAGAAACAGGTCCCCGATGTTGAAGGCTCGGTCCCACACCCGTCGGATATGGTACCATTGCAACACCTGCTGGTACTTAGCCAAGCAGAGGAGGGCGACATCGCAAGCTTCATCTAGCTAGTCCATGGCATCTTCATGGGATGCCTCGGCTCCCTATTCGTCGTATGCTCTAATCCTTGGCACTCCATAGTCGAGCTCAGTTGGGAGGACGGCCTCAGAACCATAGACCATGAAGAAAGGCGTGTAGCCTATGGCTCGACAAGGGGTTGACCTTAGGCTCTAGAGCACCGTGGGGAGCTTGGTGACCCAGCGTCCCCAAATTTGTTCAACCGGTTGAAGATCTTGGGCTTAAAGCCCTGTAGGAGCATGTCGTTTGCATGCTCGACCTACCCATTCGTTTGGGGGTGCGCGATGGCGGCCCAATCGACTCGGATGTGGTATTCATCATAGAATTGAAGGAACTTTTTTTCGGTAAACTATGTACCATTGTCTATGATGATGGAGTTTGGGACTCCAAAGCAATGGATGATGTCGAGAAAGAACAGTACGGCTTGCTTAGATTTGATCATGGAGATCGGCCGAGCTTCTATCCATTTCGTGAACTTATCTATGGTGACAAGCAAGTGGGTGTATCCTTCGGGCACCTTCTTGAGAGGCCCAACCTGATCGAGCCCCTAGACCATGAAGGGCCACATGATGGGGATCATCTAGAGTGCCTAGGCCAGGAGGTGAGTTTGCCGAGCATAGTACTGAGACCCTTTGTAGGTGCGCACGATCTGCTCGGCGTCGGCTACTGCAGTGGGCCAGTAAAAGCAATATCGGAATGCATTTCCAACCAAGGTTCTAGGCGCAGCGTGGTGACCACAGACCCCACCATGGATATAGCCCAACAAATGCTTCCCTTGTTCAATGGGGATGCAGAGCTGTAGGATCCTAGTGTGGCTTCGTTTGTAGAGTTTGCCCTCTACAAGAAAGAAGGACTTGGTGCGATGTGCGAGCCGTCGAGCCTCTGTCTTGTCCGTCAACAGCGTGTCACAGAGGAGGTAGTCGAGGTAGAGTGTTCTCCAGTCGACCAGAGGGTCGGGCTCTATTACCAGATCTTCTTCAAGCTCCATGACCTTTGTCAAAAGCAGTTTGACCATGTCAAGTGCCTCCTGGGCCTCGGATGTCCACTTGAAGCGGTCAACTTTCTTTAGGAGGCGATAAAGGGGGAGACCTCATTTGCTGAGGCGCAAGATGAATCGGCTGAGTGCGGTGAGGCACCCTATGACTCGCTGAACCCCCTTCATGTTTTGAATCAGGCCCATCCTTGTGATGGCTAAGATTTTCTCTGGGTTGGCTTCGATGCCACGCTCAGAGACAATGAAGCCGAGCAGCATGCCCCTCGGGACCCCAAAAACACACTTCTAGGGATTGAGTTTGATGCCATTCACTCAGAGATTTGCAAAGGCCTGTTCAAGATCAGTAATGAGGTGGTCAGACTGTTTGGACTTGACCACGATGTCGTTAACATAGGTCTCAACAATACTCCCGATGAGGTCCCTGAAGCATTTGAGCATACAGTGCTGGTATGTAGCCCCAGCGTTCTTTAGACCGAATGGCATTGAGATGTAGCAGAACGATCCGAAGGGGGTGATGAAAGATGTCACGAGCTGGTCGGACTCTTTCATCGCAATTTGATAGTACCCAGAGTACGCATCAAGGAAGTAGAGGGTTTTGCACCCCGAGGTAGAGTCGACTATTTAGTCTATGCGCGGCAAAGGAAATGGATCCTTTGGGCATGCCTTGTTGAGACCCATATAGTCTACACACATTCTCCATTTCCCACTCTTCTTTCATACAAGAACAAGATTAGCTAACCACTCTGGGTGGTATACTTCCTTGATGAATCCGACAGCCAATAGTTTTGCTATCTCTTCACTGATGGCCCTGTGTTTCTACTTGTCAAAGCGACATAGGTGTTGCTTCACTGGCTTGGAGCCTGGGTGGATCTTCAAGGTATGCTTGGTGACCTCCCTTGGAATGCCTAGCATATTCAAGGGTTTCCACGCAAAGATGTCTTTGTTGTCATGGAGGAAGTCGACGAGCGCGCTTTTCTATTTGCAGTAAAGCATGGTACCAATGCGTACCATTTTGCCCTCAAAGCTCCCGGGGTCTATGAGGACTTCTTTAGAGCCCTTTGTAGACTAAAACAATCTGGTCAACTTCTTGGCATTGGGTGCTTCTTTGGTGATCTCCTCCTTGAGGGCGGCGAGCTCCCCGGAGACGATGATTGCTGTGGTGTGACTGCAGCACTCGACCTCACACTCATAGGCACGCTAGAAGGAGGTGCCGATGGTGATGACCTCGTGGGGGCCCGATATCTTTAACTTGAGGTATGTATAGTTGGATACGGTCATGAACTTCGCGTAGCATGGATGTCCCAGGATGGCATGGAAGTTTCCAGGGAACCCAACCACCTCGAAGGTGAGGGTTTCAGAACTATAATTGAATTGACCCCCAAAGGTAATAGGCAGATCGATCTACCCAAGTGGCATGTCCTGCTTCTCGGGCACGATGCCGTGGAAAGGTGCTCGGGTTGGGCGGAGTCATGTCCGGTCAATGCCCATTTCGTCAAGCGTCTTGGCGTACATGATGTTGAGGCCGCTGCCTCCATCCATCAGTACCTTGGTGAGCCACTTTGGGTCGATGATCGGGTTGACCCCCCGGATGCGGGATGCTCTCCAAATGGTCGGTCCGATCGAAGGTTATGGCGGACTCTGACCACCAGAGGAAGGGAGGTGTGGCCGGTTCGGCCATGTAGACCTCACGGTGTGCGACCTTCTAATGACATTTGGAGTCGTAGGCTACTGATCCTCGAAAGATCATAAGGCAGCCGTCCAGCGTCGGAAAGCCATCGTCCTTCTCCTCGGCATCGTCCGCGATGGGGGCAGGGTCATTTCCGTGCTCCCCTTTGTTGGAGCCTTCAGACAAGAACCGCCGCATGAGGCTACAGTCCTTGAGCAGATGCTTAACCAGGAAGGTATGGTTCGGGCATGGCCCCTCGAGTAGTTTTTCAAAGTTGTTTGGAGTGCCCTCCATGGGCTTCCTACCACCCTTGTAGATAGCAGCAGCCACGAGAGAGTCCTCATGCTATTGCTTCTTGTTCTTCCTTTTGGCGGAACGATTGGAGGTGCCTTCACCGGCGCCCTCGTCCTGCCTTGCCTTGCCCTTGGGACGATCGAAGATTGCTCTGACTGCCTCTTCTCCTAAGGCATGGCTAGTGGCAATGGTCAGGAGTTCCTTGGTGGTTTACAGGCCCTTGTGTCCTAGCTTATAAACCAAAGACTCGCAGGTAGTCCCGGATAGGAAGGATCCTATAACGTCAGCGTCAACAACGTTAGGGAGCTAATTGGACTACCAAGAGAAGCGCCGGATGTACCCATGGAGGGTTTCACCGGCCTTCTGATGGCAGTTCTTGAGGTCCCATGGGTTCCTATGGCGTTTGTATGTGCCCTAGAAGTTCCCCACAAAGATCTCCTTCAAATCCACCCAACTCTACATCGCGTTGCATGGCAGGTGTTCCAACCATGCTCGTGCCAAATTGGCTAAGAACAGTGGAAGGTTGCGGATAATGAAGTCATCATTATCTACACCACCGGCTTGGCAGGCAAGCCGATAGTCTTTGAACCAAAGTCCAGGGTTTGTCTCCCCAGAGTACTTTGGGATATTGGTAGGTGGTTGGTACCTTGGCGGGAAAGCAGCGTTGAGGATGTGCCGGCCGAAGGCCTGAGGGCCTGGCAGGCCAGGGCTCGGGCTCTAGTCCTCACCGCTGTCGTAGCGTCCACTGCGATGAGGATGATAACCATAGTGGGCTCCTTCTCTTAGGTCGCCGTAGGTACATCTGCGGGCATCGAGAGTGCTGCGTGCATCATGGTTGCGGCCGAGACGCTGATGTACCAGGACCGTGGCATGTTGCCTGCCTCCTTGTGGTGCCTAGTGGACTGACGCATCCCTGGTGGGGCGCGCCGAGGTTGTGCACTGGCTGGTGTCGAGCTCGCATTGTCGAGACAGTGAGCTCTCAGCTTGCTACGCCGCTGCACGCTCGAGTAGCGTGCGAATCTCGTGGTGGGCCTGACAATCCTCGGGCGTCGCAACCTCTAGAAGGCCATGGAGCAAGGCCATCGTGGCGGCGATGTTCTGGCTCACCCAGGCAAAGCAAGGAAGGGTTTCATCATTGGCTATGATCCTTCGGTTTACATCATGGCCATGGTGCGTGCGCGCCCACCGTCTCCAAAGTGTTCGATCTGCCGATCGAGCTCCATGCATTCCTACACAAGCTAGAGTCCGGCTTCCTTGATCTCCCGCTTTCGGGCTTTTAGCTGCTCCACCCCCATGCGAGGTGGGGCTGTTGTCTCCCCTTTAGTTTTGTTGCTGAGGTTGCCCACCAGGGTAGCCTCCTCCGTGGGGGTGCTTTCGACGTGTCCCTCAGGGGTACCCGTCATGAAGCATTCCTAGGAGGGGTGATGGCTCCCCCTACTAGAGTCAAAGCCAGAGGACGACCCGACTCCTCTGTGAGGAGGTTGTGGAGAGATTTCATGATGTGTTTGATCACCCCCACGAACTCATTGTTCGCGGGCAGCAGGACCATGCATCGTGCCATAAGGTGGCTAGCGGTCGCTGTAGCGTTGCAAAGACCAAATGGAAACGCTGTTGGGGTGCTCCGTATATGGTGTTCCGGAGAGTGGGATCCTCCTCCAGAAAACCGTGCCATGTCGTTGGCCTCAGAAAGGGTGATGTGGCACTAGTCCTCCCTGGACTGCTGGGGTCCAAGGGAGACACCGAGCTAGCGCTCAAGCCTCTCATGGTTGAGGCCGATGGAGGGGAGAGATTAGATGGCAGTGTGAGCCAATGCCAACTCTCCTCCCACCATGATGATGAAGTCTAGGTTCTTGAAGTGCAGTGTGTGCCTGGGACCCAGCTGATACCGTGGCTAGCCATCTGTGGCATGATGTTTATCGTTGGAACGCGCAAAGGTCCCCTACCTAGCATGCCAACTGTTGGTGTTTCGAATAAACACCAACTAGTAAATTTATATTTGTTGCGCGTTAGGCCCAGATGGTGTGCTAAAAGACACAAGGTTTATACTGGTTCAGACAGAATGTCCCTATGTCTAGTTTGCTGCTGCTCATGTTATTAGCACTGAAAAAGGTTCATAGTAGGGGGTACAAATGGTCGAGAGAGGGACAGGTCCCAAGTCTCTGATGGAAAGGTCATAAGGGCGCTGAGAGCTCGGTTGCTGCTCAGCTATGTGTTATGTGGTGCATGGTGTGTAGGATTGATCTGTCCCCTTAGTGGGGTGCCCTGTCCTCCCTTTTATAGACCAAGGGGGAGCAAGGATTATAGATGGGAGAAAGAGGGAAAACCAGAGGTAGAGAAGGTCCTTTGAAGGTGTCGAGTCATCCTTTTCCCTTGAGCCTACCCTGCTGACATGGCAGACGATGCTAGGGATAGCATGTTCGTTGATTCTAATAGGGCCGTGCTCTGGCTTCATTCAGCAAGTGCTAGGGATAGATGTTGGGTGAGGCGGAGTCTAGCCCTCGGGGGTCGGGCGAGGCAGAGCCAACCCTTTGGGGTCAGGCGAGGCACAACCAACCTCTGATTGTACAAGCAAGAAGTGTAGTTGCGTTCTTGTCTATTCGAAAGTATCAACGTTTGATGGTTATTAGCTCCACCTCTATGGGTACCCTAGTATTTGGTCCCCAACACTAGCCTTTGCCATTGCCACCAAATGTGATACTATCATAGACATTACTATCATTGGTGTTGATTGAGTTGAACATTCTTGCATCACCGGTCATGTGTTGAGTGCACCCACTATCAAGAACCCAATGCCTTCCTCCAGCTTTGTAATTGACCCACAAAATAAGATCAATTCTTTTTAGGTACCTAAACTTGCTTGGGTCCTTAGAGGTTAGTTACTAAGCTCTTTGGTACCCAAATGGCTTTCTTCTTTAAGCCCATCCATGGTGCACCAATAAACTTAGCCTTCACACGATTTTTACCCTTAGTAAGTACATAGAAAGAATCAAGCTTAATTAAGGATACATTAGCATTCTTTTTCTTGTTCTTGCAATCATACTCTTTATGACCAACTTGCTTGCAACTAGTGCAAAACCAACCATTGTTTTTCACAAAACTAGTCTTGTGAGGAGCAAAGGCCGCCTTGCCTTTCTTGGGGGTATAGCCCAACCCTCTTTGTAGAGAGAAGCTCTTTGGCTACCCAAGCACATAAGCAAGCGGTCCTCACCACCATAGGCTTTGCCTAAGGCGCGAGTGAGCTCATTGACCTCCTTCTTGAGGGTCTCATTCACAACTATTAGTGAGGCATCACAAGTGAAACTGTCACAACTAGATGAGCTAGAAGTGGAAGTGATACAAGAAGGGTTAATGGGAGCTATTGACGGCACAAAGCGATAGGTAGCCACCAACACACGAGCAAGCCGAGCAAAACCATATGGAGCAAATCCCGAGCTCTCTTCGGACTTAAGGTGGACACTAGATTGGATGGTCGTGACCAATGGCGTGCCAGTCAATTTGACCCTACAATTGACAAGGAGAGAAAATTGATCAGTAATTTAAGGTGGAACATGCCGGTGTTTGTCTAGACTGTTCCAAATATGCGGCTAAGTAGTCGATGAAATAAGATTATCGACTAGAGAGTCGATATCCAGCATGTTCATGATGTAATGTAAGCAAAACAAGCATATCAACAATTATTATTTACTCAGTTACATGGATCTAACTTAGCTGATGATCATGAAAACATGCGAAAGATGTTAGGATAGGCATGTAAGCATACATGTGAGAAACATACTAGCTTTAACTAAGATGAAAACAAATAAAACCATGTAAAGATCCAGTACATCCTCAACAAAAGGAGCTATAGGCTAAAATAGTCGATTCCAGTGATCTTGTCGTATAGCATACGATCACTCATCTGTTGGATATGAATAAATCTACAAACAACTAGGCTCAATCTATTGTACCATCAATAGGTCGAGTTGTCTAATGCAACATTGACATTAGGACCCTAGATTAGAGATCAGTAGTTGATAGATCTGCTTATATCACAAAGAAATCATTAGGGCATGTCCACCACGTGTGCTCCCAGTTGACCTCGTCGGGTCACTTCACCATAGCTGGAGCTTGCCCACGCGCACGTTGAAGTGCCTTGGTGGCTACTCTAGTAGCTCGGCGTGGTGGCGACCATGGCGTCGACATTGATGAGTTCATAGTGAGGGAGGTCTGTGGGTACAACCTCGGATACCCATGGCAGACCACATGGGCTACGCCCCCTAGGACGGCCCAACCCACAAGATGAAGCCTTGCAGGGCACGACACTGCTCGATGCCTTCTGTAAGACACCGGGAAGATATCCTGAAGATACTACAAGATCTGTTAGGATACATATGATCCCATGATTCCTGTAATCTATTATTACTTTCCAGTTATCTCCTAGATCTAACCAACTTGTAACCCTACCCCCCAGACTATATAAGGTGGGCAGGGACCCCCTCTAAACTCATGCAATATCATACGATAGCCAATACAATCCAATAGACCATAGGAGTAGGGTATTACGTCATACTGATGGCCTGAACCTATCTAACTCGTGTGTCTCTGTTGCCTTCTTGTCCTTGATTACACGCATCTCTACCAATCAATCTACCTTCGTGGGATACCCCTCAGAGGACTACTGACAATATTCTATCGATAGTTGGCATGCCAAGTAGGGGTGTGCGTGCTGTTTCCATGTCAAACAAGATGGTATTTTCTGTAGGCTCTTCGTCCCTCCCATAGCCCAGCCAGATCTTTGTGGTCGGATCAATCTCCTAGATCATCAATGCTGATAGAGTTGGAGAGCTCATCGAGCCAGTGCAGATCGATACTACGCCGATCACCCCAACGCCTGTGACTACAGATCCGATCTTGGAACCACCTCCGAGGTCACCTTCATCAACAACTCGCCGCCTGCTTCCCTGCTACAAGAGGAGGCAAATCAACAACGACGATCTGATCACATCCATCGATCAGGTTGGACAGAAGCTCGTTGATTGCCTCTCCATCACTGAATCGGCTCTGACCACTCTGGTTCAGCGCCGACCACCCTCCGATCTAGAAATATCGGAGGCTGCTCGGGAAACTCCAGGGGTTACGCCCCTACCCTTCAGGCCCACCAACATCACCGCCGCCTCCCAAGATGCCCTAAGGGGCAAGTTCGTTGACTAGGTTGGAGATGTCCAACCTCCCACCGACCAGATCACTGACTAGATCGCCGACTAGCCTCCGCCGACCATCAACATGCTGCACGTCGGTCGATGCCCTAGCATCCCTCCAAACCATCCTAGAGGAGAATCCGGACTCTGAGTCCTAGGGCTCTATGGAGACCGTCGCTGAAATCACCACCACGCAACATCCTTTCCCGCCCTTTCGTGGAGGCACAATATTCAACGTCAGCGTCGACAGCCCCGCATGGGAAGGGGAAACCGAGGATGATCGCGCCACCTGCGTCAACAGGAACATCAATAGTGCGCAGCACCGAGCAAACGAGGCTACCCTTGCGATGGCCAAGGCTCAGCTCGAATCATAGGGAAGGCCACACCAACTCCACCGCAACCTCAATGATGAATTCATCCACGTTGATGGACACGACATCTACAAGACTCCAAGCGCCAACCTGGTCGTGGCTGCCAACGAGCTCGCTTGACTCCCATAGACTCCAGAGGTCGATAAGGTCATCGCCATGGTTAAAGTGGTGCACTGCTAGGTCAACGAGATCCTCTACGATCAGAGACCTTCATACTCCACAAGCTCGATTCACCGACCAGCCATGCCAAGATTCGATCGCCACCCAAGTCGCTTCACCAACCAGCACCGTGATGATAGGCAACCCCTCTAGGGGGGAGCTAGGGGCAACCGTGTTGAACACCTTCGCCAACATGACCAGGAGGTTGACCAGGACGTCCGAGTGCACCTTAATAATCTCCGAGACGCACGATGACGTATCGATGAGCGCCGCTTTGGTCACCATGAAGAAGAAGTATGCCACCGCCAAGAGTACGAGCAAGAGTACAGTAACTCGGACTCTGCTCTTGAGCCGCTCAATGCCAGCAACACTGCAGATCATAGCACCAACAACCCCAAAGGGCCCCCAACATTCATGAGGGCACTCTGAACACTCCAATGGCCCTATGGTTTCAAAATCACCGGGGTCGAGCCCTACAAGGGAAGGATGAACCCCACACAGTGGCTATAGGCTTATGCCACTACTGTGTGCGCCACCGGAGGAGATACCAGTGTCATGGTGAACTATCTTCTCGTCATGCTCACACCAACCGCCATGAACTGGTTCGCCAGATTTTCCCTGGACTCCATCAGATCCTAGGAAGAGCTAAAAAAAGTCTTCACTGGCAACTATATGGCTACATGTACTCGGCTGAGCACCAAGCATGGTCTAAACCGCATCTACCAGAAACCGTCTGAGCTCCTCCATAGCTACATCAGACACCTGTCTGAGATGAGGAATTCTATTCCTAACATCATGGAAGCTGAGGTCATCACCACCTTCATTCGAGGACTCCATCACCGCGACCTTTGCTCCAAGTTCAATCACAAGCCACCAATAGGGATTGGCGAGATGATTACGACCGCCAACCAGTACGCCGATGCCGAGGAAGCCAAGGTGCACTTCAATGAGGATGCGGGCACTCATTGCCCAACTCACCGCAGCGACGATCACCCCGACAACTGGCGCCATAGCGACAGCCGCTATGACGACCGCATTCATCATCGGGACAACGGTCATGATCGGCCAGAAGGATCCAAGTTGGGTCAATATCGCCGCCGCTGGCCAGACTACAACATCGCCGCTGTTGATGAACCTCACGCCAAGTGCAACTACGATGAGCAGTACAAGAAGATCCTCGACGGCCCATGCCTTCTCCACAAGAACGCCAAGCATAAGATGAAGGACTGCCTCAGCTTGGCTAAGGAATTCTAGGCCAAAAAGCTGAACGACAACAACAATGATGGAGCCGAAGGCCGCCAACCACCTGAGGGCAATAAAAATGCCTTCCAAGATCACGACAAGGTGGTTGCCACCATCTTCGGGGGCCTCGCCTCCACTGAGAGCAGAAGAGAATGGAAGCTCGCCGCCCGCCGGGTGCTCACCATCACTATGGAAGATGCCACCGCCAACCCCAGCTATCACCCCTGGTTCTAGGTCCCTATAAACTTCAGTTGGGCCGACCAGTGGGTGGACATCCCTTACATTGGGCGTTTCCTACTCGTCCTTGATGCAACCATCCAGAAAGTGCTTTTCAAAAAAGTGCTTGTCGATGGTGGGAGTGCTCTAAACCTCCTCTTTGTCGGAGCCCTAAAGGAGCTAGGCCTTGGGATAATAGATCTCACACCCTCTAACTCCTCCTTCTAGGGTGTGGCACCTAGCAGGGCATCCAAACTACTTGGAGAGATCACCCTACTAGTACAGTTCGGCACGGCAAGCAACTACCGCGTCAAGCACATCAACTTCTACATCACCAACTTCAACACCGCCTATCACACCATACTTGGTCGGCCAACTCTGGCCACATTGATGGATGTACCGCACTATGCTTATCTAGTGCTGAAAATGCCTTCGCCTGTAGGAGTCCTGACCCTATGGGCCAAACTCTCCATCGCCTATGCCTACGAGACAGAGAGTCTCGCCCTCGCTGAAGCCACCGACCTCTCCATCCGGATGGCCAGTGTGGTCACCGACGCCAAGATGGTGCCCGCCGATGACATGGAGATCCCATCGCTGGAGCCTTATTGTGTCTCTGCCAAGTCCAAGGAAACTAAGGAGGTCGGCCTCGGCCTCGACAACCCCTCCAAGACCGTGAAGATTGCGGCTCACCTCGACCCTAAATAGGAAAGCATGCACATCTCCTTCCTACATGGCAACACTGATGTGTTTGCTTAGAAACCTACAGGCATGCCGGGGGTACCATGGGAGAAGATCGAGCACTCCTTATGTCTCGCCGACCGCCAAACCGATCAAGTAAAAACTCCGACGATTTGCGCTAGACAAGAAGGAGGCTATTAGGGTTGAAATAAAATGGCTCCTAGCTACCGGATTCATAAAAGAAGTGTATCATCCTGAGTGGTTAGCAAACCCTATTCTTGTTCAAAAAAAGGAATAAAGAATGGAGAATGTGCGTTGATTACACTGATCTTAACAAACACTACCCTAAAGACCCCTGCGGTCTGCCTCAGATAGACGAGGTTATAGACTCCACCGCCGGCTATGAACTACTCTCCTTCCTCGACTGTTACTCTAGCTATCACTAGATCTCCCTCAAGGAAGAAGACCAGATCAAGACGTCGTTCATCATGCCTTTCGATGCTAACTGCTACACCACCTTGTCCTTCGGACTCAAGAATGCCAGGGTGACCTACCAAAGGGCCATCCAGATGTGCCTCAATCAATAGATAGGCTGCAATGCTGAAGCTTACATCGATGATGTGGTCGTCAAGTCCAAGACCACCGATAATCTGATCACTGACCTCGAAGAAACTTTTGCCAACTTAAAAAGGTACCTATGGAAGTTGAACCCTTCAAAGTGCATCTTTGGAGTTCCATCTGGTATACTCCTGGGCTACATCGTCAGTGCCGTGGCATCGAACCCAATCCCAACAAGGTCTCCGCTATCACCAACATGAAACGTCCGACCTGTGTAAAGGACATATAGAAGCTTATAGGTTGCATGGCTGCTCTAAGCCGCTTCATATCTCGCCTCGGTGAAAAGAGACTACCGTTCTTCAAACTCCTTAACGCCTCTAAGCGCTTTTCCTAGTTGGAGGAGGCAGATACAGCTTTTGAGTAGCTCAAGTTGTTTCTAACGAAGCGTCCGATCATGACAGCGCATTGACCAGATGAAACTCTACTGATCTACATCGCCGCCACTTCTCATGTCGTTAGCACAGCTATTGTTGTCAAACGCGAGGAGGCCAGGCATGCCTATAAGGTGCAATGTCCAGTCTACTTCATTAGCAAGGTCCTTAACGAGCCCAAAACTTGTGACCCTAAAGTTCAAAAACTGCTATATGCAACTCTGATCACATCACGTAAGCTCCGTCATTACTTCGAGTATTACAAGATCACCATGGTCACTGAGTTCTCTCTAGGGGGACATTCTCTACAACAAAGAGGCCAATGGCCGCATCATCAACTGGGCTATCGAGCTCAACACTTACTCCATCGAATTCAGAAGCAAGCATACCATCAAGTCATAAGCGCTTGCTGATTTCATCGCTGAGTGGACCGAGATCTAAGAGCCCATCGCCGCTACTTGCCCTGAGCACTGGGTGATGTACTTTGATGGTGCCCTCAACATCAACGGTGCTGGTGCGGCATTCTGTTCATTACGCCGACCAAGGATAAGGTCCGATATGTTCTCCTAATACATTTTTCGGCCTCCAACAACGTCGCCGAATACGAAGCATTTCTCCACGGACTCTGTATAGCTGTTGAGCTCGGCGTCAAATGCCTCATGGTATACGGGGACTCCGCACTGGTCATCAACCAGCTCAACAAAGATTGGTCCTGCTCCAGTGAAAAGATGGATGCATACTGCGCCGAAATTAGGAAGCTTGAAGGAAAATTCTACGGTATCGAGTACCACCACATGGTACGAGATCAAAATCAGCTCGCTGACCACCTATCCAAGATAGGCTCCTCTCGCATCGTGATTCCACCTAGGGCCTTCGTTCAAGATCTTTTGGCGCCATCCATTAAGGAAGAGAAGGAAGTTCAAGAGATTCCCCCATCGAGCAGCTGGTACTTATAGTACCTTCGCCGGCCACCGATTGGAGGGAACGGTTCATCAAGTACCTCACCAGCACCGAAGTACTCATTGACAAGACTAAAACCGAATGCCTAATCTGTCGAAGTAAGCATTATGTGCTAGAGGACGACAACTTGATGAGGAAAAGTGTCAAGGAAGGGATACTACAGAAATGCATCACCCAAGAAGAGGGAGTGAAGCTACTTCTTGAAATTCACTCTAGTTCCTGTGGCAACCACATGGCCTCTAGAACCCTGGTTGGCAAAGCTTTTCGAGCTGGTTTTTACTAGCCCACGACCATCGCCGACGTTGAAGACCTCGTCCGACATTGTGAAGGATGCCAATTTTTTGCCAAGCAAATACACATGTTGGCACAAGAATTGCAGACCATCCTAGCTTCCTGGCCCTTCGCATACTGGGGACTGGATATGATCGGGTCCTTCAAGCCAGCGCCAGGTGGTTTCCGGTACGTGTACATTGCCATTGACAAGTTCTCCAAGTGGATCGAATACAAACCGCTTGTTTTGGCCACTGTAAAGAAAGCAGTCGAGCTCTTCGAAGATATCATCCACAGATTCGGTCTCCCAAACAGCATTATCACCGACCTTGGAACTACATTTACTGGTCATCATTTTTGGGACTTCTATGAAGACCGATGCATCTCCATCAAATACATCTTTGTTGCCCATCCAAGAGCCAATGGCCAGGTCGAACGGGCGAATGGCATGATCCTTGATGCCCTAAAAAAGAGGCTATATTAGAAAGAAGAAAAGCATCCAGGCAGATGGCTCAAAGAGCTACCAGCTGTGGTCTAGGGACCGCGCACTCAAGCTAGTCGCAGCATCAGTGTGTCTCCATATTTCTTGGTCTATGGCTCAGAAGCCATACTATCAGCGGACATTGCCTTCCGAGCACCTAGGATGGAACATTATGATGAAGAGCAAGCCATGGCTGTTTGGACAGAGGACGTCGACAGGGCCGAGGAAGAATGCCTGATCACCTGCGTCCACATAGCCAAATACCTAGAAGGCTTGCGAAGATACTACAACTGCAACATCAAATGTTGTTCATTTGCTATCTGCGACCTCATTCTCCGCAGAAAGCAAAAAACCAAAGGGATGCACAAGCTCTCCTCCCCCTGGGAAGGGCCTTACGTCGTCAATGAGGTTACCCGACCAGGGTCTTATCGGCTATGTGACTTGGACGGAATCGATATCCCCAATTCATGGCACATCGAGCACCTTATATGTTTCTATCCTTGAAATGCTCTAGATATGTATTCTCCACTCCATGATGAATAAAGTTTTGGTTGCCATAATTTGTCTCCATTATTTCTCTATTATGATTTAATCTCCGCTTACGGTCGCCGAGCTCTAAGCTACTCCTTAACGAACTCCAATATGAGATCACCATAAATGCTCGGCCATGTTTCTCCATACCTCCAACATGTGATCGCCATAAACACTCCACTCCATTTCTCCATATCTCTGAAGTTTTTCGCCAATCACTGAGCAACACATGTTTTGTTCTAGGCTCTATGGAGAAGACCCAGTCTCCGATCTCTCCCTACACGTGCTACGGGCTCCGTGCTCTGCGTTATGGGTGGTCGGCTATGGTTCCTTGGTCATGCCTATTCCTCCTACATGTGCATGGGCTCCACGCTTGATGTTATGGACTATGGGCTAGCCAAGTCCAAGAGCACAATAAAGAACTAACTGCTCGGACGCCACTTATACTAAGTATATCTCTAAGTTACTTCACCAATTGCCGAGCAGCACACGTTCTGCTCTGTTCTGTATGGAGAGGACCCAGTCTCCGATCTCTCCCTACACATGCTATGGGCTCCACACTCTATGTTATGGGTGGTTGGCTGTGGTTCCTTGGTCATGCCTGTTCCTCCTACACGTGCATGGGCTCCGCGCTCGATGTTATGGACTATGGGCTAGCTAAGGCCAAAGATTTCAGTAACGAACTAACTGCTCGGACGCTACTTATACTGCGTATAATTGCGTTAGGGTTAATACTACAACAATTTCTTCACCGTAATACTAGCAAACTGCATAAACATGCACATGTCAACATCTTTACATATACATAAATGTCTATCTATGTCGCAGAACCGACCAATTTATAAGAGTACAAGTACAATGGTAGCCCGCAAGCGGACACACTGTCATACTTGAACCCATATAAACCCGGTAGTCCGCCGAGTACCACGACAGGTCTCGATAAAATGATTTACAACAACCAAGATCGTACAGGAGTCAACATACATGTCACATATTACATAAAGTTCACAGATACATTTCCATCATCAGAGTATGAAACACAGTTATTACAAACCGAGTTTGATAGATAAAAGCGGAAGCAAATTAAGTTTGAAAGTAAATTTTCCAACATAGTTTAATACAGTGCCAAAATACGATCACCATCCACAAAAGCAGGTAGAGGGATTAATAAAGAAGCCTGCCCAAGGCTTACTCATCCACAGTGGGATAGAAGCAACTCTTGTAATAACCATGATACACAGTGCCATCTGCAACAATGGGAAATAAAACCCTGAGTACGAGAAGGTACTCAGCTAGATTTATCCGTCATAAACCAGAAATAATTCGACTCCAAGGATTATGCAAGGCTATATAAGTGGAGACAGCTTGACAACATTTTGCATAAAAGCGATTTACTCAGTTATACAATCATGATTCCTTTATCAAGTTAATTATAACTATCCATCTCTAGATTAGCAACTATCATGTGCCAAACATGTGGTATATCAATTTAAAAGCATACAATAGTAACCATAGCAGATATTGTAATTCCATATTCATTCGAACCATCATGTTCCATAACACAGTTACTACGATGTTGGGACTAGCCAAGTTTCTCACTATCCGAGAGAGACGGCGATTCGAATTGATTTCAACCAGCTGGGAATTTATTCCTAACACAAACCCAGGTATATCGCGCGAAGGCAGCCTTAGGTCACCTTTGGTACAACTCGGGTACACATTTCGTGGGTTCGTACCGCGCCGCACAATCGGGGACAACCAGTTGCCAGGACATTCAGTACTACCCTGCCCTTGGGCTCACATCTGGCTCCCCACAAGGAGCACACAACAGAACGAGGCCCGGCCTGAATTGAGCTACTCGGCTTCGTGGTCGGAATGATTTATCCGGCCAGCTAAATGATAGGCATGCGTTCAATCTTGTCAGAAGCGCCAACAACGGTACGGTCCTTAATCGGCACAGACGGAATCACATGAGTCAACCTACGCATAGACTCCACCCAGCCTTGATTTTCTTTTACCCCATGGTTCTGTTCTACGATAGCAAATATAGCCAACCGTGCTCCGGTATCCACCTATATCTCGTAGGTGACAGGAAATCACCCGACTTCTACCGGTCTAAGCATGGCTAAGCATATACTCGATCCTGGACCTATACCGGGTTAAAGGTAGTATTTCTGTACAAGGAATTCATATGCATCAAGTGGTTCCAATCAACTCTTATAACCTAATGCATCAATCATAAGAACTTGAGCAATCATTTGTAAAATATTGGGAGACTTAGAATGCTCCGGGGCTTGCCTTTTAGAAAGGACGTGGGGTGGTGATCAGGGCACTCCGGAAGCTCTTCAGGATTCTGCTCCTCGCCTCCGGGAGCTGCAGCTTGAGGATTCTCCTGCTGGTCCCCTTCCTCTACTTCATCGAATTCCAGCAACGTTATTTCTTCCTCCGATCCTAGATGCATGAATGTGGCATAAGGTATTGCGAATGCATATATGTTG
The DNA here is from genome assembly GCF_019320115.1 of Miscanthus floridulus. Taxonomy (NCBI): domain Eukaryota; kingdom Viridiplantae; phylum Streptophyta; class Magnoliopsida; order Poales; family Poaceae; genus Miscanthus; species Miscanthus floridulus. The sequence goes on along the minus strand of NC_089587.1, from coordinate 200,739,879 downwards.
ATAAGTATGATATAATGATATGTGATGAATGCATTCTTGTATGTATTCTTAACATCATGGTGCTGAAGTAATAACAAGTGTATCGTGTTTTTACTGAGTAGGTGCATATCTCTTCTTAATGATTCAATCAAACACTTCAGCAGTTCATGTACCACACTACAAAACAGCAGCTAATTGTTTTACTCATAACTGAAGTTCTACTTATCTAAATATGGTGATCTTGGACTTTATGGAAAGCTTATAAAATTTTCTACAACTCTTATTTAATCACCAAAAGCTAATTCAAACTTTATCTTAACCCAAACAGACGATCAATCCAGTGCTGTCCAGAAATTCCAGAGAACAAGCAATTCAGAAATACGAACTTTAAACCACTGTAACTCCTAAACTCTTTGGCCTATTACTCTGAAATTTTAACAGAAGATACATGAAGAAGTTTTCTACAACTTTGTTATTAATCATTTTTACAGTAAACATCATTTTCACTATGCAACACCCTAAACTACAAAATATGTCCGAAAACCCGCTCAATTCGAATTATAAAGCAACAATACTTCTACTTCATATAAGTATTCAAATTTTTACAACACAAAGTCTACCAACAGTGCAAGCATACCAAATACACTCAAGAAAACATAATGGTGAAGCCCAAAATATTTATTTAAATGCCTTTATTATTTTATTTAGATACTTAGGTTAAATAATAAACCTATATCAAATGTGTATCATAAATTCTCAAAAATTTACAGTGCCTTACTAATGCTACCAAAAGACTACTGTAAAAGGTTCATGCCATTTTATCTAGTAAAACATTCTATACAAAAAAGACAAGGCATAAAGGCTTAAAATAGCATAAATGGAAAACCTTAGTGAAAAGTGTCAAGCAACAGATTTTATATTTTTCTTAGCATCCTTATGGTACTAGGACAACCTCCAACAAATTTCATGAATATTGTATTCATAAATAATTTATAAAAATTCATACAAGGATTACCTATTTATAAAAGAAAAATCTATAACTTCAAATCTATACATGCAATTATCCTCAATTTTTTACCAAAGCTCACACATGTCAAGAATAGCTTACCACAAAAATTGCATAATTTTTGGTGCACAGGAACTCTAGATATAAAATAAACAAGTTTGCATGCATTCAAAAACACATTTCAAATTTCAATTTAAATCTTCCAAAAATTCTACTGTAAGTGTCAATCTTATATTTTTCCTAAATACTACACTTCCTCAAGGACACTACAAAATTTATTCCACAATTTTTGAATCTACACAACTGGAGATATAAATATTACAAAACAGCATGAAATCTGGAATTTAAATGAACTATCCTACTCCCTACTATTGCTGACCGGTGGGACCCGCCTGACAGGGGACCCCACACGTGAGGGACACAGAATAGAGCAGCGGCGCTGTGCGATCTCACGCAGCCAGAGCTCGTCGCCGGTGAGTTTGCCGGCGGTGACATCAACATGACATGAACCTCGTGACCTAGCGCACCGATTGGTCTACTTGGTTGGGCCTCTCGTCGGCGCTAGCGACGATAGCGGCGACCATGGTGGCACGGAGGAGCGGGACGATGGCGCTACGCTGGTGGAGACCACGGCGAAGAAATCTAAAGCGCGGACGAGCTTCTACGGACTCAGGCGAACCTAGCGCACAAGCTATCGCGTGGAAAGGTGGACGGTGATGGTGTGGCCATGATGACGGACTCGGCGGAGGGACTCCGGTGAGCTCGTGCACGGTGCTGGGGCTTACCGAGTGCGGTCAGTGAGCATGGGTGGATGCAGCGAGTCACGGGGGTGCTGGTGGAGAAGTGGCGAGGGCGAGCTGGCGTTGGCAATGGCAACGGCGGCGCTCGTTGTTGAGGCGGCGGCTGCTGCGGGCAAGGAAGGAAGGCCGAGGAAATGGAATGGCGAGCGCGGGGCAGTGCGGGCGGGTGCTGGGAGTGAAGTAGTGCGTGTTGGCCCACCTTGGCCACGCTGGGCAGGGCGCCGGTGACGCGCGGCCATTGCTGGCCACCACGTGGCACGCGAGCCCTAACATCGGTCGGCCACCGAGACAGCGATTCAGTTCATTCAGTTAAGCAATGCAGTGCCTGATAGCGGGTTTTGACAATGGTTTAACTGCTAAACCATAGCTCCATAGTGCAAATGACCTAAATGAATTTTGTAGACCTATGTACCAGCTCCATTTGTTGTTAAAGAATCATGCGCTAATTCGCAACCAAAACTGAGTTACATCATCCCCAAGGTCGGCTTGTCAGTCTGTCAGTTCCAAGAGACTTAGCGAAAATTGCTAAGTGTTGAAATTGTTGTTTTGCTGATTTTTGTGATCCAAATTCAAGCATATTAGGAGCTAAATCAGTCAATGACCCAAAAATAAAAGTTGTTCCTCTTGCCAAACACTACAACTTTGCTTTAGTGACCACCTCCGTGCAAGGTTTCTAGCACATAGTTCAAACTTGGTCAAACATGTTACATTCAAATGATGGTATACCTTCAAACTAGGGCTTAATGACCTATTTACCCCTAACCATGAATATCAAAGTTGTTCATAATGATACTCTAAACATGTTTAAGCTAATTGCAAGGTCACACCATCCTTTCATGTATTAGTCACACATAGGGCTATCCAGGTCAACCCATGTATCCTTACTTAAGTGCTTGATCATGAAAGGTGACATTCATGAACAATGTTCCATTTGTTAACCTAAGTGTTGCTAACATGTTTTTGTGACTCATATCAACCATCTACATGTATACACTCATGGTCATATGCCTATATACAAGGGAAACATGAAATAACAAGCAATATTGCATACGTTTCAATCAAATGTTTCAATTGTAAATGCTTATTTATGAATGCTTGATGCTCATGCTCATGTTATGCAAGTCAAGTTATGCAAGGCTAACACCTAGGGTGTTATAGTCTGTGCCCTTGCACGTTTTAACTACTCTATTCAGTTATTACAGCATGTTCTTCGAGCAGATCATCAGGCTTCGCCATCGCCGTCCATCTCACCGAACAGGTCGATGTCGCCGGCTAGCTTCTTCACCGCGTCTTCCACCTCATCTTCTAGCTACTGGTGCTCCATCGTGCTCGCTCCTCCAGCAAATCTGGACCCTATTGCTTGAAGGTCAATGGTAAGGTAATGGGACCGGACCACCGCTAGGGAATGTGTAATGGCGGTGATGATGGCATCGCGGTTGAAGCTCTTGAAGTTCTCCCACGCCGACTTGCACCTTTCAATGATGGTGTCCAAACGCGGTGGCCTGTCGTTGGGCTAAGGAGCCACCTCCAGGTCGACGTAGTCGAGCACTGGTTTTACTCCAGCAACTACGGCATTGAACTTGTTTCTCTGGGTCCTAGCCTCCTGCTCTAGCACATCAAACTATGCCTTAACCATTCGATGATAGTCTGTAGGCATCATAAGGTTCCATCAAGCAAGAAAATTACTCCAACAAGTAACTCTGGCCATGAAGTACTCACCCTTTAGCTCCTCAGCCAGTTTGTCCGCTCACCCTGACTCCTTCGCCTTCTCCTCTCAGAGTTGCTCAATGGTTTGGCGCAGCTGGCCGACCTCTGCATCTTGCTCCACAAGCACAACGGTCATTAGCAACAATAATATTTTAGCAATGTAAAGTAATTTTGCTGATCCGCCATACCTTTCTTCTGCTCTAAGACTTTCCATAACTGCTCAGACTTGGTCTTTAGCTGCTCGGAAGCACCCGTTAGCTGCTCGGAGATGGTGGCCCGCTGCTTGAACTTGCCCCACAGCTGCTCGGACGCGGTTGCTAGCTACTCGGATAGGACGCCCTTCTAGTAGTCTAGGTCCTACATGTTGGACTCAGCAAGGTCTCGCTCACGCTGGGCCCTCTAGATGTTCTTCTCTAGAACCTTCATCGCCTCTTTGAGCTTTTCATTCTCCTCGGCGAGGGGCTCCATCCTCTTGATCAGCTGGCGGCGCTGCTCGGCAGTTTGAGTTATCCCCTGCAAATGCACAATGATTATGAAGAAATATGATCTCCAACATCAAAGATGAGCATTCTAGGCACAGTACTGACCTTGATCTGCTTCATCACTCTAGAAAGGGCAGACTCCAACCTCCTGAGCTCCCTGGGGTGTCCTCCTCCTCAACGACCACCACTTCATCGCCTTACTTGCGGAGGATTCGGACAGCTTGAGGTCGTGATTCCTCATGCTCAATTTCTTCGACTTTGTCCTCCTCCGCAGAGTGAGGCACCACTAGGGGGCTCCGTGGTCGGACAGCGTGTTCACCCACTCCCTTCGATGCTTTAGGGCATGCTGTCTACTCCTCTAGCACTGCAGGTTTCGCCGCCCCAGAGTCAAGCATGGCACCGACATCTCCAGCATTCGCCGCTGAAAAACACAGCGGTTTCTGTCGTTACCTCGGGCAAAGTCGCCGACCCGTCCATCGTCAGCGCCAACTGTTCACCGCCACCAAGTCCACCAGTAGCGGTGGTTGACTCCTCCACAAGCCACCGAGCACCCAGGGACTCTAGGATGGGGTCTATCGGCATCGCCTCTGCCCTAGGACCAGCCCTCAATTGCTCGTCAATCTAGATGGGCAGGGTCGGATCCTCTGTTCGCCTCGCTCTGCATTAGATCAGCTCGTCAATCACCAAAAAAGATAAGGATATGAGGGCAAAATAACTCCAAGGCAAGGATACTTACGTGTCGGCCTGCCGGTACACTTTTCTGAACTGGCGCTGCTTTCCAGAGCCCCCAGGCGCGGCCCTGGGGTCGACTAGCGTGCGTAGGGGTGGAGGTCTCGTAGTCTCCACTATTGGCCTCTCCTCCGCTTGTCGCTCGGGGACTCCCATCGCTTGCTGCTCGGGGACTCCTGCCATCGGCCTCGCCTCCTCCTGTCGCTCTGGGACACCCGTCGTCTGCTGCTCGGGGACTCCCATTGCCTGTCACTCAGGGACTCCCTCCCCTCCCTTCGATTGCTCCTCCACGCGCGTGTTGCGTAGAGGCACCTTAGTGCTCAGTGGAGGAGCCACTGGCACTTCGTTGTCATCCGACCACTCGGACATCACGGCGCTCCATGTCCGAGTGGTCTCATCGCCGCCAAGCGAGATGCCACCTAGTTTGCGAGGGATAGCACCCGCTGTCTTCCTCTTCTTCTAGGCTAGCTCATCTGTCGCTCCCCTCATCCCCTAGACCTTCTTCGACACCGAGGGGGGGGGGTACTCTCCGTCCAACCAGCGTCGACGCCTTCTGAAACATCCTCAATTTTTCCACAAAGGGAAAATCCACATAATGAATTATAATATGATGAAACCAATAGTTGATTCCATCATATTATCATATATCAGTCGATATCACTGTCATACATCGTAAGATTACAAGATAAAAGGTATTTCATCACTAAGGAACACACCTATTACAGAGTTAATCTGGCGGAAGTCTATCAAGTGAAGGCTCCTCCTTCACGGGCATCATCAGAGTTGGCATAGTGTAGCGTAGATTCCATCTCCGAACCAAACTTGAGCATAGGCACGAGACCTCCTAATCCTTTTAAAGTTAGCATCTCTAAGAAGCAAGAATTCTGCACACCGCCAGATGTGTGCAGGCCATGGTCAGCACCGATGAGCTTTAGTGGAAAAGATAAACAAGGGATCTGGCGATCCTAATATTTGGCTATGGTTTGCATCCTTAGCGCATGAGAAGTAAATAACATTTGTAATATAATAATAATATCTAGTTTTTAACACATTCACCACCACACCATCCATATCCATCCACCAACCATCCATCCCAAACCATCTCCACACCACCACACCATATCTCATCTCACACACTCAGGTCGACAGGCCGACTCCCTCTTGGCTTTTGTCTCAACGGCCCATAGCCCCTGGCTCACGGCCGAAAAATACCCCAACCCTAGAGGGAGAAAAGAAGAACTCATCTCCTATCTAGTTTAAGCGAAACCTAGGAAAGGTCCATAGCCGACGGGTCGGCATATGTATTGATTGATCAACCAAACGCTCTGCAGAGGTTTCACATACCCACAAGATAGCCATCCTTGACGGTGCCCCATCTAGGCAGATTCCGGCCGCTTGCTAGCCTAGAACGATGCCACCCTACCTCTCAGCCTTGGAGCATCCCAAGTCTAGTCTGGGATGGCTGATACTGTGAGTCGTAGACAGAGCCGGGGCCCTTCGGATGTCAAGAGCCAGGTCCACAAGGCCTCCTGAAGTCTCAGAAGGGTGTGGGGGAAACCGCGCGCCCCGTACCTCCTTGCACACGTTCGCCTAGCAGTAGTGGCATCGCTCTACCAAGTAGTCCGACCGTCCCGCACCATATAGGGTGAGTGGGATGTAAAGGATTCCCGGTGAGTCTAAGTACTAGTATGTCCTTAGGGATGACTAAGCCAGAATGTCTTCATCAGGGTTTCCATTTTATGTGCCACCATAGCACCTCTACCCCGGGCTCCACCTCTCCGAGGTTCACACCCAAGGCCACCTCTAATTACCATTTACCCGCCATAGGTATTCCATATCTAAGTGCCTAGGTAGCACCACATGGCAAGACTCGCCCCAGGCTCGTTGTTATTCTAGCTCAGTCGACACAACCCTCACTCTCCACGCACCCAAGACACACGCAGCATGCTCACACACCACCAAGTCCGGTTCCCATAGCCAAACCATTCCTAGGGGTTCACCACCAGCATCACATCCCTGACATAATGCGAAGTGGAGTTAATAATAAGTATAGTGGTGTAATATGCTGGCAAACAGGCAAGTAAGCATATATAAGTGAGCGAATGCGCAAGGCAGGGTGACGTGGTAGAGTGGGTTGCATCAGGGTGATAATGGCTCAGGTAGTAGCATGCATCAATATACTAGCAAATGATTAAATATAAAGCGCTAGCAGTTCTAGATATTATGCAATGTCTAATAGGATTCTCTAAAAGAGGGTGCTGCCATGACACCTGCGATGTCAAGGTAGTAGCGGTACAAATCTTCATTAGTTGATGTAGTTGATCAGCAAGGTCTCCTCTTCGTAGGGTCCTATCGTCGATCACGTTCTCCTACTCCATCGGGTTCCGATCCAACATTGTCCTCGAGGCAATTACCTCCCAAAACACACTCAAGGCAAGAGAACAAATAATACTCCAAAAAGGCGACAAGACACAGAATGAACACAAAGAGGAAATGACTTGGCCCTCTCAGTGGATGTCCGATTTCCTCGGGCCAAAGAAACACGAGTGGTGGTTTGCTGAGCACAAGCTTAAGTCATGGCCAAGCTAGTATGGCTTTACGATAAATGGTTTAAGCCAGAGCTTATCCAGAGCAAACACCACGGCTCACGAGCTTTCGATATGATGTCATTGAATTGATGGGGATTGGAAGTCAGGCCCCAAGAAAGAAGAACGACGGGGTTCGGCTCTTATAGCCTTATCCCATAGGTCACCATTGGATACAAGAAGCAGATAGGAACGAATAACACTATATGTGACTTGGCTCCAATGTACTTTGGCTCATCCGCTATGGTAGAATGCGGTAGCGCAAAGAGATTGGACAGCAACGGGTCCTCTCGATCCACACGACATAATAACGTCAGGAGCCAAGAAGAAAGTCGCTCAACATGGCAAAAGATGCGGGGATTAGCTAGGCACATCCATGTCATGTTCTCAGATACATCTTCGGGAAAGATGGTTTTAGACGGTCGATCGGGTCGACACGCATGGGTCCAAAGTATGACATAGACCATAGCTTCGCTATCCACAAAGAGATAGTCCGGTCTTTGATCCAATCGCCATGGATCAGGCGGGATCGAATAGAGTGGGCTAATAGGGCAATAGCAGCAGAGAACGGAGGTCTACTCCTTCCAACACACACGCCACAACAAAAGACGAGGCATCGAAAGGAGCAACTTATTAAAGAATACAAGTGCGCAAACCGCTCATAGGGTACCCGACCTGGGTGCACTGGCACTAAGTCATCTCTCTGATTCATAATGGTACGATGGTCACCGCGAGAATCAAAGAAACGCGATGGTACAAGCATACAAGGGCTTGTGCACGAAGAAGCAAACAAAAGCGAAAGAGAGGTGTAGCTCCATGGTCATGGCGAGGCGAACTCGCAGCCACAAGCTACACCAATGAGTTGGCATCCATCGTTCCATGATTGTTATCTCCTAGGTCATCTCCCATAGGACTTGGCCATGGAGGGCTCAAAGCGTGCGGGTGATATCCGCATCGATGTTAGTATCGACATCGAATCCATCACGACCATGTTCTAGGGCCAAAGACAGGAGCTAACACTCATGGTACTATGAAGTCAACTAAAAAGCGAGGGGTCGAGTCACACTCGGCATTACGGTCATGGCGAGATGGATCCCACGATCGTAACATCCAGACGAGGTATGATCCCTCAGTCGGCTCGAAGGCTCGGCACACAGGCAACAACACCAACAATCAGCGATAAGAACCAAACATGACCGAAGACGCAACATCTCGACACGACTGTGGAGTAGCACATTCCATAGCTGGGTGATGGATAGATCCTGTAAGACAGTCATGGATAGATAGGTCGTAAGAATAGGGCCCGATAAGGTAGATATGCGTATACGGAAAGATGCGAGATGGGGCTTTCCATGGTCTCGATAAGACATACGACTAGGGTTCATGGTCTAGAGGTTACAGCTCATAGTAGGTGGGGTCATGGTGGTCTCAGCAAGCGAGGCCTTGTGGTCTCGGCCAGCGAGGCCCTGTGGTCTCGGCCGGTGAGGCCATGCGGTCTCGGCAACGGTGGTCTTGGCCACGGTGGTCTCGGCAATGGTGGTCTCGGCAACGGTGGTCTCGGCAATGGTGGTCTCGGCAACGGTGGTCTTGGCAACGGTGGTCTCGGCGATGTGGTCTCGGCAACGGTGGTCTTGGCGACGGTGGTCTCGGCAATGGTGGTCTCGGCAACGGTGGTCTCAGCAACGGTGGTCTTGGCAACGGTGGTCTCGGCAACGGTGGTCTCGGCAATGGTGGTCTTGGCAACGGTGGTCTTGGCAACGGTGGTCTTGGCAATGGTGGTCTCGGCAACGGTGGTCTCGGCAACGGTGGTCTCAGCAACGGTGGTCTTGGCAACGGTGCTAGGTCATGCGGTGTATACCAGGGCTTTGTCCGTGAGTTGTGCAATGTGACTACCTCAACAGGCCTTTAGTGCGGGTCCCAGTAGATCTCGACAGCATGTTCTCGTGACTCGGGGTAGCTGGAACAATGGTGAAACACGGACACAGGGTTCCATGGAACCGTTAGGGCAACCAAAGAAAGGAAACCTGCAGTCCATGATGCGGCGATCAATGCCACGTGGTCCAATTATGGCTTCGGGGCTCACGATGAGGTCATGGTAACTCTTTGCCGTGGCATGGCTAGGAGCGTCGAGTCAGTGGCTTGATCGTAGATCATGGCCGAGGGGTGCTTGGAACCATATGGTGGCATTCCAGGGCATCGTACACGTCTTTGCGCGAACGGTGTGAGCGCAAGCAAAGAGTGGCCTCTTCAATTTTGAGGGGTCAAAAGTACTTAAGGGTTGGTCCACATCGTAGGGCTCGATTTTTGAAAAATGTGGGAACTGGTTTCATAATTTTAGGAGCTAAGATGAATTTTTGGCGAATTTCCAAATGTGGCCAAGAATTTCTGAAAATCAGAGGAAGGATGGAAAGGGGCAGGCTTCAGTTGGGCTGCTTCTCCCTGCTAGTGGCCCATGGTAGGGGCTCACGCGTGGGCCACAAGCTGGAGTGGGCTAGGTTGGCTTGCTGGCCGGCCCACCTGCGGGGAGAAAAAGGAGTAGAGAGGCCGGCACTTGGGCTCCTGGTGCTACTGACGGCCCAAGAACAGAGGAGGCCCAAGACTTGAAGAAGAGGAGGCCATCGGCTTTAGCCTACCGGTGCTCGGTGGCTTGGGGCAGCGCTGGCACACTGCGTGCCTGCGCGTCATGCACGCCGGGTGGTGGCAGGACGGGGACAAGGCAAGGACGTGGTCGCGTGGCTGCTACTCTGTTGGTACGGCGCCACGCAGAGATGCGCTCACCGCGATGGTCGTGCGCTGCGGTTGGAAGCGAGGGCCAGCATGGCGATCCTTGGTGGCGGCTGTTGGCGAGGCGCCGGCGTCGCTGCGGCGAACTAGAGGTCTTTGGCTCTGGTTTGCCAGCTGGATGCTCACCGCGGCATGGCCTCCGGCGTGGTGGCTCTAGGCCAACCAAGATAGTAGAGAGGAGGGCTTCACGCTTGGTCTTTGGTAACGGCATGGTGTCCACGGTGTCCGCGATGGCGTGCACGCTGCGTGGGCACGGGCGTGCTGTGCGTGTGGGTGTGTGGCTGTGCCTGTGTAGGTGCGGCAGTCCGCGGTCGGGGCGATCTTGCCCTCGTGTCGTGGCTCGATCGGCACACGGGGCACAGGGGCATCACGGATACGTGGTGACCGGCTATCGTGACATGATCAGAGCAGCGAGATGGCCAGACAAAGGAGAACAGCATGAAGGACGGGCAGGCAGTCGGTGAAACAGGGGATGCTCACCGGGGGCTTGTCGGCGGAAGGTCGCGTGGTGTAGGTCGGGCCCGGTGCAGGCAGCGCCGAGGTCGCGTCGTTGCCGTACGTGTGTGCTCACGGTTCAGCGTAGGGCTCCAGCCGGCGACGAGGGGCTCCGAGGGGTCGTCCCGGCGTGCTCCGGTTCCTCTTCTTCTTCCTTCCTCTCTCCTTTCTTCCTCCTTCTCCCTCACTCTTGCTTGGTGCGGTTTGGGTGCGTGGAGGCCACCGGTGGCGGCGCGGGCATGGGGAACGCTAGGGCACCAGCTCGAGGCTCTTTATAGCGGGGCTGCGTCCATGGTAGGTCAGTGGACGGCAGATGTAACAGAACCGCCCAATTTATACAAGATCAAGTACGGCTGCCCCCACTAACACGTTGACACACACATACTTTCACTCATATAAACCCGGTAGTCCACCGAGTGTCCCGAAAGACCTCGGTAAATCAACATCACAACCAAGATCGCGTGATTAAGCAAATACACATCACATACACAGGGTTGCAGCGGAAATAATATTACAAATGGGTTCACAAATAATAGTACAAGTTTGGGTTTCAAAACCGCTTAGTGAAAACAACATAGCTTTCAAATGATTACTTTAATATAAGTTCCAAATATATTGCTAGCATAAGTGACATCATCCAACAAAAGCATATAGATGAGAAGTACTATAGAACCGCCGAGCCACCGGCGGTTAGCCACCATCTTCATAGGCCGAGAACTTCACCTGCAACATGGTGGGATAAACCCTGAGTACGAGAAGGTACTCAGCTAGACTTACCCGTCAAAACCAGAATAAAGGACACCAAGGGTCATGCAAGGCTTATAAGGTGGGCTAGCTTGACACAGTTGCATAAAAGAGCTTATGAATATAGTGACCAATTTAAACTTAGCATCAAGCTTATCATCATTTACCTGTCCACTAGATTAGCACCTGTACTATAGCACTCACTTATTAGGAGCAAACAATATTAACCATAGCAGGTATAATAAGGCTGTCATCATCATATCATCATTTCCGAACCATTATGTTATTTAGTGTATCTACTTTGGAGATAAGCCTGTCAAGTTCTCACTAACCGGGAGAGACGGCGACTCGAATCAAATTACAACTCAGCTGAGGGGGTATTCCTAACTCTCACCCTGGCATACTTTGCAAGGGTAGCCGTGGGTCACCTTTGGGACAACTCAGGAACCAACTTCACAGGTTCGATCAGCGCCAGCACTCTCAGGGATTACCCTTCTACCAGGACGACCAGGACTTTTAAATCACCTGCCCTTGGACTCACGCCTACGGCTCCCTTCCGAGGCGCACTTTATACTTATCGACTCCCGGCCTGAGGTGAGCTACTCGGCTTTGCGGTCGGTCTTTGGACACGGCCAACTAAGAGAGAGGCATGCATTCAACATGAACAGGAAAGGCTCCAAGATTCAGTCCTTAAGCGACACAGACGGAGTCACTACCAACCGGCAAGCCTCCGCCCGGTCTTCATTTCAAATTAAGACAGGTTCTTTTCCACGATAGCAAATATAGCCAACCGTGCCATATATATTCCTATATCTCGCAGGTGACAGGAAATCACCTGACTTCTACCGCGTTTAAGCAGGGCTAAGCACTACACGAGCCTGAGCTACATAGGATTCAGGGTATCAATATCTGGACAAGGATTGGATAACCAATGCAGCAAGTGTTTGCATCCAACACCTAAACTTAATGCAACAATATATATATATATATATATATATATATATATATATATATATATATATATATGTAACAATAATACTTTAACTGCATTTCGGAAATTAGGAGGCTTAATATGCTCTGAGGCTTGTCTGGGATCTGACACAAGTCAATTCAGTTAGGTTGCACCGTCCTGGTGACATCTCAGGTCCTAGCACTTGCTTAGTCCTTCCATCTTCGGGATAGATCCATCAAACGCCGTCTTCGGGTTTGGCTCCAACATCTCATCCTTCACATGGTGCATCTAGCGTACCTAGATGAGATGCAATATGCAAGTGCATAAATATGAAGAATAGTACCATGAGACGCATCACAAAATAGCAAGCAAGACAAGCATAGTTTACACTAACACACTTAAGTACTTTGCGATGCTTAACTTAAACATCACACAATCTATCATGCTAAGATGGCAAAGAAGACGGCAACACCAAGCATGACACAAGTTTCCCAATATCTCAGGTGCTCTAACTCAGTCATCATTCAAGGCATAAGTCACACTTAACAATATACAAGCAAACACTATAATTGGAATCTGCCAATTTCTGGACATGCAAACAGCAGCTACAAGATTTAGCTATAACTGGAGTTATACAAATCCAAATGACTTGCAAGAAGACATTTTGGAAAGCTTATGAAATTATATACATTTCATCTATAACCATCATAGCATGATTCATAAGTTAAGTAGGTCAAAATTATACATTTACAGAAACTGGTCCACAATTGACAGAGAGCAGCCATTTCTGAAACCCAACTTTAAATAGGCATAACTCACAAACTACTTTGCTAAATGACACCAAATTTTAACAGAAGCTAGATACATGAATTATCTACAACTTTTATATAAACAAGTTTCACAACAAAGCACATTATCATGAAGAACTTTGCTAAGTTCCCAGATCTATCTATAAACCACATTTGCAAGAAAATAAATATTAACTTATGTTGCAAACACATAATTAGGCAAAACCAACTTTACCAACATGTCACACATGACTAAAGAACACCAGAAAACCTAGTGTCCATGACCAAATAAATTCTTTTAATGCATTTCTTAATTTATTTTAGATAACAATGTGACTTAATGAACATATACCAAAAGTATACAATAAATTCTACAAAAAATTACAGTGGCTCAAATATCCTCTCAATAGTCTACTGTACAAATTTCACTCCATTTGAATATGTATAGCAACCCTCTATGAAAAAGACAATTAGCTATTGCAAGAAATCCTGTGAGAGCGAGATAAACCAATAACTCACTCATACTTCATCCACTACTCATGAAATTTTTACCACACATCAACTATCACATGAGTAGCATGCCACAAAAATTTCACTTCATTTGGAGCCCTAGATCTGCAGTTATGGAAAATAACAAATTCAACTAGCATTACAACCTTATTGCACAAATCTATTTTTACCGCAAAATATTGAAACTAAAACATGCCATATTATAGATCTAATGCATAGACAATTTCACAAGGATTCCAAAAAGTCCTCATTTGCTATTTTACGAATTTCCTATGAATTACTATGAATTTCCAAAGATTCAACAAATTTACTGCAATTGGGTCCTTATTGGCACTATTCATTTGAGTCACTGACTTCGCAGTTAGACCCCTCCCTTTCTTTAAATTCTTGTGCGAGGTCCCTGGTCGCAGTTGAGAATAGAGGAGGCCGGGGAATCGGCCGGTGGTGGCCAGAGAAGGGCCGGTGGCGGTGGGGGAATGGTGGGGAAGCACCAGGGGTCCCGCGCGCGCCCGCTGGTGGTCTCGGATGGCCGAGAGGCGGCCCGAGGTGGACCGGCCATGTGCACCGGCGGTCAGAAGCGACGGCGGCCGACGACTGCAGTGCTCCCAGCGTGGTTTTGGACGGCGAGCACGAGCATGGCGTGCAGGAGAGGGAGGCGAAGCTGATGGCGTTGCTCGTGAGGAGCGAGGGGGGGCTAAGAGGGGAAAACAGCGTGGCACCGGCGAGCTCGGAGCTCGGCCATGGTGGATGTGCACCCCGGCGTGGAGCGAAGCGAGGAGGAGACAGCGAGAAGGAGGAGGAGAATGGAGAGGAGGGAGGCGAGCGCACGGGCTTTCTACATCGGCTCACGTTGCGTGGACGCGAGGTGGCGAGCATGCAGGCGAGCACGCGAGGCACGCGGCGTGAGCTCTCTGTTTCGGTCAGCACTGTTATAGCTGCAATTTCAAATTTCTAATACCACCTCAAATGTACAACTGAACATCGTTTTTCTCCCCTTCATAACTCTCTAACCGGTTGATGATTTGTTCAACCGATTGCACCGTTGTGTAGAGATACAAGATTACTCCAACCTTTATTAAAGGAGTTTGGCCAGATTTGAAATGGTTTGCAAACTAAAATTCGCCAAATATGGGTACATTGAAACTAAAATCAGCTCCAACACTTAGCCAAAATTGCCAAGTCCAAAAACAGCAGCGGATTAAAACTTTGAGCCTCTGTTTGACTTATTTCCATGCTAAACTAGGGTATGCTCCAAAAATAAAGTTTGTTGTACTCTACTCAATCTTCAACTTTTATTTAAGGTGCAACTCCATGCAAGCACTGTAAGTGGTTGGTCAACATAGGTCAAAGTATCGTCACTGTAAAGCTTAAATTAGAGTTTTAGACCAATTGACGCATTTTCTTGATCTCTACTCAACATGAACCTTTTATAACTTTTGTTGTAGAGTTCAATTAGAGTTGTTGGAGCAAGGTTGCAAGGTTTGGTTGATGTCATAGGTTTCCATCTACTTGATAAAGTAATTCATGCAAAGATATGCCTTATCATTTCATGTGACTTTTTGATTCCAAACTTCAAGAAACTTTTCCACGGGTCTAGATGGATGCATGGGGATGTAATGTACATGGAATAAGCATGTTTAACATTACTCTTGCATAATCTTAACAAGGGTCCATATGTAAGCAAATGTGCGTGGCCCAAGTTTAAGTTGGAGCTCCATCATGTAGATTTGATCTTGACATCTCCATTACCACTCGACATGTCATGTTTGAGCTCAAACCCATTGCTTAACTGGTGACAAACACCTGGGGTGTTACAGCAGATGGAGATGGAGGGGTGATTGGAGGGCTCGGATGCGCCAGGGATAGGGTTCGGGGGCCGCAGCGCAATCGTGGGTGTTTTGGTACTCCCGAATTTCGTAGACCGTGGCTCAACAAGGAGGGAGCAGGGGTGGCAGGTGGTGGCATCATCCATGGCCATGGCCGTTGCGTGCCAGGCGAGCGCGAGGCTGGTCAGGGTTCCAGGCACCGTGGATCAGCGACGTGGCAGCCATCCAAGGGGGCATGCGGGGTTGGTGGCTCGGCACGGATGGTGGGGAGTGGCGTTGGGGCCTGGGATCCTTCCCATGTGCCGGTGCTCTGCTTTTGGGCACAAAACAGAGGAGAGGGGGGGGGAGTGGTTGGAGGAAGGGGATGACCGGCGGGGTCGTGCTGTCAGCGGCCGTGGAATGAAGGCAAAGCCATCCTATATCAGGTGTGCGGCTGGGCCTTCTTGCTGGGCTGGGCTGCGCTACTGCATTCGCATGCTGGGGCCGACCTGCTGGCTGGGCCGTGCGGTCTGTGGGTGCAAGCAGCAGGCTGGCAGCGGTGGTTGGCGGGCTGGGCTAGGCAGTGGGGTAGGCTGCGGCTGCTACGCAAGGATGAGCAGGCTGATCAGGCTGGGCCGTGCGGTTGCTCTTGGTCGAAATGGCCTTTTCCATTTTCCTCTCTTTTCTAAGTCTTTTCTATTTCTACTTTTCCATTCTAACTATACCTTGGGTCTCTATGAGTGTATACATGTGTTGCCAAGCATGAATACATCCTAGTGGGGTCCACTAAGGGTCATTAGGGTTTAGGGAGTCCAATGCCAAGGGTTGGCATCGATGGGCATTGATTTACAAGGAAGGTCGATTGACTTTATGAATTAGATCAAGGGATTCGAATGAGGTTCAAAAGCAAGAAGATGAATTGGGAGAGAGGAAAAGGGATTCATAAGATATTTTAGAAGGGATCAAAAGGATTTGCTACGGACTTGTGCTCTCCAACACAAAAACCCTAAACCGAATAAGGAACTCTAGCAAGCTCCTACAAGCATCACTATATGTATGCAACAATTTATTTATAAATTGTTCCCTGTTTGACCTAGCATCTATATGCTTCACATATTGCAGGAAAAATTTTAAAAAGTTCGTATTTTTGGCTTCCCCCAAAAACCCGGGTTGTTACAGTCCACCCTCCTTACAGGGATCTTGTCCTCGAGATTAAGGTGTTGCTCGGTTGGCGAAGAGGCAGGGTGTTGCTTCTTGATCGGGGTAGTTGTTCCATAGAACCATGCAAAAGGAATTGTCGTCCTTTTGTTTTCTTCGATAACTCAATCCAAATTTGTATGGGGTTTCCAAGGATCTCTAGAGGTTTTGTCTAGTCTTATGGCGGTCTTGGTTCATAACCTGCTAGGTCAGCCAGGGTCCTAGAGTCACATGTAAATAAAATAGCTTCTATAACCTACACTCAGATAATAAAATTCGTAAGAAGCACAAGAAACTCAACAACATAAGATCCAGGCAATCAGGCAGCATTAAGACTCCTATATGCATAGTGTTGACTTGAGGCGACTCCCAAGCCTTCGAGTCTCACACATCTATCATTCTAACATGGGCGGAAAAAGTGGTATATTACCTAAGGTCAACTTTTCAGAAATGGGATGGTCAGTTAGCTTCAGAATTCAAGGCAAAGATGGGGAATCAAGTGTTAGTAGCTATGACTCCACTACAGATAGAATGTTTGGCTTCTACACTAGTGTTTGGTACTAAAGGTCTCGTCCTAAGGTTAAGTATGGCTCTGATACCAACTGAAACATCCTCAATTTTTCCACAAAGGGAAAATCCACAGAATGAATTATAATATGATGAAACCAATAGTTGATTCCATCATATTATCATATATCAGTCGATATTACTGTCATACATCGTAAGATTACAAGATAAAAGGTATTTCATCACTGAGGAACACACCTATTACAGAGTTAATCTGGTGGAAGTCTATCGAGTGAAGGCTCCTCCTTCACGGGCATCATCAGAGTTGGCGTAGTGCAGCGTAGATTCCATCTCCAAACCAAACTTGAGCGTAGGCACGAGACCTCCTAATCCTTTTAAAGTTTGCATCTCTAAGAAGTAGGAATTCTGCACACCGCCAGATGTGTGCAGGCCATGGTCAGCACCGATGAGCTTTAGTGGAAAAGATAAACAAGGGATCTGGCGATCCTAATATTTGGCTGTGGTTTGCATCCTTAGCGCATGAGAAGTAAATAACATTTGTAATATAATAATAATATCTAGTTTTTAACACATTCACCACCACACCATCCATATCCATCCACCAACCATCTATCCCAAACCATCTCCACACCACCACACCATATCTCATCTCACACACTCAGGTCGACAGGCCAACTCCCTCTCGGCTCTTGTCTCAACGGCCAGAGCCCCTGGCTCACGGTCGGAAAATACCCCAACCCTGGAGGGAGAAAAGAAGAACTCATCTCCTATCTAGTTTAAGCGAAACCTAGGAAAGGTCCATAGCCAACGGGTCAGCATATGTATCGATCGATCAACCAAACGCTCTGCAGAGGTTTCACATACCCACAAGATAGCCATCCTTGACGGTGCCCCGTCTAGGCAGATTCCGGCCGCTTGCTAGCCTAGAACGATGCCACCCTACCTCTCAGCCCTGGAGCATCCCAAGTCTAGTCTGGGATGGCTGATACTATGAGTCGTAGATAGAGCCGGGGCCCTCCGAATGTCAAGAGCCAGGTCCACAAGGCCTCCTGAAGTCTCGGAAGGGTGTGGGGGAAACCGTGCGCCCCGTACCTCCTTGCACACGTTCACCTAGCAGTAGTGGCATCGCTCTACCAAGTAGTCCAACCATCCCGCACCATATAGGGTGAGTGGGATGTAAAGGATTCCCGGTGAGTCTGAGTACTAGTAAGTCCTTAGGGATGACCAAGCCAGAATGTCTTCATCAGGGTTTCCATTTTACGTGCCACCATAGCACCTCTACCTCAGGCTCCACCTCTCCAAGGTTCACACCCAAGGCCACCTCTAATTACCATTTACCCACGACAGGTATTCCATATCCAAGTGCCCAGGTAGCACCACATGGCAAGACTCGCCCCAGGCTCATCATTATTCCAGCTCGGTCGACACAACCCTCACTCTCCACGCACCTAAGACACACTCAGCACGCTCACACACCACCAAGTCCAGTTCCCATAGCCAAACCATTCCCAGGGGTTCACCACCAGCATCACATCCCCGACATAATGCGAAGTGGAATTAATAATAAGTATAGTGGTGTAATATGCAGGCAAACAGGCAAGTAAGCATATATAAGTGAGCGAATGCGCAAGGTAGGGTGATGTGGTAGAGTGGGTTGCATCAGGGTGATAATGGCTTAGGTAGTAGCATGCATCAATATACTAGCAAATGATTAAATATAAAGCGCTAGCAGTTCTAGATATTATGCAATGTCTAATAGGATTCTCTAAAAGAGGGTGCTGCCATGACACCTGCAATGTTGAGGTAGTAGCGGTACAAATCTTCGTTAGTTGATGTAGTTGATCAGCAAGGTCTCCTCTTCACAGGGTCCTATCGTCGATCACGTTCTCCTACTCCATCGGGTTCCAATCCAACGTTGTCCTCGAGGCAATTACCTCCCAAAACACACTCAAGGCAAGAGAACAAATAATACTCCAAAAAGGCGACAAGACACAGAATGAACACAAAGAGGAAACGACTTGGCCCTCTTGGTGGATGTCCGATTTCCTCGGGCCAAAGAAACACGAGTGGTGGTTTGCTGAGCACAAGCTTAAGTCATGGCCAATCTAGTATGGCTTTACGATAAACGGTTTAAGCCAGAGCTTATCCAGAGCAAACACCACGGCTCACGAGCTTTCGATCCGGTGTCATTGAATTGACGGGGATTGGAAGTCGGGCCCCAAGAAAGAAGAACGACGGGGTTCGGCTCTTATAGCCTTATCCTGTAGGTCACCATTGGATAAAAGAAGCAGACAGGAATGAATAACACTATATGTGTGTCGGATACCATAAAAAGGGGTACCCTAAGCAAGAACCGAAAAGATTGCTTAGACCTTACAAATATCAAAGCCGAAGGACAACCACGGGGCCTCGGCCGATTCTCCGATTCGCCCCACCGAGGCCCTCTCGCCGAGGCCGATTCTCGCCAAGGCCCTCTCGCCGAGGCCGATTCGCCGATTCACCCCGCCGAGGCCTTCTCGCCGAGGCCGATTCTCGTCGAGGCCCTCTAGCCGAGGCCGATTCTTGCCGAGGCCCTCTCGCCGAGGCAGTCCCTCTGGCAGGTTGTCCCATCCATTTAATGCGCCTGAATGCATCCGCTACATCAGCCACGACTGGTAGGGTACAGCAATAGGAGCGATGGGACAAGAAATGTCCCAGGCCTCGGCACCCCACCAAGTCAAAAAATCCATAGGGCATGGCATGTCACCTACAGTGGAGGCCATGCTGACTAGACATCAACAAGGACTCCTACGACTTCAATAGCCTCAGGCATGGCCTGCGTGATGCACCAGTGATCAAGTACCAATTGCCATTCCCGACACTGTGCAGCTACAGGGATAGAGTACTAGATCTTCCTTCTAAGGCTCCACGTGTAGCTCTCTCATGTATTCCTGGCTCCCTCCTTACAGCTATAAAAGGGGGCAGCCAGGGCCATTTCTAGGGGCCGACTCCGATGCGCACGCACCCTCCCACGCAAACACACTCACTCAATTCACACCCACTCTCCCGCCGGTTGAGAGCAATGTCTCAAGCAGCCCGCACCACTCCATGCCGAGACCTGGGACTAGCTCCCTCTCTCACCCATCTTGTAACCCCCTACTACAAGCACTTCGGTGCAAGGAATACAAGATCGATCTCTCAGACTGGACGTAGGGCACCGATTACCTGAACCAGTATACACCTTGTGTCTCTTTGCATCACCATCCGGGATTAGGGGCACGCAGCTCAAATTCACTAGTTGGTTGGTTGAGGACCCCCTGGTCCAAAACAACGACAATGTGACTTGGCTCCAACGTACTTTGGCCCGTCCGCTATGGTAGAATGCGGTAGCGCAAAGAGATTGGACTGCAACGGGTCCTCCCGATCCACATGACATAATAACGTCGGGAGCCGAGAAGAGAGTCATTCAACATGGCAAAAGATGTGGTGATTAGCTAGGCACATCCATGTCATGTTCTCATATACATCTTCGGGAAAGATGGTTTTAGACGGTTGATCGGGTCGACATCCACAGGTCCGAAGTACGACATAGACCATAGCTTCGCTATCCACAAAGAGATAGTCTGGTCTTTGATCCAATCACCATGGATCAGGCGGGTTTGAATAGAGTGGGCTAAAAGGGCAATAGCAGCAGAGAATGGAGGTCTGCTCCTTCCAACACACATGCCATGACAAAAGACGAGGCATCGGAAGGAGCGACTTATTAAAGAATACAAGTGCGCATACCGCTCATAGGGGACCTGACCTGGGTGCACTGGCACTAAGTCATCTCTCTAATTCATAACGGTGCGGTGGTCACCACGAGAATCAAAGAAATGCGATGGTCAAATGGGGTACAAGCATACAAGGGCTTGTGCACGAAGAAGCAAACAAAAGCGAAAGAGAGGTGTAGCTCCATGGTCATGGCGAGGCGAACTCGCGGCCACAAGCTACACCAACGAGTTGGCATCCATCGTTCCATGATTGTTATCTCCCAGGTCATCTCCCATAGGACTTGGCCATGGAGGGCTCAAAGCGTGCGGGTGATATCCGCATCGATGTTAGTATCGACATCGAATCCATCATGACCATGTTCTAGGGCCAAAGACAGGAGCTAACACTCGTGGTACTATGAAGTCAACTAAAAAGTGAGGGGTCGAGTCACACTCGGCATTACGGTCATGGCGAGACAGATCCCGCGATCGTAACGTCCGGACGAGGTACGATCCCTCAGTCGGCTCGAAGGCTCGGCACACAGGCAACAACACCAACAATCAGCGATAAGAACCAAACATGACCGAAGACACAACATCTCGACATGACTGCGGAGTAGCACATTCCATAGCTGGGTGATGGATAGATCCTGTAAGACAGTCATGGATAGATAGGTTGTAAGAATAGGGCCCAACAAGGTAGATATGCGTATACAGAAAGATGCGAGATGGGGCTTTCCATGGTGTCGATAAGACATACGACTAGGGTTCATGGTCTAGAGGTTACGGCTCGTAGTAGGCGGGGTCATGGTGGTCTCGGCAAGCGAGGCCTTGTGGTCTCGGCCAGCGAGGCCCTGTGGTCTTGGCCGGCAAGGCCATGCAGTCTCGGCAATGGTGGTCTCGGCAACGGTGGTCTCGGCAACGGTGGTCTCGGCAATGGTGGTCTCGGTAATGGTGGTCTTGGCAATGGTGGTCTCGGCGATGTGGTCTCGGCAACGGTGGTCTCGACGACGGTGGTCTTGGCAACGGTGGTCTCGGTGACGTGGTCTCAGCAATGGTGGTCTTGGCAACGGTGGTCTGGGCAATGGTGGTCTCGGCAACAGTGGTCTCGGCAATGGTGGTCTCGGCAACGGTGGTCTCAGCAACGGTGGTCTCGGCAACGGTGCTAGGTCATGCGGTGTATACCAGGGCTTTGTCCGTGAGTTGTGCAATGCGACTACCTCAACAGGCCTTTAGTGTGGGTCCCGGTAGATCTCAACGGCATGTTCTCATGACTCAGGGTAGCTAGAACAATGGTGAAACACGGACACAGGGTTCCATGGAACCGTCAGGGCAACCAAAGAAAGGAAACCTGCAGTCAATGATGCGGCGATCAATGCCACGTGGTCCAATTATGGCTTCGGGGCTCATGATGAGGTCATGGTAACTCTTTGCCACGGCATGGCTAGGAGCATCGAGTCAGTGGCTTGGTCGTAGATCATGGCCGAGGGGTGCTTGGAACCATATGGTGGCATTCCAGGGCATCGTACATGTCTTTGCGCGAACAGTGTGAGCGCAAGCAAAGAGTGGGCTCTTCAATTTTGAGGGGTCAAAAGTACTTAAGGGTTGGTCCACATCGTAGGGCTCGATTTTTGAAAAATGTGGGAACTGGTTTCATAATTTTAGGAGCTACGATGAATTTTTAGCGAATTTCCAAATGTGGCCAAGAATTTCTGAAAATCAGAAGAAGGATGGAAAGGGGCAGGCTTTAGTTGGGCTGCTTCTCCCTGCTAGTGGCCCATGGTAGGGGCTCATGCGCGGGCCACAAGCCAGAGTGGGCTGGGTTGGCTTGCTGGCCGGCCCACCCGCGGGGAGAAAAAGGAGTAGAGGGGCCGGCACTTGGGCTCCTGGTGCTGCTGACGGCCCAAGAAGAGAGGAGGCCCAAGACTTGAAGAAGAGGAGGCCGTCGGCTTTAGCCTACCGGTGCTCGGCGGCTTGGGGTAGCGCCGGCACACTGCGTGCCTGCGTGTCATGCACGCCGGGTGGCGGCAGGACGAGGACAAGGCAAGGACGTGGTCGCGTGGCTGCTACTCCGTTGGTACGGCACCGCACGGAGATGCGCTCACCGCGGCGGTCGTGCGCTGCGGTTGGAAGCGAGGGCCAGCATGGCGATCCTTGGTGGCGGCTATTGGCGAGGCGCCGGCGACGCTGCGGCGAACTGGAGGTTTTCGGCTCCGGTTTGCCAGCTGGGTGCTCACCGCGGCATGGCCACCGGCGTGGTGGCTCTCAGCCAACCAAGATAGTAGAGAGGAGGGCTTCACGCTTGGTCTTTGGTAACAGCGTGGTGTCCACGGTGTCTGCGATGGTGTGCGCACTGCATGGGCATGCTATGCGCGTGGGTGTGTGGCTGTGCCTGTGTAGGTGCGGCAGTCCACGGCCGGGGCGATCTTGCCCTCGCGCCGTGGCTCGATCGGCACGTGGGGCGTAGGGGCGTCGCGGATACGTGGTGACCGGCTATCGCGACACGATCAGAGCAGTGAGATGGCCGGACAAAGGAGAATGGCACGAAGGACGGGCAGGCAAGCGGTGAAACAGGGGATGCTCACCGGGGGCTTGTCGATGGAAGGTCACGTGGCGCAGGTCGGGCCCGGTGCAGGCAGCGCCGAGGTCGTGTTGTTGCCGTACGCGCGTGCTCACGGTTTAGTGCATGGCTCTGGCCGGTGACAAGGGGCTCCGAGGGGTCGTCCCGGCATGCTCCGGTTCCTCTTCTTCTTCCTTCCTCTCTCCTTTCTTCCTCCTTCTCCCTCACTCTTGCTTGGTGCGGTTTGGGTGCATGGAGGCCACCGGTGGTGGTGCGAGCATAGGGAAGGCTAGGGCGCCAGCTCGAGGCTCTTTATAGTGGGGCTGCGTCTATGGTAGGTCGATGGATGGCAGATGGAGATGGAGGGGCGATTGGAGGGCTCGGATGCGCCAGGGATAGGGTTTGGGGGCCGCGGCGCGATCATGGGCGTTTTGGTACTCCCGAATTTCGTAGACCATGGCTCGACAAGGAGGGAACAGGGGTGGCAGGTGGTGGCATCATCCATGGCCATGGCCATTGTGTGCCAGGCGAGCATGAGGCTGGTCGGGGTTCCAGGCATCGTGGATCGGCGACGTGGCAGCCATCCAAGAGGGCGTGTGGGGTTGGTGGCTCGGCACGGACGGTGGGGAGTGGCGCTGGGGCCTAGGATCCTTCCCATGTGCCGGTGCTCTGTTTTTGGGTGCAAAATAGAGGAGAGGGGGGGAGTGGTTGGAGGAAGGGGATGATCGGTGGGGTCATGCTATTAGCAACCGTGGAATGAAGGCAAAGCCGTCCTGGATCAGGCGCGCGGCTGTGCCTTCTTGCTGGGCTGGGCTGCGCTACTGCATTCGCATGCTGGGGCCGACCTGCTGGCTAGGCCGTGCGGTCTGTGGGTGCAAGCAGCAGGCCGGCAGCGGTGGTTGGCGGGCTGGGCTAGGCAGTGGGGTAGGCTGCGGCTGCTACGCAAGGATGAGCAGGCTGATCAGGCTAGGCCACGCGGTTGCTCTTGGCCGAAATGGCCTTTTCCATTTTCCCCTCTTTTCTAAGTCTTTTCTATTTCTACTTTTCCATTCTAACTATACCTTGGGTCTCTATGAGTGTATACATGCGTTGACAAGCATGAATACATCCTAGTGGGGTCCACTAAGGGTCATTAGGGTTTAGGGAGTCCAATGCCAAGAGTTGGCATCATGGGCATTGATTTACAAGGAAGGTCAATTGACTTTATGAATTAGATCAAGGGATTCGAATGAGGTTCAAAAGCAAGAAGATGAATTGGGAGAGAGGAAAAGGGATTCATAAGATATTTTAGAAGGGATCAAAAGGATTTGCTACGGACTTGTGCTCTCCAACACAAAAACCCTAAACCGAATAAGGAACTCTGGCAAGCTCCTACAAGCATCACTATATGTATGCAACAATTTATTTATAAATTGTTCCCTGTTTGACCTAGCATCTATATGCTTCACATATTGCAGGAAAAATTTTAAAAAGTTCGTATTTTTGGCTTCCCCCAAAAACCCGGGTTGTTACACCTTCGGACTCCAACGAGGCACTGACGGCACCTTCCTCAGGCTATGTTGGTGGCTGGGCATCCACTGCCTGCGGCCAATCACCTCTCGGCGTGCCTAAGAAGTACACCGCTCTTTCCTGCAAATGGATCTTTGCATAAGTGAATCAGTTCACTGCTCAGCAACAATCATGGATAAAAAGCATTAGGAACAAAACAATTGGGATGGTTACCTGAGGAGGTGGATTCTTATAGTTAAAGGGTCTTGTCTGCCCTGACACGTTGAACAAGGCAAATGGGGCGTATAGCTCAGCAGCTCGCTCTTGCACATCATCCCTCAACAGCATCTCCGTCCTCTCCCGGGTGCCATCGGTGTCGCCCTTGAAGTCATAGCCTGTGTGGGCCCTCTCCTTGTAGGGCTGGACGTGGCGCACTATGAAGCTCGCTGCCACCAGTCCACTATTGGTCTTCATGCCCTTCATTAGGTCAAGGAGCTTCCTCGCCTGCTCCATGTCAGCACTGCTCAGCTTCTCTGACCAACTTTTCTGACTCTCCGAGATGTGGTCGGCGTCGCAACGGATGGTAGGGTGGCTCTGCTTCATGTAGAACCACCTGGCATTCCACCCCTTCAGCGATGTGTTCAATGGCACAGTAAGGTACTCACACACCATTCCATCGCATAGCTGAGGATACATGCCGCCGACCACCTTGGAACCGCTCGCCTTCTTTGGGTTAGTAGCTCCCTTCTTCGGCACCATTTCTCAGATCTGGTTTGGGGATGGCGATGGAAGCACGTGCGGCTATGAATCTGGAAGCGCAAGGGCTGAGGGGGAAGATGAAATAGCAAAGTGGCAAAGGTGGAAGCGCGGGGAGCGGCCACGTAGTTATACAGCACTCCCCCCACCCTTTCGCATTCGAGGGTTTTTCAAAAACCGCTCCTAGATTTGTGCCTCTCTAAATTCTCCCACAACAGCAAGGTGGGCTATTCCCTGGGCTTTCACGCAACCGCGGGCCGTATCGCCCATTTACCTCCGCAATTTGTTACTGCTCACTGAATATTCACCAACTTCTTCGCCAACCGTTATGGCTCAGTAATTACTACTGTACATCCATTACTCTGGTATTTCCTCTACGATTTGTTTTCTCCAAGATTTCATCTTGTGGCTCAGGGACTACATCAGCATTACGTCTTGGTTCCTCACCGCATTGGGGACTTTTTCTGTTGACTGTTGTTTCTAACCCTAACACCACGTGACCACGTCACCTATGGTCAGCCTTGGAGACTAAGTGGGCACAATTCACCTTGCAGTGAATGTGCTTTCTCTCATTTCGGCGCTACACCCAGGGATAGGCTGCCTGCTCGGCTGGTCTTCTACTTTTGACCCTGGCACCACATGACTACGTCATCTACTGTTAGGCTCAGGGACTAAGTGGGCACACTTCACCTCGTGGTGAGTGTGTTAGCTTTATTCTGGAAGACTCTGCGCCTCTTGAAGCTGAAGAAGACTATCTCCCTTTCTTGTGGTCAAACTCTAAGTGGGCACACTTGGTCCACTGCGAGGAAATTTTTGATTCTAAGCTTGAGCTCCTTACACCCTTATGGCAAGCCGTACTTGGGTTACACTACTCGGCGATGGCTCACACTGCTCGGCAACTCATCATGGTGGTCGGACCATGAGTTTGACTGCTTGGCTTTATTTGCACCTGCTCGGACAAGCTCAAGACGGTGTTGCACAACTGGTACAAGGTGCTTGAGGACTAGCTATGGGGGTACGATCTCAGATACCCATGGTAGACCACATGGGCTGCGCCCCCTAGGGCGGCCTAGCCCACAAGACAAAGCGTTGCAGGGTACGACACTGCTCAGCACCTTCCGCAAGACACCGGGAAGATATCCTGAAGATACTATGAGATCTGTTAGTATACATATGATCCCATGATTCCTGTAATCTGTTATTACTTTATGGTTATCTCCTATATCTAACCGACTTGTAACCCTGCCCCCCGGACTATATAAGGCGGGCAGGGACCCACTCCAAACTCACACAATATCATATGATAGCCAATACAATCCAATAGACCACAGGAGTAGGGTATTACGTCATACTGATAGCCTAAACATGTCTAACTCGTGTATCTCTGTTGCCTTCTTGTTCTTGATTACACGCATCTCTGCCGATCAATCTACCTTCATGGGATACCCCTCGGAGGATAGCCGACAATATTCTGTCGATAGGAGGAGAGGGGAGAGGAGGAGAAAAGGGGCATTGTGGGGTCCCATGGTCATGTCGGTCACCGTTTACCTCCGCTGGCACCCGGGTGGAGCCGACGGGGCATTGACGCGTGGCTACACCATGTACGGCTGCCGGCCACAAGGTGGACGATGAAGCTGACGGGTGGGACCCGAGCATCAGTGAGGGAGAGAGGGAGAAGGGAGGGGTGCGGTGCGACTGGGCCGGCCCACGTGGGAGAAGGGAAGGGGAGAGGGGCGGGAGAAGAGAAGGAGATGGGTGGCTGTTGTAGGCCAAGTGAGAGGGAGAGGGAGAGATTGAGCCCAAGTGGCTTTTCCATTTTCCTTTCCTGTTTTTATTTTTCTGATTATATATATGCATATGTTTATATGATTTGAATTTAAATTTGAGTGCATGAGTATGCAAAAGTGTACCACCATAAGTTCAATAAGCAAGCAATCACTCAAGCATACCAAGTTTCACACATCAAGTTTTGTTTTCTATGTTAATTTATTTTGTAAATATTATCTATGTTGTGTATATATTCTAGTTCCTAGGCAAAGTTTTAAAAAGTTTAATTTTTTAATGATTTTTAAACTAGGTCAATATTTTAGGATGTTACATCTCCACTGATGGAGCAATTTTATAGGCCGACTGAGGTGTTTGGTAGGAAGTATTGAATCTTCCCTGAGCTGGCCATAGCACAACCTGCTGAGTAGCTGGAGAGGTTGGCTGTTGAACTATCTGCGTGATAGGGGCACTTGGTGATTGTTGTGCTAGTGGTTGCCCCCTGTCATCTGAGCTTGCCCCCTGCTGTCGGTAGCAGTGGCAGATCTAGGATTTTTGCATGGGGTATGTCGGAGCAAAATTTTCATATCTAAACTGGTAAAAACCATTTGCGATTCGGTAGAGTACCAAAGAATTGCTTCATAATTCGGTATATAATTACAAAATAGTATATATGATAAGTATTAAATTATAGTACAGATAGTTCACATGCATTTTGATAAAGTCCATTTACCAGCTTGATAAATAATTGCAAAATTTACAATTTAATTTGGTACATAAGCAATAAATAATATGACAAGTATTTAAGAGATAAGAGATAAGAAGTATGGATATACCGGGGAAAAACTATTGATAAATTGATAAGTATGCAATATTTTTTATTAGGAAAAAAGATCCAAGATTATTCCTGCAAGTGCAATACTATGCAAACATAAATGGCAAACCCTCTCGCAGTCCTAGCCTGGACGCCATGGCTCCACGGCTCCACCTCCAGCGTCCAGCCTCCATGTGACCGAGGGGCGATGTCGACAGAATATCGTCGGCAGTCCTCCGAGGGGTATCCCACGAAGGTAGATTGATCAGCAAAGGAGCGTGAGATCAAGAACAAGAAGGCAACAGAGACACACGAGTTAGATAGGTTCAGGCCGTCAGTATGACATAATACCCTACTCCTGTGGTCTGTTGGTTTGTATTAGCTATCGTATGATATGCCGTGATTTTAGAGGGGTCCCAGCCCGCCTTATATAGTCTGGGAGGCAGGGTTACAAGTCGGTTAGATCTGAGAGATAATCGGAAAGTAATAACTGATTATAGGAATCTTGGGATCATACATATCCTAACAGATCTCGTAGTATCTTCAGGATATCTTCCCGATGTCTTGCGGAAGGCGCCGAGCAGAGTCGTGCCCCGCAAGGCTTCTTCTTGTGGGCTAGGCCACCCCTAGGGGCACAGCCCATGTGGTCTGCCGTGGGTATCCGGGGTCATACACCCCATAGCTAGTCCCCGAGCGCCTTGTACCCGTTGTGCAACGTCATCTTGAGCTCGTCCGAGCAGGTGCGAATGACACCGAGCAGTGTGAACCGTTGCCGAGCAGCATGACCTGCTGCCGAGCAGCATGACCTATCACCGAGCAGCGTGAACCATCGCTGAGCAATGTGGCCTATCGCCGAGCAGTGTGACCCAAGTATGGCTTGCCATAAGGGTGTAAGGAGCTCAAGTTTAGAATCAAAAATTCCTCCGCAATGGACCAAGTGTGCCCACTTAGAGTCCGAACAAAGTTGTAGGAGTCAATCTTGCTCTATAGGCATGTAGTCTTCGAGAAAAAATCCCGCACACTCACCGCGAGGTGAAGTGTGCCCACTTAGTCCTCGAGCCTGACAGCAGATGATGTAGTCATGTGGTGCCAGGGTAAGAAACTAGAAGAATAGTAGAAAACTAGCCAAGCAGGCAGCTAGTCCCCAGGCGTGGCCCAAAAAGAGACAAAGCACATTCACCGCAAGGTGAAGTGTGCCCACTTAGTCCTCGAGCCTGACAGTAGGTGACATAGTCACGTGGTGCCAGGGTCAGAAACAGAAAAACAATCAAAGACCAACGGAGCAGGCCACCAGTCCCCAAGCTACAGGCGGAGTCATCGGAGAAATCAAACCGTGGAGAAAAAACCGGAGTAACGGCTGTACAGTGTTAGTTACTGAGCCTCAATAAATGGTGGAGAAGTCGGTGATACTTCAGCGAGGAGCAACTGATGGCAGCGATAAATGAGCGACAAGGGCTGCGGTTGCGTAGAAGCCCAGGTAACAGCCCATATGTCGCATCGGTGAAATCGTAGCGGCGCAGATCACGGGAACGGTTCCCAAAAAACCTTTGAATGCGGAACGGTGGGGAAAATCCTATATAATAGTGCCGCCGCAGACCCCGTTCCCACCTTTTCCACTTCATCTTCCTCCTCATCTCTCGCGTCATCGAATCCGCAACCACATTTCCCTCCGCCGCCAAAACCTAACCAGATCTGAGAGATGGCACCAAAGAGAGGAGTTGAGAAATCAAAGAAGACGAGTCCCAAGAAGGCGTATGCCGTGGCCCGACGCGATGAGGAGTGTGTGCCATCATGAATAGGAGAAGCTGAGCTGAACCGATTGGTGGAAGCCGGCGTTCTCCCCGACCGTGCTGCCGCTGGATGGCAGACAGCCCTCGGTGAGTCCTTTCCCACACCTCATACTGATGAAGTAGTGGTATTCGAAGACTATTTCTGGCGTGGGTTAGGGTCTCCTATTCACCCATTTCTGAGGGATCTGTTGGAGCTCTGGGGGCTTACTCTGTGCAATCTCCACCCCAATACCATTTTGCACATCTCAATCTTCATCCACTTTTATGAGGCATACCTCGGAATCCTACCCCACTTCAATCTTTTCCATCACCTATTCTGGCTAAAGAGGAGAGGCGGCGCTGGTTCCAAGGTGGTCAATGGGGTGTATCTCTAGCTTTGGGATGGAATGGCGAGTGAATACCTTATCGTACCGTTGAACATGTCGCTGAAGGGGTAGAACACCAGATGGTTCTACATGAAACAAAGCCACCTAGTGGTTCGTTGTAACGCCGACCACATCCCAGAAAGATAGAGGAGTTGGTCGGAGCTATCGAGCAACGATGACATGGAGCAAGTGAATGAACTCCTTGGCTTGATAAAGGGCGTAAAGACCAATGGCGGATTGGTAGCGGCAAGTTTCAAAGTGCGCCGCATATAGCCCTGTAAAGAGAGGGCGCACCTAGGCTTTGAATTCAAAGGGGAGACCGACGGTACCTGAGAGAGGCCAGAAATACTATCCAGGAACGACGTCGAAGAGCGAACTGCCGGGTTGTTCGCTCCGCTAGCCTCCTTTAGGTTGTCAGGGTACATAAAGCCCTTCAATTGCAAGAATCTGCCTCCTCAGGTGAATATCCTGACTATGTGTTTCCAAGAAGTATTTTTTATATGTTGTCATTTGCCGAGCAATAAACTGATCCTACTCATGTGAAAATCCATTCACAGGACAGGGCAGTGTATTTCTCGGGTGTGCCGAGAAAGGATTGGCCGCCGTCAGTGGTTGTACGACGACTAGTTCAACCTGAAGAAAGCTCTATTGTTGTCTCCTCAGAGTCCGAAGGTGTGGATACTGGTTGGACGGTGAGTCCTCCCCCAGTGTCGATAAAAATCCAGGGGAAGAGGCCGGCGGCAGATGAGCTAGCCTAGAAGAAGAGGAAAACAGTGGCTACTGCTCCCCGCAAACTAGGCGGCATCTCTCTTGACGATGACCAGACCAACCGAACATGAAGGACCGCGGTGTTCGATTGGTCCGACGACGATGAGATTATCGTGAACCCTCCCTCAAGCACGACAGAGCCTTCACGTAGGCCATGCATGGAGGAACAACCCAGGGTGGACGAACAAGTCCATGAAGTGCCAACAAGGAGAGTCCCCGAGCAGTGAGCGGAGGGAATTTCTGCACAGCAGACGATGAAAGTCCCCACGGGGCGAGCAGCGGAAGCAGACCCGGAGCGGTAGCCGGAACCAAGGTTGACTGAGGAAGAGCCAAGAATTCCCTCACTGAGCAGGGGAGTTGACCCCACGGCTACACCCGGAGGCTCAGGATAGCACCGTCGGTTCAAGAAATTGAACCGTCAGACCAAACCGTAAGTGTCCCTGTGCTGAAGTTACTTTACTGTATTGTATTTACTTCTGTGGTGACTGAATAACTAATTTGATACAGTGCAAGGCGAACAACAGATCCAAGCCCTACCCGCTTAGACTGAGCAGCAACCAGAAACTAGCCCTGGAGCGGTGAAGATGCCAGTAGACCACATCCTGGAGTCCCCAAGTGCTCGGGAGCACGACAGGGAGCCAATTGCTGCCCCTAGTGGGCTTGGTGGCGGCGAGCAACTGTCTACAACGGTGAACGAGTCGGTGACAGCACCTTCGGCAATGGTGGAATCTAGAGCGGAAAAGCTTTCGGCACCGAAGGAGCAGACGGCAGTCCCCGACGCTTCAGAAGGCATGGTCGGACCCGCTATCCGACCACCGAGCCCCCAGGTGGTGCCCCCGGCTGCAACAGATGATGACGAGGTGGAGGAAATCGTGCGTGACGAACCTTGACCCCAAGCAGTCTAGATCCTCCGAAAGCGCGGTGATGAAATAGTGATTGTCGAAGAGGAGGACACCACCAAGGAGTTCAGGAGACTAGAGACTGCCCTTACCGGTGTGATGAAGCAGATCAAGGTGAATACTTCGTCTAGAAAGGTCTTGGTTGTTTGTTGGAATTGGTTAACGATACTGTCACCGTGCATTTTGCAGGAAATATCTCGAGTTGCCGAGCAGTGCCGCCAGCTGGTAAAGCGGATGGAGCCCCTTGCTGAGGAGAACAAAAAGCTTAAAGAGGCTAGGAACCTCTTGGAGAAGAATATCCAGAGGGCCCAATGCGAAAGAGACCTCGCGGAGTCGAACGCTCAGGACTTGGAATACCAGAAGGGGGTCTTGACCGAAAAGCTGGCAGCTATGTTCGAGCAGGTGCAGAGCTAGTCCGAGCAGGTGGCCGCCGTCTCCAGCCAATTGAAAAATACTTCTGAGCAGCTAGAGAGGAAAACCGAACAACTCAACAGTGTATCCAAACAGAAAGCAGGTACGGTACATCAACGAATGTACTTTTGTATTGCTGCATAGCCGCATTTACGTTGATAACTGTTGTGCTTGTAGAACAAAAGACTGAGCTCAGCCAGATGCGCCAGACCATCAATCAACTTCGCCAGGAGAAGGCAAAGGAAGCAGAACGGGTAGCCAAACTTGCTTCGGAGCTGAAAGGTGAATTCCTCCTTGTCGGAATTATTGTTGAAGTAGCTTCTTTGTATAATGGATCATTGTAACGCTTGCAGGCTATTGTCATAAAGCCAAATCATAGTTTGACGTGCTGGTGTAGGAGGCCAAGGTCCAGAAGGAGAACTTCAACACTATAGTCACCGCAATTAAGCCAGTGCTTGACTATGTCGACCTGAAAGCGGCCACGCAGCACGACGGCAGGCGGCAACATCCCAACACCATCATCCAGAGGTGCAAGGTAGCATGGGAGAACTTCAAGACCTTCAACCGTGATGTCATTACGACCGTCGCTACCCATGTCCTCGTAGTTGTTCAGTCCCATTACCCGACCATCGACCTTCAGTCTATAGAGGGTGGGTTCATCGAAGGACTGAGCGACGTGGAGACCCAGCAGCTGGAGGATGAGGTGGAGGATGCAGCAAAGATGCTGGCCGATGATATAGATCTATTTGGCAAGACGGATGGTAATGGCAGAGCTCATTAATCTACTCATAGATTATCATCTGTAAAACCTGGACGGTGTATTAGAACACGCGAAAGTGCAAGAAACAATTATTCATCGAATAAATGTGATAAGGTGCATGTATATGCAATATATGCAGTTTGTTTGTAGTTTGGCGAAAAAATCTTTGCAGTTTCAATCCTGACGTGATTATGCGTAGTTCAAATAACGTCCGAACAGTTGGTCTGCTACTGATCCTTATGGCCTTGGCCAGCCCATAGTCCATAACGTCGAGCGCGGAGCCCATGCATGTGTAGGAGTAACAGACGTGACCCAGGAACCGCAGCCGACCACCCATGATGCAGAGCGTAGAGCCTGTGGCACGTGTAGGGAATAATCGGTGACTGGGTCTTTTCCATAAAAAACAGCGCAGAACGTGTGCTGCTCGGCAGTTGTTATACAAACTTGGAGATAAAGGCAGCATAAGCGGCGTCCAAGCAATGTATTCTATGTTGAACTCTCGGCCTTGGCTGACCCATAGTCCATAATGTCAAGCGCGGAGCCCGTAGACATGTAGGACAAACAGGTGTGACCAAGGGACCGCAGCCGACCACCCATAACGTAGAGCGCGGAGCCCGTAGCACGTGTAGGGAGAGATCGGAGACTGGGTCGTCTCCGAAGAGAACAGAAAAGAAAAGATGTTGCTCCCCGATCAAGAAAAATGTTTAGCAATTTGGAGAAAACATGCTCAACAATTTGGAGAAACCCTGTTCGGCGATTGTGGTGAAAACATGTTCGGCGATTTGGAGAAATCGTGCTCGGCGATTTGGAGAAATCGTGTTCGGCGATTTGGAGAAATCTTGTTCGGCGATTTGGGAGAAAACATGTTCGGTGATTTGGAGAAATCGTGTTCGGTGATTTGGAGAAATCGTGTTCGGCGATTTGGGAGAAAACATGTTCGGCGATTTGGAGAAATCGTGTTTGGCGATTTGGAGAAACATGGTCGGCGCAGTTACGGCGATTACGTATTGGAGTTCATCATGAAGTAGCATAGAGCTCGGCGACTATAAGTGGGTGTTAAACCACAATAGAGACAAAACAGAGACAAGTTATGGAGACCAAAAATTACTGAATATAAAATTGTAGAGTACATATCTGGAGTGTTTCAAGGATAGAAACGTATAAGGTGTTCGATGTGCCATGAGTTGGGAACATCGACTCCTTCTAAGTCACTTAGGCGATAAGAACCCGGTCGAGTAACCTCTTTGACGACATAAGGCCCTTCTCAAGGGGAAGAGAGCTTGTGCAACCTGTTAGTTTTTTGTTTTCTGTGGAGAACGAGATCGCCAACAGCAAATGAACGACCTTTGACGTTTCAGTTGTAGTACCTCTGCAAGCCTTCTAGATATTTAGTTGTATAGACGTAGGTGATTAGGCGTTCTTCCTCAGCCCTGTCGATGTCCTCAGACCGAACAGCCTCGGCCTGCTCTTCATTATAGTTTTCCACTCTAGGTGCTCAGAAAGTAACGTCTGTTGGTGGTATGGCTTCTGAGCCACAGACCAAAAAGTATAGAGTCACGCTGGTGTTGTGACTAGCTTGAGTACGCAGTCCCTAGACTATAGCTAGAAGCTCCTTGAGCCATCTGCCAGGGTGCTTTTCTTCTTTCTGATACATGCGCTTTTTTAGGGCATCAAGGATCATACCATTCGCCCGTTCGACCTGGCTGTTGGCTCTTGGATGGGCAACGGAGACATATTTGATGGAGATGCAATGGTCTTCATAGAAGTCCCAGAAGTGATGGCCAGTAAACATAGTTCTGAGATCAGTGATGATGCTATTTGGTGGACCAAATCGGTGGATGATATCTTTAAAGAGCTCAACTGCCTTCTTTGTAGTAGCCGAGACGAGCGGTTTATATTCAATCCACTTGGAGAACTTGTCAATGGTGACATATATGTACCGGAAACCACCTGGTGCTAGCTTGAAAGGCCCGATCATGTCTAGTCCCCAGCATGCGAAGGGCTAGGAAGCTGGGATGGTTTGCAGCTCTTGCGCCGGCACGTGGATTTGCTTAGCGAAGAATTGACACCCTTCACAATGTTGGACGAGGTCTTCTACATTAGTGATGGCTATGGGCCAATAAAACCAGCTCGAAAAGCCTTGCCGACCAGTGTTCTTGAGGCCGCGTGGTTGCCGCAGGAACCAGAGTGAATTTTGAGAAGTAGCTTTACTCCCTCCTCTTGGGTGATGCATTTCTGCAGTATCCCTTCCTTAGCACTTTTCCTCATCAAGCTGCCATCCACCAGCCCATAAAGCTTGCTACGACGAACTAGGCATTTGGTTTTAGTCTTGTCGGCAGGTACCTCGGCACTGGTGAGGTACTTGATGAATTGCTCCCTCCAATCGGCGACCGGCGAAGGTACCGCAAGTACCAACTACTCGGCAGGGGGAACCTCTTCAACTTCCTTATCTTCTTTGATGGATGGCACCAGGAGATCTTGAACAAAGACCCCTG
Source organism: Miscanthus floridulus (assembly GCF_019320115.1). Classification (NCBI taxonomy): domain Eukaryota; kingdom Viridiplantae; phylum Streptophyta; class Magnoliopsida; order Poales; family Poaceae; genus Miscanthus; species Miscanthus floridulus. Next base: position 200,704,187 of record NC_089587.1, on the reverse strand, counting down.
GTGGGATCATGGCGCGAGAAGAGCCCAGCTTGAATAAGTGATCAACGAGTTGATTTTGGTCACGTACCACATGGTGATACTCGATGCCATAGAATTTCCCTTCGAGCTTCCTGATTTCGGCGCAGTAAGCATCCATCTTCTCACTAGAACAGGACCAGTCCTTATTGACCTGGTTGATAACCAGCGTGGAGTCCCTGTATACCATGAGGCATTTGACGCCGAGCTTGACAGCTATACGAAGACCATGGAGACATGCTTCATATTCTGCGGCATTGTTGGAGGCCGAGAAGTGTATCCAGAGAACATAACGTAGCTTATCCTTGGTCAGCGTAATGAACAGAATGCCCGCACCAGCACCATTGATGTTAAGGGCGCCGTCGAAGTACATCACCTAGTGTTTGGGGCAAGCAGCAGCGATGGGCTCTTGGATCTCGGTCCATTTAGCGACGAAGTCGGCAAGCACCTGTGACTTAATGGTAGGTCTGCTTCTGAATTTGATGGAATAGGTGCTGAGCTCAATAGCCCATTTAATGATGCGGTCATTGGCCTCTTTGTTGTGGAGAATGTACCCCAGAGGGAACTCAGTGACCACAGCGATCTTGTAGTATTCGAAGTAGTGTTGGAGTTTGCGCGACGTAATAAGAATGGCGTATAACAACTTTTGTACCTGAGGATAACGAGTTTTGGGCACATTAAGTACCTCGCTGATGAAGTAAATCGGACGTTGTACTTTATAAGCGTGCTCGGCCTCTTCGCGTTCAATGACAATAGCTGTGCTCACGACGCGAGAAGTGGTGGCGATCTATATTAGCAGAGTCTCATCTGGTCTTGGCACTATCATGATCGACGGCTTTGTTAAGAACAACTTGAGCTGCTCGAAAGCTGAGTCTGCCACCTTCGACCAGGAAAAGCGCTCGGAGGACTTGAGGAGCTTGAAGAAAGGTAGCCCTTTTTCGCCGAGGCATGATATGAAGCGGCTTAAAGCAGCTGTAACACCCCAGGTGTTTGGCTTCCACATTTGCACTTGCATTCCATGAACATGAGCATCATTCATCCATTCATGAGTTTATATTGCATGAAACATGCTTTCGAAACATTGCAACATATTGTTATATTTCATGTGTGTTGTTTTTATGAAATGAATAGTGTGCAACACCTAAGTGCAACATGTGCAACTCACTTTAGTGAAACATAGTTAGTTAGTACTATGCAACAAGATCATGAAACATGTGAAACATGACTATGAAACAAATGTAACATTTCATTGGTTTTTCCTTGTTTCAGTACATACAATGCTTGATTCTTGTATGACCAATGTGTGGTGTGGCTAATAATTCTCTTAATCAACTTAGTTATACTTAGAATGTCATTTGGAACATTGTTCATGTTGATCATGTTGCCTAATTATGATTTCAAATAGTGGTTTGACTTGTTTTGACCCTTGAACTCTTTTGTTTGACTGTTTAAAAAGTACAACTTAGAGTGTTTGTATGTCTGAGCAACCTAAAGCAAAGTTGTAGCAAATTTTATAAGGAACAAACTTTGTTTAGAAGCCAAGTCATGAAAATGTGCACAACATGCTCAAAAAGGTCCCACAAGTCAGTGTTGAGGGCTGATTCAACACTTAGAAAATTTTCTAAGTCTGAATTGCAATTCCAGTTTGATTGAGCTAACTTTGGCTTGATATAACTCGTGATCCGTTGAGAATTAGCTGATGATTTCTAAAACATTGTTGTAGCCCTATCATAGCTCTACAACTTTCATGTATATTGCTTCCACTAATTCTTCACGGTTTAGGAACTGTGTAGCGTTGAAAAGCGCCTGTCAGTCGGCTCAATGGTAACTGAATCGAAGTTTCAGATTCACTACAGTGTCGACAGGGTTCAGAACTCGACGGCCGCATGGATGACACCCGTCGCTGGCCGCCTGACCGCGCAGGCCACGCGCCACGGCCGTCCTGGCACCGCTGGCCACTGCTTGAACCCACGCCCGTCTGCCCGACCTGCTCGCCATTCCATTTCTCATTTTCAATCGCCTTCCCCGCTCGCAGCAGCAGCGCACCACCGCTCCGCCATTGCCGAGCGAGCTCCGTCGTCGCCTAGCTCACTCGCCGCCGCAAAAACGCGACCTCCGGCTTGACCACAGCTCCGTCGTGTCCTCCTCTACCTCGTCGACCTTCTAGCCGAGCCATCCGAGCCATAGGTGAGGGCCATTGGCTGTTTTTCCGACATCGTCGCCATGGCCGCACCTCGCTGGAGCGGAGCTCACCGCGGCCAACCACCACAGGAGCCCTCTCGTCCTACCTTTTCTTCTCGGTTAGCTCCATGGTGACCTCGTGGAGCTAATACCGAGCTCGGAAGAGGCAGTGGGGGCTCGCCGTCGTCTGCACCTCGCACCGAAGCTCCACCATGCCACCTTGGCCGGCGACGAGCTACCTTCGGTTAGCTTTAGGCCTTACCGGTAGCATCTTTCGACGTGTCTCATCACGTAGATCATGTAGGTGCCCTCGGTGTCGCCGGAATCCTCGCCATCGATGAGCTAGGCCACTGCCGCGCCGTCGCAAGCCGCCTCCCCTGTTCTGGTGTCAATGACAAGTGGGGTCGGCTGACACGCGGGTCCCACGCGTCAGTGATAGTTTAGCTGTAGGATAGTTCAAATTTGCAGATTTGAATGCTGTTTTGTGAATTTTGTATCTCCAAATTGGTAGATCCAAATGGTGTGATTAAAATTTTGGTAGAATCACAGTGAAGTCTAGTATTTAAGAAAAATATGACATGAGCACTTGAAGTGGAAATTTTGGATGAATAAAATAGGAACTTGAAATGTGTTTTTAAATGCATGCAAACTTGTTTAAATTATATCTTGAGTTTCTTTGCTCCAAAAATTATGAAATTTTGTGGGTGAGCTATTCTTGCTTAGTAGAAGCTGTGGTAAAAATTTGAGAGTCATTGAATATATGGTTTTTGAGTTATAGATTTTCCTTTTATCATTGATTGATATTTGTGTGAATTTTTGTAAATTATCTAGGAATCCTATGACCATGAAATTTTATGGGGAGTATCCTAGTACCTAAAGGATGCTAGGAAAAATATTAAATCTGTTGCTTGACACTTTTCACTAAGGTTTCCTAATTATGTCATTTTAAGCCATTATGTCTTATCATTTTTGTGTAGGCTGTTATACTTGCTCAAATGGTGTGAAATTTTTATGGTAGCCTACTTAGAGAATGTAGTACCTACTGTAATGTTTGTAGATTTAATGGTGTAGTTTTCATATATGTTTACCATTTCCCCTAATTAATTAAATAAATTAAGAAAGGTATTAAAAAGAAATGATTTGGTGATGAACACCTTACTTTCTGGTGTTCTTGTGATATGTGTAATGAGTGAGCAAAGTTAGTTTTGTCCAATTATGTGTTTGCAACATAAGTTAATAATTATTTTGCTTGCATTATGTCCTTCTGGACAGTTCTGGGGACTTCACAAAGTTTCCCATGATAAATTGGTTTGCTGTGAATATGGTGAATACAAAAGTTGTAGATAACCTATGTGTCTAGCTCCTGTCAAAATTTGGTGGCATTTGGCCTAGTAGTTTAGGAGTTACAGTCGTTTAAAGTTGGATCACAGCTTTGCCGGTTCTCTGTCTTGTTAAGACAGATATCTGTTGATTAAAGAGTTCGACCTGGTAAAGGTTGGATTCATGCTTTGAGGTCTGAAAATGAAATGTATACAATTTCATAAGCTTTCCAAATTGTCTTGTTGCATGTCATTTGGATTTCTAAATCTCCAGTTATGGCCAGTTTACTGTACTGCTATATAGTTTCTATTTTGCTGAAATACAAATGCTTGTGTGTATGCTTTGTTACAATGTTCTTGTTGATTGTTTAGGGGCTAGCCTAACTTGAGAACATGCTTAGGTGCAGGTGCTAGGTCCTTAACTGAAGATGAGCAATTATACATTAGGTTGTATAAACTTGGTAAGTTAAAGTGATTTGAATAGAGCTTAAGTGGAATATGCGGACTGCAGTGAGCATGTGCATTCCCCGAGCATCCCTAATTTTGTTCATGTGCATCCATGATATTTATCGGGCGCATACATTTAATAGGTGTGCCGGAGGGAGTGACGCTGCTGGAATTTGAGGGAGCCAACCAGGAGGAGGAGCCCGAGGTGTAGGAAGCCGACGAAGCAGCCGCCGAAGAGGAGTTGCCCGAGTGCCCTGACCACCGTCCTTCCTCTTTTCTGAAAGGCAAGCCCCGGAGCATATTAAGCCTCCCATGTTTTCACAAATACCTTGAGTATCTTTTATTTGTTGATGATGCATTAATTATAGGAATTGGTTGGAACCAATTGTTGCATGATATATCCATCCTTGTCTAGATATCGCACTGGAATCCTATTTAAGTTCAGGAACGAGTTAAATGCTTAGCCATGCTTAGTGCGGTAGAAGTCAGGTGATTTCCTGTCACCTGCGAGCTTTAGGATGAGGTGGATCATGGTTGGCTATATTTGCTATCGTGGAAAAGAACCATGTTAATAATGAATTAAGACCGGGCGCAGTCTTGTGTAGGTTTGGACATAGTGACTCTGTCTGAGTCGTTTAAGGACCAATACGTTGTATGTCCTTATGTCATGTTGAACGCAGCCTAACACTTAGCTGGCCGGATAAGTCATTCCGACCGCGAAGCCTAGTAGCTCGACTCAGGCCGGGGATGCGAGTAGTGGCGTGCATTCTGGAGGTAGTAAGGATGTGCGGAGAGCCATTGGCATAAGTCCAAGGCAGGTTAGAGTCCCGAACAACCTTGGCAGAGTGGTTCTCTGAGAATGTCGATCTGTTCAGACTCACGACTCCTGAATCGTACCAAAGGTGACTCATTTGCGACCCTGACGGGGGAAGCAGGGTTTGTGTTTAGGAATACCCCTCCAGCTAGATAGGAATCGATTCGAATCGCCATCTCTCTCGGATAATGAGAACTTGACTGAGCAGCGGCAACATAGATTCAATTAATTTAACGATATGGTTAAATGGATGATGATGATAATGTTGCCACGATTTATACCTGATATGGTTATTAATGTTTGCATCTTAATCAAATGATTGCTTAGTACATGTGCTAATATAGATGACAGGTTAATGGCTAAAAGTCACTGCTAGTTCAGGTTAAGAGTTGATCATTATTACTTATGCTTTTCCGCAAAAAGAAAGTGTCAGCCTGATCCACTACATTAAGCTATGCATAATCCTTGGTGTCATTTGTTTTGGTTTTCGACGGGTAAGTCTAGCTGAGTACATTCTCGTACTTAGGGTTTATTCCCTCTTGTTGCAGATGACCTTCTATATCAGGAATTATGTAAGTATTGTCTCCACCCGGCAGGTGATGATGACTAGATCATGGGCATGATCTCTGTTTCTCTTATCTGAATGCTTTTGTGGGTTGTGATCAGTGAACCAGTATTTGTATTTGAACTCGGGTGTGTAAGTCAAACTATTTGCTTCCGTATACTTTACAACACTTATTTTGTAATAACGATGACTCTGAGGTGATGTAATCTGTCGGTGTTTTGGACCGGTGGGCCCTCAGCCAACTAGTAAAAATGTACTACGTGCCCCTAATCCCGGATGGTGATGCAAAGAGACACAAGGTTTATACTAGTTTGGGCAATGGGCGCCCTACGTCTAGTCTGCGAGATTGATCTTGTATTCCTTGCACCGAAATGCTCATAGTAGGGGGTTACAAGCAGGGCGAGAGAGGGAGCTGGTCCCAGGTCTCTGCGTGGGACGGTGTGAATTGCTTGAGATGTTGATCTCAGGCAGTGGGGAAGCATGCACGTTACAGAGTGTCGAGTGTGTGTTCGTCTACCTTGTGAACTCGGGTCCCCGAACTTGTCCCCCTTAGAAATGGCCCCGGTCTCTCCCTTTTATAGTTGAAGGGGGGACAGGGGTGATACATGTGTTAGCTATGTGGCATCGTGTGAACAAAGGCGGCATGTCTGAGCCCTGTAGCCTGTTACTGTGGCGGTATGGTTAATGGAGTGGTCCTGCCCTTGAAGTGCTAGAGCAACATGCCGGTCACATCCGATCCTATGCGACGTGGGAGCTCTAGTGATAGCTTGACGTAGGGCCTGGCAAGCGCTGTGCTGGTTGCTGTGTGTTGACTGCGTGAAGAGCCAAGGCTCAGTTGGTGTCGAGGCCAAGCCATCATGGGGGGGCTCGGTGAGCATGAATCCCGAGGTTACCGAGACCCTGAAGTAGACTGCCGAGGCGTGGAGGGAGCAGTTGGTCCTGTATACTGATTCTGAGGCTATAGTAACCCGGACTTGACTCCCCATGCCGTGTTGTTCCTGGAGCAAGGGTTAGGCAGCATAGTGTGGTATGGGTGTCAGTCGTGGGCACAGTGCTAAGCACAGTGGCCGGTAACCCCTGCCCTGTCCTATCTTGGATGGCATGGCTTCAAGGTGACTGGTGTCTCGTCGGCCACTCCATTGTGTCGACCCGTTGTTCGGCTGATATCACAGGAGCGGTTGAGCGCGTCGGTTGGATGTGACATTTTGTCTGAGAAGTTGGTCGAGGCGGGGGCGACGGGGTTGTTTTGCTGAGCCGGCCTTGGGTCAAGGCGGAGAATCGGCGTCTCGTCCGAGGCTGTATGCGCGGGGCCTCGAGCGAGATGGAGAATCGGTTCCCCGGCCGAGGCCTTTTGCGCGAGACCTCGAGCGAGGTGGAAATTCGGTAGGCCATCTGAGGCCTTCTGTGTGAGGCCTCTAGTGAGGCTGAGAGTAGGTGGCCTCAGACATGGCTGGGGTTTAGCCAGTAGTTGTCCCTTAGCTTTGATTTTGATAGGGTCTAAGCGATTTTTTTGATTGTTGCTTAGGGGACCCCTTCTTGTGGTACCCGACAGTAGCCCCCGAGCCTTAGGGAGAGTGTGAGCGCTCTCTTTGAGGTTTTGACGAGGCTCGGCTCGCAGCAGCTCCTAGCGAGATGGTGTTTCATATTCGAGGCCTTGGTGGGTGCGCGCGAGAGCACCCGCCGGGTGTAGCCCCCGAGGCCCTGGAGGAGTGGATTTATTCCTCCAGGGGCTTTTCTTACGTCGTGAGAGGGTTTTATTGCATTTGCCGAGCCCATGAGTACGAGTTCAGGTTGCTGTGCCTTGGCAAGGTTGTAGGAAGAGCCCCCTAGCCTCTGCACGGAGTGAGAGGGCCGTCAGAGGTTCCCCTGGCTTTTTGTGCGGCTCTCATGCATCCTTTTTGTTCAGAAGGAGGGGTGGAGGGTGCCATGCTACCCTCGGTGGGCACGAGCAGTGACACCTCCGGTGAGCTATTATCGGGTAAGTCCGAGTGGAGGCCCATGCCCCGTTCGATAGGGGTCGGCTAGCGGCCCAGAGATGCACTCCAAGAGTGCCAGAGGGCTTCTCTAGTGGGTGCCGGGGCCGTTCGATGGGCCCCGGTGGCTCGATACCTCCCTATGGTGGGATCCCATTCGAAGACCTCCCTACTGGTGTCGGACACGACTTAGGGCGTCCCGAGCGATCGTTTGCTCAGGCCTTGGCCATGCGTGGGCTCGCCCATAGTTGTCCCTGACTCTGCTGCCCTGTGGCGGCTGTCAAAACCCTCGGGGGCCCAGCCTTCGAAGCCCTGGACCATAATGGGCTCGATGCCCTTTATCGCGTTTTTCTGAGCCTTTGAGCGCGAGCTTGGGTCGCTTGTCTTCGTCCTGGGTGTAGGAAGAGCCCCCGAGCCTCTGCACGGAGTGAGAGGGCGGTCGGGGGTTCCCCTGGCTTTTTGTGCGACCCTCGCGCATCCTTTTCGTTCAGACGGAGGGGTTGTTCGCCGAGCCCCCTCGAGTGCGAGCCTGGGTCGCTGGGTCTCTACGAAGTTGTAGGAAGAGCCCCCTAGCCTCTACACGAAGCAAGAGGGCCATCAGGGGTTCCGCTGGCTTTTGGTATGACCCTCGCGCGTCCTTTCCGTTCGGGTGGAGGGGTTGTTTGCCGAGCCCCCTCGAGTGCGAGCCTAGGTCGCTGGGTCTCGGCAAGGTTGCAGGAAGAGCCCCCTAGCCTCTACACGGAGCGAGAGGGCCGTCAGGAGTCCCCCTAGCTTTTTGTATGACCCTTGCGCATCCTTTTGGTTCGGAAGGAGGGGTTGTTTGCCAAGCCCCCTCGAGTGCGAGCCTGGTCGCTGGGTCTCGGCAAGGTTGCAGGAAGAGCCCCCTAGCCTCTGCATGGAGCGAGAGGGCCATCAGTAGTTCCCCTGGCTTTTTGTATGACCCTCGCGCATCCTTTTCATTTGGAAGGAGGGGTGGAATATGCTAGGCTACCCTCGATGGGCATGAGCAATGGCACCTCCGGTGAGCTGTTATTGGGTAAGTCTGAGTGGAGGCCCATGCCCTGTTCGAGAGGGGTCGGCTAGCGGTCCAAAGACACACTCCAAGAGTACCAGAGGGCTTCTCTAGTGGGTGCCGGGGCCGTTCGATGGCCCCCGGTGGCTCGGTGCCTCCCTACGGTGGGATCCCATTCGGAGACCTCCCTGCCGGTCTCGGACATGACTTAGGGCATCCCAAGCGTTTCGCTTGCTTGGGTCTTGGCCCCGTATGGGCTCGCCCATAGTTGTCCCTGTCTCTATTGCCCTAGGGCGGCTGTCGAAACCCTCGGGGGCACAGCCTTTGAACCCCTGGACCGTAACGGGCTCGACGCCCAGTTCCTTCGTCTGAAAGGAATCAGGTGGGGGATATCGCCCCCCATCGGTTTGACAACAGCGGGCGCGCCTTTTGAGGTGATTTTCTCGAGGAGGCGAAACGGCGCCTGCACTGTAGCGGTCGGATGCGACGCCATGTCAGTGGATGGAACATAACTATTCACGTGATTAATGAGGAAAAGGTGGGTACGTGGGCGATAAAATCGGATCTAGATTAATTGTGCCAGATCTGAGGGAAACTTTCCTGATTTCATCGCCCGCCCGTTTTGCCTCCTTCCTGCATAAATACACAGCGAGCCTCGCCCCTCCCCTCCTTACCTTGCCTGCATTCGCCTTTGCCGCCCTTGCGCCATTGCTAGAACAGAGAGCGCCGGGGTGAAGAAGAGAGAGAGGCCCTCCTCGGACGAGGCAATCAAGGAACGGGACTCGCCAGTCCATGCCCTAGTTGGCCTTAGGAGGTCCCGTGTTGACTTCCATGATGTTGGGCTCGGCCGAAGGAGTCTCGGCGACAGAGGGGGCCCCAAGCCCTGCGGGGGGCTCGACCGCTGGGCCCTCTTCCGCCACCGAGGCGCAGTCAATGGAAGGTTTGTGGAGGTCTTTAGCGAAGACATTCGGGGGGACTAGGGCCTATGCCGACGCCATCTTTGCCAGTTCATCCGTGGCCTCGTTGAATTTGCACGCGATGTGGTTGAGTTCGAGACCGTCGAACTTGTCTTCAAGGCGATGTACCAGCTTGTAGTACGCCTCCATTTTGGGGTCATGGCAGTTTGACTCCTTCATCACTTGATTGACAACGAGCTACGAATCACCCCGAACATCGAGACGCCGTGCTCCAAGTTCGATGGCGATCTGCAAGCCGTTGACGAGGGCTTCATATTTGGCTGCGTTGTTGGAGGCGGCGAAGTGGAGCCGAATCATGTAGCGCATGTGTACTCCGAGGGGTGAGATGAAGAGCGGACCCGTGCCCGCCCCGGTCTTCATCAGGGACCCATCGAAGTACATGGTCCAGCATTCCGCCTAGACTTGGGCTGGTGGTAGTTGGGTGTCGGTCCACTCTGCCATGAAATCGGCTAAGACCTAAGACTTAATTGCTTTCCGAGGCTCAAAGGACAGAGCCTCCCCCATGAGTTCGATGGCCCACTTGGCTATCCTACCCGAGGCCTCCTGGTTATGGATTATCTCTCCTAGGGGGAAAGACGACACCACGGTCACCTGGTGGGACTCGAAGTAGTGACGCAGCTTGCATCGAGCCAAGATCATGGCGTAGATCAGTTTCTAGATATGGGGGTAGCATGTTTTGGTCTCAGAGAGCACTTCACTGATGAAGTAAATAGGTCATTGGACGGGTAGAGCATGCCCCTCCTCCTGCCTCTCGACCACTACGGCCACGCTGACCACTTGGGTCGTTGTAGCGACATAGAGTAAGAGGGACTCGCCCTTGGCCAACGGTACCAGGATGGGAGGATTGGTGAGCAATGCCTTGAGTTTGGCGAGGGCTTCTACGGCCTTGGGGTTCCAAGAAAATCATTCCGATTTCCTCAAGAGGCGGTACAGGGGCAAGCCTTTTTCGCTGAGGCGTGAGATGAAGTGGCTTAGGGCCGCAAGGCATCCCATGACCCTCTGTAGTCCCTTGAGGTCTCGGATTGGCCCCATGTTAGTCATGGCCGAGACCTTCTCTGGGTTGGCTTCGATGCCATGTTCCGAGACTATGAATCCTAAGAGCATACCTCGGGGGACCCCAAAGACACACTTTTCGAGGTTGAGTTTGATGCCCTTTTCCCTAAGGCATCTGAAGGCTATTTCCAAGTCGCTGATGAGATCACTGGCCTTCCTGGACTTAACCATGATGTCGTCCATGTAGGCCTCGACGGTCTTCCTGATGTGCTCGCCAAAGACATGGACCATGCACCGCTGGTATGTGGCCCCTGCGTTTCTGAGGCCGAACGGCATAGTCACATAGCAGTACATGCCAAATGGTGTGATGAAAGAAGTCACGAGCTGGTCAGACTCTTTCATCTTGATCTAATGGTAACCGGAATACGCATCAAGGAAGGATAGGGTTTCACATCTTGCAGTGGAGTCAACGATTTAGTCGATTCAAGGTAATGGGAAAGGGACTTTTGGACATGCTTTGTTTAGACCGGTGTAGTCTACGCACATTCTCCACTTCCTATTTTTCTTCTTAACTAATATAGGATTAGCTAACCACTCTGGATGGGATACTTCTTTGATGAATCCAGCCACCAAAAGCTTCTGCACCTCCTCGCTGATGGCCCTGCGCTTTTCCTCGTCGAATCGGCGTAGGCGCTGCTTCACCGGCCTAGAGCCGGCCCGGATGTCCAAGGCGTGCTCGGTGACCTCCCTCGGTATGCCCGGCATGTCCAAGGGACTCCATGTGAACATATCAACATTCACGCGAAGAAAGTCGACGAGCACGTCTTCCTATTTGATGTCGAGGGTGGCACTGATCCTCAGCGCCCGGTCATCGGGGCAGGTGGGGTCGACCAGGATGAGTTTGACAGCCTTCGTAGGCTCAAAAGTCCTAGCATGGCGCTTGGAGTCGGGCACCTCGCTGCCGAGTTGGTCGAGGTTGACGATGAGGGTCTCGGCCTCTATGATAGCCTCGACGTACTCAATGCACTCAACGTCGTAGTCGTATGCATGCTCGTACATGGACTCGATAGTGATGACGCCGTTGGGGCCCGACATCTTGAGCTTGAGGTACGTGTAGTTGGGGACCGCCATGAACTTAGCGTAGCATGGCCGCCCTAGGATGGCATGGTAGGTTCCCTTGAACCCAACCACCTCAAAGGTGAGGACCTCCTTACGGTAGTTGGAGGGAGTACCGAAGCAGATGGGCAAGTCGATGCGCCTGAGGGGCCGTGTACGTTTCCCCAGCACAATGCTGTGAAAAGGCACGGCACCACCCCGAAGCTGCGACTGGTCGAGCTCCAGGAGCTCCAGGGTGTTGGCGTAGAGGACGTTGAGGCCGCTGCCTCCGTCCATCAATACCTTAGTGAGCCAGGTGTTGCCGATAATGGGGTCGACGACAAGTGGGTACTGCCCGGGGTTCGGGACGTAATCGGGATGGTCATCCCGGTCAAAGGTGATTACCTCTCGAGACTAGTTGATTTACCGGGGAGTGGCCACCTTCACTAAGAAGACCTCCCAGTGCTCCCTCTTCTGCTGGTGTGCCATGAGGCACGCTGAAGGCCCGCCGAAGATCATGAAGGCATTGTGCACTTTGGGGAATCCGTCATCCTTGTCGTCGTCCTTATCGCCGGCGCCCCTCCTCTTGGCATCATCGTCGGGGAGCCCGAGCTTGGCGTAGTAACGCCAGAGCATGGTGCATTCTTCGAGGGCATGCTTTACCGGGCCCTAATGGTAAGGGCAGGGTTTCTTAAGCATATCGTCGAAGAGCCCGAGGCCTCTGGGGCCTCGGGGATTTTTGCGCTCTGCGGCTGTGACTAGGCTGGCCTCGAGGACTTTCTGCTTCCCCTGGCGACCCTTCCTCTTTTTCTTGGGGAGGTGGGGAGCTAAGCCCCCGGGGGCCTTGTCCCTCCGCTTCCCCTTGGCGTCGTTGTCGGGGAAGATTGCCCCAACGGCCTCTTTGCCCGAGGCGAAGTTGGTGGCGATGTCGAGGAGTGTGGCCGCCGAGGTTGGCACGTTCTGGCCCAATTCTCGGACCAGGTCTCGATAGGTGGTGCCAGAGAGGAAAGCCTGGACGACTTCCGAGTCACCAACGCTTGGCAACTCGGTGCATTTCTTGGAGAAGCACCGAATGAAGTCTCAGAGAGACTCGTCCGGGACCTGGCAACAACTTTTGAGGTCCTAGGAGTTCCTAGGGCGCACGTATGTGCCCTGAAAGTTCTCGACAAAGACCTTTACCAAGTCGTGCCAATCGTGGATCTATGAGGGAGGGAGGTGTTCGAGCCAGGCTCGCGCCAAGTCTGATAGGAACAACGGGAGATTGTGGATGATGAGCAGGTCATCGTTCGCACCGCCTAACTGACAAGCCAGGCGGTAATCGGCTAGCCAAAGTTCGGGGTTGGTCTCGCCGCTGTACTTCATGAGGTTGGTCGGTTGCCGAAACTAGGCCAGGAAATGAGCAACGCGGATAGCTCTGCTAAAAACTCAAGGGCCAGGTGGCTCGGGAGAAGGACTGCGGTCCTCCTCACTGTTGTAGCAGCCACCCTGGTGCGGATGGTAGCCCTGGGCAGGCCCCTCATTGTCGTGGTACCATCGTCGGCTGACCACATCGTGGTCGCCTTGCGCCTCGCGTCGGTTGTCGAGGCAGTCGCGGACCAAGGGGACCCTATTGGCTGTCGATACCTGAGTGGGCTCAGGACGAACTAAGGCCCCCGATCCTGCCGAGACGGTGCCGTGGGAAGTTCTGAAGCGCCCCCGCGCCGTCTAGAGGCAGAGCTCTCGGCCTGCTGTACCGCGGCGGTCTCGAGGAGATCCCAGAGCTCGCCGCGGATCCATCGCCCCTCCGTGGTAGAGGGTTCAGGCATCGCCTGGACTAGCATCGCCGCTGCCGTGACATTCTGGCTAGCGCGATTGAAGATTGGGGGTTGCTCACCCCCTTCGTCGTTGTTGATGCGGTGGTGGACGTCGCGGGCCCTCCGCCGGGCTCCTCCGCCATCACCACGAACTCGTGGCTCCTACTCGAGAGTGTCTCGGAGCTGCTATAGGAGGAGTCGGTCTTGTTCCACCTTGGCCTGAAGCTCTCGGAGCTATTCTAGGTCTGGGCGTCGAAGTTGTCCAGGGGCAAGGTTCTCGTTCCGTGCCATCGGTGGGACAACACGTGAAGGTGTGGCATTGCCTGTCCCCTAGCGAAGCGGGGAATGGTTGCCTACCCCCTTGTCCTCATCGCCCATGCTTGGCATCCTGAGTCCAACGTGGAAGCACTCATGAGTGGGATCGTAAGTGCCTTCGTCGTCAGAGTTGGAGTAGCCAAAGCAGTAGTCGCTCGTGGCCAGGAAGCGGCGCATGGCTTTAGGGTTGCGAAGCCTGAAGAAGTCTGCTTCGGCCCACGCCTTCTCCTCCTTCGAGGAGTCAGTGTGGGTGTGGGTCGGGGTTGTGGCGATGAGGTCTAGGCTCCCGAACCAGATCACCGCGCTGAGGCGCAGTGGTCGTATGGGGTCTACCATTCGGGACTCGTTAGGATGATGAAGCTGACACATAGGTTCCCCTACCTGGCACGCCAACTGTCGGTGTTTCGGACCGGCAGGCCCTTAGCCAACTAGTAAAAATGTACTGCGTGCCCCTAATCCCGGATGGTGATGCAAAAAGACACAAGGTTTATACTGGTTCAGGCAATGGGCGCCCTACGTCCAGTCTGAGAGATTGATCTTGTATTCCTTGCACCGAAATGCTCGTAGTAGGGGGTTACAAGCAGGGTGAGAGAGGGAGCTGGTCCCAGGTCTCTACGCAGGACGGCGTGAATTGCTTGAGATGTTGATCTCAGGCAGTGGGGAAGCATGTGTGTTACAGAGTGTCGAGTGTGTGTTCGTCTACCTCGTGAACTCGGGTCCCCAAACTCGCCCCCCTTAGAAATGGCCCTGATCTCTCCCTTTTATAGTTGAAGGGGGGACAGGGGTGATACATATGTTAGCTACATGGCGTCGTGTGAACAGAGGTGGCATGTCTGAGCCCTATAGCCTATTACTATGGCGGTATGGTTAATGGAGTGGTCCTGCCCTTGAAGTGCTGGAGCAACATGCCGGTCACATCCGATCCTGTGCGACGTGGGAGCTCTAGTGATAGCTTGACGTAGGGCCTGGCAAGCGCCATGCTAGTTGCTGTGTGTTGACTACGTGAAGAGCCGAGGCTCAGTTGGTGCCAAGGCCGAGCCGTCATGGGGGGGCTCGACGGGCGCGAATCCTGAGGTTGCCGAGACCCTAAAGTAGACTACCGAGGCATGGAGGGAGCAGTTGGTTCTATATACTGATTTCGAGGCTATAGTAACCTAGACTTGACTCCCCACGCCGCGTTGTTCCTAGAGCAGGGGTTAGGTAGCATAGTGCAGTATGGGTGTCAGTCATGGGCACAGTGCTAAGCACAGCGGCTGGTAACCCCTACCCTGTCCTGTCCTGGATGGCATGGCTTTGAGGTGACTGGTGTCTCGTTGGCCACTCTGCTGTGTCAAGCCGTCGTTCGGCTGATATCGCGGGAGCGGTTGAGCGCGTCGGTCGGACGTGACATTTTGTCCGAGAAGTTGGTCGAGGCAGGGGCGACGGGGTTGTTTTGCCAAGCCGGCCTTGGGTCGAGGTGGAGAATCGGTGTCTCGTCCGAGCCTATACGCGCGGGGCCTCGAGCGAGACGGAGAATCGGTTCCCCAGCCGAGGCCTTTTGCGCGAGACCTCGAGCGAGGCGGAAATTCAGTAGGCCATCTGAGGCCTTCCTTGCGAGGCCTCTAGCGAGGCTGAGAGTAGGTGGCCTCGGACATGGCCGGGGTTTAGCCAGAAGTTGTCCCTTGGCTTTGATTTTGATGGGGTCTAAGCGATTTTTTCGATTGTTGCTTAGGGGAGCCCTTCTTGTGGTACTCGACATAATCTATTGCAAACCGTCTGTGAAATGTTGTAACGTTTGATATGTTATGTTGAATTACTATGATCTTGGTTGTATGCAAGTTGGTTCGAAATCCTTCGAGGTTTCAGTTGACTACCGGGTTTATATGGGCTCAAGTGCGAGAATTTGATCATTTCAGCGATTGTTTTTGTACTTGTGCTCTTATAAATTGGTCGGTTCTGTGACAGCTTGCATCAGAGCTAGATTCAACATTAAACATGTCTTACAGCTATTTAAAACAAAAGCTTTTGTTGTGAAAATGGTTTTCCAACTTATAGTTATATATAAGTGTTCAAAAATCAAAAATTTTATGGTGTACTGGTGATCACATCCCTTGTAGCCCACTTAAGGACTTCTAGGTGGCTTATATATAATTACTAACTTGGGGAAAATTGATTGTTTCTATTTTGTCATCCATGCAGCGTGATATTGCATGGGTGCCATTCGCTTGAATGGTAATGTATGGATCAATTGCCTCTACGCCAAGGTAAGTGTGAGTTGCGAGAGCATGACCGTCCAACCGTCGGTCTAGGGGAGAGCTAGTTGTGGTTACTGGAGTATTTACATGTTGCATACATGTATATATGAAGGTACTTAATTGTGGGTACTTCTGTCGGGTAGTTTGGATACCAAAGTATATATATCTGGGGATGTATATATGGAGAGTATCTTAGTTACTACTTGTGTTATTAGCATTATATCTTGTTGGGTTGGGCTACAATGAAGTTTTCTATAGGTATGCTAACAACGCACCGTGTAGATCGACTAGTTACCGCTAATTGAGAGAACATATGTATGCCACCGTATATTCCGCTAAAACTTGAATTTTCTTAGGTTTGTGAGGACGTACGGAACGAGCATGCATCATATTCACTCATGTCATTCATATTGCATTACTCCCTCCCTTATAATTGCTTATCCCAAGTATTAAGTTCAAACACTCAGCAAAATAATCCTCTCACATGAGTTGCATCCCTTTTTGATATAGCTGGTCGCGCCCATGTTTCCTACTGGTAGCAGCACCTTTCTGGACTAGTTCGGTACTCCCACCTTGCTTTGGAGGGTGCTCAGTTCAGTTGGGTACCCGAAGGCACTCCCGCTACACGTGGAGGCAGGCGGTACCATTGGGGGACCTACCTTGGTACGTTGTGACCTTTATAGTGCTGCAGAACCCCACAAGACCGTTGTGGCATGGGTGGAGCATTGAGACTGATGGGCAAAGCCCATGGGAAGCCACTCAGGTTGCTGCCCTTGATGTGCTGATGGATATAGCATAGAGCTTTGGGGATGAGTTAGTGGGTGGACTAGCTTCATCCATTCCCCGAGTGGCTCCTACTGAGGCTGAGTGGACTCAGGACGTTGGCTAGGCCTTGGTTCGAGGCCATGGCAAACGTGTGTAGAGCGACAATGCTGGAATGAGTACTATGATGGCAGTCTTGAAGCTTTGTCGAGTCAGGCAAGACACCCTTTCTAGTGTGCTAGATGAAGCTAGCAAGGCAATGGCAGCCCAGCACAAGTTCAGGTTGCGTGCCCGCAAGTATCGCCGTAGGGCAGATGCATGTGGGAGAGCTCAGCAGGAAGTAGATGAGATTCATGGTATTGCAAATTATCGCCTACAATAGTGGGGTCAAACAGCACATGAGAGAGACGAGCTTCATAACCAGCTGATGAACCTCACTATAGAAAGAGATGAGGCAGCACAAGAGTTGGATCGTGTAACCCATCACAGAGATGCAGCTTTAGAGTTAGCAGAAGAAAGACGTCAGGGTTGGATTATGGCTAACCAACATGCTTTCCATAGGGAGCAAGAACTCCAAGAATGGATTGAAGAGCTTTAGGTTGAGCACCATCAACTGAACAACCATCTGTTTCCTATTCCTCACCCCATACCGAGGTATCCTAATGTGGGTGGACCTCAAGTGATTGAGGCCGATGTGGAAGAAGAGGACGTGCAGATGAATGACAATGTAGCTGAACCTGCAGATGAAGAAGAAGAGGAAGACCCAGAAGAAGTCCAAGGTGTCTCCGATGTGGACAGCGATCACTTCGATGAGTAGTTAGTTAGCAAGTCTCACTAGTTAAGCTTTTGCAGTCATTGATGTAATGGACTTAAGTATGATGACTGATGTTGGATGTACCTTTTTAATTTGAACTTGGCATGTAATGTACTTTAATTCGCTCCCTTCGGGATGCGTATCGTAATGGTTAAGTTTAAAACTTGTTATGTTGGAATGCATTGCGTATGGCGCTAGTAATCTAATTGATGATGTGGTGATTGGAGAATGAATTATTGCCTCTGTTTATTGTATGAAGTTTTCATTCTCTCCAGTAAATTCAGTTTGGCGTAATTATATTGTTCCTCTCTAATGTGCTAACATCACCAATAATTACTGGTTGTGCATAGTTGCAGATGCCTCGTACTCGTTCCACTAGTGCGGCTGGTGATGATGATGACCTTCCACCGCCACCACCACCCACACCAATGGAATTGATGGCAATTCTTGCGGAAGGACAGCGCACTATGGCTAAGGCTCTCCGCACGATTGCGAATCATGATGGTCGTGGTGCACGCCAAGGACCGGAACCAAATCAATACAATGACTTCAAAGATTTCCTTGACACGAAACTCCCAATCTTCAAGGAGGCTAAGGAGCCCCTACAAGCTGATGAGTGGTTGAATACTCTCAAGCAGAAGTTCCGTGTGCTCCGCTTGACTGAGGTGCTGAAGACTAAGTATGCATCTCACCAACTGCATTTGCTAGTTGGTATTTGGTGGAGTCATCATCGGTCCACTATGCCCGCTAATGCCCAAATCACTTGGGATCAGTTCAAGTCTGCTTTTAGGGGAAATTATATTCCTCCTGGTCTCATGGCAATCAAGCATACAGAGTTCATGAAACTGACCCAAGGGAACAAGAGCTTGAATGAATACCTACAGGCTTTCAATAACCTTGCAAGGTATGCTACTGAGTTTATTGACACTGATGCCAAAAAGATTGCTAGTTTCAAGCGGAGACTTAGCCCCAAATTGATGAAGACCATGGGAAATTGCAAGTGTGCTCATTTTAATGAGTTTGTGAGTGATGCTTTATCGCAAGAGAACAACAATGTTGTGTATGCTGCTTTGAAAAGTCGTAAGAGGGCCTATGAGGCAGGTGCCTCACAATCCAAGGCTCCCGTTGCACAGAGGGCTCCATTCCGCCCTCCCGCATCAGCTGCTAAATTCCGTCCACCGCAGAAGAAGAATCCAGGCAGAACTAGATTTCGCAAGGCCTTTATAGTTGCTCTTCCCAAGGGCACTACCAGTCAAGGCAGTTCCAAGGCTCCTCCAAGAAACATGCCGTGCTGGAACTGCAACAAGACAGGCCACTGGGCAAGGGAGTGCCCTTACCCTAAGAAGAATAACTACCAAGGTGGCCGTCAGGGGTAGGTGAGCCACACTAATATTGCTGATATTCCTTCAGGAGAGGTAGTGACTGATGGTAAGTTTCTGGTTGATCAACACCCCGCAGTTGTACTATTTGATTTGGGTGCTTCGCATTCTTTTATTAGTCCCGCATTTGCATACAAGTTTATGCAGAAAACATACACTATTGAGGGTGAGGGTTATTGTATTAGGGCTGCCAGTGGTATTATCCCAACCAAGCTGGTAGTTGGGGACGTACAATTTGAGATAGAGGGGTGAAGTTACCAGGTTGATCTGGTAGTTTTGCCAGGGCTAGGTATCGATGTGATATTGGGAATGAACTGGATGACTAGTCATGGAGTGCTTATTGATACATCGACTAGAGTAGTCATGCTCAGAGATCTTGGTAATCAGGAGGGTTTTCTAGTACAGTTACCCAAGGACATCAATCTTTCTTGCACGACTAATGCGGTACAAGCAAAGTCTATGGCAGATATCCCTGTCATGTGTGAACTTCTGGATGTTTTTCCTGATGATTTGCCTGGATTGCCCCCGGATCAAGACGTGGAGTTCAAGATAGAGTTGCTACCCGGTACAGCGCCCATCTCTAGAAGGCCGTATAGGATGCCTCCCAATGAACTAGCCGAACTTAAGACCTAGTTGAATGAACTTCTAAAGAAAGGCCTTATCTGTCCTAGTTCATCTCCATGGGGGTGCCTAGCTATCTTTGTAAAGAAGAAATATCAAACACTACGCATGTGTGTAGATTATAGACCCTTGAATGCAGTTACAATCAAGAATAAGTACCCTCTGCCATGCATAGATATCTTATTTGATCAGTTGTCTAAAACAAAAGTCTTTTCCAAGATTGATTTGAGATCTAGTTATCATCAAATTAAAATTCGGCCTGAGGATGTTCCAAAGACTGCATTCTCTACAAGATATGGTATGTATGAGTATCTTGTTATGTCTTTTGGATTGACCAATGCCCCCGCACATTTTATGTATCTGATGAATTCGGTGTTTATGCCCGAGTTGGACAAATTTGTGGTGGTATTTATAGATGATATCCTGGTTTATTCCGAGAACGAAGAAGACCATATTGAACATTTGCGAGTGGTTCTCACTAGATTGCGAGAACACCAACTTTATGCAAAGTTCAGCAAATACGAATTCTGGCTCCGTGAGGTACCTTTTCTTGGACACGTGTTGTCCGATGGTGGAATTATGGTTGATCCCACCAAGGTGCAAGAAGTGTTGGACTAGAAGGCTCCAATCTCGGTGCATGAGGTTTGGAGTTTTCTAGGATTGGCTGGCTATTATCATCGCTTCATCCTGGACTTCTCTAAAATAGCCAAGCCTATGACTCGGTTGCTGCAAAAAGACATGAAGTTTGTCTAGACTTCCGAGTGTGATGCGGCTTTCCACACCCTATGAACTCTTCTAACTTCGGCTCCAGTTTTGGCACAATCGGATATCGAGAAACCTTTTGATGTGTTCTGCGATGCATTAGGTATAGGTTTAGGAGGTGTTCTTATGCAAGAGGGTAGAGTCTTTGCTTATACCTCTCGCCAACTTTAGAAGCATGAGGTGAACTATCCGATGCATGACTTGGAACTCGCTGCATTTGTTCATGCTTTGAAGGCCTGGAGACATTATTTGCTCGGCAATGTGTGCAATATCTACACTGATCATAAAAGCCTCAAGTACATCTTCACTCAACCAGAGTTGAATATGCGTCAGAGAAGATGGCTCGAGTTAATCAAGGATTATAACCTCCAAGTGCACTATCACCCTAGCAAGGCAAACGTCGTAGCGGATGCCTTAAGCAAGAAATCTCATTGCCACTCGTTGATTGAAAGTGATGTCCATTTGTCAAAAGTCCTTCATCCTATAGTCCTTTACAACATCACTGTCAGTTGTACTCTATAGAGTCAAATTATCGAGCTACAGAAGACAGATGTAGGTGTGTTCCACATCAAGCGCAAGATGAAAGAGCAAGAAACCAAACATTTTCGCGTAGATGAGAATGACGTGCTGTGGTTCAAGGATAGGTTGGTGGTTCCGAAGGATAGAGAGCTTAGAGATCAAATCATATCTGAAGCCCATTCTTCTAAATTATCTATTCATCCTGGAAGTAGAAAAATGTATCATGATTTGAAGCCTCGCTTTTGGTGGACCAAAATGAAGAAGGAGATAGCCGCTTATGTGGCTAGGTGTGACACTTGTTGTCGAGTCAAAGCTGTGCACATGAAAGCTGGTTTACTTCAGCCACTCTCTATTCCAGGTTGGAAATGGGAGGAGATAAGTATGGATTTTATAGTTGGACTCCCTACTACTCAGAGGAATTTTAACTCCATTTGGGTGATTGTCGACCGTCTGACCAAGTCTGCACACTTCATTCCTGTCCGCATAGATTTTTGTCCAACTGACTATGCGGAACTATATTTTAATCAGATAGTTCGACTTCATGGGATACCACGTACTATTGTCTCTGATAGAGGACCACAGTTCACTGCTCGCTTTTGGGAGCATTTACACGGATTATTAGGAACTAAGTTAGTAAGAAGTTCTGCCTATCATCCTCAAACCAATGGACAAACTGAACGAGTGAATCAAATCTTAGAAGATATGTTGAGAGCATGTGTCATCTTGGCTAAGGGTTCATGGGAAAAGTGGTTGCCCCTAGCTTAATTCTCGTACAATAATAGTTATCAAGAGAGTATCAAGATGGCACCGTTTGAAGCTTTGTATGGCCGGAAGTGTAGAACCCCGTTGAATTGGGTAGAAGCCGGTGAAAGGAGATATTATGGAATTGATTTTGTTCAAGAAGCCAAAGAACAAGTCCGTACTATCCAAACCCATATGGCCGCAGCTCAAGCTAGGCAGAAAAGTTATGCTGATCGACGTAGAAAACCTATTGAGTTCGAAGTTGGAGACTTCGTTTATCTGAAAGTCTCACCTATGAAGAGTGTCCAACGCTTTGGTGTGAAGCGAAAGCTTGCGCCGAGATATGTTGGTCCATTTGAAATCATTGGACAAAGTGGTAAGGTAGCATACAAGATCCAATTACCTCCTGAGATGAGTGCTATCTTCAATGTCTTTCATGTATCCCAATTGAAGAAATGTCTTCGCATCCCTGAAGAGAGAGTTCCACTGGGGGATATTGAGTTAAAATCAGATTTGACCTTTGAAGAAAAGCTAGTCCGAGTGATTGACACTCATGAGCGAGTGACTCGGAGTCGGGTGGTCAAGTTTTACAAAGTCATGTGGAGTAATCAGGGTAGTGAGCGCGATGCAACGTGGGAAAAAGAAGATTATTTGAGGGAAGGTTATAAGGAATTCTATCAACAATGGTACGCTTGTCAAATCCCGAGACGAGATTTTTATAAGGGGGGGAGGGTTGTAACACCCCAGGTGTTTGGCTTCCACATTTGCACTTGCATTCCATGAACATGAGCATCATTCATCCATTCATGAGTTTATATTGCATGAAACATGCTTTCGAAACATTGCAATATATTGTTATATTTCATGTGTGTTATTTTTATGAAATGAATAGTGTGCAACACCCAAGTGCAACATGTGCAACTCACTTTAGTGAAACATAGTTAGTTAGTACTATGCAACAAGATCATGAAACATGTGAAACATGACTATGAAACAAATGTAACATTTCATTGGTTTTTCCTTGTTTCAGTACATACAATGCTTGATTCTTGTATGACCAATGTGTGGTGTGGCTAATAATTCTCTTAATCAACTTAGTTATACTTAGAATGTCATTTGGAACATTGTTCATGTTGATCATGTTGCCTAATTATGATTTCAAATAGTGGTTTGACTTGTTTTGACCCCTGAACTCTTTTGTTTGACTGTTTAAAAAGTACAACTTAGAGTATTTGCATGTCTGAGCAACCTAAAGCAAAGTTGTAGCAAATTTTATAAGGAACAAACTTTGTTTAGAAGCCAAGTCATGAAAATGTGCACAACATGCTCAAAAAGGTCCCACAAGTCAGTGTTGAGGGCTGATTCAACACTTAGAAAATTTTCTAAGTCTGAATTGCAATTCTAGTTTGATTGAGCTGACTTTGGCTTGATATAACTCGTGATCCGTTGAGAATTAGCTGATGATTTCTAAAACATTGTTGTAGCCCTATCATAGCTCTACAACTTTCATGTATATTGCTTCCACTAATTCTTCACGGTTTAGGAACTGTGTAGCATTGAAAAGCACCTGTCAGTCGGCTCAATGGTAACTGAATCGAAGTTTCAGATTCACTACAGTGTCGACAGGGTTCAGAACTCGATGGCCGCGTGGATGACACCCATCGCCGGCCGCCTGACCACGCAGGCCATGCGCCGTGGCCGTCCTGGCGCCGCCGGCCACTGCTTGAACCCACGCCCGCCTGCCTGACCTGCTCGCCATTCCATTTCTCGTTTTCAATCGCCTTCCCCGCTCGCAGCAGCAGCGCACCACCGCTCCGCCATTGCCGAGCGAGCTCCGCCATCGCCTAGCTCACTCGCCGTCGCAAAAACGCATCCTCCAGCTTGACCACAGCTCCGCCGTGTCCTCCTCTACCTCGTCGACCTTCTAGCCGAGCCATCTGAGCCATAGGTGAGGGTCATTGGTCGTTTTTCCAACGCCGTCGCCATGGCCACACCTCATCGAAGCGGACCTCACCGCAGCCAACCACCACAGGAGCCCTCTCGTCCTCCCTATTCTTCTCGGTTAGCTCCGTGGTGACCTCGTGGAGCTCATACCGAGCTCAGAAGAGGCAGTGGGGGCTCACCGTCGTCTGCACCTCGCATCAGAGCTCCGTCATGCCGCCTTGGCCAGCGACGAGCTACCTCTAGTTAGCTTTAGGCCTTGCCGGTAGCATCTTTCGACTCGTCTCGTCACGTAGATCATGTAGGTGCCCTCGGTGTCACCGGAATCCTTGCCGTCGATGAGCTAGGCCATTGCCGCACCGTCGCAAGCCACCTCCCCTGTTCTGGTGTCAATGACAAGTGGGGTCGGCTGACACGCGGGTCCCACGCGTCAGTGACAGTTTAGCTGTAGGATAGTTCAAATTTACAGATTTGAATGTTGTATTGTGAATTTTGTATCTCTAAACTGGTAGATCCAAATGGTGTGATTAAAATTTTGGTAGAATCACAGTGAAGTCTAGTATTTAAGAAAAATATGACATGAGCACTTGAAGTGGAAATTTTGGATGAATAAAATAGGAACTTGAAATGTGTTTTTAAATGCATGCAAACTTGTTTAAATTATATCTTGAGTTTCTGTGCTCCAAAAATTATGAAATTTTGTGGGTGAGCTATTCTTGCTTAGTAGAAGCTCTGGTAAAAAATTAAGAGTCATTGCATGTATGGTTTTTGAGTTATAGATTTTCATTTTATCATTGACTGATACTTGTGTGAATTTTTGTAAATTATCTAGGAATCCTATGACCATGAAATTTTGTGGGGAGTATCCTAGTACCTAAAGGATGCTAGGAAAAATATTAAATCTGTTGCTTGACACCTTTCACTAAGGTTTCCTAATTATGTCATTTTAAGTCATTATGTCTTATCATTTTTGTGTAGGCTGTTATACTTGCTCAAATGGTGTGAAATTTTTATGGTAGCCTACTTAGAGCATGTAGTACCTACTGTAATGTTTGTAGATTTAATGGTGTAGTTTTCATATATGTTTACCATTTCCCCTAATTAATTAAATAAATTAAGAAAGGTATTAAAAAGAAATGATTTGGCGATGAACACCTTACTTTCTGGTGTTCTTGTGATATGTGTAATGAGTGAGCAAAGTTAGTTTTGTCCAATTATGTGTTTGCAACATAAGTTAATAATTATTTTGCTTGCATTATGTCCTTCTGGACAGTTCTGGGGACTTCACAAAGTTTCCCATGATAAATTGGTTTGCTGTGAATATGGTGAATACAAAAGTTGTAGATAACCTATGTGTCTAGCTCCTATCAGGGTTTATTCTCTCTTGTTGCAGATGATCTTCTATATCAGGGATTCTGTAAGTATTGTCTCCACCCGGTGGGTGATGACGACTAGATCATGGGCATGATCTCTGTTTCTCTTATCTGAATGCTTTTGCGGGTTGTGATCAGCGAACTAGTATTTGTATTTGAACTCAGGTGTGTAAGTCAAACTATTTGCTTCCGTGTACTTTACAACACTTGTTTTGTAATAACGATGACTCTGAGGTGATGTAATCTATTGCAAACCGTCTGTGAAATGTTGTAACATATGATATGTTCTATTGAATTACTGTGATCTTGGTTGTATGCAAGTTGGTTCGAAATCCTTCGAGGTTTCAGTTGACTACCGGGTTTATATGGGCTCAAGTGCGAGAATTTGATCGTTTCAGTGATTGTTTTTGTACTTATGCTCTTATAAATTGGTCGGTTCTATGACAGCAGCCATGCTACCTGTAAGCTTCTGTATATCCTTGACGTATGTTGGTCGTTTCATATTGGTGATGGCGGAGAGCTTGTCAGGATTAGGCTCGATGCCTCGAGCACTGACGATGTAGCCCAGCAGTATACCGGATGGAACTCCAAAGACGCACTTTGAAGGGTTCAGCTTCCATCGGTACTTGTTCAGGTTGGCGAAGGTTTCTTCGAGGTCGGCGATAAGGTTGTCGATTGTCCTGGTCTTGACGACCACGTCATCGATGTAGGCTTCGATGTTGTGGCTGATCTATTGGTCGAAGCACATCTGGATGGCCCTTTGATAGATAGCCCCGGCGTTCTTGAGTCCGAAGGACATAGTCTTGTAGCAGTATGCACCAAAAGGCATAATGAATGACATCTTGATCTGGTCTTCTTCCTTGAGGGAGATCTGATGATAGCCAGAGTAACAGTCGAGGAAGGAGAGTAGTTCACAGCCGGCGGTAGAGTCTACAACCTCGTCTATCCAAGGCAAGCCAAAGGGGTCTTTAGGGCAGTGTTTGTTAAGATCAGTATAATCAACGCACATTCTCCATTCTTTATTCTTTTTTCGAATGAGAACAGGGTTTGCTAACCAATCTGGATGATACACTTCTTTTATAAACCCGGCAGCTAAGAGATGTTTTATTTCTACCCTAATAGCCTCCTTCTTGTCTGGCGTGAATCGATGGAGTTTCTGCTTGATCGGTTTGGCGGTCGGCGAGACATTCAAGGAGTGCTCGATCTTCTCCCGTGGTACCCCTGGCATGTTTGCAGGTTTCCAAGCAAACACATCGGTGTTGGCACATAGGAAGGAGACGAGCGTGCTTTCCTATTTGGGGTCAAGGTGAGCCCCTATCTTCACAGTCTTGGAAATATCGTTGAGGCCGAGGCCGACCTTCTTGATTTCCTTGGACTTGGCGGAGGCACGGGGAAGCTCTAGCTCTAGAATCTCCATGTCATCGGCGGGCGCTGTCGTGGCTTCGGCGACCACGCTGGCCATCTAGATGGAGAGGTCAGTGGCTTCAGTGAGAGCGAGACTCTCTGTCTCGTAGGCGTAGGCAACGGAGAGGTTGGCCCGCAGAGCTAGGACTCCTGTAGGCGAAGGCATCTTCAACACTAGATACGTGTAGTGCAGTATGGCCATGAACTTGGCCAGAGCTAGCCGGCCAAGTATGGCGTGGTAGGCGGTGTCAAAGTTGGCGATGTAGAAGTTGATATGCACGATGCAGTAGTTGCTTTCCGTGTTGAACTGTACTTGTAGGGTGATCTCTCCAAGTGGTCTGGATGCCCTTCCAGGTACCACACCCCAGAAGGAGGAGTCCAAGGGTGTGAGATCTGATATTGTGAGGCCCAACTCCCTTAGGGCCCCGGCGAAGAGTAGGTTCAAAGCACTGCCACCATCAACAAGGACTTTTCTAAAGAGCACCTTCTGGACGGTTGCGTCGAGGACGAGGGGGAAACACCCTGTGTAGGGTATGTCTACCCACTGGTCGGCCCTGCTGAATGTGATGGGGACCTTGGACCATGGGCGATAGCTAGGGTTGGCGGTGGTTTCCTCTAAAGTGATGGCGAGCACTTGTCGGGCGGTGAGCTTCCGTTCCCTTCTACTCTCAGTGGAGGCGAGGCCCCCGAAGATGGTGGTGACCACCTTATCGTGGTCCTGGAAAGCATTGTTGTTGCCCTCAGGTGGTCGGCGACCTCCGGTTCCATCATTGGTGTCATCATTGAGCCTCTTGTCCTAGAACTCCCTAGCTAGACCAATGCAGTCCTTCATCTTGTGTTTGGCGTTCTTGTGAAGAGGGCACGGGCCATCGAGGATCTTTTGGTACTGTTCATCATAGTTGCACTTGGCGCAAGGTTGACTGATGGCGGTGATGATGTGTTCTGGCCGGCGGCGGCGGTTTTGGCCAGGCCTGTGTCCTCCTGTCTGATCACGGCCACTATCACGATGGTAGCTGCGGTCGTCGGGGCGGCAGTCGCCATGACGTCGGTCGTTAGGGCGATCGTCATAATGGTGAGGCAGGCGCTGAGTGCCTGCATCCTCGTTGAAGCGCACCTCGGCTTCCTCGGCGTCGGCGTACTGGGTGGCGGTAGTTATCATTTCACCGATACCAGTGGGCGGCTTGTGATGAGGACATCACTTCTTTAGAGGTACCCTCTGATCCTCCAACCGTCATGCAAGGTCCAATGACCCGGGCTCAAAAGCGACAACTCAATTTAGAGGTGAGCTCGTTCTTAAGCGATACTTTTCATACTTTTGAGAACAGACTACTACCTAATGATGTTATCTTGCTTAGGAACATTGGAGAGGGTCATGAAGGACTTAGAGGAGGTGGTGGAGGTGATGATGACCAGCAAGGACGTCCAACACAAGCCGGAGGCCCAGTCCAACATGAATTCGAGTCTGCCTCGGCCTCCAGGACCAGTCTGCCTTAAATTGGTCACCCAAGACGCATCCGAACTCCATTTTTGATGATCCACATATGGATGGAAAGCTAATTTGATAAGGAAGCCAATACAAGTGGTTTCATGTCAAAACATCTTCGGAATCAACAGAAATCGTCAAAACAAGTCAGTGTCCAGAATTTGCCAGGGTGCTGCAACACCTTCTTTTGGTCCGTTGGACTGTGTATCGTGTTTGGGCCCATTAGGGGGCGCGTCCAGGGTAGGCGACGACCCTAAGACCTTTATAATCATACGCCACCGCCATCATTAGGTTTTGGGTTTTGCTTAGATTATTCTGTCAAGAACAGTTTCGCCGTTCATCGGTTTGTGAGACCCCAACTTCATGAGATTAATCATTCATCTGCAATTTGGTTGTGTTCTTTCTTGTTCTTGCCTGTGTTCTTCGTTGCGTAGGCAGGGATTAGCCTTCTTGGTGAGGTCAACCTGGTCCAAGACTCAATTGATAACCAGAGGAGCTATGGTGCTAAGATTGCAGGGTTCGATCTTTTGATCTGAAGCCGGATCGGTGTGTCATTCTCCGCCACAACGATAGTTACCATCACCTGACGGAAGATCGGGATCCCCATTTCCATTAAGTGGTATCAGAGCTAGGTTATACCACTAGGTTCACTTTTATTCCCTAGTTTTGAGTGTTTTGCATTCATCCCATAGTCCAGTGCCATACTCGTTTTTCCTGTCCTAGAACCTTCCGCGTCATAGCCTTTGCATATTTCAGTTTTAGAGTCCGTCGTGTTGAGTTTGTGTCCTGGTCGAGATCTTGTAGCTGGTTAGGTCGTGTTAGAGTCCAGTTCGTGTGTTTTCCCCCATGGTTTCCATCAAATCTTTGCTGTTGTGACCAGTTTTGTACACATTGTTCCCGTTTTGTCTTCTAATTCGGAGCCAATTCTTAAAACTGGTCTAGTTTTCGCATACGAACTCCGATTTCGACGTTCCATATATCAAAATCGATTAGAAAAAAATTTTGGATCCATCCATCCCTGTCCTATCAGGGTTCAAAAATTTTAGATTGGTCAAAAAGTGGTCACAAGATCCTCTTTTTGTGGTCACAAGGTTTTTGTTGATTTTGAGCAAGTTTTCTGAAAATTCCACAGGCCACGTCTTTCACTTGTTTCAGCTCATATTTTCTATGGTTACTTCTTTTGTGCTCCTAAGTAAAGGAAAAATATCAAAAATAAAATAAAATAAAAAAGTCGAAATTTCCCAAAAAAACAACGACTGTGAGCTGTGTTAGCGTGTGCTGTCTGGTTCCTTGTTTGTGTTGCTGTTTCTATCCACCATACTTGTTTTTCATACACCTGTCACCTTGCTATCCACCATAATTTTGTCACACACCTGGTATTTGGAACATTTTAGACCAGCAACGAGAACAAGTACTTTGGACTATAATTTAGCATTACTTTATGTTACTGACTTGTGTGCCAGATATACATATTACTCTTTGTGTGCTTTCCAAGCTCCACAAACTCTTCAGATCAGTACAAACAAAGGGCCTTGTAATCTCGGTACCACTGCCTCACAGGTATCACGAACCAGCCACCGGTTGTACCGCCCACTGCTTGTGTTGGTAAGAACTTTGTAAGAGTTTGGTAAGACGCTTCCACTTGCTATAAAAAGTGACACCACTGCAACCACGTAGTCATTTGGTAGGGATAACTTTCACCTGTTTGTTCCTGTTTTTGTGTTTTCAATGGCATGAGGTGAACAGACTGGAGATAACAATCCTAAGGGTTTCAACGAGTGTGTCAGTCAAGAGCAACTACAAGCTGTTGTAGAGGATGCCCAAAAAAGGATGAATGAGGCCGTCAGGAAGGCCGTCACTGATGCACTCATTGAACTCAACATTGGCAATAGCATGGAGAGATTGGACAAGCGAATTTCCACGCTAACCGACAAGGTTATTGAGTTAGAAACCTTTGTGGTGGGCAACAACGACGTCTCCGGCAGCAACACCGATGGTCAAGACACGGTGTATGATGCCAATGGGAACATAGGTCAAGTAGCTTTCCGACAAGAGAGATTACGACAACGTCTTCACCGCAACATGACAGGTATGGGTGGTGTCCACCACCACCGTCAAGATAATAATCACCGTGTGCCCGATGATCCTTATGCTAAAATTAAGTTCACAATACTATCTTTTTTGGGTCATTATGATGCTGAGGGATATCTTGATTGGGAGATGACGGTAGAACAAAAGTTTAGTGCCCACCTTGTACCTGAGCAGCATAGAGTTAGACAAGCTACTAGTGAGTTTAAGGATTTTGCCATTATTTGGTGGAATGGGCTAGCTGCACAGAATGCTTTACCTAGTATGTGGGAAGAACTTAAGGTAGCTATGCGTGATCGTTTTGTTCCTCCTTATCATAGAGACTTGCATAAGAAATTGATGCGTTTAGAACAAGGAGATAAATCTATATAGGATTACTATGGTGAGCTCCAAAAGGGATTGATGCGCTGTAGTGTTGTGGAGGGAAACAAAGATGCCATTTGTCATTTTTATTCAGGTTTGAGGCGTGAGATTCAGGACATTGTTGATTATAAAGAATTTAACACTGTCAACCAGTTGTTTCAGTTTGTTATGCTTGCAAAAAAGGAATTGTAGGGGCGTGAACAGCAGAGCAAGAGCAAGGTCAGCACCAGCGCATACACGCCACGTTCGGCACCATCTTCGGGGCTGACCAAGCCAACCACTTTTTGGGCGCCTCCACCAGCAAGCAAGCGACCAGCAGCCTCTGGAGTTTCCGCTACACCTAAGGCACCTCCCGCACGACCTTCAGATTTAGGTAAAAATTCTTTGCAGGTGCCTACCAAGAGTTCCTCATCCGTTGCATCGATGGGACGCACATCGGGTATTTAGTGCCACCGCTGCCATGGCATTGGCCATGTGCAGAAGGACTGCCCAAGTCAGCGGGCATATATTGCTACAGAAGATGGTTACATCAGCACCTCTGACATTGAGGATGAAGAAGACCAAGATGCAGATGAGGAGGACGGTGAAGTCCTTGGTGACGAGGCCACGGCATCCTATAGGAGCATCATTGTACAGTGGGTGCTCAGCTCACAAGTCCAGCAACCTGAGAAGCTACAACGCCATAACTTGTTCTAGATTTTCTTCGTCATCAGCGACCGTCGAGCACGTGTCATTATTGATGGAGGTAGCTACAACAATTTGGTGAGTTCTAATTTGGTCAAGAAACTTGGCTTGACCACACGCCCACACCCACGTCCATACCATATTCAGTGGCTAAATGATTCTGGTAAAGCAAAGGTAACACAAACTTGCAGAGTTTCATTTTCCATTGGTTCTTATGCTGATTCTGTTGATTGTGAGGTGGTACCTATGCAAGCTTGTTCACTCTTATTGGGTCATCCTTGGGAACATGATAATGATGCTACACACCATGGTAGAAGTAATAAATACACTTTTGTGCATAAAGGAAAGAAAATTACTTTGGTACCGTTGACCCCTGCTCAAATTGTACAAGCTGATAGAGAACACGCTGCTAGTTTCAATGATGTTCAATCTGAAAATCAGCAAGTTGCTAATTCTATTTTCCCACGTAAAAAGGATAAGTCTACATCTATTTCTAAGGCTGAGGGGATTAAATTGAAGGGTGGTGTTATGCTTGCAACAAAATGTGACTTTGCTGAAATTTCTGATGATGATATTTGATATGCTTTGGTATGCAAATGAGCTATGTTTTCACTTGATGATATTGTTAGCTCGGTACCTCTTGCTGTCACTAACCTTTTGCATGAGTATGAGGACATTTTTCTAGCTGAGATACCCCTAGGGCTGCCACCTATGAGAGGGATAGAGCATCAAATCGATTTGATTCCGGGAGCGACCTTGCCCAACCGAGCTGCCTATCGAACCAATCCAGAGGAGACTAAGGAAATTCAGCGGCAAGTCTAAGATCTTTTGGACCGTGGGTATGTACGTGAAAGCCTTAGTCCTTGTGTTGTTCCTGTACTTTTGGTTCCTCAGAAAGATGGAACTTGGTGTATGTGTGTTGATTGTAGAGCCATCAATAATATTACTATTCGGTATCGTCATCCTATTCCTAGGCTAGACGACATGCTTGATGAGTTGTGTGGTTCTATAATTTTCACTAAGATTGACTTGCGAAGTGGCTACCACCAAATTAGAATGAAACTTGGAGATGAATGGAAAATTGCATTTAAAACCAAATTCGGGTTGTATGAGTGGTTAGCAATGCCTTTTGGTTTGATAAATGCACCTAGCACTTTCATGCGCTTAATGAATGAGGTTTTAAGAGCTTTTATTGGTCATTTTGTGGTAGTTTATTTTGATGATATATTGATTTACAGCAAGTCTTTTAATGAACATATGGATCACTTACGTGCTGTTTTTAATGCTTTACGTGATGCACGTTTATTTGGTAACCTTAAGAAGTGCATCTTTTGCATAGATCGAGTTTCTTTTCTTGGCTATGTTGTAACTCCATGGGGAATTGAGGTGGATGAGCTAAAAATTGAAGCCATAAAGAGCTGGCCGGTTCCCTAAACCGTCACACAGGTGAGGAGTTTTCTTGGTCTTGTAGGATTCTACCACCGCTTCATCAAAGATTTCAGTACCATTGCTGCCCCATTGCATGAGTTGACGAAGAAAGGGGTGGTGTTTCATTGGGGAGAGGCACAAGAGGAGTCTATTGACACTTTGAAGGACAAGCTCACACACGCACCATTGCTGCAACTTCCAAATTTTGGTAAGACTTTTGAGCTAGAATGTGATGCTAGTGGAGTTGGCATTGGTGGTGTTCTGATGCAAGATGGTAAACCTGTTGCTTATTTTAGAGAAAAATTGCATGGTCCTGTTCTTAATTATTCCACGTATGATAAGGAATTGTATGCACTTGTTTGTTCTTTAGAGACATGGCGTCATTATTTGTGGCCTAAAGAATTTGTTATTCATTCTGATCATGAATCACTTAAGTATCTTCGCTCTCAAAATAATCTGAATCATAGGCATGCTAAATGGGTTGAATTTATTGAATATTTTCCTTATATTATCAAACACAAGAAAGGGAAGGATAATGTGATTGTTGATGCTTTGTCTAGAAGATATACATTGTTGTCCCAACTTGATTGTCGGATTTTTGGTCTTCACTCAATAAAAGAACAATATACGCTTGATCAGGATTTTAAGGATGTGTTGCTTAATTGTAGAGAGGGACGTACATGGAATAAGTTTAAGATCAATGATGGGTTTTTGTTTAGATCTAACTGCCTATGCATTCCAGTTGGTTCCGTTCGTCTTTTGTTGTTGCAGGAGGGACATGGAGGCGGATTGATGGGACATTTTGGTGCCAAGAAGACGGAGGAGGTGCTGTCCACACACTTCTTTTGGCCAAGGATGAGGCAAGATGTAGAGCGGTACGTGGCTCGGTGTGCCACATGTCAAAAAGCTAAGTCACGGTTGAACCCACATGGTTTGTATATGCCTCTTCCTGTTCCTTCTACTCCTTGGGCAGATATATCTATGGATTTTGTGTTGGGATTGCCAAGGACTAAGAGGGGGAGGGATAGTATTTTTGTGGTGGTTGATCGTTTTTCTAAGATGGCACATTTTATTCCTTGTCATAAGAGCGACGATGTTGTTCATATTGCTGACCTTTTCTTTCAAGAAATCGTTCGCTTGCTTGGTATGCCTTCTAGTATTGTTTCAGATCGCGATGCAAAATTC
Organism: Miscanthus floridulus; assembly: GCF_019320115.1. Lineage (NCBI taxonomy): Eukaryota > Viridiplantae > Streptophyta > Magnoliopsida > Poales > Poaceae > Miscanthus > Miscanthus floridulus. The sequence goes on along the minus strand of NC_089587.1, from coordinate 200,670,907 downwards.
TTGAGTCATTTTTGGTGCACGTTGTGGAATAAATTGGGGACCAAGCTGCTGTTTTCTACAACATGTCATCCCCAAACTGATGGGCAAACTGAGGTTGTGAATCAAACATTGTCCACCATGTTGAGAGCCATTTTGAAGCGCAATTTGAAGATGTGGGAAGAGTGTTTGCCGCATGTCGAGTTTGCATATAATAGGGCGGAACATTCCACCACCAAGGTAAGTCCTTTTTAGGTAGTGTATGGTTTTAACCCCCGTGCTCCTATTGATCTTTTGCCTTTACCTACCACTGAGAGAATACATAGTGATGCTAGAGAGCGTGCTGATTTTATTCGTAAGTTGCACGAAACAACTAAAGCAAATATTGAAAGAATGAATGAAAAGTATAGAATTGCTGGTAGTAAAGGTAGAAAAGAGATTAAACTTGAACCGGGTGATTTGGTTTGGTTACATTTGAGAAAAGATAGATTTTCTGAGCTGTGTAAGTCTAAATTAATGCCAAGAGCAGCTGGTCCTTATAAGATCATTGAGAAAATAAATGATAATGCCTACAAACTTGAATTGTCACCCGAGTTCGGGGTTAGTCCCACCTTTAACATTGCAGATTTAAAACCTTATTTGGGAGAAGAAGATGAGCTTGAGTCGAGGACAACTCCAATTCAAGAGGGGAAGGATGATGAGGACATCACTTCTTCAGAGGTACCCGCTGATCCTCCAACCGTCATGCAAGGTCCAATGACCCGGGCTCGAAAGCGATAACTCAATTTAGAGGTGAGCTCGTTCTTAAGCGATATTTTTCATACTTTTGAGAATAGACTACTACCTAATGATGTTATCTTGCTTAGGAACATTGGAGGGGGTCATGAAGGACTTAGAGGAAGTGGTGGAAGTGATGATGACCAGCAAGGATGTCCAACACAAGCCGGAGGCCCAGTCCAACATGAATTCGAGTCTGTCTCAGTCTTCAGGACCAGTCTGCCTTAAACTGGTCACCCAGGACGCATCCGGACTCCGTTTTCGATGATCCACATATGGATGGCACATATGGATGGAAAGCTAATTTGATAAGGAAGCCAATCCATATGGTTTCACATCAAAACCTCTTCGGAATCAACGGGAATCATCAAAACAAGTCAGCATCCAGAATCTGCCAGGGTGCTGCGACACCTTCTTTTGGTCCGTTGGACCGTGTATCGTGTTTGGGCCCATTAGGGGGCGCGTCCAGGGTAGGCGACGACCCTAAGACCTTTATAATCATACGCCGCCGCCATCATTAGGTTTTGGGTTTTGCTTAGATTATTCTGTCAAGAACAGTTTCGCCGTTCATTGGTTTGTGAGACCACAACTTCATGAGATTAATCATTCATCTGCAATTTGGTTGTGTTCTTTCTTGTTCTTGCTTGTGTTCTTCATTGCACAGGCAGGGATTAGCCTTCTTAGCGAGGTCAACCTGGTCCAAGACTCGGTTGATAACCAGAGGAGCTATGGTGCTAAGATTGTAGGGTTCGATCTTTCGATCTGAAGCCAGATTGGTGTGTCATTCTCCACCACAATGATAGTTACCATCACCTGACGGAAGATCGGGATCCCCGTTTCCATTAAGTGATGGTAACTATCGTTGTGGCAGAGAATGACACACTAATCCGGCTTCAGATCGAAAGATCAAACTCTGCAATCTTAGCACCACAGCTCCTCTGGTTATCAACCGAGTCTCGGACCTGGTTGACCTCGCCAAGAAGGCTAATCCCTGCCTGCGCAATGAAGAACACAAGCAAGAACAAGAAAGAACACAACCAAATTGCAGATGAATGATTAATCTCACGAAGTTGGGGTCTCACAACTGGATGAACGGCGAAACTGTTCTTGACAGAATAATCTAAGCAAAACCTAAAACCTAATGATGGCGGCGGCGTATGATTATAAAGGTCTTAGGGTCATCGCCTACCCTGGACGCACCCCCTAATGGGCCCAAACACGATACACGGTCCAACGGACCAAAAGAAGGTGTCGCAGCACCCTGGCAGATTCTGGACGCTGACTTGTTTCGACGATTCCTATTGATTCCGAAGAGGTTTTGATGTGAAACCAGTTGGATTGGCTTCCTTATCAAATTAGCTTTCCATCCATATGTGGATCATCAAAAACGGAGTCCGAATGCGTCCTGGATGACCAGTTTAAGGCAGACTGGTCCTAGAGGCCAAGGCAGACTCGAATTCATGTTGGACTGGGCCTCCGGCTTGTGTTGGACGTCCTTGCTGGTCATCATCACCTCCACCACTTCCTCTAAGTCCTTCATGACCCTCTCCAATGTTCCTAAGCAAGATAACATCATTAGGTAGTAGTCTATTCTCAAAAGTATGAAAAGTATCGCTTAAGAACGAGCTCACCTCTAAATTGAGTTGTCGCTTTCGAGCCCAGGTCATTGGACCTTGCATGACATTTGGAGGATCAGCGGGTACCTCTGAAGAAGTGATGTCCTCATCAGCTTGCGGTTGAATTTGGAGTGAAGCTCACGATGGTGGAGTCCTCGGATGAAGGTGGTGATGACTTCAGCTTCCATGATGTTGGGAATAGAGTTCCTCATCTCGGAGAAACGCCGGATGTAGCTGCGGAGGAGCTCAGATGGCTTCTGGTTGATGCGGCTGAGATCATGCTTTGTGCCGGGTCAAGTACACGTGGCCATATAGTTGTCGGTGAAGACTTTCTTCAGCTCTTCCCATGACCCGATGGAGTTCGGCGCAAGGCTGGTGAACCAGCTCATGGTGGGTGGCGTGAGCATGACGGGGAGATAATTTGCCATGACGCTGGTGTCTCCTCCGGCGACGCGGACAGTAGTGGCGTAAGCCTATAGCCACTGAGTCGGGTTCATTCTTCCTTCGTAGGGCTCGACCCCGGTGATCTTAAAACCACAGGGCCACCGAAGTGTTTGGAGTGCCCTTGTGAAAGGTGGAGGCCCCTCAGGGTTGTCGACACCGTCATCTATGGCGTTGCAGTCGGGGATAGGCTCGAGGGCTGAGTCCGGGTTGCCGTACTCCTTTCCATAATCCTGGCAGCGACGCACTTCATCTTCATGGTGACCAAAGCGACGTTGCTCGATATGCCGTCGTGCATCCCGGAGGTTGCTGAGATGTACTCTAGCATCCTATTCAACCTCCTGGTCGTGCTGGCGATGGTGTTCAGTGCGATGCCCATCGGGTCCCCCTGGAGAGGTAGCGACTGGTCGGTGAAATGGCTTTGACTAGGGTGGCGATTGGATCTCGGCGTAGCTGATCGGTGAATCATGCTAGTAGAGCACGAAGGTCTCTGATCCTCGCGAATCTCATTGACCTGATAGTGAGCCGCTTTAAGCATGGCAGTGATCTTGGCGAGCTCAGGCGTTTGAGGGAAATGAGCGAGCTCATTGGCGGCTACTGCCAAATTGGTGCTTGGAGTCTTGAAGACGTCGTGGCCATCGACGCGGAGAAATTCTTCATCGAGGTCACGGTGGAGCGGGAGCGGTCTTCCTTGAGAATCGAGCCGATTATTCCGAGCAGCCTCGGCCCTCGTGATGGCTGCCTTGTTTTCTCACTGCTGCACGCAGTTGATGTTCCGGTTCTCCCGAGCAACGCGCTCCTCCTCAGTTTCGTTGTTCTAAGGAGGGCTGTCGATGCTAACATTGAAGATCGCACCACCCCAGAAGGGTGGAAGGAGAAATTGATCGGAGAAGGTTTCAGCGAGGGTCTCCGTAGAGCCCTGAGACTCGGAGCCCAGCGTTTCTTCTAGGATCGTCTAGAGGGGCACCCCAGGGCTTCAGCCTAAGTGTAGCGTGTTGACGGCTGGCGAAAGCTGGATAGCAACCTGGTCAGCGAGTCGACGGGCACATTCCACCTGGTCGGTGAGTTTGCCCCTTAGGGCTTGTTGGTAAGTGGCGGCGATGTTGGTGAATCCGAAGGGTAGGGCCGTAACCCCTGCAGTTTCCCAAGTAGCCTCCGATATATCTAGATCAGAGGGTGGTCGGCGCTAAACCAGAGTGTCCAGTGCTGATTCAGCGATGGAGAGACAATCGGCGAGCTTCAGTCTGACCCGATCAATGGATTTGATCAGATTGTCGTTGTTGATCTGCCTCCTCTAGTAGCAAGGAAGCGGACGATGAGTCGTCATCGAAGGAGACCTCGAAATCGACTCCGAGATTGGATCTGTAGTTGCAGGTGCGGGGGTGGTCGCCGCAGAACTGATCTGTCCTGGCTCGAGGAGCTCTCCGACTCCGTCCGAGTTGATGACCCACAAGATGGATCCGACCGTGAAGATCTAGCCGGGCTGCGGAAGGGACGAAGAGCCTACGGAAAAAGCCATCTTGTTCGACAAGGAAAACAGCACGCACACCCCCACCTAGCGCACCAACTATCAATAGAATATCGTCAGTAGTCCTCCGAGGGGTATCCCATGAAGGTAGATTGATCGGCAGAGGAGCATGAGATCAAGAACAAGAAGGCAACAGAGACACACGAGTTAGACAGGTTTAGACCGTCAGTATGACGTAATACCCTACTCCTGTGGTCTGTTGGTTTATATTAGCTATCGTATGATATGTCATGATTTTAGAGGGGGTCCCTGCCCGCCTTATATAGTCCGAGAGGTAGGGTTACAAGTCAGTTAGATCTGAGAGATAATCGGAAAGTAATAACTGATTACAGGAATCTTGGGATCATACATATCCTAACAGATCTCGTAGTATCTTCAGGATATCTTCTCGATGTCTTGCGGAAGGTGCCGAGCAGAGTCGTGCCCCGCAAGGCTTCTTCTTGTGGGTTGGGCCACCCCTAGGGGCGTAGCCCATGTGGTCTGCCATGGGTATCCGGGGTCATACACCCCACAGGCGAGATGCTATCGCGGCCGCTGAATGGCCATCGATCGATGATGCCGTGGCAGATGACTGACTGATGACGCTTGGCCTTTGGGGTCGGGGCACAGCGTGATGGCGTCTAGAGCACGATCTCCATTTGTCTGTCGAGCATCGGATTCATGCACGATCAGATGCTGCGATGGCAGTGAGTCACGGTATCATGGAGCCAGCGACTCCATAGTCCATATCCAGCGACTAGTAGACAACTAATAGGGAATACTCAGATTGGAGTTATCGGGAATCAAGCAAGTAAATCGCACTTGTGCAGGAGGCGGTGATTCTATATTTACTAACATGCATGGCTCGATCGCAGGGTATGACATGGCATATATGGCATACCTCATAGATCCGCCCATGGTTGGTAGGGCTTGATCTTGCCCCCCTGCGGTTGGCAGGGCTTGACCTTGCCCCCTGCTGCTTGTAGGGTTTGATTTTAAGCCTGTCCTCCTAGAAGTTGTTGTATTGGTGGCAGTTGGAACTGCCCACCATTCGGCTGCTGGCTAGAATCAGGTACGTTGTTTCCCATAGCCGAAGGATTAAAGCCATTGGAGTATGCTGGCCCTACTTGATCAACTGGCGCTCCAAAGAAAATTTCTTTCAAAACATTGCCAATCTTGTTGGCCAACACCTTGTTGTGGTTTGTAAAGGCTCCATGAACAGTCTTATGGACCAAATGAGCAGTAGTTCTTGCTTCAACATCTTCACTTTGTCCATGCAGGAGGACGCTTGGTAGGGGAGTCTTCTGGACAACTAAATCGTGTGTCCTGCTATAAGACAGCAAACACTTCTCTCTAAATTCTTCTACTATCCGCTCAATGAGTGCTTTCTGGTCATTAGGTAGGTCTTCAAGTTTGACCTTGAGGATCGTCTGATTATCCATATCAACGATTGTGGTACCACCGGGCATGCCAAGAATGTGTCGACATAGAAAGCGATAGGTAGCCACCAACACACAAGCAAGCCAAGAGAAACCGCGTGGAGCAGATCCTGAGCTCTCTCTAGACTTAAGGTGGACACTGGACCGGATGGTCGTGACCGAGGGCATGCCAATCAATTTGACCCTATAATTGACAAGGAGATAAAATTGATCAGTAATTTAAGGTAGAACATGTCGGTGTTTGTCCAGACAGTTCCAAATATACGACTAAGTGGCTAATGAAATAAGGCTATCGACTAGAGAGTTGATATCCAGCATGTTCACGCTGTAATGTAAGCAAAACAAGCATATCGACAATTATTATTTACTTAGTTACATGGATCTAACTTAGCCGATGATCATGAAAACATATGAAAGATGTAAGTATAGGCGTGTAAGCATTCATGTGAGAAACATACTAGCTTTAACTAAGATGAAAACAAATAAAAGCATGTAAAGAGCCAATGCATCCTCAACAAAATGAGTTATCGGCTAAAATAGCCGATTCTAGTGATCTTGTCGTATAGCATACGATCACTCATCCGTTGGATATAAATAAATCTACAAACAACTAGACTCAATCTATTATACCATCAATAGGTCGAGTCGTCTAATGCAGCATTGACAGTAGGACCCTAGATTAGAGACCAACAGTCGATAGATCTACTTATATCGTAAAGAAATGATGAAGGCATGCTATACGCGTGGAAGCTCAGGCCATCAGCTAAATAGCCAATGGAGACATAGCGGGTGGTTGACACCATGCTCTTCTTAATAGATAGGTCTATTAGCCGATAATGTCCAATCTAACATGCTATCAACAGATCGAGTCGGCTGATGCAACATTGATAGCGGAGTCATATAGGATACTGGCGATCAATGAATCTATCTCTTAATAGAACATGACTTCAAACACCCGCCATGTATGATCAGGATTGAGATAGATTAGTCATCAAACGGGATCTAACGTCAACAATCGAATTCAATTTGTAGAGATGTCTAGCAGACGATAGACCAAAATAATAAGACTAATAAATCTCAATCTAGATCGGGCAATTGGTGATATTATATTAAACAATAAACTATTTAACACAATATTGATAACTTTGATTTTACAAGAGATCAGTCGTCTGTTGTAGTGTCAACAGAATATTATCGGCAGTCCTCCAAGGGGTATCCTACGAAGGTAGATTGATTGGCAGACAAGCGTGTGATCAAGAGCAAGAAGGCAATAGAGACACACAAGTTAGACAGGTTTAGGCCATCAGTATGACATAATACCCTACTCCTATGGTCTGGCGCTTTGTATTAGCTATCGTATGATATTGCGTGAGTTTAGAGGGGGTCCCTACCCGCCTTATATAGTCCGGGGGGCAGGGTTACAAGTCGGTTAGATCTAAGAGATAACCGAAAAGTAAAAATAGATTACATGAATTTTGGGATCATACACATCCTAACAGATCTCGTAGTATCTTTAGGATATCTTCTCGGTGTCTTGCGGGAGGCACCGAGCAGAGTTGTGCCCCGCAAGGCTTTGTCTTGTGGGCTGGGCCGCCCTTGGGGGCATAGCACATGTGGTCTGCCGTGGGTATCCGGGGTCGTACCCCCCATAGCTAGTCCCCGAGCGCCTTGCACCCATTGTGCAACGCCATCTTGAGCTTGTCCGAGCAGGTACGAACAAAGCCGAGCAGTCAAACTCATGGTTCGACCACCGTGATGAGTTGCCGACCAGTTGTGAGCAGTTGTCGATCAGTTGTGAGTAGTTGCCGAGCAGCGTGAATTGTCACCGAGCAGCGTGAACCGTAGCTGAGCGCTATAACCCAAGTACGGCTTGCCATAAGGGTGTAAGGAGCTCCCGTTCAGAATCAAAAAATTTCTTCGCAGTGGACCAAGTGTGCCCACTTAGAGTCCGACCACGACAAAAGGAGGTAGTCTTCTTCAACTTCAAGAGGCATGGAGTCTTCTAGATTTAAGCAAACACACTCACTGCAAGGTGAAGTGTGCCCACTTAGTCCCCGAGCCTGACAGTAGATGACGTAGTCATGTGGTGCCAGGGTCTAAAGTAGAAGAATAGTAAAAGACCAGCCGAGCAGGCAGCCAGTCCCCGGGCGTAGCCCTAAAGTGAGAAAAAAGCACATTCACCACAAGGTGAAGTGTGCCCACTTAGTCCCCGAGCCTGACAGGAGGTGATGCAGTAACATGGTGCCAGGGTCAGAAATAGCAGTCAATTGAAGAAAAATCCCCAATGTGGTGAGGAACCGATACGTAATACTAACACAGTCCCTGAGCCACTTTAGGAAATCTTGGAGAAAATAAACCACGGAGAAAATACTAGAGTAATGGTTGTACAGTAGTAATTACTGAGTCATAACGATTGGTGGAGAAGTCAGCAAAAATTCGGTGAGCCGTAACAAATTGCGGAGATAAATTGTCGATACGGGCCGCAGTTGCGCGAAAGCCAAGGTAACGGACCACCTTGCTGTTGCGGAGAATTCGAAGAGGTGTAAATCGTGGAAATGGTTTCCCAAAAACCCTTTAATGTGAAAGGGTGGGAAAAGTGTTTTATAACTATGCCGCCGCATCCCGTGTTCCCACCTTTGCCACTTTGCCATTTCGTCTTCCTCCTCAGCCCTCGCATTTCCAGATTCGCATCCACACTTGCTTCCGCCGCCAAGCCCTAATTAGATCTGAGAGATGGCGCCAAAGAAGTGAGCTACAAAACCAAAGAGGACGAGCCCCAAGAAGGCGAGCGCCGAAGCCCAGCGTGATGAAGAGTGGGTACCGTCGCGAACGGGAGAGGCGAAGCTCAACAAATTGGTGGAAGCAGGCGTTCTGCCTGACTGCGTCACCGCCAGATGGTGGCCGGTCCTTGGTGAGCCCTTCCCCATGCCTCATACCGATGAAGTGGTGGAATTTGAGGATTATTTCTGGCGCAGGTTGGGATTTCCTATCCATCCATTCCTGAGGGATCTATTGGAGCTCTAGGTGGTTAGTCTGCGCAATCTCCACCCAGATACCATTTTGCACATCTCGATCTTCATCTATTTCTGTGAGGCATACCTTAGAATCCTTCCCCACTTCAACCTCTTCCGTCACCTGTTCTGGCTGAAGAAGAGAGGCGGTAGTGGTTCCAAGGTGGTCGGTGGAGTGTACCTTCAGCTGCGCGATGGAATGGCAGGCGAGTACCTTACTGTGCCGCTGAACACATCGCTGAAGGGGTGGAACACTAGGTGGTTCTACATGAAGCAAAGCCACCCAACCATCCACTACGACACCAACCACATCCTGGAGAGCCAGAAGAGCTGGTTGGAGTTGCCAAACAATGATGATATGGAGCAAGTGAGGGAGCTCATTGGCTTAACAAAAGGCATGAAGACCAACGGCGGATTGGTGGCAGCAAGCTTTATAGTGCACCACGTTTAGCCCTGTAAGGAGAGGGCGCACCTAGCCTTTGAGTTCAAGGGGGAGACCGATGATACCCAGGAGAGGTCGGAGATGCTGTCGAGGGATGTTGTGGAGGAGCGGGCTGCAGAGATATTCGCTCCATTTGCCTCCTTCAAGATGCCTGGGTATACGAAGCCCTTTAACTGCAAGAATCTGCCTCCTCAGGTAAATATCTCAGTTGTGTATTTCTGATGCTTTTTATCTTTTGTCATTGTCGAGCAGTGGACTGATTCACTTATGTAAAGATCCATTCGCAGGAAAGAGCGGTGTACTTCTCGGGCGTCCCAAGGAGCGATTGGCCAAAGGGAGTAGACACCCGGCGACCACCACAGCCTGAGGAGGAACCCGTTAGCATCTCATCGGAGAGTCTATCCCCGGTGTCAGAGAAAATCCAGGGGAAGAGGGCAGCGGCAGACGAGCCAGCCCAAAAGAAGAGAAAGACGGCGAGTACCGCTCCCCTCAAGCCGGGTGGCATCTCACTTGGTGGCGACTAGACCACGCGGACGCGAAGGACCATGGTGTTCGAGTGGTCGGATGACGATGACATTCCGGTGGCTCCTCCACTGAGCACGAAGGCGCCTCCACGTAGTGCGCACATAGAGGAACAATCGATGGGAGGGAAGGAAATTCCCCAACAACGGGTGATGGATGTCCCTAAGCAGCAGGCAAGGGGAGCCCCAGAGCGGCAGGTGGAGGAAGTCCCCGAGCAGCAGGCGAGGGGAGCCCCAGAGCGGCAGGTGGAGGAAAGGCCAACGACAGAGAACGTAGGACCTCCACGCCAAGACGCAGGCGTCGACCCCAAGGCCACGGCTAGGGGGGCTCTAGTAGGCACCATCAGTTCAAGAAATTGTACTGGCAAACCAAATCGTAAGTATCCTTGTCTTGGAGTTACTTTGCCATCATTCCTTAGCTTTTTTGGCCACTGACGAGCTGAACTGATGCAGTGCAAGGCGTCTAGAGGATCCGACCCCGCCGATCCAGACTGTTGAGCAATCGAAGGCTAGTCTCAAAGCAGAGGAGGTGGCGGTAGACCCCATTCCGAAGTCCCTAGGTGCTCGGCAGTTTGTAGAGGAGTCAGCTGCCACTACTTGTGAACTTGGTGGTGGCGAACAGTTTGCGCCGATGGTGGATGAGTCGGCGATGGTGCCCGGGGCAACAACGGAAGCCACCGGGTCTTCAGCGGTGAATGCTAGAGATGTCAATGCTACACCTGAGTCTAGGGCGGCGAGGCCAGTCATGCCTGAGGAGCAGATGACGCCCTTGAGGTGTCACAGAGCATGGTCGGACCTGCTGTCTAGCCACAGAACCCCCAGTGGTGCCTCCAGCCATGGTGGAGGACGAGGTGGAAGAGATTGAACATGAGGAGTCTCGACCCTAGGCCATCTGAATCCTCCACAAACGCGGCGACGAGGTGGTGGTTGTTAAGGAGGAGGACACCACCAAGGAGATGAGGAGACTGAAGTCTGCCCTTGCGAGAGTGATGAAGCAAATCGAGGTTAGTACTACAACTGGGATCCTCATCTTTGACGTTGGAGATCATAATTCGTCATAACAATTGTGCGCTTACAGGGGATAACTCGAACTACCGAGCAGCGCCACCAGCTGATCAAAAGGATGGAGCTGCTCACCGAGGAGAATGAAAACTTAAGGAGGCAATGAACCTTATGGAGAAAAACATCCAAAGGGCCCAGCGCGAGCGAGACCTTACTGAGTCCAACGCGCGGGACCTAGAGTACCAGAAGGGCATTGTCGCAGAACCGACCAATTTATAAGAGTACAAGTACAATGGCAGCCAGCAAGCAGTCGCACTGTCATACTTGAACCCATATAAACCCGGTAGTCCGTCGAGTACCACGACGGGTCTCGATAAACGATTTACAACAACCAAGATCGTACATGATTCAACATACATGCCACATATTACATAAAGTTCACAAATACATTTCATCATCAGACTACGAATAAAAGTTATTAAAAATCGAGTTTGATAGATAAAGCGGAAGCAATTAAGTTCAAAAATAAAGTTTCCAACATAGTTTGATACAGTGCCAAGTAGGATCACGGTCCACAAAAGCAAGGATAGGGATTAATAAAGAAGCCTGCCCAAGGCTTACTCCTCATCCACGGCAGGATAGAAGCAACTCTTGCAATAACCATGATACACAGTGCCATCTGCAACAATGGGAAATAAAACCCTGAGTACGAGAAGGTACTCAGCTAGACTTACCCGTCATGAACCAGAAATAAAATGACTCCAAGGATTATGCAAGGCTGTATAAGTGGACGTAACTTGACAACATTTTGCGTAAAAGGCAATTGACCCATTGTACAATTATGATTCCTTTATCAAGTTAATTATAACTATCCATTTCTAGATTAGCAACTATCCTGTGCCAAACATGTGGTATATCATTTAGAAGCATACAATAGTAACCATAGCAGGTATCGTAATTCCATATTAATCCGAACCATCATGTTTCATAACACAGTTGCTACGATGTTGGGACTAGCCAAGTTTCTCACTATCCGGGAGAGACGGCGATTCGAATCGATTTCAACTAGCTGGGAATTTATTCCTAACACAAACCCAGGTCTACCAGCCACGATAGCCTTAGGTCACCTTTGGTACAACTCAGGTACACATTTTGCAGGTCCGTACCGCGCCGCACAATCTAGAACACCAGATGCCAGGATGCTCAGGCCCAGCCTGCCCTTGGGCTCAGTCTGATCATTCCCCGGAAGGAGCGCACAACAGAACGGGTCCCGGCCTGAATTGAATTACTCGGCTTCGCGGTCGGAACGAGTTATCTGGCCAGCTAAGTGAGAGGCATGCGTTCAATCTTGTCAAAAGCGCCAACAATGGTATGGTCCTTAATCGACACAGATGGGGATAGATCCACACCCAAGACCTCCATGTCTTGTTGCTTCTCTATCGACCTCCCGTCCGGTCTTGATTTACTTTTACCTCATGGTTCTGTTTCACGATAGCAGATATAGCCAACCGTGCTCCGGTATCCACCTATATCTCGCAGGTGACAGGACATCACCCGACTTCTACCGGTCTAAGCGTGGCTAAGCATATATTCGATCCTGGACCTATACCGGTTAAAGGGTTAATATCTGGACAAGGAATTTACATGCATCAAGTGGTTCCATTCAACTCTAATAACCTAATGCATCAATCATAAGAACATAAGTAAACATTTGTAAATTACTGGGAGACTTATAATGCTCCAGGGCTTGCCTCACAGAAAGGAAGTAGGGCGGTGGTCAGGACACTCCGGAAGCTCTTCAAGGTTCTGCTCCACGCCTTCGGGAGCTGCGGCTTGCGGATCCTCCTGCTGATTCCCTTCCTCTACTTCTTCGAATTCCAGCAACGTGATCTCTTCCTCCGATCCTAGATGCATGAATATGGTATAAGTATTACGAATGCATATATCTTAACAAGTGCATCATGTTTATTGAGTAGGTGCATATCTCTTCTCGATTATTTAATTATCTACTTCCACAATGCATCGACTATACCACAAAACAGTAGCTACTTGTTTCACTCATAACTGGAGTTCTACTAATCCAAATCCAGTGATCCTGGACTTTCTGGAAATCTTATCAAATTCTCTACAACTTTGTTATTAACCATTTTTACAGTACCCATCATTTTCAACATGCAATTCATTGAACTCCAGAATCTGTCCGGAAACTATTCAACATGCAATATAAAGTAACACTACTTCTACTTCATGTAATCATTCAAAATTTGACAACATAAAATCTACCAACAGTTTAAGCATACCAAATACATTTAATATAATATAATGGTGAAGCCCAAACTATTTATTTAAATGCCTTTATTATTTTATTTAGATATCTAGGTTAAATAATAAACACATATCAGATGTACTTCATAAATTCTCAAAAATTTACAGTGCCTTACTAATGATATCAAAGGACTACTATAAAAATTTCATGTCATTTTGCCAAGTATAACATCCTATACAAAAATGATAAGGCAGCACGGCTTGAAATAGCATAAATGGAAAACCCTATTGAAAAGTGTCAAGCAATAGATTTCCTATTTTTCTTAGCATCCATATACTACTAGGATTACCTCCAAAAATTTTCATGAATTTTGGATTCATAAATAATTTATAAAAATTTACACAAGGATTAACTATTCATAAAAGAAAAATCTATAACTATAGATCTACACATGCACTGGTCCTCAAATTTTTACCAGAGTTCATATATGCTAGGACTAGCTTACCACAAAAATTTCATAATTTTTGGAGCACAGGAACTCTAGATATAAAATAAACAAATTTGAATGCATTCAAAAGCACATTTCAAATCCCTATTTAAATCTCCAAACATTTCTATTGTAAATGTTAAAAACATATTTTTCCTAAATACTACACTTCCTAAGGAACACTCACAAATTTATTTCACAAATTTTGGAGCTACTAAACTAAAGATACAAAAATTACAAAACATATGAAATCTGCATTAAAATGAACTGGATTTAAAACATGGAGTCGCTGACCGGTGGGACCCGCTGGTCAGTTGACCCCACCTGTCATCGAGACGGAAACAGAGCCGGCGGTGCTACCCTACAGACGCGGCCAGAGCTCGCCAACGGCGAACTTGCCGGCGGTAACATCTTCACGGCGTGACCTACTCGACCTAGCGCACCTCATGAGCCACTTGGCCGGCCCTATCATCGATGCGAGTGACGACGGCGGTGGCAATGGTGGAGCGGTGAGGCGGGACCATGGCGGTACGCCGGTGGAGGCCATGGCGAAGCACAAAAGGGTACGGACGAGCTTCCCTGGGCTCAGGCGAACCTAACGCACACGGTTGCATGGTCTACGGTGGAGGGAGGTGCCCCAGCCACGGTGACGGACGCGGCGGGGACGCTCCGGTGAGCTAGCGCATGGCGCTGCTGCTTACCAAGTGCTCTCAGCGAGCTTGTGCGGGCGTGGTGAGTCGCTGAGACGAGGGTGGAGAGGTTGCGGTGGTGGAGAAGGGATGAGGGCGGGCTGGTGATGGCTATGGCAACGGCGGAGCTGCTCGGCGCTGTGGGAGCTCGGCGGCTGCATTGTGGGCGAAGAAGGAGGCCAGGAAAATGCGAAATGAGGGCGCAGACAGGAGCGGGCGGGTGTTGGCGTGTTGAAGGCGCGCATCTGCCTGCCTTGGCCACGCTGGGCAGAGCGTCGACGACGTGCGGCCGTCGCCGCAGACACGCGGCGCGCAGGCTCTACCGGTGGTCGGCCACTGAACGGCTTCGTTCAGTTTGTCAGTAACGAAGTGTCGAGCCTGACGACGTGTTTTGCAATCGAGTTAACTCCCTAAGCAAAGCGATTCAGTGATTTCTTTCTGAACCAAAGTCGTAGTCCTAAGTACCATCTCCAAATGTTGTTCAATAATCGTGTTCTAATTCCCAACCAACATCGAGTAAAACCAATCCAAAGTCGGGCTGACAGCACTGTCAGTGATCAAGACTTAGAAAAATTTCGTGAAGTGTTGAAATCTTGATTTTGCTGATTTTTGTGGGACCGATTCAAGCATGTTAGAAGCTAAATCAGTTAATGACCTAGAAATAAAAGTTGTTCCTTATGTCAAACACTACAACTTTGCTTTAGTGAACTCCTCCATGCAAGGTCTCTAACATCTAGTTCAACTTTGGTCAAACATGTCACTTTTAAATGATGATACACATCAAAGCATGGCTTAATGACCAAATTAGCCCTAGCCCTAAATACCAAAGTCATTCATGATGATATCCTAAACATGTTTAAGCAATTTGCAAGGTCATTCAATCATTTGATGTTGTAGTCTCTCATAGGGCCATTTAAAGTAATTACATGAAACATGACTTAAGGACTTGATCATGGAAAATGACATTCATGAACCATGTTCCAATTGTGAACCTAAGCATTGCCAAAAGATTTTTGGGGACTCATATTAACTAAGTACATGTGTCCACTCATGATCATATGCATATACACAGGGAGACATGAAATAACGAGAAGGTTGCATATGTTAATAAAACATGCGATAACAAGCAATGTTGCAGATGTTTCAATCAAATGTTTCAATTGTAAATGCTTATTTATGAATGCATGATGATCATGCTCATGTTATGCAAGTCAAGTTATGCAAGGCTAACACCTGAGGTGTTACAGCCCCTCCCCCTTATAAAAATCATGTCCCGAGATTTGCAAGACCTACCATTCTTGGAAAAAGACAGGATAAACTTCTCGTAGATAATCTTCTCTTTCCCACGTAGCATCTTGTTCACTATGATTGTTCCACACCACCTTATAGAACTTAATAATCTTACTCCGTGTTACTCTCTCCATCTCCTCTAATACTCGAATGGCTTTTCCTCATAGGTCAAATCCGATTGAAGCTGCACGTTGGTGGGTGCAATAGCTTCTTCCGGTACTCGAAGATATTTCTTCAACTGAGAAACATGGAACACATCGAATATTGCACTCATCTCTGGTGGAAGTTATAACTTATACGCAACATTCCCTTTTCATTCCAAAATTTTGTATGGCCCTACATATCTTGGTGAAAGCTTCTTTTTCATCCCAAATCTTCACACCTTTCATGGGTGATACTCTCAAGTATACATAGTCACCCACTTCAAAAGTTAGTGGTCTTCTTCTTCTATCGGCATAACTCTTTTGTCTTGATTGAGCTGCCTTCATATGTTGTTGGATGATACGTACTTGCTCTTTGGCTTCATTGACAAAGTCAATACCAAAGTATCTCCTTTCACCGGGCTCAATCCAATTCAATGGAGTTCTACATTTTCTGCCATACAAGGCTTCAAATGGAGCCATCTTGATACTCGCTTGATAACTGTTGTTATAGGAGAATTCAGCTAAAGGTAACCATTTCTCCCATGACCCCTTTAAAGATATAACACAAGCTCTAAGTAAATCTTCTAGGATTTGGTTCACTCGCTCTGTCTGTCCTAAAGTTTGTGGATGGTATGCTGAACTTCTGATTAGCTTGGTCCCCAAAGCCTGGTGTAAGTGCTCCCAGAAATGAGCTATGAACTGTGGTCCTCGATCTGAGATTATAGTCCTGGGTACTCCATGCAGTCTCACGATCTGGGAAACATATATCTCAGCGTATTTTCCAACTATATACCGTGTATTCACGGGTATAAAGTGGGCTGACTTGGTGAGACGATCAACAATAACCCAGATTGAATCATGACCTTGTGGCGTCATTGGAAGGCCTGTGATAAAGTCCATGCTGATTTCCTCCCATTTCCATCCTAGAATAGGCAATGGCTGAAGTAATCCAGCAGTTTTCATATGGACAGCTTTTACTCTACTGCAGTTATCACACCTAGCAACATAGGCTGCGATCTCTTTCTTCATCTTAGTCCACCAAAAACGGGTTTTTAAATCTGGATACATCTTACTACTACCCGGATGGATAGACAATTTGGATGAGTGAGCTTCATCTAAAATTTGATTCCTTAGCTCACGATCTTTTGGTACCACTAGCCGGTCCTCAAACCATAATACACCTCTTTCGTCCAATCTAAAATGTTTGGTTTCCTGCTCTTGCATTTTTCTCTTGATGTGACTTATTCCTACATCTGTCTGCTGTAGCTCTATGATTTTGCCCTCAAGTGAACAACTGATCGTGATATTGTGTAGTACAGCAGGATGTAACAAGTTGAATCCATCTTCCAACAATGCTTCCATAGTGTTGCAATGGGACTTTCGACTAAGCGCATCGGCTACTACATTAGCTTTACCCGGATGGTAATGCACTTCTAAATTGTAGTCCTTAATCAATTCTAACCATCTTCGTTGTCTCATGTTCAGCTCTGGCTGGGTAAAGATATACTTAAGGCTTTTGTGGTCAGTATAGATATGACATACATTGCCCAACAAGTAATGTCTCCATATCTTTAATGCATGAACAACGGCTGCCAGTTCCAAATCATGTGTAGGGTAGTTGACTTCATATTTTCTCAATTGCCGAGAAGCATATGCAATTACTCTTCCTTCTTGCATAAGCACACATCCTAAACCTATTCCCGATGCATCACAAAATACATCAAAAGGCTTTTCAATGTCTGGTTGTGCTAGCACAGGTGCTGTAGTCAACAAAGTTCTGAGGGTGTGAAAAGCTGTTTCACATTCTGGTGTCCATTTGTACTTCTCATCTTTCTAAAGTAGTCTGGTCATAGGCTTAGCTATCTTTGAGAAATCTAGAATAAACCGACGATAGTATCCTGCTAATCCTAGAAAACTCCAAACTTCATGAACCGAAGTTGGGGCTTTCCAATCCATGACCTCTTGTACTTTTGATGGGTCTACAGAGATTCCATCTCTTGATAAAATGTGACCTAAGAAAGGTACTTTGCTCAACCAAAATTCACATTTGCTAAACTTGGCATATAGCTTATGCTCCCTCAGTCTGGATAGGACAATCCTCAGATGCTCTTCATGATCTGACTCATTTTCTGAATAAATCAATATGTTATCGATAAACACGACCACGAACTTGTCAAGTTCGGGCATGAATATCGAGTTCATCAGGTACATGAAGTAGGCTGGAGCATTTGTTAGTCCGAAAGACATAACCAAATACTCGTATAAGCCGTACCTAGTAGAGAAAGCAGTTTTGGGTATATCCTCTGGTCTGATCTTTATCTGATGGTAACCTAATCTCAAATCAATTTTGGAGAATACCTTTGCCTTTGCTAGCTGATCGAATAAGATGTCAATGCGGGGCAACGGATATTTGTTCTTGATGGTCACAGCATTGAGTGGTCTGTAATCTACACACATCCTCAGTGACTTGTCCTTCTTTTTCACAAACAATGCTGGACACCCCCACGGAGATGAGCTAGGTTGGATAAGACCCTTGTCCAACAAATCTTGCAATTGAACCTTAAGTTCCGCTAACTCATTGGGTGGCATTCTATAGGGCCTTCTAGATATGGGAGCCGTACCTGGCACTAATTCGATCTTAAATTCCACGTCCCTATCCGGTGGTAGACCTAGTAATTCTTCTGGGAATACATCCAGAAACTCACAAACCACGGGGATATCACATATGGTGGTGGTTTGGATAGCACAGGCTAAATGTTGGGGTTTGAAATCGCGGGAGAGTGGGACTAGAAAAGCATTCCCTCCCATGGGTTCTCTCAACATAATAGTGCAGGTGCTAGTGTCAATAAGAACACCATGATCCTTCATCCAATTCATGCCTAAGATTACACTTATTGACAACCCGGGTAATATTATCAAATCCGTGGTGTACTCCCTCCCTTGTATCAAGATGAGTACATTTTTTACTATCTTTTTGGTAGTAACAGTACCCCCTACTGAACTTATGTTATAACCCCCTTTGCTTACTTCAATTATTTCTTGATCATGTCTAGATGCAAATGCTTGACTCATAAATGAATGAGAAGCTCCTGAATCAAATAAAACAACAGCGGGATGCTTGTTGACAAGAAACATACTAGCCATGACAACTTCTCCAGCGGGCACTTCTTCTATAGCAGTATAATGCATGTGTCCCTAACGTGCCCTGGCATTCGCCTGTCTCTGATTGTTCTGATTCTGATTGCTATTCTTCTTGGGGTGGGGGCATTCCTTGGACCAATGACCCAGTTGGTTGCAGTTGAAACATGGTTGATTACTTCTGAATCCGGTGGAGCTGTCCTGATTGCCATTTCCTTTTGGTAGGGCAACAGTAAATGCCTTACAGAATGGTTTCTGTGGCCTATTATTCTGAGCTTTAGGTGGTGGAGGCCTAAACTTGGGTGCAGGTGGATGAAATTGTGGCCTAGCTGTGATAGGCGCCTTTGACTGGAAGGATCCGGATGCACCGACCTCATATGCCCTCTTGCGACCCTTGGCAACTACATGCATGTTGTTGTGATTTTCTTGGGTCAAGGCATCACTAATAAACTCATTGTACGTGGCACACCTAGAATTTGCCATAGTCTTCATTAGTTTAGTACCCAAACCTCGCTTGAAACTCTCTATCTTTTTCTCCTCAGTATCCACAAAACCTGGAGCATATCTGGACAAGTTGTTGAATGCGTGCATATATTCTGTGAGTGACTTTGTTCCTTGAGTGAGCCTCATAAATTCGGCCGCTTTCATGCGCATCAGCCCCTAAAAGCCAGCTTGAACTGTTCCTAGGTCACTCGCGCATTAGTAGGCAAAGACGACAGGAAATGTGTCCACCAGATCCCTGCTGGTCCTTGCAGCTGATGAGAAGCATACTCAGCTTTCAGATGCTCTGTGACCCTCAGTAGATGAAATTTCTGCTCAATGGTATTTAGCCACTCGTCAGCCTACAGTGGTTCCTCAGCCACCTTGAAGATTGGAGGCTTCGTATCCAGAAACACCTTGAATGTGCTGTGCTGATTTGGCTCGGCCCCTAGTTGATGTGGGTGGCCCCGAGTAGTGTTTTGCGCGATGAGGCGCAAAGCTTCTTCCATTGTCCTTTGGCTCCCCAAGAACTAGGTAAAGAACTCCTGAGCAGACGACAGCGGTGGGGGTGGCAAGTCGTCATGGTTGCCATCCTGGCTGCCACCAGCTCCAGCATGGGTGCGCGTCATCTGCGAAGTTGCCACAATAAGCGATTATTGGTTATGTCAAGAGATTGCAGATGAATTAGGTACTCATGCCAAACTGAAATTACTGGAGAAAATTCTCAAAATCACAATAAAAACAGAGGCATAACAATTCATTCTCGCAACATGACATCCCCAAATTGACCACTCATCGCGCGCATAACGCATGCAAATTTAAATCGTGATTACCGACAAAGGACTAGAATTGCATTGATGTTCAACCAACGTGCGATTAGTCAACATTACATGATAGTCGGGTCACTAATGCCAAACTCGAACTACAAGTCCATTACATGAATAAAGGGGATACATTAGACCTTCCACTAAGTACTAAGCGATCTAATCCTCATCATGATCACTATCGAGGTCAGACGTAGGATCATCTCCTCCCTCAGGCTCCACTTCTTCTTCAGGCTCTACTTCTTCTTCTTCCTCGTCCTCTTCTAGATCCATCTCTGCGGCTCCAGGTGGGACATAAGGGTGGAGCTGGTTGTTCAGTAGATGAACCTCTTCATGTAGGTGATCGTTGTATTCTTCCGCATTGGCCAGCTGCTGCCCTAGCTCAAACTGTCGAGCTCTCAGAACATCTTCCCTGGTCCAGGCCACATTCCTTTGGTGAGTTAACCGAGTCATCTCTTCAGTGAGCCTCTCAATCTCAGCGTTGTGCTCCCTCTGAAGCTGACATCGGTCCTCGCGGGCATGACCAAGAGCACCAGACACTCGCCTGAGGCTACCTTCTACTCCATCTAACACTCTCATCACTACGAACATGGCGCTCATGGAAGGGTTATCACTGTTCTGCCCTTCTGCTGCACCAATCTCCAAAGATCTTCCTCTTGCCTGCTGCCATGAGTCAGTGGAGGGGTTGCCCCTCGGAAAGACTCCAACCAAAGTGGCTGCCAGCTCCTGAGGAAAATGATCCATGATATCCCTCAGGATCCCAAAGGCTACTCTGCCAACTGCTTCTTCAGCAGTCCTACCAGTGGACTCATAACACCAACCTGTCCACTCAGAATCGTCACCTCGGGGACGAACAATGGCCTCCACAGTAACTAAGAGACCTTCTCCCAACTGCTCATTCGCCCAGAAGTAGCGGGGTTCCATTCCGTCAGGATAGCCTACATAGCTGAGCACTCTCCACAAGAGTGTAGGCATCCCAAACTCTCCAAGGAACGTGTGACATTGACGGGTACGTGGAGCAAGCTAACGGCGGGGAGCTCTGCCTCCGGTGGACTTGCGAGCGGTCTGCTTTGTGTGTGCCATCTGCACCATTAACATGTACCACTTGGTGAGACAATGCCATAATGGATAAGAGTTACATAACCGAGTAAGAATTTTATAAGGGGAGGAACAATGTAATTATGTGACTGATAATTATCATGATGCATGCTCGTTCCGTACGTCTTCACAAACTTAGGAAAAATTTGTTTCTAACGGTAGACACGGTGACATACATTCGTTCTCTCATAAATAGCGTAACTAGTCGAGCTACACGTTTCGTTGTTAGTGTACCTGCATAAAATTTCATTTCAGCCCTAAACCCATAACAAAATATGCAGAATGTAATTGTAAATACTTCCATATATGTATACACATACATATACTTCCGTATCAATCTACCCGACAATAATTTAAACCCACAATTAAATACGTACCATATACACATGCAAGCATGCATACATAGCCATACCAAAGCTAACTCTCCCCGACCGCACGCTCACATCTTGCGGTCATACACTCATCATCTTACCTTGGCGTAGAGGCATTTGATCCATACATTACCACTCAAGTGAATGGTATCCATACAATAGCACGTCGTATGGACGACGAATTAAAAACCCCCATGTTAGTACTTAAATAGCCACCTAATAGTCCTTAATTTGGGCATAAGGAAAGTGATCATTGGCACACTTTAGATTTCAAATACCTATTATATAACTATTAGTTGCTAGAGAAGGGTTTTTGGAAAACAAAAACTTTTATTTTAAATACACTTGTGACAATTAACATTGAATCTTGCTCTGATGCCAGCTATCGTAGAACCGACCAATTTATAAGAGTACAAGTACAATGGCAGCCAGCAAGCGGTCGCATTGTCATACTTGAACCCATATAAACCCGGTAGTCCGTCGAGTACCACGACGGGTCTCGATAAACGATTTACAACAACCAAGATCGTACATGATTCAACATACATGCCACGTATTACATAAACTTCACAAATACATTTCATCATCAGAGTACGAATAAAAGTTATTACAAACCGAGTTTGATAGATAAAGCGGAAGCAATTAAGTTCAAAAATAAAGTTTCCAACATAGTTTGATACAGTGTCAAGTAGGATCATGGTCCACAAAAGCAAGGATAGGGATTAATAAAGAAGCCTGCCCAAGGCTTACTCCTCATCCACGGTGGGATAGAAGCAACTCTTGCAATAACCATGATACATAGTGCCATCTACAATAATGGGAAATAAAACCCTGAGTATGAGAAGGTACTCAGCTAGACTTACCCGTCATGAACCAGAAATAAAATGACTCCAAGGATTATGCAAGGCTATATAAGTGGACGTAACTTGACAACATTTTGCATAAAAGGCAATTGACCCATTGTACAATTGTGATTCCTTTATCAAGTTAATTATAACTATCCATTTCTAGATTAGCAACTATCCTGTGCCAAACATGTGGTATATCATTTAGAAGCATACAATAGTAACCATAGCAGGTATCGTAATTCCATATTAATCCGAACCATCATGTTTCATAACACAGTTGCTACGATGTTGGGACTAGCCAAGTTTCTCACTATCCGGGAGAGACGGCGATTCGAATCGATTTCAACCAGCTGGGAATTTATTCCTAACACAAACCCAGGTCTACCAGCCACGATAGCCTTAGGTCACCTTTGGTACAACTCAGGTACACATTTCGCGGGTTTGTACCATGCTGCACAATCTGGAACACCAGATGCCAGGATGCTTAGGCCCAGTCTGCCCTTGGGCTCAGTCTGATCGTTCCCCGGAAGGAGCGCACAACAGAACGGGTCCCGGCCTAAATTGAATTACTCGGCTTTGCGGTCGAAACGAGTTATCCGGCCAGCTAAGTGAGAGGCATGCGTTCAATCTTGTCAAAAGCGCCAACAATGGTACGGTCCTTAATCGACACAGACGGGGATAGATCCACACCCAAGACCTCCATGTCTTGTTGCTTCTCTATCGACCTCCCGTCCGGTCTTGATTTACTTTTACCTCATGGTTCTGTTTCACGATAGCAGATATAGCCAACCGTGCTCCGATATCCACCTATATCTCGCAGGTGATAGGACATCACCCGACTTCTACCGGTCTAAGCGTGGCTAAGCATATATTCGATCCTGGACCTATACCGGTTAAAGGGTTAATATCTGGACAAGGAATTTACATGCATCAAGTGGTTCCATTCAACTCTTATAACCTAATGCATCAATCATAAGTACGTAAGTAAACATTTGTAAATTACTAGGAGACTTATAATGCTCCGGGACTTGCCTCGCAGAAAGGAAGTAGGGCGGTGGTCAGGACACTCCGGAAGCTCTTCAGGGTTCTGCTCCACGCCTTCGGGAGCTGCGGCTTGCGGATCCTCCTGCTGATTCCCTTCCTCTGCTTCTTCGAATTCCAGCAATGTGATCTCTTCCTCTGATCCTAGATGCATGAATATGGTATAAGTATTACGAATGCATATATGTTAACAAGTGCATCATGTTTATTGAGTAGGTGCATATCTCTTCTCGATTATTTAATTATCTACTTCCACAATGCATCGACTATACCACAAAACAGTAGCTACTTGTTTCACTCATAACTGGAGTTCTACTAATCCAAATCCAGTGATCCTGGACTTTCTGGAAAGCTTATCAAATTGTCTACAACTTTGTTATTAACCATTTTTACAGTACCCATCATTTTCAACATGCAATTCATCCAACTCCAGAATCTGTCCGGAAACTATTCAACATGCAATTTAAAGTAACACTACTTCTACTTCATGTAATCATTCAAAATTTGACAACATAAAATCTACCAACAGTTTAAGCATACCAAATACATTTAAGATAATATAATGGTGAAGCCCAAACTATTTATTTAAATGCCTTTATTATTTTATTTAGATATCTAGGTTAAATAATAAACACATATCAGATGTACTTCATAAATTGTCAAAACTTTACAGTGCCTTACTAATGCTATCGAAGGACTACTATAAAAATTTCATGTCATTTTGCCATGTATAACATCCTATACAAAAATGATAAGGCAGCAAGACTTGAAATAGCATAAATGGAAAACCCTATTGAAAAGTGTCAAGCAACAGATTTCCTATTTTTCTTAGCATCCATATACTACTAGGATTACCTCCAAAAATTTTCATGAATTTTGGATTCATAAATAATTTATAAAAATTTACACAAGGATTAACTATTCATAAAAGAAAAATCTATAACTATAGATCTACACATGCACTGGTCTTCAAATTTTTACCAGAGTTCATATATGCTAGGACTAGCTTACCACAAAAATTTCATAATTTTTGGAGCACAGGAACTCTAGATATAAAATAAACAAATTTGAATGCATTCAAAAGCACATTTCAAATCCCTATTTAAATCTCCAAAAATTTCTACTGCAAATGTTAAAAACATATTTTTCCTAAATACTACACTTCCTAAGGAACACTCACAAATTTATATTACAAATTTTGGAGCTACTAAACTGAAGATACAAAAATTACAAAACATACGAAATCTGCATTCAAAATGAACTGGATTTAAAACATGGAGTCGCTGACCGGTGGGACCCGCTGGTCAGTTGACCCCACCTGTCATCGAGACGGAAACAGAGCCGGTGGCGCTACCCTACAGACGCGGCCAGAGCTCGCCGACGGCGAACTTGCCGGCGGTAACATCTTCACGGCGTGACCTACTCGACCTAGCGCACCTAATGAGCCACTTGGCCGGCCCTATCGTCGACGCGAGTGACGACGACGGTGGCAATGGTGGAGCGGCGAGGCGGGACCATGGCGGTACACCGGTGGAGGCCACGGCGAAGCACAAAAGGGTACGGACGAGCTTCCCTGGGCTCAGGCGAACCTAACGCACACGGTTGCACGGTCTACAGTGGAGGGAGGTGCCCCAGCCACGGTGACGAACGCGGCGGGGACGCTCCGGCGAGCTAGCGCACGACGCTGCTGCTTACCAAGTGCTCTCAGCGAGCTTGTGCGGGCGCGGTGAGTCACTGAGACAAGGGTGGAGAGGTTGCGATGGTGGAGAAGGGATGAGGGTAGGCTGGTGCTGGCTATGGTGATGGTGGAGCTGCTCGGCGCTGTGGGAGCTCGGCGGCTGCGCTGTGGGCGAAGAAGGAGGCCAGGAAAATGCGAAATGAGGGCGCGGACAGGAGCGGGCGGGTGCTGGCGTGTTGAAGGCGCGCGTCTGCCTGCCTTGGCCACGCTGGGCAGAGCGCCGGCGACGCGCGGCCATCGCCGCGGACACGCGGCGCGCAGGCTCTGCCGGTGGTCGGCCACTGAACGGCTTCGTTCAGTTCGTCAGTAACGAAGTGCCGAGCCTGACGACGTGTTTTGCAATCGAGTTAACTCCCTAAGCAAAGCGATTCAGTGATTTCTTTCTGAACCAAAGTCATAGTCCTAAGTACCATCTCCAAATGTTGTTCAATAATCGTGTTCTAATTCCCAACCAACATCGAGTAAAATCAATCCAAAGTCGGGCTGACAGCACTGTTAGTGATCAAGACTTAGAAAAATTTCGTGAAGTGTTGAAATCTTGATTTTGCTGATTTTTGTGGGACCCATTCAAGCATGTTAGAAGCTAAATTAGTCAATGACCTAGAAATAAAAGTTGTTCCTTATGTCAAACACTACAACTTTGCTTTAGTGAACTCCTCCATGCAAGGTCTCTAACATCTAGTTCAACTTTGGTCAAACATGTCACTTTTAAATGATGATACACATCAAAGCATGGCTTAATGACCAAATTAGCCCTAGCCCTAAATACCAAAGTTGTTCATGATGATATCCTAAACATGTTTAAGCAATTTGCAAGGTCATTAAATCATTTCATGTAGTAGTCTCTCATAGGGCCATTTAAAGTAATTACATGAAACATGACTTAAGGACTTGATCATGGAAAATGACATTCATGAACCATGTTCCAATTGTGAACCTAAGCATTGCCAAAAGATTTTTGGGGACTCATATTAACTAAGTACATGTGTCCACTCATGATCATATGCATATACACAGGGAGACATGAAATAACGAGAAGGTTGCATATGTTAATAAAACATGCGATAACAAGCAATGTTGCAGTTGTTTCAATCAAATGTTTCAATTGTAAATGCTTGTTTATGAATGCGTGATGATCATGCTCATGTTATGCAAGTCATGTTATAAAGTGCATATTTATGCAGCTTACTCATATTTATGGTGAAAAATCATTGTAGTAATAACTCTAATGCAATTATACGTAGTATAAGTAGCATCTGAGCAGTTAGTTCGTTACTAAGCTCTTGGCCTTGGCTAGCCCATAGTCCATAACATCGAGCGCGGAGCCCGTGCACATGTAGGAGAAATAGGCGCCACCAAGCAACCGCAGCCGATCACCCATAACGCAGAGCGCGGAGCCCGTAGCACGTGTAGAGAGAGATCGGAGACTGGGTCTTCTCCAAAGAGAACAGAATAGAGCATATGTTGCTCGCTGATCGACAAAAATATCTTGGAGATTTGGAGAAAAGTGTTCGGTGATTTGGAGAAACCTGTTTGGCCAAATATGATGGTGATTTGGAGAAACGTGTTTGGTGATTTGGAGAAACATGTTCGGTGATTTGGAGAAACGTGTTCAGCAAAATACGACGGTGATTTAGAGAAACATGTTCGGCGATTTGGAGAAACGTGTTCGGCGCAGTTATGGTGATTTCGTATTGGAGTTCGTTATGGAGTAGCTGAAAGCTCGGCGATCGTAAGTGGAGATTAAACCATAATGGAGAAATTATGGAGACCAAAACTTTATTCATCATGAAGTGGAGAGTACATATCTAGAGCGTTTCAAAGATAGAAATGTATAAGGTGCTCGATGTGCCATGAATTGGGTACATCAATTCTGTCTAAGTCACATAGGTGATAAGACCCTGGTCGGGTATCCTCTTTGACGACGTAAGGCCCTTCCTATGGGGAGGAGAGCTTGTGCATCCCTTTGGTTTTTTGTTTTCTGCGGAGAACGAGGTCGCCGACAGCAAATGAACGACCTTTGATGTTGCGGTTGTAGTACCTCCACAAGCCTTCTAGATACTTGGCTGTGTAGACACAAGTGATTAGGCGTTCTTCCTCTGTCCGAACAGCTACGGCTTGCTCTTCATCATAATTTTCCATCCTAGGTGCTCGGAAGGCAATATCCGTTGTTAGTATGGCTTATGAGCCGTAGACCAAGAAATATGGAGACACACCGGTGCTGTGACTAGCTTGAGTGC
Source organism: Miscanthus floridulus (assembly GCF_019320115.1). Lineage (NCBI taxonomy): Eukaryota > Viridiplantae > Streptophyta > Magnoliopsida > Poales > Poaceae > Miscanthus > Miscanthus floridulus. The sequence goes on along the minus strand of NC_089587.1, from coordinate 200,643,522 downwards.
GCAGTCCCCAGACTACAGCTGGTAGCTCCTTGAGCCATTTGCCCGGATGCTTTTCTTCTTTCTGATATAGCATCTTTTTGAGGGCATCAAGGATCATGTCGTTCGCTCATTTGACCTAACCGTTTGTGGCAGAACCTCCTAAATTATATGGCCCACATGCACCTATCACTGTCCAACGACCTTTGACATCTATGCATATGTTCTCGGTAACTTAAGAAGACTGTCGGGTGTCCTCGGGGAACCCCGAATCATCCATGATTTCCGAGCAGGATCATATTACAGAGTCATTGTAGTATTACAATAGTTTATTCAAATAGATACATCAGAGTAAATATAGCGGAAGACTTACAATAACATAGTTTACAAACCATTTGTTTCAAACCATACAACTAAGTTCGATTAATAATACAAAACAAAGTAGTGGAGTGGTATTATAATATATTACAAAACACACAATTTAAGCTGCCCTGCCCAAGGACCACACATTTACTTATCGTCATCACAAGGAACAACCGTCATGCAGCACGATCCAAAACAGATCTGCTCATGAGCCTCACCTACAACAAGGGTCAATGAACCCTGAGTACAAAAGTACTCAACAAGACTTAATCGAAATAAAACTGATAGAACTCAGGAATGCAGGCTCATGGGATTCAAGGTATGGCTTTAACAATAATCAAAGTTCTTTTGCGTAAAAGCACTTTAATAAAATTCTTTATATCAACATCTAGAACTTCATAAGATCATATACAAAGCTGACACGATCCGTAATGAGATCATGAAACTTCATATCCAACACTTTCCCGAACCATTCACAAATTCTAGTTACTTATTACTACGATGATGAACAGAGAAGTGAGTCTCCATAACCGAGGAGCATCGACGATTCGAACCGATTAAAACCCAGCTGGGGATTCCAGACCACACGACATATGCAGGTCCCCGACCTACATATACCAACCTATTCTCGGGTCCTCTAAAGACAAGAACGGGTTCGCGCCACCCGAGAATATAGTACTCCACCAATCCAGCCCAATGCCACGTGGGTACACGCTATTCCCGCCATCTCTCCACTCCCAGTGCACGAGTAGTCATTCTTGAAATAGAATAACCAAGTTAAGGCTTACCAGAGTATGTGGTTAGTACTACAAAGTCTCACCGCACACAGTTCAACAACGGTACGGACCTTAACCGACATAGATGGAAAGAATCCGCTCACAAGACCTCCATGTCTTGTAGCTCACACACACTGAGTCTGTCCGGTCTAGATTTATTACTCCACATGCTCGTATCACATGATAACATAAGTAACTAAAGTTCCATTTAAAACTTGCAGATGATACGTAATCACCCGACTTTGATCTATCTAAGCATGGCTAAGCATAACTAGACATTTATGACGTAAAACTGGTAACAAGGTATATACGGAAAAACAATGTTGGTAATGCATCAATTAGGCTTTTACTTAACTCTTAATCACTCGATGCAGTAAAGAAAAGCAAAAGCGAAATTAATTTGTAAAACACAAGGTAGGGTTGTATGCATCCGGGGCTTGCCTTCGTTGACGGAAAAGTCCGGTTCCTAAGACGTTCCACAAGTATTCGATCTGACCTCAACAGACGGAATAACCTCCTCCGCAACTTGATTAACTACCATGTGTTCACCTTCGTTCACTACACGTAGTAACAATGCCATGTTTAACATGATGCGAAATACGAAACATGATGCTCGATGATGGATGCAAAAATTAACAACTTGAATATAACTTTCCTTCGCGGTACAGTTACAAGTTAAACTAACTAAACCTTTCCGGAATACTAACATCAATTGCCAAAGATCATTACCAACTAATGACCCAAGGATATCACTCAATCAAAAATTCAAACAAAACCTAAATCACTAAAGGTTACTATTTGCTTTTATGAATTAATTAATTAAGAATTATGAAATAAATCAACTTGTTCCAATTGACCTCAAAATTTTTGTAAATGTTCATCACATGATAACTAAGTGGCAAAACAATTTTCATAATTTTTGGACAATTAAATAAGCCTAGAAAAATCATGGAAATCCATTTATTAATAAATTGAGCAATTTTCATCACATTCAAAAAGTGCTGAAAAATAACATTTCATATTTTTCTTAAATAATATACATCATAGAGATGTCACACAAAAATTTTCATAATTTTTGGAGCCCTAAATAAATCTACACAAAAATAACAAATTACATCACTATTCATTCAAATCTGAAAATAGAAAAATTCCATTTGAACGCTGAGTCACTGACAACTTGACCCCACCTGTCATCCCCAACCTCTGGCTTGACCGCGGCGACACGCTCGCTGACCGGCGAATTCTCGCCGCCGGTGAGACCAACGACGATGGTGAAAGCACCGCCACGTCCCCTACACTACTACGCTTCGACTGGTGGCAAAAACAAGACCAAACACTGACTGGACCAAGCACATCGACGACCATGGCGGGCACGATGGCACGGCCGCGCTACACCGGTGACACAAGTGCGGTAGAGGTTAAACACTTAGTACAGAAGGGTTCAGCACCTCACCCCGAACACGACTGAGCAACGAGCAGGGTCGGAGGAGCAACGAAGATGCTGGTCGACATTCCGAGTAGGCACGGCGGAGCAGACCGTCGTCGGTGGTGATGCTCCGGTAGCTGTGGTGGTCAAAATGAGAAATCAATGGGTCATAGAGTACCACGGCATCGTGGCAAAGCTGAAGCAAGACTCAGCAGGGGCAGAGGCGCACCGTGGAGCTCTGGCCACGGCGAAGTGCTTGCGACGGGGATGTTGCCGGCCACGAGGAAGAAGAGTGCGCAGAGCAGTTTTCCGGTGAACTCAAGCAACAAAAGTGGGTCGGTTGGGTGCGCAAGGAGCAGGCGGAACTATTGAGCGCTACGCTGCGACGGCATAGGCGCTAGTTCGACGGTGGGAGCTCGTCGGAGATGAGCAAGGCGACGGGAAAACAGAGGAGGAGGAAACGGCAAGGACGACGACGGCTCAGGTTATAAAGGATGGCCAAGAAGCTCAAGGAAGCCACGACGACTCCATTTCCCTCGCCAGCGCGACGCCCAGACGGCCACGCGCGCGACAGGAAGCAAGCCGAAGGATCGCCGGCAATGTAGCTAAGGCGGTGAACACTGTTCATCAATATTACAGAATTGCCATTCATTTTAAAATCCAAATTACTCCCAAATTTGTATAACAACTCAAAAATCTCCAAAAATAAAAGTTGTTCAAAATCAAAAGTTCTACAACTTTGCTTTTATAACCAACCCCTAATTCGGTATATATTTTGAAATGAACTTTTGAATTCAAATAGGGGACATTTAAGGAATTTTGCCTTTTCAATTAACTTCAAATTTTACTCAACAACTTGGAAAACTCCAAAAACAAACTTTGTACAACTCAACAAGCCCTACAATTTTTCTTTAAGGCTTAACCCCAAAATGTGCTTTGATTTTGAAATAGGTTTTCAGGGTAGGGTTTAAATATTGAAAATCAGGATTTTCGGAATTTCAAATCAATACAAAGATTTCGAACTTGATTCAAACAATACCAAGCAATACTTATAACATAAATGTAAACTTGTTTTAGTGAATGCATATCAAAGTTTGCAATATGACCAATGCCTTGCAATGCATATGATGATATGTCTAGTTTTTAATACTTAAACACCCGGGGTGTTACAATCCTTCCCCCTAAAAGAAATCTCGCCCCGAGATTCAAAGCCATAGGGTAAGTAATGGAAAAGGAAATGTGTCAATCCAAAAACATCCAATTCTTATCCATAAAACAACTGAGGTTCCGTTACAAAACATAATTTGTAACAACCGAGCTCAACTAACAGTACTCTATTCTATAATGACGCAAGAAACTCTGGAAACTTTTCTAACAAGTAATCTTCTGATTCCCAAGTAGCTTCCTCTTTTGAATGTTGATTCCATTGTATCTTATAGAACTTTATTGTCCTCCTTCGAGTAACACGATCTTTCTGATCCAACACTCGGATAGGATATTTTGAATAGGTCAGATCTGGTTCAAGTTCCACTCCTTCAACGTAACAGAACCGACCAAATCATAAGAACGTAAGTACAAAAACAATCACCGAAGCGATCAAATTCCTGTACTTAAGCTCCCATAATCCCGGTAGTCCGGAAATCACGAAGGATTTCAACCAACTCTCAACATACAAACCAAGATCGTAGTGATTCAACACAACACATCATCCATTACAACATTTCATAATAAGCATTCGGATTACATCCATCAGAGTTTAAATAGAATATTACAAACCAAGTTTGAGTGTGCGGAAGCAACATAGTTTAGTACAAAACATCATGGTTTTCAAATACATTGCCAAGTCTGAGTCATGTCCCACAAAAGCATTATCAGGTACGAGAACTAGTAGAGACCACGCCTAATGGTCTAGTCTTCATCCCTAGCTGGGAGAAGGCAGTACTTGCAGCAACCAAAGTAGAACTGGTCATCTACAACAGGTGGGAGATAAACCCTGAGTACGAGAAGGTACTCAGCTAGACTTACCCGCCAAAACCAGAAATAAAAGACACCAAGGATCATGCAAGGCTTTTCAGGTGGGCTAGCTTGACACAGTTGCATAAAAGAGCTTATGATTATAGTAACCAATTTAAACTTAGCATCAAGCTTAACATCATTTACATGTCCACTAGATTAGCACCTGTACTAGAGCACTCACTTATTAGGAGCAAACAATATTAACCATAGCAGGTATAATAAGGTTGTCATCATCATATCCTCATTTTCGAACCATTATGTCATTTAGTGTATCTACTTTGGAGATAAGCCCGTCAAGTTCTCACTAACCGAGAGAGACGGCGACTCGAATCGAATTACAACTCAGCTGAGGGGGTATTCCTAACTCTCACCCTGGCATACTTAGCAAGGGTAGCCGTGGGTCACCTTTGGAACAACTCAGGAACCAAATTCATGGGTTCGATCAGCGTCAACACTCTCAGGGATTACCCTTCTGCCAGGACGATCAAGACTTTTAAATCACCTACCCTTGGACTCACGCCTACGGCTCCCTTCCGAGGCGCACTTTATACTTATCGACTCCCGGCCTGAGGTGAGCTACTCGACTTCACGGTCGGTCATCGGACATGGCCAACTAAGAGAGAGGCATGCATTCAACATGAACAGGAAAGGCTCCAAGAATCAGTCCTTAAGCGACACAAACGGAGTCACTGCAAACCGGCAAGCCTCCGTCCGGTCTTCATTTCAAATTAAGACTGGTTCTTTTCCATGATAGCAAATATAGCCAACCATGCCACATGTATATTCCTATATCTCGTAGGTGACAGGAAATCACCCGACTTCTACCACGTTTAAGCAGGGCTAAGCACTACACAAGCCTGAGCTACATAGGATTCAGGGTAACAATATCTGGACAAGGATTGGGTAATCAATGCAGCAATTGTTTGCATCCAACACCTAAACTTAATGCAACAATATATATATGTAACAATAATACTGTAACTGCATTTTGGAAATTAGGAGGCTTAATATGCTCTGGGGCTTGCCTTTCACAAAGTTGCACGGACGGTGATCCGGGCACTCAACGGCGACCTCGTCTGGCACTTCTCCTGAAGGCTGCACCTCCTGAACCTCCGGTGTCGGCTGCTGCTGCTGCTCGCTCAGTTCCTCGAATTCTAGCAGTGTTACTCCCTCCGGTACACCTATTGCATGCCGATGCACGAGATAAATATCATGGATGCATAAGGAATGACATGATGCTCATGATGAATGAATCACAGTAAGTGTTTACGAAAGCATCACTGGACACTCGTTTACCGAGTAAGACTAGCCCTATTCAAATCACTTTAAAACAGGTATCTAACTTAACTTGAAGAACAAGATCAACTTACCTAACTTGCATAACCTAAGATAAAGATGCTCATCTTCAGTTAAAGGCCTAACACCTAGGAACATTACCACAAACTTAGAAATAGTAAAGGCATACATAAATCAACATTTAAAGTTTCATATGCACACAAGTAGTCCCTTAATTCAATCACAACAAGAGTTATACAAATCTAAATGACTTGCATGAGGACATTCTAGAAAGCTTATGAAATTCTCTACAAATCATTTGTAAACATCAAGGCATGATTCTTACGTTAATCAAATCGAATTCCAGTAAACCTAGAATCTATTCAGGAATGACAGGGTTACTAAATTAATTATTTAATGATGATGCAAAAGCATAATTGGACCAAGCCAAGTTAACCAACTTGTTGCACATACCAGAGAAACACTAGAAAGTATAGTGCCAACTTCTAAATAAATTATTTAATATCCTTTTCACATTTATTTAGTTAATTAGGTGATTAAAGCAATATATAGTAAAACTATTCATAAAAATCTACAAAAATTACAATAGCTATCTCATGCTTCACATAGACTACCATAAAAATCTCAAAGCCATTGGGCAAGCAGAACTTGTTGTACCCAAAATAATAGGTGGCATGCCTATTTTTAGCATATTTAGGAAACCCTAATGAAAAGTGTCAAGCAACAGATTTCACATTTTTCCTAGCATCATTCTAGCATAAGAACCTTACTCACCAAATTTTACCTATACTGGATCTATAGAAAAATTATGAAAATTCACACAAGATCCACCTATTGATAAAAAGAAATTCTATAACTCAAAAACTACACATGCAACAGCTCTAAAATTTTAACCAAAGATTCTACTAAGCAATAATATATTACCCACAAAATTTCATCATTTTTGGACCACAGAAACTCAAGATAAAATTCAAACATTTTGCATGTATCCAAAAACACATTTCAAAGTCCTATTTAATTCATCAAGAATTTCTAAAACATGTGCTCATATAATATTTTTATTAAATACTAGACAATACTAAGAACTCAACAAAATTAGAACCATAACATTTGGATCTATATACTAGGAAATACATATTTTTGAATATCAACACAAATCTGTGAAATAATAAAGCAAAACAAAATAAGGAAACAAATCACAGCCACTGTTGGGCCAGCCCGAAGGAACGGCGGCCCATGACGCGTGCGCAAGCGGCCCAGTCACTCGGCGCGGCCCAGGCTGGCTGCCTCCTCAGCAGCGGCGACTGACAAAGGGACCCGCGTGTCAGTGAGAGAAATAGGGGAGCGAAGGAAGACGACGGCGCAACTCGCCGCCGGTGGCTCCTCCGGCGAAGGCAACGGTGCCAACGTGTTCGCCTCACCCAAGCAGACATAGGGGAACCATCTATTGTAGCTAATGACGCAGCTAGAGGGGGTGGCGATGGCCACGGCGGTGCTCGGCCATGGCATGGCCGGCTCCGACAATGCTACGGCGTCGCGGCCCCTAACGGTGACCCTACGAGCTTCCTCAGTGCTCCTTAGACCTAGCGCGAGGCAGAGGAGGGGATGGGAGGGTCATGGTGGCGGTTGTCCGCGTGGAGCAACAATGCCAGCGAGGTCAGCCATGGGGGCGGTGGAAGAACAGCGACGATTCGCCCTTACCGAGGCTCGATTGGACCGACGATGAGGTGGAGAAGGTAGAGAAGACTACGGCGAGGCTACAGGCGGATTGGGCAACGCGTTTTCGTGGTGGCGAGCGCGCACGACGATGGCGACGTGCGGTCGGCAATGGTGGACTGCTTGAGCTCGCTTGCAGCGCGTGGTGGAGGCGAAGAAATGAGAACTAGAGCGGGCGAGTGCGTCGGGCAGGCGCGCGGGGTGCTCAAGACATGGCTGGCCGTGCCAGGGCGTCCACGGCGCGTGGCCTGCACGCTCAGGCAAGCAGCGATGGGTGGCTCCACGCAGCATTGTCTTTCTGAACCGGTCGGCCACGTTCACTGAACGTTTTCTGAAAACGCGATTCAGAGATCATCGACGGTGACTGATAGAGCGAGTTTGACGGTGATTTGCTCCTAAACCGTGATGATTTAGATCATGCCATAGTTAACAAAATTGATCATCTATATGTGAACTACAACTCTTATCATAGGAGCTCGAGCTGGTTTGGCTTTGTTAGGGAGATACAAGTCTCCAAACATTGGTACGCGAAACTGTACTTCACTTTAGGACTTAGAAAATTTGCTAAGTATGAAATCAGCATGGACATGTGACTTGTGGGCCATGTTTGAGCATGTTCCACACATTTTCATGAGTTGGTCATAAAACAACTTTTGTTCTTTGATAAATTAGCTACAACTTTGGTAAAGAGTGCACAGCCATGCAAGGTTTCTAAGTTGGTCTTTTGAATCAGTCAAACTATGAGGCTCTGGAGTCAATTCAAGTTAAACCTCCACTTGAGGGCATTTTGGTCATTTTGATCTTCATGAACAATGTCCCAACAAGTAACCTAAGTGTAGTTAAGGTGTAATAGACCATGATCAACCACTTTACAAAATTGTTATACCACTTCTAAAGATCACATGTGATAAAGCAATTAAAACAAGCAATTCATTCATATGTTTCAATTCCATGTTTCACATGTTTCATGACCTTGTGGTTATTTTATACTTGTCATATTACTACCATGTTAGCATGTTTCAAAGTATGAGAATTTCATGTTACATTCACATGTTGCACTACTACCATTCTAAGCAATCAAGCATGAAACACACACAATTGAAAATGTTGCATATGCATGTTTTAGTAACAATGACATGCTGAGATAGATGATGCACATGTTTATGAAATGAAATGCAATTAGTGGAAGCCAAACACCTAGGGTGTTACAGCCTTCCCCCCTTAGAAAAATCTCGTCCCAAGATTTGGAAAGCGTACCAATTAGTATAGAAAGCTGGATAGTTTTCCTTTAAATAATCTTCCCGCTCCCAGGTTGCATCACGTTCACTATGATTACTCCAAACTACCTTGTATAATTTAACTACTCGCGTACGAGTCACTCTTTCTTGAGTATCCAGAACTTGCACGGGCTTTTCCTCATAAGAAAGATCAGATTTCAAGTTGACTTTCCTTGTTGCTATTCTTTCCTCGGGAATACGAAGACACTTCTTCAGCTGAGACACATGGAATACCGGGAATATAGCTCCCATTTCATGGGGTAGATCGAGCTTATATGCTACTCTTCCACTTTTCTCGATAATGCGGTAAGGTCCAACATATCAAGGCTCAAGCTTCCTTTTAATTCCAAAACGCTTTACTCCTTTCATAGGGGATACCTTCAGATAAACATGATCACCTACTTCAAACTCAATAGGTTTTCTTCTCTTGTCAGCATAGCTCTTTTGTCTAGCCTGTGCGGCAGTCATATTCTTCTGTATAGTTCGGACTTGCTCTTTGGCTTCTTTTACAAAATCAATACCATAAAATCTTCTTTCTCTGGGTTCCACCTAGTTCAAAGGAGTTCTACACTTGCGGCCATAAAGAGCTTCAAAAGGAGCCATTTTGATACTCTCTTGATAACTGTTGTTATAAGAGAATTCAACGAGAGGTAACCAGTCCTCCCAAGAACCTTTGCAAGAGATAAGACAAGCTCTAAGCATGTCCTCAAGAATTTGATTAACACGCTCTGTCTGTCCTGATGTTTGTGGATGGTAGGCAGAACTGCGGATTAAATGAGTGCCAAGATTCTGATGTAAGCACTCCCAAAAGCGAGCTGTGAATTACGGTCCTCTATCAGAAACAATGGATTTAGGTACCCCATGGAGACATACCACTTGTTGAAAATAAATCTCAGCATAATTGTGAGGGTGATAGGTAGACTTGACCAGAATAAAGTGAGCAGATTTAGTTAGACGATCTACGATAACCCAGATGGAATCACAACCCTTTTTGGTAGTGGGTAATCCAACAATAAAATCCATGCTAATTTCTTCCCACTTCCAGCCAGGAATAGAGAGTGGCTGCAATAATCCGGGCCTTATGTGAATAGCCTTGACTCTGCAACAGTTATCACACCTTGCCACGTAAGCTGCAATTTCTTTCTTCATCTTGGTCCACCAATAATACAGCTTGAGATCTTGATACATTTTACTGCTACCATGATGGATGGACAATTTAGAAGAATGGGCTTCAGCCATAATTTGATTTCTAAGTTCTTTGTCTTTGGGTACCACAAGCCTATCATTAAACCAGAGAATTCCCTTGTCATCAACCCTAAAGTGCTTGGTATCTTTCTCTTTCATCTTCCGCTTGATGTGAAACACACCCACATCAGTCTTCTGGAGTTCGATAATTCGACTTCTAAGAGAGCAATCCACAGTGATATTGTGGAGTACTACAGGATGAAGGAGGTGTGATAGATGAAAGTCTTCACTAACTAAGGAATTGCAATGGGCCTTTCTGCTTAAGGCATCAGCAACCACATTTGCCTTACTAGGATGGTAGTGCACTTGAAGGTTGTAGTCTTTGATTAATTCTAACCATCGGCGTTGACGCATGTTCAACTTGGGTTGAGTAAAGATGTACTTCAGGCTTTTATGGTCAGTATAGATGTTGCACACATTACCCAGCAAGTAATGTCTCCAAATTTTTAGGGCATGAACAACTGCGGCTAGCTCTAAGTCATGGGTAGGATAGTTCACTTCATGCTTTCGAAGCTGGCGCGAAGCATAAGCAATTACTCGGCCCTCCTACATTAGAACACATCCCAAACCGGTGCCACATGCGTCACAGTAGACATCAAAAGGCTTCTCGATGTCAGGTTGTGCCAATACAGGAGCAGAGGTTAGTAAGGTCCGTAAAGTGTGGAAAGCATCTTCACACTTTGGAGTCCACACAAACTTCTCATCTGTTTGAAGCAGTTGAGTCATGGGCTTGGCGATTTTTGAGAAATCCGGGATAAAGCGACGATAGTAGCCAGCCAAACCCAGGAAACTTCGGACTTCTATGACCGTAGTAGGTGCCTTCCACTCTAGGACTTCTTGCACCTTAGTAGGGTCAACTGAAATTCCATCACCAGATAACACATGACCTAGAAAAGGTATCTTGTTCAACCAGAATTCGCACTTGCTGAACTTAGCATAAAGCTGGTTGTCACGTAACCGAGTTAGAACAATTCTCAGATGTTCAACATGCTCTTCTTCATTCTGAGAATATACCAGGATATCATCAATGAACACGACGACAAACTTGTCCAATTTTGGCATGAATACAGAATTCATTAGGTACATAAAGTGTGCCAGAGCATTGGTCAACCCAAAGGACATGACGAGGTATTCGAACAAGCCATAACGAGTAGAGAAAGCTGTCTTTGGTATATCTTCAGGACGAATTTTGATCTGATGGTAGCCAGACCTCAAATCGATCTTGGAGAATACCTTAGCTTTGGAGAGCTGATCAAACAGAATATCGATGCGAGGAAGAGGGTATTTGTTCTTGATAGTCACAGCATTAAGGGGGCGATAATCCACGCACATGCGCAACGATTCGTCCTTCTTCTTCACAAAGATGGCCGGACAACCCCAAGGAGATGAACTAGGCCGAATCAAACCTTTCTTTAATAGCTCATTCAACTGACTCTTCAGCTCAGCCAACTCATTGGGCGGCATTCTATAGGCCTTCGAGAAATAGGAGCCGTACCCGGAATGAGTTCTATCTTGAATTCTACATCATGGTCCGGAGGTAATCCAGGCAAGTCATCAGGGAAGACATCTGGAAACTCACAGACAACCGGTAGATCCTCAATGGCTTTGGCTAGGGTAGCATTGGCTGTATTGTGGATAGAGATATCACGAGGTAACTGCACTAGAAAACCCTTCTTATCCATAGGATCCCTCAACATTACCACATGGGTTGATGTATCGATCAACACTCCATTCCCGCTCATCCACTTCATTCCTAGGATTACATCGATTCCTACCCCCGGTAGTACTACAAGATCTGTAAGGAACTCTCGATCCCCAATCTCAAGCTTTACATCTTTTACTACTTGGTTAGTCAGGATATTATTTCCAGCAGCACTAATACAATACCCACCCTTGACAATTATAATCACATTCATATTATGCTTAGATGCAAAAGTAGAACTCACAAAGGAATGTGAAGCACCCGAATCAAAGAGCACCACTGCAGGGTGATCATTAACGAGGAACTTACTAGCGGTGACCACTTCACCAGCAGGAATTTCCTCCACTGTAGTGTAGTGAACACGCCCCTGATGGACGTTTCCTTGAGCATTCTTGGGAGGATAGGGACACTTATTAGCCCAATGACCAGGCTGGTTACAGTTCTAGCACGGCCTATTTGCTGGTGGTGCATTGGAGCTGCCTTGCCCAGAGGTATTCTTTGGCAAGGAAATTGTGTACCCCTTGCGGAAACCAGTTTTAGCTTGATTCTTCTTCTGAGGTGGGCGGTACCGGACATTAGCATTGGGTGGACGGTACTGGGTCTTGGATACCATTGGAGCCTTAGACTGAGAAGCACCAGCCTCAAAATTTTTTTTACGGATCTTGGAAGCAGCATATATCTTATCATTATTCTCCTGAGTCAGGGTGTCACTGATAAACTCATTGAAGGTGACACACTTGCAGTTGCCCATAGACTTCATCAGTTTAGGGGAAAGTCCCCTCTTGAAGCTAGCTATTCTCTTGGCATTAGTATCGACGAACTCAGGAGCATACCTCGCTAGGTTGTTGAATGCCTGGAAGTATTCATTAAGACTCTTGTTGCCTTGGGTTAGCTTCATAAACTCAGTATGCTTAATGGCCATGAGACCAGGAGGGATAAAGTGTCCCCTGAAAGCTGCCTGGAACTGGTCCCAAACTATCTCAATGTTAGCAGGGAAGGTGGTCCTATGATGGGTCCACCAGATGCCTGCGGGGCCTTGGAGCTGGTGTCCTGCATACGAGGCCTTCATTCCTTCAGTCAAACGGAGCAATCCAAACCTTTGCTCTATCGTGCTCAACCATTCATCAGCTTGTAATGGTTCTTCTGCCTCACAAAAGATAGGAGGCTTTGTGTCCATGAAGTCCTTAAAGCTGTTGTACTGGTTTGGCTCGGGTCCCTGGCGGACATGCCGATCATCACGGTTAGCCATATGGCGCATAGCCTCAGCTAGCATGCGCTGACTTTCCACGACTGTCTGCATTAGCTCAGCTGGTGTGGGCGGTGGAGGAGGTGGTTGTTCCTCATCTCCCATGCTACGACCGCGACGAAGGTTATAAGCCATCTGCAAAATGTATAGCCAATGAGCACTGACGATGTGGAAACTTTTGTAGATGAATTGTATAATTATGCCAAACTAAGTCCGTTGGAGAGAATACATTTATATAATCAACAGAGGCACAATCATTCATCACAATCACATAACTCATCAAGTGCGTCAATTAACACATAAATGCGATGAATTTAACCAACAATCGAGATCCATAGACCGCAAAGACGAAATTCATCAAAAGCTCACATACGAGGGGCATAACACATTCGATAGGTTACATCGAAGCCATAGAGGTTCCAAACTTACATCAAGGGTAACATAGGGTTCGATATTACATCCCAACGATTAACTTGATACAAAGCTACTCGTTCATGCATGAGGATCAACAAAAGACTAGCTCTAGCGCATTAGCTAAGTAGTAAGCTAAACTACGCATCGTACTCGGAGTCAGTGTCGAAGATCTCTCCTCCATCTTCATCACTAGCAGGCTCTAACTCCTCATCTTCCTCCTCATCAGGTGGAACGTCCTCAGGTCCATTGACCTCCATGTCATCATCACCTTCAGCCATGATGACACCAGAGCCCATCTCATCCTCATTGTCATTCTCAACATCAGGGGGTAGGAGAGGGTGAAGCTGATTGTGTAACAGGTGAACCTCCTCATGGAGATTGTCATTGTACTCCTCGGCAACTGCCAACTGCTGCTCTAGCTCCATCTATCGTGCTCTCAACACATTCTCTTCGTGCCAGGCTTCATTCCGTTGGTTCATCACATGAATCAACATGCGTTCACAGTTGCGGTGAGCAACTGTCAACCTCTGAACCTCAAGGGTCTCTTGGTCCCTTTCCTGTGTTACTTGCTCCAAATGGTGTTGAGCCGCATTCCTCTCAGCAGTCACCCGAGCCAGCTCTGTCCTTAGCCTTTCTGCCTCAGTAGGCTCAGGACGGGGCTCACGAGGAGCTAAACGGTGATGAGGCGCCCTGCCTCCAGCGGACTTGCGAGCAGTGCATTTCGTGCGTGCCATCTGTAGCAAAAAGTTGTAACGTAAGGGGAGAATCATTTAAGGGATACGAAATTTAATTAGTCAGGACAATCAAATTTCAAGGGAGGGAATAATGCAAGAAATGCCATGTATGCTTGAACATGATGCATGCACGATCCGTACGTCCTCACAAACCTAGAAAAAATTTAAAGGCTAGCGAAATATACGGTGGCATACATACGTTCTCTCGTATATGGTAGCTAGTCGATCTACAACAATACGTTGTTAGTGTACCTGCAGAAAATTTCATTTTAGCCCAGTAATTTCCCAAAATGCATAAAAAGCAAGCAGTAAACTAAATACTTTCATACATGCATCCCCTGATGCATATACTCTAGTATCACAGCTACCCGTCAGAGATACCCACATTTAAGTACTCTCATAGATACATGATTGAACATGTAAGTATGCGAGCAACCACAACTACTCTCCCCTAGACCGACGGTTGGATGGTCATGCTCTCACAACTCTCCACTTACCAGAGCGTAGAGGTATTTGGATCCATACATTACCACCCAAGCGGATGGCATCCATACAATAGCACGCTGTATGGACGATGAAATGGAACAAGCAGGAACCCCCCCCCCAAGTTAGTACTTTAATAAGCCACCTAAGAGTCCTTATTCGGGCATAAGGGATATGACCACTGGCAATACTTAGTGTTTAATTTAGGATTTTCACAAATACTTTTGTTTTAAATACACAAATGACATGTTTAGTGTTGAATCTTGCTCTGATGCCAGCTATAACAGAACCGACCAAATCATAAGAACGTAAGTACAAAAACAATCACCGAAGCGATCAAATTCCTGTACTTAAGCTCCCATAATCCCGGTAGTCCAGAAATCACGAAGGATTTCAACCAACTCTCGACATACAAACCAAGATCGTAGTGATTCAACACAACACATCATCCGTTACAACATTTCATAATAAGCATTCGGATTACATCCATTAGAGTTTAAATAGAATATTACAAACCAAGTTTGAGTGTGCGGAAGCAACATAGTTTAGTACAAAACATCATGGTTTTCAAATACATTGCCAAGTCTGAGTCATGTCCCACAAAAGCATTATCAGGTACGAGAACTAGTAGAGACCACATCCAATGGTCTAGTCTTCATCCCCAGCTAGGAGAAGGCAGTACTTGCAGCAACCAAAGTAGAACTGGTCATCTGCAATAGGTGGGAGATAAACCCTGAGTACGAGAAGGTACTCAGCTAGACTTACCCGCCAAAACCAGAAATAAAAGACACCAAGGATCATGCAAGGCTTTTCAGGTGGGCTAGCTTGACACAGTTGCATAAAAGAGCTTATGATTATAGTAACCAATTTAAACTTAGCATCAAGCTTAACATCATTTACCTGTCCACTAGATTAGCACTTGTACTAGAGCACTCACTTATTAGGAGCAAACAATATTAACCATAGCAGGTATAATAAGGCTATCGTCATCATATCCTCATTTCTGAACCATTATGTCATTTAGTGTATCTACTTTGGAGATAAGCCCGTCAAGTTCTCACTAACCGGGAGAGACGGCGACTCGAATCGAATTACAACTTAGCTGAGGGGGTATTCCTAACTCTCACCCTGGCATACTTAGCAAGGGTAGCCATGGGTTACCTTTGGAACAACTCAGGAACCAAATTCATGGGTTCGATCAGCGCCAGCACTCTCAGGGATTATCCTTCTGCCAGGACAATCAGGACTTTTCAATCACCTGCCCTTGGACTCACGCCTACGGCTCCCTTCCGATGCGCACTTTATACTTATCGACTCCCGGCCTGAGGTGAGCTACTCGGCTTCGCGGTCGGTCATCGGACACGGCCAACTAAGAGAGAGGCATGCGTTCAACATGAACAGGAAAGGCTCCAAGAATCAGTCCTTAAGCGACACAGACGGAGTCACTGCAAACCGGCAAGCCTCCGTCCGGTCTTCATTTCAAATTAAGACTGGTTCTTTTCCACGATAGCAAATATAGCCAACCGTGCCACATGTATATTCCTATATCTCACAGGTGACAGGAAATCACCCGACTTCTACCGCGTTTAAGCAGGGCTAAGCACTACACGAGCCTGAGCTACATAGGATTCAGGGTAACAATATCTGGACAAGGATTAGGTAACCAATGCAGCAATTGTTTGCATCCAACACCTAAACTTAATGCAACAATATATATATGTAACAATAATACTGTAACTGCATTTCAGAAATTAGGAGGCTTAATATGCTCCGGGGCTTGCCTTTCACAAAGTTGCACGGACGGTGATCCGAGCACTCAACGGCGACCTCGTCTGGCACTTCTCCTGAAGGCTGCACCTCCTGAACCTCCGGTGTCGGCTGCTGCTGCTCGCTCAGTTCCTCGAATTCCAGCAGTGTTACTCCCTCCGGTACACCTATTGCATGCCGATGCACGAGATAAATATCATGGATGCATAAGGAATGACATGATGCTCATGATGAATGAATCACAGTAAGTGTTTATGAAAGCATCACTGGACACTCGTTTACCGAGTAAGACTAGCCCTATTCAAATCACTTTAAAACAGGTATCTAACTTAACTTGAAGAACAAGATCAACTTACCTAACTTGCATAACCTAAGATAAAGATGCTCATCTTCAGTTAAAGGCCTAACACCTAGGAACATTACCACAAACTTAGAAATAGTAAAGGCATACATAAATCAACATTTAAAGTTTCATATGCACACAAGTAGTCCCTTAATTCAATCACAACAAGAGTTATACAAATCCAAATGACTTGCATGAGGATATTCTGGAAAGCTTATGAAATTCTCTACAAATCATTTGTAAACATCAAGGCATGATTCTTACGTTAATCAAATCAAATTCCAGTAAACCTAGAATCTATCCAGGAATGACAGGGTTACTAAATTAATTATTTAATGATGATGCAAAAGCATAATTGGACCAAGCCAAGTTAACCAACTTGTTGCACATACTAGAGAAACACTAGAAAGTATAGTGCCAACTTCTAAATAAATTATTTAATATCCTTTTCACATTTATTTTGTTAATTAGGTGATTAAAGCAATATATAGTAAAACTATTCATAAAAATCTACAAAAATTACAGTAGCTATCTCATGCTTCACATAAACTACCATAAAAATCTCAAAGCCATTGGGCAAGCAGAACTTGTTGTACCCAAAATAACAGGTGGCATGCCTATTTTTAGCATATTTAGGAAACCCTAATGAAAAGTGTCAAGCAACAGATTTCACATTTTTCCTAGCATCATTCTAGCATAAGAACCTTACTCACCAAATTTTACCTATACTGGATCTATAGAAAAATTATGAAAATTCACACAAGATCCACCTATTGATAAAAAGAAATTCTATAACTCAAAAACTACACATGCAACAGCTCTGAAATTTTAACCAGAGATTCTACTAAGCAATAATATATTACCCACAAAATTTCATCATTTTTGGACCACAAAAACTCAAGATAAAATTCAAACAAGTTTGCATGTATCCAAAAACACATTTCAAAGTCCTATTTAATTCATCTAGAATTTCTAAAACATGTGCTCATATAATATTTTTATTAAATACTAGACAATACTAGGAACTCAACAAAATTAGAACCATAACATTTGGATCTATATATTAGGAAATACATATTTTTGAATATCAACACAAATCTATGAAATAATAAAGCAAAACAAAATAAGGAAACAAATCACAGCCACTGTTGGGCCGGCCCGAAGGAACGGCGGCCCATGACGAGTGCGCAAGCAGCCTAGTCACTCGGCGTGGCCCAGGCTGGCTGCCTCCTTAGTAGCGGTGACTGACAAAGGGACCCACGTGTCAGTGAGAGAAACAGGGGAGCGAAGGAAGACGACGGCGCAACTCGCCGTCGGTGGCTCCTCCGGCGAAGGCAACGGTGCCAACGTGTTCGCCTCACCCAAGCGGACATAGGGGAACCATCTATTGCAGCTAATGACGCAGCTAGAGGGGGTGGCGATGGCCACGGCGGCGCTCGGCCATGGCATGGCCGGCTCCGACGATGCTACGGCGTCGCGGCCCCTAACGGTGACCCTATGAGCTTCCTCAGTGCTCCTTAGACCTAGCGCGAGGCAGAGGAGGGGATGGGAGGGTCACGGTGGCGGTTGTCCGCGTGGAGCAACAATGCCGGCGAGGTCAGCCATGGGGGCGGTGGAAGAACAGCGACGATTCGCCCTTACCGAGGCTCGATTGGACCGACGGTGAGGTGGAGAAGGTAGAGAAGACTACGGTGAGGCTACAGGCGGACTAGGCAACGCGTTTTCATGGTGGCGAGCGCGCACGACGATGGCGACATGCGGTCGGCAATGGCGGACTGCTTGAGCTCGCTTGCAGCGCGTGGTGGAGGCGAAGAAATGAGAACTGGAGCGGGCGAGTGCGTCGGGCAGGCGCGCGGGGTGCTCAAGACGCGGCTGGCCGTGCCAGGGCGTCCACGGCGCGTGGCCTGCACGCTCAGGCGAGCAGTGATGGGTGGCGCCACATGGCATCGTCTTTCTGAACCGGTCGGCCACGTTCACTGAACGTTTTCTGAAAACGCGATTCAGAGATCATCGACGGTGACTGACAGAGCGAGTTTGACGGTGATTTGCTCCTAAACCGTGATGATTTAGATCATGCCATAGTTAACAAAATTGATCATCTATATGTGAACTACAACTCTTATCATAGGAGCTCGAGCTGGTTTGGTTTTGTTAGGGAGATACAAGTCTCCAAACATTGGTACGCGAAACTGTACTTCACTTTAGGACTTAGAAAATTTGCTAAGTATGAAATCAGCATGGACATGTGACTTGTGGGCCATGTTTGAGCATGTTCCACACATTTTCATGAGTTGGTCATAAAACAACTTTTGTTCTTTGATAAATTAGCTACAACTTTGGTAAAGAGTGCACAGCCATGCAAGGTTTCTAAGTTGGTCTTTTGAATCAGTCAAACTGTGAGGCTCTGGAGTCAATTCAAGTCAAACCTCCACTTGAGGGCATTTTGGTCATTTTGATCTTCATGAACAATGTCCCAACAAGTAACCTAAGTGTAGTTAAGGTGTAATAGACCATGATCAACCACTTTACAAAATTGTTATACCACTTCTAAAGATCACATGTGATAAAGCAATTAAAACAAGCAATTCATTCATATGTTTCAATTCCATGTTTCACATGTTTCATGACCTTGTGGTTATTTTATACTTGTCATATTACTACCATGTTAGCATGTTTCAAAGTATGAGAATTTCATGTTACATTCACATGTTGCACTACTACCATTCTAAGCAATCAAGCATGAAACACACACAATTGAAAATGTTGCATATGCATGTTTCAGTAACAATGACATGCTGAGATAGATGATGCACATGTTTATGAAATGAAATGCAATTAGTGGAAGCCAAACACCTAGGGTGTTACATTCAACTTCAACATTCTGCTCAGGCACTCGGAGACACTTCTTCAACTGAGACACATGGAACACATCATGTACCACTGATAAATGTTCTGGTAATTTCAAGCGATAGGCCACTTTTCCATATCTCTCCAGAATTTGAAATGGTCCAATATATCGAGGTGCCAACTTTCCTTTAACACCAAAACGGGTAACCCCCTTCATTGGTGATACTTTTAGATATACAAAATCTCCTTTGTTAAACACCAATGGTCTACGTCGTCTATCCGCATAACTCTTTTGTCGGGATTGAGCTATCTTCAAATTACTTTGTATTTGCTGAACCTTGTCTTCTGTTTCTTTCACAAGGTCAACCCCAAAGAACCTTCTTTCTCTATGCTCAGACCAACTCAGCGATGTTCTGCATCTACGACCATAGAGTGCTTCAAATGGAGCCATTCTAATGCTTTCCTGATAACTATTGTTGTATGAGAATTCGGCCAAAGGTAAGCATTCGTCTCACTTATTGGAATAGTTAAGGACACAACACCTTAACATATCTTCGAGCACTTGATTGACTCTTTCAGTTTGTCCATCAGTCTGTGGATGATAAGTTGTACTATACAGGAGCTTGGTACCCAATGAAGAATGCAACCGTTTCCAAAAACTAGAGACAAACTGTGTACCCCTATCGGACACAATAGTCTTGGGCACTCCATGGAGACTCACAATTCGCTCTAAATACATCTTGGCATACCGTATAGTGGGATATGTATTTTAAACTGGAAGAAAATGTGCTGACTTGGTTAGTCGATCTACAATAACCCATATTGAGTCAAATCCCTTTGATGTCTTGGGTAGACCAACAATAAAGTCCATACTTATATCCTCCCACTTCCAAGATGGAATAGGTAATGGTTATAATTCACCAGCAGACCTCAAATGTATAGCTTTCACCTTTTGATAAGTATCACACTTTGCTATGTATCTGGCAATCTCTATCTTCATTTTGGTCCACCAAAATCTTTGTTTCAAGTCATGGTACATCTTGTTACTTCCCGGATGGATAGATAATCTCGTAGCATGTGCCTCTTCCAGAATTGACTGCCGTAACTCAGGAACTTTTAGTACCACTAGGCGATCCTTGAACCATAACACACCTTCATCATCTATGCTAAAGCATTCCGCTTTTCCATTCTGGACTCTTTCCTTGATATGGGCTATACCCTTGTTTTCTTTCTGAGCAGCAATAATCTGGTCTCGAATATTGGCTTCAATAATTATGTTGGTCAAACTACCTTGTTGAATTACTTCTACATTCAACTTCTCCATCTCTTGACATAAGGTCAGACCCATTATTTTTACTGTCAGGCAATTGCAATAACTCTTGCGACTAAGGGCATCTGCAACCACATTTGCTTTACCGGGGTGATAATGTACTTCCAAGTCATAATCTTTAATCAGTTCTAACCATCTTCTTTGTCACATGTTCAACTCTGACTGAGTAAAGATATACTTTAAGATCTTGTGGTCTGTATAAATATGGCACGTATTACCAAGTAGGTAATGCCGCCAAATCTTCAGAACATGGACCACAGCTGCTAGCTCCAGATCATGAGTCAGATAGTGTTCTTCATGTTGCTTAAGTTGCCTAGATGCATAGGCAATGACTTGACCTTCTTGCATAAATACACATCCAATACCAATACCTGAAGCATCACAATAAACATCAAACGGCTTCTCGATATCAGGTTGGGCTAATACTGGTGCAATAGCCAACAGTCTCTTCAAAGTCTAGAAAGCCTTTTCACAATGAGATGACCAGACAAACTTGACTTGGTTCTTCAACAATTCAGTTATGGACTTTGATACTTTAGAGAAATCTAGGATAAACCGACGGTAATACCCCACCAATCCCAAAAAACTCTGAACTTGATAAACTGTGGTTGACGGTTTCCAATCAAGCACATCCTTCACTTTGCTTGGATCAACTGCAACGCCTTCAGCTAACAAGACATGTCCAAGAAATTGTACTTCCTTAAGCCAGAAATCACACTTGCTGAACTTGGCATATAGTTGATGTTCTCTCAAGCGGGTTAGAACAATTCTGAGATGTTCCACATGTTCTTTCTTATTCTTGGAATATACTAGAATGTCATCAATAAACACCACTACAAACTTGTCTAGCTCAGGCATGAATACTGAATTCATCAGATACATGAAATGAGCTGGAGCATTTGTCAAACCAAAAGACATTACCAAGTATTCATATAATCCATATCTTATGGTAAATGCCGTTTTGGGAATATCTTCAGGCTTTATCTTGATTTGGTGATATCCTGACCTCAAATCTATCTTGGAGAAAACTTTGGCTCCGGCCAATTGATCAAAAAGCAAATATATACGAGGTAAGGGATACTTATTCTTGATGGTCACTTCATTCAACAGACGATAGTCGACACATAACCTCATGGTCTCATCTTTCTTTTTCACAAAAATTGCCGGACATCCCTAAGGTGATAAACTAGGTTGGATAAACCCTTTCTCAATCAATTCTTGCAACTGAGTCTTCAACTTGGCTAACTCCTTAGGTGGCATCCTATAAGCTCTCCGAGAAATCAAAGCTGTTCCAGGTTGCAACTCTATGTTAAACTGTACATCCCTATCAGGTGGTAGACCGGGTAAATCTTCAGGAAACACATTCGGAAATTCACACACTACCGGGATATCTCTAATCTCTTTGACAGCAGTTGCACAAACCTTGCCCATTGATCTTCTTAAGGTTGGAAGTTGGATGAGAAGTTAAGAATTACTATCAGGCAAACTCACCCTTAATGTCCTATCCAAAGCATCTATAACAGCCTTATGCTGATACATCCAATTCATTCCCAAGATTACATCTATATCCTGATCCTTAAGGATAATCATGGTAGTGGGGAAAATATGTCCACCCAGGTTTACGGGTACCTGGTATACCATTTCCTTAGTACACAGACGTCCCCCGGGCGATTGTATAAAAAACTTTCCTTTGTTGCCCCAATTGAAATTTCATGCTTTACCACAAATGTTCTATTGATGAATGAATGAGATGCACCCGAATCAAAAAGTACAACTGTAGGGTGATTGGCTATAGGAAACATACCCATCATCGCTGGCTCCCCTTCCGGAATTTCTCCAGCTTGAATATAGAACACCCGTCCTGTCTTCCTCTCATCTTTGCCCTTCTGAGCATTCTGATTGGGGTTCTTGTTTGGTGCCTGACCCTGTTGTTGATTGGCAGGGGCCTTCTGATAATTTTGATTAGCCTGCCTGGGATACGGACATTCCCTGGAGAAATGACCGGTCCTTCTACAATTGTAACACAGATAATTATGACCCTGGGACGTTGGAGCATTGCCACCAGGAGCATTGGTCTACTGTGGATTCAGTTGGGTTATAGCAGGACGGACATTTGACTGTTGCCCGACTTGGAACTGTGGCGGACGATAAGGACGATTATGATTTACTGGATGATAAATCACCCTCTGCCTCTTCTGATTTCCCCCAAAAGATCCAGACGGCATACTCTTTTTCTTTTTGAGCTCCTTATGCTGCCGATACTTTGCCTCTGAAGCAATTGCAATATTCACTGCCTCATGATAAGTAACATTAGTACAAGTTGTCATCATGGTCTGCAATTTGGTATTCAGGCCTCTCATAAACCACCTCTTCTTTTTGGCATCAGTATTGACATGTTCAGGTGCATATTGTGACAGGTGATTGAATCTTCCCACATACTGCATCACGGTTTGATCCCCTTACTTCAAAGCAAGGAATTCATCCAGATTCATAGCCATCACTCCTTCCAAAATATAGTGGGCTCTGAAGGCAGTACGGAACTCAGCCCAAGTTATTGGAATGCCAGCTGGTTGCATAGCCACTAAGTTTACCCACCAAGCACTTGCTGCTCCTCGAAGTTGCTGGGCGGTAAATGCAGGTTTTTGATACTCCATGCATGGAATAAGATCAAATTTATGTTCCATGGTTCGAAGCCAATCGTCAGCCTCCAATGGTTCATCTGCCTTGGTGAACACCGGTGGTCTTGTGTCTATAAAATCAACATATGTAGCCTCCTGTCTATTATGGTGGCGACCACGGTTTCCTTGCATCTGATTCTGATTACTCAGAGCTATCTCATGAAGCAAACGAGAATTTTCGGCCGTCACATTGATAAGTGCGGTTATAGCATCAGCCAGATTTGTTGGAACTAGTGGCGGATCTGGAATACCGTCCTCATCTTATGAAGTTCCCGGAATATACGAACCCCGCGTACGACGCATCTGCTCATAACAAACCAAACTTTATTCACAAGTCTTTATTGAATTGCGCAAAAGCTTACTCCAGCCACATTACATAGAGTTTACTAATATAAACACAAACCCGCATGAACCTAAACAAAACTACTTAACTTTAACTAGAACTAACTATTTTACAACTCTACTCCTTTCCTTAATCACTTCAAACTTCAGGCTCGGTATCCATTCCGGAAATATTACCGCCTTCATTATCACTTTCATCGATCATTACTAATTCTTCAGGATCTTCTTCTTCTTCCTCTTCTGATTCGTCATCATCGGCAAGGATGATACTGGGGTCCATGGCATCAGCTTGGGGTTCATGATTTGGATCTAGTAGATTGCTAAGCCTATGAACTTCCTTATGCAAATAAGTATTATGTTCTTCTAAATCTTCTACATAGAATTCTAGCTCATGAGTCCTAGCTCTAGCTACATTTTCCCTTTGCCAAGCTTCATTCCTTCCTTCCACCGTACGAACTAACATACGTTCACAGTTCCTATGCGCGGTGGTGAGACACCTCAATTGATCCTGTAATTCTCCTACTTGTATAGCATCCAAAGCCCTATCTCTAGTAGCTTGTGCTAACTCTGCAGAAACCCTCTGTATCTCTGCCTTGGGATCAGGCCTAGAGCTGCTACTGCTAGCACCGTCATTCCTAGGGGCAAGTTGGTGACGAGGAACTCCTTTGGGTCCTGTGGACTTACGGGGTGTCTTCTTGGTATGAGCCATACTGTACAAAGCAGGATTCATCCAAGTAAACAATCTGACAACAGTCTCAAGAGCAGTAAGGATGGACTACACAACTCAACCCATACACACTACTCACCCTAGACTCAAAGACGAAGGAAGTAACAAGTGAATTAATTATGATGCATGAATCGTTCGTACGAACAAAACCACCAAAGCTTATAACGAACATAAACAACATTTGTTTTTATATAGGGCATAATAAGATTACTACTCCACCACACAAAACCTTTTTAATCAAATAAGGAATGGTGAGAAAGAAATAAGATAAGTCAGAAGCAATTTGGACCAAATTAACAAGTTAAATTTAGTCATCCCAAACCATTTTGAAGTTTTCATAAACCAATACAACAAAAACTTTGTAACGATCGCTCTGATACCATTCTGTGGCAGAACCTCCTAAATTATATGGCCTACATGCACCTGTCACTGTCCAACGACCTTTGACATCTATGCATACGTTCCAGGTAACTTAAGAAGACTATCGGGTGTCATCGGGGAACCCCGAATCATCCACGATTTCTGAGCAGGATCACATTACAGAGTCATTGCAGTATTACAACAGTTTATTCAAATAGATACATCAGAGTAAATATAGCGGAAGACTTACAATAACATAGTTTACAAACCATTTGTTTCAAACCATACAACTAAGTTCGATTAATAATACAAAACAAAGTAGTGGAGTGGTATTATAATATATTACAAAACACACAATTTAAGCCGCCCTGCCCAAGGACCACACATTTACTTATCATCATCACAAGGAACAACCGTCATGCAGCACGATCCAAAACAGATCTGCTCATGAGCCTCACCTGCAACAAGGGTCAACGAACCCTGAGTACAAAAGTACTCAACAAGACTTAACCGAAATAAAACTGATAGAACTCAGGAATGTAGGCTCATGGGATTCAAGGTATGGCTTTAACAATAATCAAAGTTCTTTTACGTAAAAGCACTTTAATAAAATTCTTTATATCAACATCTAGAACTTCATAAGATCATATACAAAGCTGACACGATCCGTAATGAGATCATGAAACTTCATATCCAACACTTTCCCGAACCATTCTCAAATTCCAGTTACTTATTACTACGATGATGAACAGAGAAGTGAGTCTCCATAACCGAGGAGCAACGACGATTCGAACCGATTAAAACCCAGCTGGGGATTCTAGACCACACGACATATGCAGGTCCCCGACCTACATATAGCAACCTATTCTCGGATCCTCTAAAGACAAGAATGGGTCCGAGCCACCCGAGAATACAGTTTTCCACCAATCCAGCCCAATGCCACGTGGGTACACGCTATTCCCGCCATCTCTCCACTCCTAGTGCGCGAGTATTCATTCTCGTAATAGAATAGCCAAGTTAAGGCTTACCGGAGTATGTGGTTAGTACTATAAAGTCTCACCGCACACAGTTCAACAACGGTACGAACCTTAACCGACACAGACGGAAAGAATCCGCTCACAAGACCTCCATGTCTTGTGGCTCACACACACCGAGTATGTCCGGTCTAGATTTATTACTCCACATGCTCGTATCACAAGATAACATAAGTAACCAAAGTTCCATTTAAAACTTGCAGATGATAGGTAATCACCTGACTTTGATATGTCTAAACATGGCTAAGCATAACTAGACATTTATGACGTAAAACTGGTAACAAGGTATATACGGAAAAACAATGCTGGTAATGCATCAATTAGGCTTTTACTTAACTCTTAATCACTTGATGCAGTAAAGAAAAGCAAGAGCGAAATTAATTTGTAAAACACAAGGTAGGGTTGTATTCATCCGGGGCTTGCTTTCGTTGACAGAAAAGTCCGGTTCCTGCGACGTTCCACAAGTATTCGATCCGACCTCAACAGACGGAATAACCTCCTCCGCAACTTGATTAACTACCACGTGTTCACCTTCGTTCACTACACGTAGTAACAATGCCATGTTTAACATGATGCGGAATACGAAACATGATGCTCGATGATGGATGCAAAAATTAACAACTTGAATATAACTTTCCTTCGCGGTACAGTTACAAGTTAAACTAACTAAACCTTTCCAGAATACTAACATCAATTGCCAAAGATCATTACCAACTAATGAGCCAAGGATATCACTCAATCAAAAATTCAAACAAAACCTAAATCACTAAAGGTTACTATTTGCTTTTATGAATTAATTAATTAAGAATTATGAAATAAATAAACTTGTTCCAATTGACCTCAAAATTTTTGTAAATGTTCATCACATGATAACTAAGTGGCAAAACAATTTTCATAATTTTTGGACAATTAAATATGCCTAGAAAAATCATGAAAATCCATTTATTAATAAATTGAGCAATTTTCATCACATTCAAAAAGTGCTGAAAAATAACATTTCATATTTTGCTTAAATAATATACATCACAGAGATGTCACACAAAAATTTTCATAATTTTTGGAGCCCCAAATAAATCTACACAAAAATAATAAATTACATCACTATTCATTCAAATCTGAAAATAGAAAAATTCCATTTGAACGCTGAGTCACTGACAACTTGACCCCACCTCTCATCCCCAACCTCCGGCTTGACCGCGGCGGCACGCGCGCTGACTGGCGAATTCTCGCCACCGGTGAGACCAACGACGACGGTGAAAGCACCACCACGTCCCCTACACTACTACGCTTCGACTGGTGGCAAAAACAAGACCAAACACTAACTAGACTGAGCACATCGACGACCATGGCGGGCACGATGGCATGGCCACGCTACACCGGCGACACAAGTGCGGTAGAGGTTAAACACTTAGCACAGAAGGGTTCAGCACCTCACCCCGAACACGACTGAGCAACGAGCAGGGTCGAAGGAGCAACAAAAATGCTGGTCGACGTTCCGAGCAGGCACGGCGGAGCAGACCATCGTCGGTGGCGATGCTCCGGTAGCTGTGGTGGTCAAAATGAGAAATCAATGGGTCATAGAGTACCACGACATCGTGGCGAAGCTGAAGCAAGACTCAGCAGGGGCAGAGGTGCACCGTGGAGCTCTAGCCACGGCGAAGTGCTTGCGACGGGGACATTACCGACCACGAGGAAGAAGAGCGCGCAGAGCAGTTTTCCGGTGAAGTCAAGCAACAAAAGCGGGTCGGTTGGGTGCGCAAGGAGCAGGCGGAACTATTGAGCGCTACGCTGCGATGGCACAGGCGCTGGTTCGACGGTGGGAGCTCGCCGGAGATGAGCAAGGCGACGGGAAAATGGAGGAGGAGGAAACGGCAAGGACGACAACGGCTCAGGTTATAAAAGGATGGCTAGGAAGCTCAAGGAAGCCACGACGACTCCATTTCCCTCGCCAGCGCGACGCCCAGACGGCCACACGCGCGACAGGAAGCAAGCCGAAGGATCGCCGGCAATGTAGCTAAGGCGGTGAACACTGTTCATCAATATTACAGAATTGCCATTCATTTTAAAATCCAAATTACTCCCAAATTTGTATAACTCAAAAATCTCCAAAAATAAAAGTTGTTCAAAATGAAAAGTTCTACAACTTTGCTTTTATAACCAACCCCTAATTCGGTCTACATTTTGAAATGAACTTTTGAATTCAAATAGGGGACATTTAAGGAATTTCGCCTTTTCAATTAACTTCAAATTTTACTCAATAACTTGGAAAACTCCAAAAACAAACTTTGTACAACTCAACAAGCCCTACAATTTTGCTTTAAGGCTCAACCCCAAAATGTGCTTCGATTTTGAAATAGGTTTTCAGGGTAGGGTTTAAATATTGAAAATCAGGATTTTCGAAATTTCAAATCAATACAAAGATTTCGAACTTGATTCAAACAATACCAAGCAATACTTATAACATAAATGTAAACTTATTTTAGTGAATGCATATCAAAGTTTGCAATATGACCAATGCCTTACAATGCATATGATGATATGTCCAGTTTTTAATACTTAAACACCCGGGGTGTTACACCGTTGGCTCTAGGATGGGCAACAGAGACGTATTTGACGGAGATGCACCAGTCTTCGTAGAAGTCCCAAAAGTGATGGCCAGCAAACGTAGTTCTGAGGTCGATGATGATGCTGTTTGGGAGACCGAATCTGTGGATGATATCTTCGAAGAGCTCGACTGCTTTCTTTGCAGTAGCCGAGATGAGCGGTTTATACTCGATCCACTTGGAGAACTTGTCGATGGCGAGGTATACGTACCGGAAACCACCTGGCACTGGCTTGAAAGGCCCAATCATATCCAGTCCCCAGCATGCAAAGGGCCAGGAAGCTAGGATGGTCTGCAGCTCTTGTGTCAGCACGTGTATTTGCTTGGCAAAAAATTGGCATCCTTTACAACGTCGGACGAGGTCTTCTGCATTAGAGATGGCCGTGGGCCAGTAAAAACTAGCTCGGAAAGCTTTACAGACCAGTGTTCTTGAGGCCGCGTGGTTGCCATAGGAACTAGAGTGAATTTCGAGAAGTAGCTTCACTCTGTCTTCTTGGGTGATGCATTTTTACAGTATCCCTTCCTTGGCACTTTTCCTCATCGAGTTGTCGTCAACCAGCACGTAATGCTTGCTTCGACGGATTAGGCGTTCGGTTTCAGTCTTATCGGTGGGTACTTCGGCGCTGGAGAGGTACTTGATGAACTGTTCCCTCCAATCGGTGGTCGGCGAAGGTACCGTAAGTACCAGCTGCTCGGCGGGGGGAACTTCTAGAATTTCCTTATCTTCCTGAATGGATGGCGCTAGAAGATCTTGAACGAAGACCCCCAATGAAATCATAGTGCGAGAGGAGCCTAACTTGGATAAGTGGTCGATGAGCTGATTTTGATCGCGTACCACGTGGTGGTACTCGATACCATAGAATTTCCCTTCAAGCTTCCTGATTTTGGCGCAATATGCATCCATCTTCTCACTGGAGCAAGACCAGTCTTTATTGAGCTGGTTGATGACCAGCGCGGAGTCCCCGTATACCATGACGCATTTAACGCCGAGCTCAACGGCTATACGGAGTCCATGGAGACATGCTTCATATTCGGCGACGTTGTTGGAGGCCAGAAAATGTATCTAGAGAACGTATCAGAGCTTATCCTTGGTCGGCATGATGAACAGAATGCCCACACCAGCACCGTTGATGTTAAGGCGCTGTCAAAGTACATCACCTAGTGCTCGGGACAAGTAGCGGTGATAGGCTCTTGAATCTCAGGCCACTCAGCGACAAAATCAGCAAGCGCCTGAGACTTGATGGTAGGCCTGCTTTTGAATTCAATGGAGTAAGTGCCGAGCTCGATAGCCCACTTGATGATACGGTCGTTGGCCTCTTTGTTGCGGAGAATGTCGCCTAGAGGGAACTCGGTGACCACGGCGATCTTGTAATACGCGAAGTAGTGGCGGAGCTTGCGTGACGTAATCAGGACGGCGTACAGTAGCTTTTGGACCTGAGGATAACGAGTCTTGGGTTCGTTGAGAACCTCGCTGATGAAGTATATCGGACGTTGCACCTTATAGGCATGTTCGGCCTCCTCGCGTTCTACCACAACGGCCGTGATCTCTCCAAGTGGTTTGGATGCCCTACCAGGTACCACACCCCCAGAAGGAGGAGTCTAAGGGTGTGAGATCTGTTATCCCAAGGCCCAACTCCTTTAGGGCTCCAGCAAAGAGGAGATTTAGAGCGCTCCCACCGTCGATGAACACTTTTTTAAAAGCACCTTCTGGACGGTTGCGTCGAGGATGAGAGGGAAATGCCCTATGTAGGGCATGTCCACCCACTGGTCGACCCTGCTGAAGGTGATGGGGACCTCGGACCATGGGTGATAGCTGGGGTTGGCGGCGACGTCTTCCGTAGTGACGGCGAGCACCTGCCGAGCAGCGAGTTTCTATTCTCTTCTGCTCTCGGTGGAGGCGAGGCCTCCAAAGATGGTGGCGGCCACCTTGCCGTGGTCTTGGAAGGCATTGTCATTGCCCCCAGGTGATCAGCGGCCTTCGGCTCCATCGTTGGTGTCATCGTCTAGCTTTTTGTCCTAGAACTCCTTAGCCAAGCCGAGGCAGTCCTTCATCTTATGTCTAGCGTTCTTGTGGAGAGGGCATGGGTCGTCGAGGATCTTCTTGTATTGCTCATCGTAGTTGCGCTTGGCGCGAGGTTCATTAATGGCAGCGACGATGTGGTTTGGCCGTCAGCGACGATTTTGGCCAGACTTGGGTCCTTCTGGCCGATCATGCCCGTTGTCACGATGGTAACTACGGTCGTCGTAGCGGCAGACGTTGTAGCGTCGGTCATTGGGGCAGTCGTCGTAGCGGCATGTTGGGCGATGAGTGCCCGCATCCTCGTTGAAGCGCATCTCGACTTCCTCGGTGTCGGCGTACTGGTTGGCGATCATGATCATCTCGCCAATCCCTATGGGCTACTTGCGGTTGAACTTGGAGCGAAGCTCGCGGTGGTGGAGTCATCGGATGAAGGCGGTGATGACCTCAACTTCTGTGATGTTGGGAATAGAATTCCTCATCTCAGAAAAGCGTCAGATGTAGCTACGGACAAGCTCGGACGGCTTCTGGTTGATGCGGTTCAGATCATGCTTGGTGCCCGGCTGAGTACACGTAGCCATGTAATTATCGGTGAAGACTTTTTTCAGCTCTTCCTAGGATCCGATGGAGTCCGGGGCAAGACTTGTAAACCAGCTCATGGCGGCTAGCGTGAGCATGACGGGAATATAGTTCACCATGACACTGGTGTATCCTCTGGCGACGCGAACAGCAGTGGCGTAAGCCTATAGCCAATGTGTTGGATTTATCCTTCCTTCGTAGGGCTTGACCCCGGTGATTTTAAAACCACGAGGCCACTGAAGTGTTCGGAGCGCCCTCGTGAATGCTGGGGGCCCTTCGGGGTTGTTAGCACCGTCGTCTGCAGCGTTGCCGGCGGCAAGTGGCTCGAGAGCTGAGTCCGGGTTACCGTACTCTTGCTTGTACTCCTGGCGGCGGCGTACTTCTTCTTCATGGCGACCGAAATGGCATTCGTCGATACGTCGTCGTGCATCTTGGAGATTGTTGAGGTGCACTCGGACGTCTTGGTCGACCTCCTGGTCGGGTTGGCAGTGATGTTCAATGTGGTTGCCCCTAGCTCCACCCTAGAGGGGTTGCCTGTCGTCGCGGTGCCGGTCGGTGAAGCGACTTGGGCGGTGATCGGATCTTATGGCGACTGATCGATGAATCGAGGTTGTGGAGTAAGAAGGTCTCTGATCCTGGCGGATCTCATTAACCTGGCAATGCGCCGCTTTAAGCATTGCGGCGACCTTGGTGACCTCCGGTGTCTGCGGGAGTCGAGCGAGCTCGTTGGCAGCCATGGCCAGGTTGGCGCTTGGGGTCTTGTAGATGTCGTGGCCGTCAACACAGACAAACTCGTCATCGAGGTTGCGTTGGAGTGGTCTTCCTTGCGAGTCAAGCTGCTGCTCGGCCCTCGCTAGGACAATCTTGTTTGCTCGGCGCTGCGCGCGGTTGATGTTCTGGTTCTCGTGAGCAGCGTGTTCCTCCTCAGTTTTGCCGTTCCGAGCGAGGCTGTCGACGCTGACGTTGAAGATTGCGCTGCCATGGAACAAAGGGGGAAGAAGTAGTTTGGTGGTCGTTTCGGCAATGGTCTCCGTAGAGCCCTGGGACTCAGAGTCCGGATTCTCCTCCAGGATGGTCTGGAGGGATGCTCCAAAGCGTCGGCCGATGTGGAGCATGTTGACGATCGGTGGAGGCTGGTCGGCGATCTGGTCGACGGAAGGATGGACATCCCCAACCTGGTCGGTGAACCTACCCCTTAGGGCATCTTGGTAAGCGGCGGTGGCGTTGGTGAACCCGAAGGGTAGGGCCGTAACCCCTGGAGTTTCCCAAGCAGCCTCCGATAGATCTAGATTGGAGAGTGGTCGGCGCTGAACTAGAGTGTCCAAAGCCCATTCGGCAATGAAGAGGCAATCGGCAAGCTTCATACCAACCTGGTCGATGGATGCGATCAGATCGTCATTGTTGATCTGCCTCCTCTGGTAGCGAGGAAGCGGGCGGTGAGTTGTCGATGAAGGTGACCTCGGAGGTGGTTCTAAGATCAGATCTACAGTCAGGTGCGGGGGTGATCAACGCAGAATTGATCTACACTGGCTCGAGGAGCTCTCCGACTCCGTCAGTGTTGATGATCCACGAGATGGATCCAATCGTGAAGATCTGACCGGGCTACGGGAGGGACGAAGAGCCTACGAAAAAAGCCATCTTGTTCGACAAGGAAACAGCACGCACACCCCTACCTAGCATGCCAACTGTCGACAGAATATCATCAGCAGTCCTCTGAGGGGTATCCCACGAAGGTAGATTGATCGGCAGAGAAGTGTGTGATCAAGAACAAGAAGGCAACAGAGACACATGAGTTAGACAGGTTTAGGCCGTCAATATGACGTAATACCCTACTCCTATGGTCTATTGGTTTGTATTAGCTATCGTATGATATTGTGAGTTTGGAGGGGGTCCATGCCCACCTTATATAGTCCGAGGGGTAGAGTTCCAAGTCGGTTAGATCTGAGAGATAACCAAAGAGTAATAACAGATTACAGGAATCTTGGGATCATACGCATCCTAACAGATCTTGTAGTATCTTTAGGATATCTTCCCGGTGTCTTGCGGGAGGCGCTGAGCAGAGTCGTGCCCCGCAAGGCTTCGTCTTGTGGGCTGGACCACCCCTAGGGGCGCAGCCCATGTGGTCTGCCATGGGTATCTAGGGTCGTACCCCCCACATGTAGCCTTGTAAAAGTTGATACGAATTGATAACTAATCTATACCGCGATTTGTAAGAGATCAGTCATGTGTTGCAGCCTTACAAATAACAATATAGATCGATAACTAACTTATACCATGACTCACAAGAGATCAGTTATCTGTTGCAGCCTTACAAGTAACAATATAAGTCATGACAGATACTCACAAATAAGCCGGAGGTTAGGTCATCCGATGCAGCCCTGCTTGCCCAAAGAACTCATCGAAATCTACTCTACTCCTACTCCTAAGGGGTGACGTTAGCCAAAAGGTAAAGGTACTTGTTTGGTTGATCAATGAGAGATGCCTATTACAATAGTCGGGGTCCAATATTTATACCCAAGGCTTGACTACGAGTCCTAGTCGAACAAGTCCGGTTACAAACTTGGAAAGCATACAAAAACTTCCTAATTTAAGATAACTTGGACTCCAATCTTTCCCTTCTATGGAGCCTAACACGTCCTCTTGCTTCATGCCTTGCTAATTCCACCGATAGGGCCCATTCCCTTGAAATGATGATGTCATCTTACTAGTCGCTCTTCATTGGCAATTTGGTTAGCCGATTTGGTCGGATATCTCGACTTTCCTTGATAATTTCCGCCTTTAAGGCTCTCTGATCACAAACCAAATTTTGGTGTCAATAGGGGCAACAATGATAGGCTTATAGAATGATTCATCAATTGTATCACAAGTTAAGCCTATATCACATATTACAACATGCTCTTTCACATTTTGTTGATCAAGTAGAGAGGAATGAGCTTTTTCAAGCTTCTTGTGAGCCTTGCCAAGCTTCTCATGGGCTTCCTCTAGCCTCTTATGAGATACATTGAGCTCATCAAAGGCTTGCTTAAGGGCTTTTAGTTCCTTTCACAAGTCTTTGCATTCCCTTCTCTTAATGTCAAAATGTTCCTTAGCATCATCTAACATGTCAAGTAGTTCATCCTTAGTTGGTTTATCATCATCACTTTCACTTTCATTTTCATTATCATGTTCCTCATACATCCATCATCATAAGTTTATACCTTAGTGGCCTTAGCCATGAAGCATGATGGAGTGTCGAAGAGAGAAGGCTTCTCATTTATGGCAATGCTTGCAAGTGCCTTCTTTTTGGTGGTCTTGTCATCATCATCACTTGAGGAAGCATCACTATCCCAAGTGACCACATATGAATCACCCGAGGGCTGATATGAGCATATCTATCCGGTAGATATTCTCTACGCCCGACCCTTTCTCACATTAAGACCCAGAAGCAAGGGTTGCGGAAACAGACGCTGAGTAAAACTGGTCGGACTGCAAGAAACCTACACCCCAGCGGCTACGGTGTTTTTGCTCACCAACGTGATCAGAGTTTTTTCCACGCCTCGAGCTTTTCTAGCCTCAACTATGGAAAGAGTCAGTACGCGTCTAAGAGTATATCCACCTGGCAAACATTCTCTATGCCTGACCCTCTCTCACGTTAAGACCTAGAAGCAAGGGTTGCGGAAACGAACACTGAGTAAAACTGGTCAGACTGCAAGAAACCTACGCCCCAGCGGCTACGACGTTTTTGCTCCCTAGTGTGATCAGAGTTTGTTCACCCGCACCTCGGGCTTTACAGCCTTAATGACGGAAAGGATCGAAACGCATTAACCTTTTTATACAAAAAGGGGAGAAGGGCTAAAAATATGTTTGGCCATAACAAAATTTAAGAGCTTGTTCACTTGTTATGAGTTCGCCACCTGTCTTATCTGCCTAACTAAATTTTTTGGGGAGGATGATCTCATCCTCTATCTCTGTAGGAAAGTCTTGTGCCAGCGGGTCACCCAGGTCGGTCAGACGGCTCGGGCTGCTGTCGAGAGACGAGCAAGGAGCAGTAGGATGCCTCATGCGGGCTATGCCGATCCCGTCATGAACGACGGACCTGGATTCCACTCAAACATGTCCAGTAAGAGCTCTACAAACCCGTCACTCGAGCCATCAAGGTAAGTCCTATGCTAGCGGGTCACCCAAGTCGATCGGATGGTTTGGGCAGCTGCCGAGAGACAAGTCACACTTAATTTACGCACGTCTTCTCCTATTGGTTTCACTATCGACTCCACGATCTCAAGGTGATGCCCAACCCCAGCAATGGCCAGGGGTCAGTCCTCACTCAGGGGCTGGTAAGAGTATGTATATTCGATAGACATTCTCCGTGCCTGACCCATTTTTACGATAAAAAACTAGAGGCAAGGTTTGCGGAAACAAACGCTGACTAAAACTGGTTGGACCATAAGAAACCTACGCCCCAGCGGCTATGGCATTTTTGCTCACCAGCGTGATCAGAGTTAGTTGCCCATACTCCAAGCTTTAGCCTCCGCCTTTCCAGGAAGAGTTTGGAGGGGTCCACCTGCGCAATCTCCATTGAGGAGAGGCCAGTAGGTCACCCAAGTCGATCGAACAACTCGGGCCACCGCTGAGAGACGGGTAAGGAGCACCTCCCAGCATAGCTGCGCCTCCTCGATGATGCGGTCCTAGGTTTCCTTCTGTTGACGAAGAAACCGAGATTTCCCCCGGCTGTGAGCTATAAGGGACTGCAGGGAGACGACAGTCAGGATACAAAAAGTATATAGAGGAAGAAAAGGGCAAGAAGCAGGACCAAACCATACCTGGCCAGAGGGAACAACAATGTCGCGCAATGCGCCCGTGGAGTAGTCTAGGGCCTCGAGCACGGACATGATCCCTACGTAGAGTCTCTCACGCTCCACGCTCTCTGTGGCATCGTCATGGGTAAAAAGCGTCAATGTCGGCTCCTGTGGATCCGTCCACTGGAGCAGGGTATGGGGGTATTAACCCCTATACCCTTACGGCTAGGCTTGGGCCGGCCCAGTCCAGGGGGTCCGGTCCACTAGAAGACGATGCGCGGCTTGCCCGATCTGCTCGGAGTCCCGCGCAAGGAATCAAGACAGACTTGGAGATCAAGCAAGATCCAGGTTGGTTAGAATAGGAATCCTTATCCGGCCACCTATGGCAATTGTAACCGGTTAAGATTAGTTTCTAGATCTGTAACCCAGCCCCCCAGACTATATAAGGCGGGCAGGGGACTCCTCTCAAAAACATCTCATGGACATACATCAATATAATCAGACGTAGGATGTAGGTATTACGCCTTCACGGCGGCCGAACTTGGATAAAACCTCGTGTCTGTCTTGTGTCACCATCTTGTTTGTAGCTTGCGCATCCGTCCGCCGATAATCTACTACCTTGGACATACCCCTAGGTAGACTGCCGACCATATTTCGTCGACAGTGGCGCGCCAGGTAGGGGGTGTGCGTACTGCTCCCCAGAAGAACAAGATGGTCATCATCCCCGGATCCATGGCTACACCGAACGGCCTCATGTTCACCATCGGCTAGATCACCTGGACCACTGGCTCCGACAACTTCGTCGCCATGACCACGGAGGAGGCGCGGATCCGATCTGCGTCGACCACTGCTTCACCTACATCGGCTACGGCTCCGACCATGGTGGATCTGGCTCCGGCCACACCAACATCGTCTTCAGCCACGCCGACAACCGTCGTCCGCTTCCTCGCTACAAAGAGAGGCAGATCAACAACACCGACCTGCTCGACTTCATCGATCGGGTCGGCACCAAGCTTGCTGAAACCCTAGCTCTGGTAAGTTCGATTCAAAATCAACCTAATGAGCAGGTAACCACTACCCATAACAGATCTACCCGACCAGCTCGGGCTAGTCATCCTGCACGACTCGGTACGGATCACGTGGTCACGTCTACTCCTGAAGGGCGCTCCGTTCGTCGCTGACTAGCCCCCGCGACGGGTCTCCGGCTCTTCGAGTGCGAAGCCTCGATGGACAACTACCAGGCTCAGCCCTACAGCCTGCGCAACTTCGTCAACATGGTCCGGATTGAGGAGTATCAAGAAGGATCGGTCCACACAGTTCAAGAGGGCGGCTCAAGCTCCCCGTCCGGCATCGCATCTAATGGCTCCGTCCACACCGAGCTCCAGCATCATGACAATGAAGGCGTTGAATACGATCTGGATATCCAGACCATGCCCCGAGGTTCCCACGATTCCCATCCTTCCCACCAAGGCGAGGAGACTTGATCAATGTTGTCAGTAATGACGAGCCACCGGCAGTTGGCGAAACAGAACAAGAAAGGCTAGCACGTGAAGCACGCAATATTGACCGGTTTAATCGCCGACAAGCTGAAGCCGAGGCAGAAGAGGAGGCACGATGCATAAGGGTCCAGCCACGCGACCTTAACAATGCCTTTGATAGGGTAGGGGACAAGCAAGTCTTCAGGGCCCCAAGCACCAACATAGTTGTTGCTATGGCGACAATGCAACGACTACCCAATACCCCAGAAATCCAGGCAGTTCATGATGATATACAAGCTTACCTGACGGCTGCTATGACCCAGACCGCAGAGATTGCAAATCAAGCCCGGGCTCCATCCGTCTTAGTTGAATCAAGCCACAGCCGCCACTACTCAAGTCGCTCACAGCCACCCAACCAACGTGGCTCGCGCAACAACGACCCATCAGACAACCGTCAAAGCGGAAACGGTGGTCATGATGGTGGTCGGGACGACAACCGCCGAGACAACCGCGACAATCGCCGTGATAACCGCGGTCACAGGGTCAACCAGGGAGGCAACCGGGATCGCTGTGATGGCAATAACGATCTCCGCCATTCCCTAAGAGAATGTGATCTGCGCGATCGCATTAACCAAAGAGCCAACGATCGTGCATCCCACGAAAGCTATCGCCGTATGGAATATGATACTACCCACGACCCTCTGGGTTTGAAGCAGTTTACTCCACACCTTCGCCAAGTCATATGGCCCAAGAACTTCCAGCTCGAAAAACTCCAGAAGTACGACGGCAAGGAAAACCCTGAGTTATGGGTCATGCTCTACGAGACCGCATGCAGATCAGCCATGGCTGACGAGCACGTCATGTCTAATTACTTCCCAGTCACCGTCGGCCATGCAGGCCACCAATGGCTGGTCAGCTTGCCGGCGAACTACTTTGATTCTTGGCAAGAGCTCAAGCAAGCATTCATCGACAACTTCATTGCTACTTGCGAACAACCCGGCAACAAATATGATCTGCAGCGGATTCGAGATCGCAAAGATGAGCCACTGCGCGAGTACGTCCAATGCTTCTCGGAGATGCGCATCAAGGTCCCATCAATCTCTGACAACGAGGCAATCGAAGCTTTCATCACTGGTCTCCGCTTCCACGATGCCCTAAGGGACAAGCTTCTTCGCAAAAGACCTGAATCGGTCACAGCGCTCCTAGCCACTGCTAAAAATATGCAGATGCTGATGATGCTAAAAAGATAATAGTCAAAGAAGCAGCAAGGGTTCCACACTTCGACCACCCCCCACACCACGACGACTACCACGGCAACCGTGGTCGGAACGACAATTTTGATCGCCGCAACCAGCGCAATGATCCCCGTGACCACCGCGACCAGCGTAATCAGCGGCGTAATCGCCGTGACGATTACAGGGGCAAGCGTGCTCGGGAAGATGACGGCGAAGTCAACGCTGTTAAAAAGAGTGGCGGACGTCGCAACTATGAAGAAGACTACGCCAAAGCATTGAAAGGACCCTGCCAGCTCCATCCCAAGTCAAACCATACCATGGAGAATTGTCGTGTTCTCAAATCTATCTACACGCGCCAACAGGCTCTGGATACATCCGACAAGCCTAACGACGCAGGGGAGCAGCGTAACGAGGACAACGATGATGAAGACGCAGATCCCCGTCACAAGTACGTCAAGCCAACTGACCGTGTCCACACCATCATTGGGGGCAGAGTGTCCATCGAGACCAAGCGAGAACGCAAGCTGCTCGCCCGTGCTTGCTTGAACGTGGCCAATGCCGACAACCTCATCGCCGATCCGTGGCTCCCTCCTTGGTCTCACCGCGAGATCTCCTTCAGCAGAAAGGACCAATGGGCTACAATACCTGAGCTAGGGTGTTTTCCTCTGGTCCTCGATCCTTGTATCAACAAGGTTCAGTTCGACAGAGTGCTGATTGACGGCAGCAGTTCCATCGATATACTATTCAAGAATAGTTTGCCAGCCCTGAAGATAACCTAGGCCGATCTTAAGCCATACGAGGCATAGTTCTGGGGTGTTCTCCCTGGATAGAGCTCTACACCTCTCGGGCAGATCACGCTACCTGTGCAATTTGGTACCCCAGGCCACTTCCGCACCGACTACGTCAACTTCGTGGTCGCCGACTTCGAAGGCACCTACCATGCTATCCTTGGTCGACCAGCGCTCACCAAGTTCATGGCCATACCTCACTATAGGTATTTGGTGCTCAAGATGCCCACTGAGAAGGGGGTCCTAACTCTCAGGGGCAACGTATATGCAGCTTACACCTGCGAGGATGACAACTTCAAAATAGCAGAGGCTCACGACCTCTCTATTCGCATGACCGAGACCATGCTCGATGCCAAGAAGACCCCAGCCGATCACCTAGAGATCCCAGAGCTCGAGGCCCCATGCAAGAACATCAAGTCCAAAGAGCACAAAGAGATCCAGCTGGTCGACGGCGATCCCAGCAAAACGGCCCTTATCGGGGCCAACCTGGATCCTAAATAGGAAGACGCGCTCGTTAGGTTCCTGAGAAGCAATGTGAGTGTGTTCGCATGGAAACCCGCTGACATGCCCGGTGTACCTCGGAATTTGATCGAGCACTCCTTAAATGTCGATGGCAAGGCCAAACCTATCAAGCAGAAGCTACGACGGTTCGCTCGTGACAAAAAGGAGGCTATTAGGGTAG
Organism: Miscanthus floridulus; assembly: GCF_019320115.1. Classification (NCBI taxonomy): domain Eukaryota; kingdom Viridiplantae; phylum Streptophyta; class Magnoliopsida; order Poales; family Poaceae; genus Miscanthus; species Miscanthus floridulus. The sequence continues at coordinate 200,603,268 of NC_089587.1, read as the reverse complement.
AAGTTACACGGCTTTTGGCAGCCAAATTTATCAAAGAAGTGTATCATCCGGAGTGGTTAGCCAACCCGGTTCTTGTACGCAAAAAGAATAATGGATGGAGAATGTGCGTTGATTACACTGATCTCAACAAACACTGCCCTAAAGACCCCTTCGGCTTACCTTGCATAGACGAGGTCGTAGATTCAACTACCGGTTGTGAGTTGCTTTCCTTTCTCGATTGCTACTCTGGTTATCACCAGATCGCTCTCAAAAAGGATGACCAGATCAAGACATCCTTCAACACGCCCTTCGGTGCCTACTGCTACATGACCATGTTGTTCGGGCTCAAGAACGCCGGGGCTACCTACCAACGCGCCATACAGGCCTGCCTCAAAGACGAGATAAAAGACGACCTCGTCGAGGCTTACGTTGACGATGTAGTTGTTAAAACCAAGGAAGCATACACCCTTGTTGATAACCTCGAACGTACCTTTGCAGCTCTTAACACATTCCAATGAAAATTAAACCCAAAGAAGTGTATCTTTGGTGTTCCATTTGGTATACTGCTCGGCAACATCGTCAGTCACGACGGCATACACCCTAACCCTAAGAAGGTAAAACCTGTCTTAGACATGAAGCCGCCCAAAAAAGTGAAGGATGTTCAGAAGCTTACCGGATGCATGGCTGCCCTCAGTCGTTTCATATCAAGATTAGGCGAAAAAGGACTACCATTTTTTAAGCTACTCAAAGCATCCGAGAAGTTCGAGTGGTCGAAGGAAGCAGATGCTGCCTTTACACAGCTGAAACAATTCCTTACATCACCTCCGATCCTCACTGCTCCAAGAGAAGACGAAACCCTCCTGCTTTACATTGCGGCAACTAATCGAGTGGTCTCCACTGCCATGGTGGTCGAGCGCGACGAGCCCGGCCACGTCTACAAGGTACAGCGACCAATCTATTTCATCAGTGAGGTGCTCAATGAATCCAAGACCAGGTACCCACAGATTCAGAAACTGATCTACGCCATACTGATTACATCCCGAAAGTTGAAACACTACTTCGACGGATATCGTGTGGTGGTCATGACCGAGTACCCTCTGGGAGACATCATTCGCAACAAGGATGCAAACGGGCGCATCATCAAATGGGCAATGGAGCTATGCTCTTTCTTCTTGGAATTTGCAAGCCGTACTACAATCAAGTCTCAGGCACTTGTCGATTTTATCGTCGAGTGGACAGACTTAAGCACACCTGCCTCTCAGGGGCCAGTGGAGTATTGGAAGATGTACTTCGATGGCTCTCTCAACATCGACGGCACAGGAGCAGGAGTCCTTTTTGTATCACCATCAAAGGAGCAGCTCCGATATGTCCTCGGGATTTATTTCCCGGCGTCTAATAACGCCGCCGAATACGAAGCATGTCTACACGGTCTGCGCATCGCGGCCGAGCTCGGTCTCAAACGTCTCTATGTCTACGGAGACTCGGCTCTGGTCATCAACCAACTCAACAAGGACTAGGATACGACCAGCGAAAAGAAGGACGCATACTACAAAGCGATCAGAAAACTGGAAGGCAAGTTCTATGGCATCGAGTACACACATGTGGTCCGGGACAAAAATCAAGCAGCAGATGCGCTGTCAAAGTTAGGATCATCCCAAGCCAAAGTGCCACATGGTGTATTTGTTCAAGATCTGCTCACGCCCTCCATCAAAGAAGAAGATCCCGCGGTCGACAAGCCTCCAGACCAGCTATTGGTGGTTACGGTTCTGGAGTCAAACACCACCAAACCACCTCTGACCACTAAGGAGCCCGACTGGAGAGTACCTTTCATCAAGTACCTGACAGATGGTAGTGGTTACACCGATCGGATAGAAAATGAACGCCTGATGCGTCGCAGTAAGCAGTATCTGCTCGTCGATGGCAAATTGTGGCGCAAGAACGCGAAGGAGGAAATCTTGATGAAGTGTATAACCCAGGAGGATGGTGAACGTCTCCTAGACAAAATCCACTCTGGCTCCTATGGCAACCACGTGGCCTCGAGAATGCTGGTTGGCAAGGCTTTTCGAGCAGGGTTTTATTGGCCGTCAGCCGTAGCCAATGCAGAGAAGCTAGTCCGCTATTGTGAAGGTTGTCAGTTCTTCGCCAAGAGAATCCACATACCAGCACACGAGATTCAGACTATACCAGCCTCTTGGCCCTTCGCATGCTGGGGACTGGATATGATCGGCCCTTTCAAACCGGCTCTTGGGAAATTTACATGCATCTTTGTGCTGATCGACAAATTCTCCAAGTGGATAGAGTACATGCCCCCGGTCACGGCATCTTCAGAAAAGGCTGTCGCATTCCTCGACCAGGTCATCCACCGCTTCGGCATACCCAACAGTATCATCACCGATCTAGGTACTTAGTTCACCGGGAACGCTTTCTGGGACTTCTGCGATGAAAGGAGCATAGTAGTAAAATACGTCTCGGTGGCAAACCCTAGAGCTAATGGACAGGTCGAACGGGCAAACGGTATGATCCTGGACGCACTTAAGAAGAGGATGTACAGAGAGAATGACAAAGCTCCTGGAAGATGGCTCAAAGAGTTACCAGCCGTGGTCTAGGGTCTCAGAACCCAGCCCAGTCGCAATACTGGCGTATCACCATACTTTATGGTTTATGGCGCTGAGGCAGTACTTCTAGCAGATATAGCCTTCAGATCAGCACGGGTAGAGAACTTCGACGAAGACAAGGCCAATGAAGTGCGGGAGTTAGAAGTGAATAGTGCAGAAGAGAAGCGGCTCGACTCTTGTGTACGTACAGCCAAATACCTTGCTGTTTTGCGCAGGTACTACAACAAGAACGTCAAGGAGCGGTTCTTCGTGGTTGGGGACCTGGTCCTAAAGTGGAAGACAAATCAGGCGGGTGTCCACAAACTCGCAACCCCATGGGAGGGACCCTTCATGATCAAGGAGGTTACACACCCTACATCTTATAGGTTAGCTCGCCTGGACGGCACAGACGTACCCAATTCCTGGCACACCGACAAGCTTAGGCGTTTCTATTCTTAGCTACTAAGATATGTACCCCTCCTGTACTATTGATTTATTTCAATAAAGCTATTATGATTTCTCCGACCACTCTAATGTGTCATTTTGAAGTCTATTGTTATTCTAACTCTACCAGTTAAAACCGACCACCATTCCTTCTCGGGTTTTCGGAGTAGGCCCTGTCTCCGGTTCCTCCCAACGCGTGCATGGGATCCGCTCTCTACGCTACGGGTGATCGACGGGTGCTCTCTGGTTTGACTTGTGCGTTTCTACGTGTGCACAAGCTACGCACCTCACACTCCAACCACAAGACAAACCGGGGCCATACAAACCTTTCAGGATGACGTGTTGACTAAACTGGTACAACTAAACAGAATGCAAACACGTTCTAACTTAGTTACACCAACACGATATCCGAGCTTAAACACGTTTTCTACAAAACAAACAAGCATATGTTGATATACAGTTACGTTATTACAAGCTTGCCTGAAAAGGTCCAAGTTTACAATAACACAACTACATCTTCTTCTACAGCTATAGCCTATACTATTGGTTGGTCGGGGCACGCGGCACCTGCTGCTCGCTGGGCCTGACATCGTGCAAGGGTCTCGAGGACTCTGGCATTGATCGAGCTAAAGAAGATGGCCCCGTCGATGCCTGGCTGGTCGAGACCATAGGCTTCGCCGGTTGGCTTGAAAATGATGGCACTCCCAGTTGACTTGTTGACGGCATTCCCTGTACGGGTGGTGTCGCACCTCCACACAGGTTAATATCGCCAATTATTTTCGCCGACAAGTCCAGCTGGGTCATCCGTAGCTCCTCAGCCTTGTCTAGACCTACCTCCTTCGGGTATCTAGCCTCTAGGCGCTTGAGATCGATCAAGGGGTAGTGAGCACGTACCATGCTTAGCACATGTGCGCCTACGTACTCTCCCACCTCCTTCATGAACTCCTGGAACCATCCCCATGCCCTTTGGCATCTCTCGATCAATCCTAGTTGCGGCGTCCTTGGCACATCTTCTGCTAGTGCCGAATCGATGAGGTTAAGGACTGGCAAAATGCCCTTTGCCACCTCCTGGCACCGGCTTCTCCAGGTGTCACGGTCCTTGGTGATCTCTTGGCATTGCCCCTTCCAGCCATCACGGTCTATCATAACGGCCTCTAGATGCTTCTTTGCATTGATTTTTATAACTGCAAATCGCACATGCTGTTCAGATGCTATACTACGCCAAACTATGGTAGGCAACAAAAATGAGCAATGGTGGTTGGACAACTTACCTTTCAGCTCCTTCGTCATCTTGGTCGTGTGGTCCCGAAGCTGCGACTGGTCTTGCGCCAGTTTTCTGTTGTCCTCGTTTAAGCGATCACACTCCCCGACCACATGACTATTCTCCTCTTGGAGACGGATCACTTCAGCTTCTAAGCCTGCACTGCAGCTGTTACTACCAACAACGCAGCAGCACTTGTCAGTAGTCGGTACGATAAAATGGCTACTTACTTGTTCTTTCCCGCTCTTTATTACTGAGCGAGACGACCAGGTCCTGGTTCTGGGACTCTTGCACCGTCTTTTCATGATTGGCAGCTTCAAGTCACTGGCGCAAGCGTTCCACCTCTGCTGTCAGCTCCTTATTGTTTGCAGCGATCCCCTCGACCTAGTCAAAGCATCTCTTGCGGTACCTTGCGGTCTTCATTAAGTCCTAAGTGCAGATAGCTAAGTAAGACAACTACGACTAAACCGCAAGACCAACGGGTGAAGCAAAGCTTACCTACACTTTCGTAACAAGCCGCTTCGCCGCCCGTTCAACTTTCTTGGTTTCCTCGGCCTCTGGGATTTCCTCATGGACAACCCATTGGTCGTTCCGCCAACGCGACACATAAACATGTTGTCGCTTGTCTTGCGGATGGCCTAGGACCTCCTCCACCTCATCCTCTTCGGGCCCTTGTTCGGGTAATGGTGCTGGTCCGGCGTCAGCAGCATCTGTGATCACCACAGCCTTCCCACGGGCTGCAGCGTCGATAAACGTGGTCAGTGCTCTCACCTCCGGCCGCTGCTCCTTAGTCTGCTCTGTTATCCTCGACGCTGAGGTGTTGCCCTCAGCAGGTTTAGCGCTAGGAGCACTCATGCCCGGCTCGGCTGTTTCCTCAACCACCTGCTCGGGGACCGTTGTCTGACTGCTTGCTTGCTGAGGCCCCGACAGATCTTCTACTATGGGTTCTTCGGTGGTCGACTGCTGGGCAGTCTGCTCTACACTTATTGGCGGCGCCACGCCACTTCCGGCTAGCTGGTCCGGACTCTCGATGGACGTCGAGCTAGTACATCCGAGATAAGTTTATAAGGCAATCATATTAAATGCCAATTGCTAATTTATATTCAGATTACAAATACTTACATGTTGGAAGCGCGGAATGATGTGGCGAAGGCGCGTCTCTTCGGCTGTACATGCTCCACGTGCTGTGCGGGTGACTCCTGGTCTCCCTCTACATCTAGCACTATTGCTGGGCCTTGGTCCTCGACTCCTCCGCCGCTTGTCCTTCGTGCTGCAGTGGTCGGTGGTGTGTTCGATTGAGTTGTCGCTTCCGTCGCCGGCCACGTTCCTTGCTCCATCGACTCCAGTCGTTTCCTCCTTTTCCGAGGGACAAGTTGAAAGGCGTCTGCGTCTTCTCCCTCCTCTGCACCATCGTCCGGCCAGGCAAAAATTACCTGCCGACGCTTGCCGGCCGGGTTCTCCTTCGGGTCCCCCTCGGGCTCATTGATAGTTAGCGCCCCCGGTGAGCAGGGTGGTTACTGATCTCTTCTTCGGCTGTTTGGGGGCAGCCGGCCGTTTACCAGCGGCTTTGGCCGCTGCCTCCTCTCCCGCTCCGAGCACCGCCCAGTCAACGTCCTCGTCCTCGATCTCGACGCTGGTCTGGGTGGTGGGATCAGCTCCTTGTGGCCACTCTACTCCAGGGGGTGGCGACACAAACACTGTCGCTCTATCCCGACCATTAACCTGGGTAACAAAAGGGAGTGAACACAGTAAGTTTTCACTTATCCTACCACAATATAAGACTACGGGTACAAGGTAATATGAGTTACCTTTGGGGGAGGTCGGGCAAGCTTGAAAGCGCGCTCGATGTCGCTCAATATGGCATAATTTGGATCAGCTAAGTTAAATAGCTCACCAATTCTGGCTTTGATTTCGATTTTGTCAAGCGCCTCCTGCCTCGTCCTCGTCGGGTCCGCACTACCTTGATACTCATAGCCAGGATGTACCCTCCTCTGGCAGGGCTGGATCCGTCGGCTAATGAAGCTCCTGACCACGCTCGGACCATCTAGTTTTTTCCACGGGATCATTCCAAATATTTCTAGAATCTGTTCCAGATGCTCAGGCTTCTCCGACCAGCTTGTCCTCTTCTCCGGAATGTAGCCCACGTCACACAGCGTGATCGTGTTCGGCTCTTCGCGGATGTAGAACCATTTCTTGTACCAGTCGTCGAGCGACGTGTTCCATGGGCAGTGCAGGTACCGGGCTTTCATGCCGTCACGGAGGTTGAGATACACACCCCCAGCTATCTTCGAACCACCGCTTCCTTTCTTCTATAGACAGAAAAGATGACGGAAAAAATTGAAATGGGGCTGAAAGCCGCCATATGCTTCGCATAGATGTATGAAAGTGGCGACAAGGAGGTTCGAGTTGGGATGCAGATTGCAAATCCCAATCTCATAGTAAAGACAGAGACCCTGAAGAAACGGATGTACCGGAACCCCAAATCCCCGCTTAAAGAAATCCTCGAACACCACGATCTCACCTGGTTGTGGATCGGGGTACCCCTCGCCTTTCGGCGCACGCCATCCTACGAGCTCCTTGTTGTGGAGTACCCCCATGGTGACGAGGTCTTCAATGGTCTGCTCGTTGCTTTTCGATTTCCACCATTCCTTCGCCATGACTCCTGCCTTCTTCTGCGCATCACTTTTCGCCATGACTCTGGCCTTGCTGGTGAACGGGGAAATGGCAGCGGATTGATTGGTGGCGATTTTGGATGTATTAGGGTTGGCGAGAGGAAGAAGAAAACTGCGGTTGCGAATGGTAATGGAGTTCAGTAAATAGTAACTTACCGATCCTATACTGTATTTAACCAAAGAGTTATACCGTTTCGTCTGCCCGGGATTCTTAGGAGACATGCGCATGCACCGCAGACGGTTGTTTTCACAGCCTTGAGATCTACGCCAATATATGCGCCTCTTTGTTGCCAGTGTGGGAGGGCCCATGCTGACGCACCTACTGACAGGTGCCACGCAACTGTTTGCTTGATAAGACAAAAAGGCAGTATGACGTGCTATACTCGTCTACTTTTTTTACCAGACGTGTCAGATTGAACTTGACAGAACAAGTAAATAAATAAATACATAAAATAATAGTATAAGTCGCATATGGTTTTTTGCCACACTTTTTGTGCTTGGGGATTGTCCCGACCACCCCCGTGCTCGGGGACTGTCGTGACTATCCTTATGCTCGGGGACTGTCCAGACCACCATCGTGCTCGGGAACTATTCAGACCACCATCGTGCTCGGGGACTGTTCCGACCACTCTCCTGCTAGGGGACTGCCCCGACCACTCTCCGACCATTGCTCGAAGACCACTCTCCTCGCCTACATGTGATTTGTACTCACATACAATTGAGAGGCATTTATTTTTACTCACTTAGACCTTGCTACAAGGCTGGTACCTCGCCTTCTAGCAAGCTCAGGGACTACATCGGTACGATGCACCTGCCGATGCATCTCGAATCGCTTGTACGACGATTGGATTTTCAACTTAATTGGGAATTCTTTTTAGACCCTGGCACCACATGCCTACGTCACCTACTACCAGGCTCGGGGACTAAGTGGGCACACTTCACCTTGCGGTGAATGTGTCTATTTTATCGACCCCTATGCTCTGACGGTTGGCCATAACTACTACTGTACAAGGGTCACTTACATTTCTTTTCAGAAATACAAGTGGGCACACTTGATCAGAAAAGAAATCTTTTTCTTTTTTTCTTTAGAACACCATGCATTTTTCGGACAACTGGAATCTTCGGCTATAATCGTGGTCTACTGCTCTCTGTGCTGACCAGAATACTAGCATATTTGCTTGGTCGATGTTTCAACCAGTTGGAGATGACATGAAGACAGACTGCATTAGCCAAAGATCAAACGGCATGTCGCAACATAATACATGGTGCTCGGGGACTAGCTGTGGGGGTATTAACCCCTATACCCTTACGGCTAGGCTTGGGCCGACCCAGTCCAAGGGGTCCGGTCCACTAGAAGACGACGCGTGGCTTGCCCGATCTGCTCGAAGTCCCGCGCAAGGAATCAAGACAGACTTGGAGATCAAGCAAGATCCTGGTCGGTTAGAATAAGAATCCTTATTCGGCCACCTATGGCAATTGTAACCGGTTAGGATTAGTTTCTAGATCTGTAACCCTACCCCCAGACTATATAAGGCGGGCAGGGGACCCCTCTCAAAAACATCTCTCATTGACATACAGCAATACAATCAGATGCGGGACGTAGGTATTACGCCTTCACGACGGCTGAACCTGGATAAAACCTCGTGTCTGTCTTGCGTCACCATCTTGTTTGTAGCTTACGCATCCGTCTGCTGATAATCTACTACCTTGGGCATACCCCTAGGTAGACTGCCGACCATATTTCGTCGATACAGGGGCTCACCCCGTGTGGGTGAGCCACTGCCCACCGATGTTAGGGTCAGGGACGACTCCTCGTCGGCCCCAAACACCGCCGACCCCTCTCGCCATGACGTTCCTACCGGCACGCCCCCTTTGACGATGGAAGGGGCCAGTGGTGCGGGCGTGAACCTCTTTCCCAACACCACGACTCCTAGGGACCCCTCGGCCGCATCCCCCTATGTCCGGTCCACGCCAGGCGTCGTCGCTTTGGCCGCCGATGGCACGGGTCGCGCCAATGCCTCGAGCAATGCTACAGTCACGCCGGGCTATGACCCATCTATCACGGTCGTCGCCATTGAAAGCATCTAGGCCCCTAGTTGGGTTTCGGTGATTAATGACAATACGTGATTACTGTGACTAACGTGTGTTTTGCAGAAACAATTGAGTTAGGTCACAGTAATGGAGATAGAATGGGCAATCATGGTTATCATGCCCCTACGATGGAAATCGTTTCGATTTTCAAAGGATGGACGACAAGGTTAAGGATGGACTAGTTCTAAGTGTCGATTGGAGTTGGAGAGACACTTAGAGTAGTTTAGGACTTTGTTTTTTCTTTGGCCATACTATTAAGGGGGCTATGAACGGGTAGCTTGACCTAGGTGAGTCTAGTGAGTTAGGTGTGATGCACACTTGTTAAAACTAGCACTAGGTAGCTCCACAACAGCCCTTTGATCCTATGGAGAAAACTTCATTCACATATGATCGAGAGTTGAAAGTGAATGGAGGGTCAAATATTGACCGGACGCTAGCTCCGGTGTGACCGAACGCTGGCTCAGGGTCTGGTCAGTTCATTTGACCAAGGTGATTGCGTCTGGTTTGACCGGACGCTGCTAGGTCATGGTACCGGACGCTGAGGGCCAGCGTTCGGTCGACTCCAGTAAGGTTCCAGAGAGGGAAAATCACGACCGGACGCGTCCGGTCACACTGTAAACACTGGAGTTTGAGGTATACTGACCGGAGCGTCCGGTCAACATGACCAGAGCGTCCAGTCACACCGCAGAGGCACATAACGGTTCGTTTTTCAGCCGGTGTTATAAATACAACCTCCACTCATGTGTGGGGATACTTTTGTTCATTCCAACAGCTGAGAAACACCTTAGAGAGTGCCAAGAAGAGCAAGGTCCTAGTGAGGTGATTAAGATTTGAGAATCCCAAAGAGAGCCCTCATTAGTGAAGATCAAGAGTAGCAAAGTGTGCATCCACCTTCTCATTAGGCTTGTCGTGGTCAAGTGAGAGTTCGTGCTTGTTACTCTTGGTGATCGCCATCACCTAGACGGCTTGGTGGTGATTGAGAGTTCGGTGATCACCCGGCAAAGCTTGTGGGTGATCCAACTCAAGTTGTGAGCGGTTGTGGGTGATTCACCACGACAGAGTATCGAAGAATCAACCCGTAGAGAGCACTTGATCCTTGCGCGGATCAAGGGGGAGCTACACCCTTGCGCGGGTGCTCCAACGAGGACTAGTGGGGAGTGGCGACTCTCTGATACCTCGGTAAAACATTGTCGTGTTCCTTCCTCTCTATTTACTTTGAGCATTTACTTTGAGCATTTACTTTGAGCAATTCATTTCATGTCTTTACATTCTTAGAATTGCTATGCTAGAATAGGATTGGAACTTATGTTGCAAGTCTTTTGTGCGGTAGAACAATTAGGAACACTTTCTAGGCATAAGGGATTAATTGGGTTAACCATAGGATTTAATTATTGCAAAAAAATTTAGAATTAACCCAATTCACCCCCCCTCTTGGGCATCTTGATCCTTTCAGCCACCTCCACCTGCGTCGGCGGGGTCACGACCGGTTGCATCGCTGAAAGCTCTAGTTTGGTTTTGGTGAATTGATGAAACCCTAAGTGCTAACCTAGTTTATCAAAGTGTTCATGATATAGGTAGCACATTCCAAGTGGTGAAGCAAATGATGATCATAACATGATAACGGTGATGCCATGGTGATGATCAAGCGCTTGGACTTAAAAAGAAGAAAGAGAAAAACAAAAGGCTCAAGGCAAAGGTATAAGTGGTAGGAGCCATTTTGTTTTGGTGATCAAGACACTTAGCGAGTGTGATCACATTTAGGTTCGATAGCCGTACTATTAAGAGGGATGAAACTCGTATCGAAATGCGATTATCAAAGTGCCACTAGATGCTCTAACTCATTGCATATGCATTTAGGATCTAGTGGAGTGCTAACACCCTTGAAAATGATTGTGAAAATATGCTAACACACATGTGCACAAGGTGATACACTTGGTGGTTGACACATTTGAGCAAGGGTAAGAAACTTCACCGGCGCCCTATATAGAAAAGATAAGGTTTCATAGAGCGTAACGGACGTGTCCGGTGTCTTAACCTAGGTGAATGGAGATCACTGTAAGTGACCGAACGCTGGTCTCAATAGGACCGGCGCGTTCGGTCAGTGGCAGCAGTGAGCGTGCGGTTTCAGTCTCATGACCGGACGCTAGCGCGAGAAATGACCGGACGCTCAGGGCCTGAGTCCGGTTAGTATGACATATGATGACATATGCAACGCATAGGGGAGACGTTGACTGACCGGACACTGGGTGAGTCTGGTCGGGCATGACTGGATGCTTTCGGTCGTGATTTTTTGCATCTGGTACCTTACTGGAAACGACCGGATGCTGGTGTTGGTGCGTCCGGTCACTTCGAGCAGCACGTCCGGTCATCTCTTGACCATTGAGATTGGGCGAACAGCTTTTGAAGCCGATGACACATGGCAAGCATCGGACGATCGGATGCTGGGGTCCTACGTTCGATCGATATGACCGAAGCGTCTGGTCACCTCATGTTGTGTCCAGTGAAGGGGTGCAACGGCTCTATTTCATGGGGGCTTCTATTTAAGCCCCATGGCCGGCTCTAGCTCACTCTCTTGGCCATTTGCATTGACATAGCAACCTTGTGAGCTTAGCCAAAGCCCTCCCACTCATCTCCATCATAGATTCAACATCTTTGTGAGATTGGGAGAGAATCCAAGTGCATTGCTTGAGTGTTTGCATCTAGAGGCACTTGGTGTTCATGTTTCACTATGGGATTCGCTTGTTACTCTTGGTGGTTGTCGCCACCTAGACGGCTTGGAGCAGCGAGGATCGTCAAGTGGAGGTTGGTGATTGTCTCCGGCTCCGATCGTGGTGATTGTGAGGGGTTCTTGACCTTTCCCCGACGGAGAGCCAAAAGGTACTCTAGTGAATTGCTCGTGGCTTGTGTGATCCTCATCTTGTGTTGGTTGTGCGGCACCCTATTGAGGGTTTGGCGTGTGATGCCAATTAGCGCATGAACCTCTAAGTGAGTGAATCGCCACGAGGACTAGCTTGCCGGCAAGCAAGTGAACCTCGATAAAAAATTATTGTGTCATTATTTGATTCCGAGGTGATTGGTCTTCATTGGTATTCATTCTTATGATTGATTGGTTCACTCGACTCGGCAGTATAACCATCTTGCTCACTCTCTTTACATTGCCGCAAACTAGTTATCAAGCTCTTTAGTGTAGCTAGTTGTGAGAGCTTGTTAGTTTGGTTAGTGTGGCTCTTTAGTTAGCCTTTGAGAGCACACAAACTTAGTATAGTGACATAGCCATTGTGTGGTTACAAACTATAGAAACTAGAATCGTGGTAGGTGGCTTGCATTTTTAGTAGACTAGCGTAACACTTGCTTCGCCTCATAATTGTCTAACCGGTTTGCTAAGTGTTTGTAAAAATTTTTAATAGGCTATTCACCCCCCCCTCTAGCCATTAGGACCTTTCAGTCGCGCCCACCACGGTCGATGCCACGAGCGTGGTCGGTAGCCCCGTCCGTCCCACCATCGACAGCGGTATCACGGCCATCACCGGCTACTCTGCGATGTCCGATGGCGACCCTTGAACGCCCACATCCCCCATCCCACCGAGGGCACAGGCGCCACCACGAGCGGTGCCCGACCAACCGGCGACTCGGTCACACTAGCGCCGCTCCCCCCCAAAACGGGCACGACACCAGCCGACGGCCGCCGCCCCGATTGGAGGGCGATGCTCTTCTTCGGCGCTAGCGCCAAGGGATTCCGCTGCCTGCCGACGCTGCAAAGGACGAAAAACACAAGTCACGATGAAATCTAACTAAAACAGGAAAAAAACAAAGGAATAGATAACTCACCTCGGCGCCGTCGGGCGGCAGATGCATTTGGGGGACGAATCCCTCGACCCTTGCTCTGCCTTATCGGAACAAGGCCGCTTTGAGCCCGCCCCTTGCTCCTAGGTAGAGGGGCTCGCCCTGGGCAGCTCCTAGGGCATGTTGGTAGAACGCCCCACTCCCCTTGGCTCTTGGGGCGCGACGGCGGGCCACCCGCCTCCGCTGGCACCTCGGGCATGACGGCAGAGCCGTCCACCTCTATTGGCTCCTGGGACAGGCTGATAGTATGTCCCACCTCCGCTGGCTCCCTAGACATACCCTCCCCTCCATGGGACGAGAAGGGTCCCAACGCCTACAAGGATGAACCGATGCCTGTCAGCGCATCCTTGTTCTCCATGTTATCCCACTCGATATCGTCGGTTATCATTTCTTCTTCGAGAGCCGCATGGACGGGTACTCGCCGACCCGATTGTTCCAAAGTTGGATGCCGGCGCACCCCATCGGCATGTGCAGCTCCTGCCTACCGCCCTTCTCCCTCTTCCTTTGGAGGCTGACGGTGAAGAAATACCTCCATAAGTCAAAGTGGGGGCAGATCCCTAGGAATCCTTCGCACAGCACGACGAACGCCACCATGTGCTGGATCCCGTTGGGATTGAAAGGCTGCAGCTCAATCTTGTAGAAGTGCAGCAGCCCCCAGAGGAATTTGTGGGTGGGGGTCGCAAGCCCACGCTCATGGAAGTGGGCGAACGACACCAAGTAGCCGTCGGGCGGCGACGACGAACCCTCGTCGTCGGGCAGCAACCACTCCTCGGCCAAGGTCCATGCATAGACAAGACCGCGACGGACGAGGCCCTCAATGCGCTGGAAGGTGATGTCGAAACGGCACCACGAATCCATTAGAGGTGGGAGCAGAGCTCAACGGCGGCGGAGATGCGGAGGCAGGACACCTAAGCGTTGGCGGCGACGGCGTGGCTACGGAGGCAAGGATGTAGGCGTGCGTATGAAACCCGGAGGGCTAACCCTTTGGTTTTATACGTCCCCTCGAAAAATGTGATGAACGTTTTGCCTCCTCGAACGGGCCCAGATCCGTCACAGCTAAGAGGGATACGGAGCTAAAAACGCTCCTACGGCCCGTCTAAGCCTAGGAGTTCGAAGGTTGGTCCACCGACGGGTTTGACGACCGCTCCAGGCACTTTTAGAGTGAGGGGTGGAAAGGGATGGGCCCGCTAGCGGCCAGTACCCGGGCGCACGAGCGCCGAGGGCGTCCCGGCCCATGTTCGAGCCTCGAGCGAATTCGATCCATGGTTTTTCCTCGAAGAAAGGCAGAGAGCTCTCAGGACCGATCGAACAGACCTGAGAACTATATGGATTGACCGCTGAGAATCTGGAGTGGGTCACTAGCTGACCCAAGCCGGACCCCACGAACGGGATGCCAGGGCCCCACTCGGACTAGCCTGTTAACAACTTACCGAGCACCATGGCTCGTCCATAGAGAAAAAATCATGGCACGGCTCAGCCCCTCCGTTTTTATCGAAAAAAAACACTTGAGGGAAGATGATCCGACCCTCGACCGGACCCCTGCTACGTGCGGGGGCTCGAGGAAAGTTGGACTCGCAAGGAGACCGAACGCACGGTCGCAGAACGACAGACCCCCGTAGGGGTCGAAATTAGGAAAGACCTTTTTCGACCCACTAAATCTCACGGCTATACCCCCGAGAGGCCCAATCACGACGAAAGGGAATCGCCATCCCCAGGACACGCCGTGGGCGACAAGAAAAGGCCAAGGCCCTCAGAGTCCTCCTGTTTAGAAAAGCCTTCGAAGGAGTATTCTACTCCTCCGCATGCTCGAAGGCTACTGTCGGAGACCAGTACTAGGGTACCCGAAGAGGATGAGCTAATGGTCATCACCATTGATTCAACAGAGCAATCAAGAGCGCGCCTAGGTGCGTGGGCTCCGCCTCGCCCGACCTCCGGGGACGGGCTCCTCCTCGCCCGACCCCCGAGGCCGCGATCTTCGCATCACCCGACCTCCGGGGGTGGGCTCCACCTCGCCCGACCCCGAGGCCGCGATCTCTGCCTCGCCCGACCCCGAGGTCGTGATCTCCGCCTCGCCCGACCCCGAGGTTGTGATCTTCGCCTAGCCTGACCCTTGGGTTTATGCTCCGCCTTGCCCGACCCCAAGACCGTGGGCTCCGCCTTGCCAGACCCCTTGGGTGCGGGCTTCGTCTCGCCCAACGGCGACCCATACCGCCGCCAACCGCTCCAGATCCAAGCGTATGGGCCTGGGTCAAAACTCTGACACCAAGGAAGAGACCGACACACCTAGTGGCGGAGCTGGGCTGGCCCAACGCCTAGGGCCACTCCATGGGCTTATTTTGGTAGATTAATTGGGCCTCTTTGGAACAGTGTGCTACAGTGTAGATAAAATGGGCCAACGCCTAGGGCTGTGGCCATAGTGGCCCTAGGCTTTCCTCCGCCTCTGGGACGCCCCGATGTAACCCGAGGCCACGACGGGCCATACCTGAGAATTCACATCAAAAACAGCGTCGGGCGTACCGGTGCTGTTCTGCCTAACCCTCGTACGAACACTGATAAACGCGTCAGTTCACCACGACGTCCGCCGGGATGAAGTGGAGCGCCATGATTGGCGAATGACGTCTGCGCATGGCGCCAGTGACGGACAGGACCGCGACGTGGAGCCATCCCTGTTGATGTCTGCAGTGTCGATGGGACCCGCACAAAGGAAAAGAAAGGCTCGACGGTCCTGGAGGCCTTCCTCTCTCTCGTTCTTCTCCTTTTCCTCCGCTATAACCCACGCTTTCTCTTGGCCTATAAAAGGGAAAGCGGGATGCCCCATGAAGGGGATCCCCGAACCGATCGACCCATCAAGATCCGATACAGATCCGCATAAGAGCACGACACGTACGCATAACTGAGCAGCGATCGAGCTCTCAGCACCCATTTACTCCTTTCACCAGAGACTTGGGATCATTTCCCTCTCTCGCCCGTTTGTAACCCCTACTACAAACTTTCGGTGCTAGTAACACGAGCAGCAGCGACGAACTGGACGTAGAGATTTTCTACCCGAACCAGTATAAACCTCGTGTCCTCTAAGCACACCATCTGAGCCAGACGCGCAATAATATAAATTTACCCGTCGGTGGTAACTCAAAACACTGACAATAATCTATTAACCCAATATAAAATTTTGGGTCCATGTTCAATTTCGAAATCTGATTTTTTTTTATTGATGATCAACAGAGCTAGCAATACCTGCAAGACACTACGGTCGATACTCCATCTCATCAACAGAACCATGAAATCCACGATCACTATCTGTGGGCAAATCATCTTCAGACTCTGCCTCACCATCACTATCGGTGGACAGCTCATCTTCAGACTCTGCCTCATCAACAGAACCAGGAAATCCATCACTATGTGCTGAGAACTCATGTTCAGATCCTCCATCCCCACCATTGTTCTTTGTCACTGCTATCATCTTCATGTGTCTCATCATCCGAGACATTGGGAGATCCCGAAGCATGTACATCCAACCATAATTCTTTGGAGCCTCCATCTCCTCCAATCTCCTTGCCAGAATCGACATAATGTCCATTTTCATCAATCTCCTTGCGCAACCCAGCTGCTTTCGAATCTCCTCCAGTCTTCTTGATAAAATCAAGATATACGGCCTGATTAACAAAACTGTAACCATGAGGATTCTGTAAACTAAAAAGAAAAAGGAAACGGCATCAAACAGGACCTGTTTCTTTATTTTCCATGCAGTGAAGTCCATATATTCATCGCTCCGCATCCTAACTTCATGGGAAAAACACTCAAGACATACGACTCCATGTTCCTCACAGAAGATTTTAATATCCATAAGAGAATCATGTAAGCTATGTAGGAGAGTTCGATCCTGGCTCAGGATGAACGCTGGCGAGCTTCCATTATCCTCTGCAAAAATTGCAGATGCAACTTTCACCAAGTGAACAAAAAAACTGAAGGTACATCTGACACAAACAATAACTTCCTTACCCGCCCAATATGGCAGTAGTATAAGAACAAGTTGCACCATCTTTCCATCAATTTCAAGAAATCTAAGTAACGCAGCCAGCTCAGCCAGAACCAGAACATTCTCAAGTTGAAACATAGACTTATTAGGTGGTCCAAATATTCTGGGCCACAGAGAGCATCTTGGACGAGGGTAAAAATCCTGTTCAATTGATATTCAAAGTCAGCAGATGTGTCGTATCAGATTATGTTAATGCCTTAGTCAAGGAAATAGAATAGGATTTTACCACTCCAATGGCTTCACCCTTGCATACGAGATCTTTTATGAAGAATTTAAACTCTTCACGAGTCACCATTTCACTAGGAATCTCAGATCATAAACATACAGACACCCAGTCATGCACCCGTGCTCCTCCTTCAACCCAAAAAAGGTAGTTCATGCCTGATCATGATGATGATGAGAGTAAGGAAACATTTAATCCCTTTGGTCATAATAATATAGTGATATATAGTCCATTAATAGGATTAACATGGTCTCCAATATGACACTTTTAGACAAGCTAAATTAATTATTAATTATCTTAGAAAAGGTTATATATTATGAATTCCACAGTGAGTCATGCTTTCAGAGTATTGATAATCAAAAGCTAAAACAAAAGTTTAACCAATAACAATGACGGATGGAACTGTATATATATGTGATCAAAGTATTGCTCAAAAGAACTCCGAAGGCGATGTAATGTAATAATATCGTCATCATAATTAGGAAAGGCGAGTGGAGAAGCGCGGAGGAACATAGTTTTACCGCAGTGCAGTAAGGTTCGGAACGGTTGTGGCAAGACGGTCAACTTTAAGTTGCCGCCGCCGTCAGTGTCAGGACCTTTGCTCGTCTGCTCGTCGGAGCGTTGCTCGACACGTAACTGGATGGCGGTGCTCCTACCAATCGGCAACTCCGCATCGCAGGATTCAGCGCGATTGCTCACCCCGGTGCGCAGCTTCTCGTCGTCGTGTCCCCTGATGCGCAGCTTCTCGAAGATGTCGCCGCGCCCGGAGAAGCTACAAGAGCCAGGATGCAGGGCCTCCGCACTCCACCACGGCAACTCCGCCCTCCGCACTCCACCACGGCAGCTCCTCCCTCCGCCTCCTTGCAGGATTCATTGTTTCCGCGTAGGCTTTCTGGGCCTCCGCGCTCCCCCACGCCGCCTTCAGGAGTTCCGTGAAAACGGATAGGATACGAATGGATATCATCCTACATTTATTTTTATATTTTTGTTCGGATTCGGATTCAAATATGGATATGATTGATATCGATATTATAAATATGTGATTTAAGGATTCGGATACGGTATCGAATGTTGAATATCCGAACTCGGATACGGACACATCTAAATTCCTCTAAACGGATTCAATTTCAAATACAGTAGAAAAATATCCGTACCGTTTTCATCCGGGAGTTCAGGTGCTCCTTCTCCAGGCGCCCTTTCCACTACTCTACACCTTCCACTTCTTCGTCGCCCAGTAGGCAGTAGTAGTCCGTGTTATTCGGCACCGCCGCGGTCGGCGAGCGCATCGCGTCTGTTCTGCTCTTATTCATGTGTGCGGCTCTGCGACTCAATATACACAAAGCCGTATGCGAGAAGAGTTCTCAAATAGGACGTCAAAGCCCAAGTTGGCCCATTAGGGCTAATTTGGCAGGCCGGGTTCCTGGTGGTTTCCTGGGCTGGAAAACCACGTGGCAATCTCCCTTGGGCCAATGGGCCGGGCTCTTTGGAAGACCACGTCAACGCCCGCTTCCCTTCGTTTTTTCCGCGACCCACGTCAGTCTCGTTGCTCATCATCATGGCTCACCCGTCCACGGCTGCAGCAGTGCCAAAAAGTGCAGACGAGCAAGCTCATTATTGCACAAACATCTCGGAACCCAAAAGACACAGGGTGTGTTTAGTTACTCAAAATCCAAACTTTGGCACTATGTAAAAAGAAGATTTCTCGTCACATTAAATTTGCGGTACATGCATAGAGTACGAAATGTTGACGAAATCAAAAACTAATTGCACAGTTTGGTTGTACTTTGCGAGACGAACGTTTTGAGCCTAATTAGTCAATGGTTGAACAATTATTACCAAATACAAACGAAATGCTACAGTGCGCTATAGGAAATTCGTCGGCGCCAAATTCGGCCGAACTAAAGAAGGCCATAGCAGTAAAAAGTTCCTAGTTTCCTTCAGGACTATATTCAATTTCTTTGAGGCTTTATTTAGATACCGTGAATTAAAACCAATATCTATAAAATACTGTTTTTTTATTGTTAGATTACTTTCTAATTCTTCCTAATTTCTGAAAACCAAACAGGGCCTAAGAGTAAATTGCATGCAGAGTACAAGAATTTGCAATTTACTCTTTCTTTAACAAAAGTTTGAGTGAGGTTGTCGTGTGGGACTTCGTTCTTGGTAAATTAAATGTTGAAAGTGGTTGATGTGTTTTTATCATTATCGGTGTCTACCTAATGCAATACTGATGTGCACAATAGAGTTTTTATCGTTATAGATGTTGATAGTGATTTTATTTAACCAAGACGCTGACCGTTGATTGTGGATACATGCTCGCGAGTGTTGCTCGATTACTGTACTAGCTAGCTAGGCTGCTAGGGCTCAGGGGTATCATATAAGAGTCCTTTGGGTTTGTTTAACTTATAAATCGTATTTTTTCAACCAACGAATAGTATTTTTCTCTCACACCATATCAGTCATAGCTTATCAGCCAAACAAGCCCGAACAAACCGGACACGAAGATCTTTAGTTTTCCTTCCGCCTTTACCAACAGTGACTCAAATGATTTGTATACTAGCTTCTCCCCCGCGCTTCGTCGCGGGATGGATTTTATGTGGCTGGTACGCACAACTAGAATACATAGATTATTCTTTAAGAGGACAGAGTAGGTTGGCGCGGTTCACTGGGCCCGCCGTGGTCCGTCGATTTTGTGTGTGCACTACGCTCTTAATGTTTTACGGGCTAATAGAACTGGTTGGTAAAGAGAAGTAAAATATCTAATCAAAACAATAAATACATGAAAATAAGGCAAACGATCTAAAGTATTGCATTCAAATTGGTAATCCATACACAGCACATACGTATGTTCCATCATAAGAAAGCACATACATATAGCCAAAGGATTAAAAGTGAATCTGAGAACAGATACTTATCATATGGGAAAACAATACATAAGACATTTGTAATTAAACAACATGAAAAATGTAGACCAATATATAATTATTTTATTTCTTGTTCTGTTGAAAGAGTATAGAATGTGACACAGTAAGTTCTCTGTTAATAGAAGTGGGGTGTTCGGCTGGTACAGATTTCTACTGTAGTTCGACTGATTTTGGGTGATTCAATAGTGTTCTTTGAGAGATAATAAGCTGAAACAAGGTGAAAATATCCTTTATCCAAGGACGTTGTGACGGAAGACAGAAACTGCTGCATTCTTGAAGCACGGAACATCTATAACTTAGGAGACCTTTGAAATCACATCAGCAGCTACTGCCACATAAGAAAAATATTGCTAATTAGGTCAAAGCAAAGTAGGCTGCATCTATTTGTTGACATAAATGGGCAGCATTAGTAATCTTAACTGGAAAACTCTGTAGCGTATTGTACTGTACACGATCATGGATACTGAAAGCATGTCATTGGTGGCACATACTGATGAACTTCATGATCATTTCTGCAAATTTGGATAAGAAAATTAATTACTCGATCTCAGGGAGTAAGATGGTAGACAACTCTGTAGTGTATTGTACTGTACATGGTCATGGATACTGCAACCATATGTCATTGGTGGCACATACTGATGAGCTTCATGATCATTTCTGCAAATTTGGATAACAAAACTAATTACTCGATCTCGGAGAGTAAGATTTGTATGGTGTGTATATCCCTGTTGTAGAGCATTAACCAAACTCTAAAATTAGATATCACATGACCCGAAATATACAGTGTCCACCTTGCCTGCATTTACTTGACTAATTAGATACTGTGAGAAATATATCACTGTAAATTAGCGGAGAAGGTAACATTATAACTAAGCAGCATAATGATATAACGTTCATTGACCTCAATATTTATAAGCTCTTCTGCAGACAGTAAATAATCTAGATGTTAAACATTTAAGCATGAGATCCGTCACTGTAACTTCAGTGAAGCAAATGAACATGGCCACATCGGCAGCCTACGCCGTGGCCATGGCAAAGCAACATTGATATCATTAAATGGTAAACTATTGACGAAACAAAGTGTTCGTATGAGTCAAAAAATAAGAAATATTTGTGGACCAGACAGTATCGAGAGTATTTGGGAGACAGAAAAAAGGACAATGGCAATAATAACCATTGTGTTCGGTTACATAATCTATCGATATGTATCAACACTTGTGAACAAATAGTACACTATATAATACATAAATAATAATAGAAAATTCCATTAGTAACTAACAATAGCACAGATAAGTAAATACATGTATAGGAAGATCAGGAATATGACATTAACTGAGGTATGCACTGGAGTCCTGGAGCAGATCAAAATTCTCAGCGGAAAAAATAAAGGCTGGAGTCCTGGGGCAGATCAAAATTCTCAGCGGAAAAAATAAAGGCAGGTTCAATCAATGATCAAAGTCCTTACCTCGTCCTTGTCGATCTTGAAGTATCAAACAAATTTTATACAACTTTTGGTCTTCCTTCTGTTGAAACTTTATACGAAACCTCATCAGCATCTTGCATCACTCCTTCAGTGGTCCCTGGAATTAAGCATTGCAAATCTATATATAAGAACCTAATCTAAGCATATGAACAGAACCTTCTGTTGAAACTTTATACGAAACCTCATCAGCATCTTGCATCACTCCTTCAGTGGTCCCTGAAATTAAGCATTGCAAATCTATATATAAGAATCTAATCTAAGCATATGAACAGAAACAGGAACATATCAACAGAAACAGGCACTACGAGGCATAAAAAGCGTAACAGTATCTGAATCTGTTTTTGCATCTTTTCATGTCAAGTCTGGTTGTGAATGGCTAATTGGAAAAGAAAAACACAAGAATTCCAAAGTGCACTGAACTGCTAGCTGCAGAAATGAATCTTCGCAGCACCCAAACTGGAGAATGCATGGATAGTCATGATAGCATACGCCTGCAGCTATATAAAATTGATATGAATCGTCGCAGCACCCAAACCTGAGGATCCATGAATACATCAGGAAACGAAGACATAACAATCTAATGAAAGGCAGAGGGCAATTCTGAAGAAGAATGCACAACATGAGGGGAGCTGTAGACCATAACTCCATATAAGATCAGCAATACCTAGATCTGCTCGCGTCGGAGGCATCGCGCGAGCCGGTGGTAGCGTCGCCGGCTGTTGGGCTGCGCCGTCAGGCCGCACGAGCCGGCTGCGGGGGTGCCTGCGCCTGGGCTGCGTCGCTAGAGATTGACCCGGCCGTCACCGCGCGCGCCGAGACCTGCGAGACGGAGGAGACGGGGGATGAAGGATCTGGGGCAACAGGCAGGGGACGGAGGAGGAGACGAGGGTGAGTTACCGCGAAATCCAACCGCCCGGGCCATCGCCGACGGAGAAGAAGAGGCGATGCGCCACGTGCAGGAGCAGCCACCACTGAGCGTCGCCGCCGACAGAGAGGAAGAAGCAACTGGCGGCATCCGCTGGGCCGCCTGGTGCGGAGCGGCCGTGCCGCCGGGGGTCGGCCGGCGCTTGGCCGAGGAGCGGTGGAAAAGAGGCGGCGCCGTACTGAGCGGAGGAGGCGATGGAAAATTGGGAATTGGGATTGGGAGAGGTGGATGGAAGCCGGCCGCGTGCTGTGCGGCGTGCGGGTAGGGTCGGGGGTGGGGGCGTGGTTAGGGGCTACAAACGTTTCTGGAAGGAACACGCGGACGGCTGGTGTGGCTGAGCAAACCAACGGACGACTGCGATGGAGTAGGCAACAGTTCGGATGAACAGTGGAACAGTGCGGGGTGGTCTAAGAAACAAAAAAAATTTGTATGAATGAAAGAATATGAACGAACGAACGAAGTTCTTTAGTTTTCCTTCCGCCTTACCAACAGTGACTCAAATGAACAGTCCTACAGTCTCTCCTCTATCCGCAACCAACGGATTCAGCCGCCGCCGCTGCATCCCGACCCTCTGTTCCAGGGTAGTGGCCCTCCGCGTCACCTTCGACCCGTGGCCGCTGCCATCGCTCGCTCCTCTCTTCCTTTGCTTTCCCTGCTCGCAGATGCCGCTGACGCGGACGCCGCAGAGCTCCGCGCCGTCTTCCTCTCCCTAGCCGCGACGCACACGCCTTTGGTTCTCCGTCTTCTCCCGTGTTCGATTTGCTTTCCTTTGATTCTCCATCGTCTCCTGCACCTTGCCCTCTCCGCTCCCGGTCGCCGCCCAGCCGTCATCTTCGCCGACCAGCCCGGTTGCTCCTCCCCTTCACAGATACTACGGCAGCCCCGCCAATACCAGATCTGCCTAACACGAAGGGGAGTGGGGCAGCGATGGACAGCGTTCTCCGGTGGCAACGACTCGGCCACTGCCGCCTCCTCCTCCTCCCTACGCTAGGTGCCTAGCCCTTCATCTTCGGCACTTTCGCCGGTGACGAGCACCAAACAGGTACACGCGGACTTCTCTTCTGTTCTTGCTGTGCGAAATCGACCACCCAGACCCTAGCTATTTGCTGCTATGATTTCTTCGGTTTGGGTGTTTCGAGGTTGTCGCGCTGATTTGTGTCCATTTGCTGATTGGAATTGAATTATTGTTGGAACCCTACAAGATAAGAACGACGCCGATGAGGAGGATCCACTGCCCTCACGAAGGGACAGTGACGATATGGTTCAAGAATGGCGATGACGACGACCATGGTGACAGTCTGATTTTTTATCGCAATTTCTTCATGCTGCCGACTGTGACTCGTGCTGGTTGTGGGATGTGTGCTTTTCCACCGTCAGGAAGTTGTTTTGCTTCCTTATTATTCGAATTATTCAGTCTTTTATGGTTTCAAAAAATCCCCAATCCATCGTCCATACATAGCAGTTTGGTCAGTGCTTGCAGTAGTGATGATTATTATGATATAGGCTCAATGTTCTTCTAATTTGTTATGGTCTTCTACCCTTAATCCTAGGTGTGCTGATTTTCACACCCAAGAAATACGAATATAGCTTATGCTCCCTTCTCTTCCTGGTGCTCAACATCAACTTTTTTGCTCTCGCAATTACCTTATGAGCATACCTGTACTTCTTTTAGTTACTTACGTCTTAGTTTTGTGTCTATTTTCATCGTGTTTCCTTTATACTGCAGGCAGCTCTGTTCATGGTTTCTAAGATGCTTTTGCCCTTATTATTGAAGAACTAAAGTTATTTATTTTATTGCTGCTTAACCATTATAGCTGGTCCTGATAGCTAATCTTTCGTGCAGCCCTGCTGACTACACTGTCCATGCCACAGAGCCCGTTAAAGAAATCTGAAAGAGATCTCTCATCTCCCTCATAAACGAAAAGCTTCCATTCAGAGTCATCGGTGTTCGGGTCAGCTCAATGTTACCTTCCCATCTTTGTTCCTCTCCTAGGAAACCATGAAGGCGTACATTTAATTTGTTAGAATCCACGTATTATAGACATTATTATTTTTTGTTACCCCTTGCTATAGAATGCCATGCCACCAAGAATGAACATCAGGATCCCAAATGACCCACCATGAAGCACTGAGGCGTCATCGTGCAATGCATCCTGATAGTACACCTATCTCTATTTCTGATGGTGCCATCTCTCTTCATGCTACCTGGTTCACATCTCTCCTCAAGGTATTCCTGTTGTTGCTCTCCAGCGAAATGCATGTTCAGGCCACAAACAAATGTTGCAGCATTATCTTCCAGACTTAACCCCCTCCAATTGACCCAATACCTTTTAATGCTACCTCATATAGTTTCCAGGAGATGAAACATCCGTTGCTTCTGCGATATGTCAAAAAAGTAGAGCAGGTATGATTCTCAAGTGTAACGGTCAATTTTTGCCCTACACATGTGGTGCTCATCTAATCATTTGAGTTCCCCTCAACACATGTTATTAGGCCAGTTATTTTCATATCTATTATCGGTTATATTTGCAGAAATCGATGCAAATTCAGGTGGGAAAATCCTCCTTGACCATTCAAACAAAGGTAAATCCAATATGACTGCTAAATTGTGTGGTTGTAGTATAGGTGATTGGGTGATATATAATTTGGAGGCGTGAAGCAACTAGAAACATTGAAATTGAAATGAATTGTATCTATCAGTATACAAGGATTTAAATTGTCTTTTCACCTTTAATACATACACCCTATATTGCATTGTTTACCTCTAATCAGAACTATTATTTGTTGTGCATAATGTGCAATAAGTAAGCTATTTTAGAATTATCCTAGATCAGACTTTTCTAATTCTGACAAAAAGGTGTAAACATCGACTATAATATATACCAAATAACCCTTTTTAACCCTATATGCTAGGGAAACCATTACACCAAACATATCGATGAAATACACATTGTGTTCCATTTCTTTTTTACATTGGCTGTGCAAAAGTAATATATTCCCAGGCTGGCCCTACATCTAACTGTTATTAGGCGTATATGGGTACATTTGTACACACCTGATACTACTAGATGTACATTTGTAATCCTGTCAAGATTAATAGGATCCGAAGGCAAAATATTGCTACCTAATAGAATCGTATGCATAATCATGTGTCCCAATTTATTAGTGCCTCAAACACATTAAAGATACGAAGGCACGCCAAATCGGCGGCCTTCTAGGGTGTCCACGTACGTTCTTTTTATTTTGTGCGTTAGATCAAAATTCCATGGCTCAGATGAGGCGCGTCACAACCAGCTTCCCGCCGTACATTCGACAATGGATCGATGAAGCAACTGGACGCCTTCAATGAAGTAGGGCTTCCGGCTGATCGTACGTTGCATGCAAATGGACAGTGATGCGTAGCAGGGGACGATGGATTATCGGCATGCATAGTCGGTGCCTAACTCAGCACACATGTGAGTACGCGTGCGTACATGTTGCTGGAGCCTCGCTTGCATCGATGCATGCATGAGCTATCTGTTGTTCGGCACCGCACCACGTAGCTCCGCGACAAAACCAGACACGACGCATAGCACACCACGCTCACGCCCTCCTCCATCCCCGCGCACCCGTGTCGCTCGCGCTTTCTCAACGAACCACTGACAGGTGGTCCCATCGAATGTCCCACCACCACCCTGCCAGTTGTCCGGCACCGCGCCTCGTGGCTTCCGCGCCCTGTTTGGAGCCGCGTGAGCTGCGTTGCAACGGCTTCCCCACCCCGTTCACACACCCTCCCTCGTCAGAAAACGGTGCACGGCCGTGACTCCTGGCGCTTACACGCAGGTCCGTCTCCCGTTGTGTCCGTGGTGGCCCACCCATCGGTGACACAGATCTACCTCCCGTACCGGTCGCGCCCACCACGTCTGCATCGAGCACGCAAAAGCCTGGCCCTGCCTGGAGCGCTCCCACTAACCCCACGACGCCTATAGCAGAGAGACACCCCTTCCCATCCCAACCCAAAACCCCAGTTCCCCCAAACCCTGCCGCCCCGAATCCCGTTCCGATCCCGAATCGCCGCCGCCGCATCCGGTCGCGCGTCGCCGCCGGACGCCGCCGGCGCACGGAGGGGGCGCGGCCACCCCCATGGGAGCAAGAGCGGCGCGGGCACTCGTGGAGCACGGCCTCGAAGAGGGCCCGGCCGTCGTCGCGGTCCCCATCCGAGTCGCCCGAGGGGCACCATTCCCCGTGCCCCACGGTGGCCCTTTCCGCGCCGCTGCCTCCCGGCACCGACGTCGAGGTCTGCGTCGACGACGACGGGTTCCACGGGTCCTGGTTCGAGGCCACCATCCTCGACTTCACGCTGGCCCATGGGTACCGCCACCCGGCGTGGTACACTGAAAGGTCCTTGTTTGGTTTTGGTAATTGAGTGACAACCTAGGTGGACTAATTGTGTTTATGTGAGAAACACAGGTGATTAGTCCACACATACATGTGTGTGAGCAACATATGCCATGAAGGTGAAAATGGCTTGGAGATGTTGCAAAGCTCACACATGTGATGATGAAGGAGCTTAAATGCACATGAGACATGACATTGAGTCATGTGATCAAGGTGGAGAAGATCAAGACAAGACTTGGCTTGATGGACCGGTTGCAAGCGTGAAGGGCAAGTCGAAGGCTTTGGAGTGATGGACCGCGTGGTGGTGAAGCTTGAGCAAGACTTGGCGCCGATGGACGATGGCAACGGTGAAGAGCAAGTAGAGTCAAGATCGATGAACCAATATGATCATGTGATGATATGAAGTGGATCATATCATTGTTGATCGTGTTGGTGCATGTGTTGCATCGACATTAGAGGAGATGGAATGGAATGCGCAAGGCAAAGGTATAACCTAGGGCATTTCATTTCACCGGTCATAGGTGTGTAGAGAAGTTTATGACCGGGTTTAGGATAAATGGCCGTACTATCAAGAGGAGCAAACTTGTTTGCATATCGGTCATCTAGTGCCACTCGAGTGATCTAACTTTGCATTGTCGCTAGGATCGAGTGGCGTGGCAAGTTGAGTGGCTAACATCCTTTGGGAAATGATTGTGAAAATGCTAACACACATACACATGATGGTGTACACTTAGTGGTGTTGGCACATTTACAAAGGAGGTGGTGTTTGCAGGGGTGAGTTGGGTTTTGGGTCCCTCTCTCCCTCCCGCCGAGCTTGCGAGGCAGGATTCGGCGCTTTTGGGGAAATGGTATGCCTATTTTCTATTGCGCCGGATGCAAATTCTTGGTGGTTGGCTCTTTGGAGCAAGGATGAAGAAGTTAGAAGTGAAAACGAGTTGATCGCGAAGATGCTGGCGTCGGTCAACTGACCGAACGCTGGATCTGAATGCACCGGACGCTGGCAGGCTGCGTCCGGTCAGGCTGACGTACGGTGACGCAGAAGCTGGAGTGTGACCGGACGCTGGCTGCGTCCGATCAAGTGTGACCGGACGTGTCCGGTCGAGGTCGGTACCTTACTGGAAACGACCGGACGCTGGGGGTTCAGCGTCCAGTCAGTTAAAAGCTGCTGCGTCCGGTCAAGTCAAGTGACCGTTGGAACCAGGACACGTGGCCGTCTGCGGGCGACCGGACGCTGAGGTCCAGCGTCCGGTCAACACGACTGGAGCGTCCGGTCGGCCCAACCGTTGCCCAGTGAAGGGGTAACGTCTAGTTTAGCCCTTGGGGCTATAAATAGAAGTGGCCTTCGGCCATGGCTGGTGTGGAGCACCTTGGGGGACTTTGTGTCCATGCTTGAGAGTGCTTGGGAGCCCTCCATCACACATATACTTGATAGTGATCATTCGATTGTGTGAGTGAGCGATTCTAGTGCGATTGCATTGTGAGGTTGCATCGAGTGGCACTAGGTGATCGAGTTGCAAGCCGGTGGTGCTTGTTACTCTTGGAGGTTGCCACCTCCTAGATGGCTTGGTGGTGGTCTCCGTCGAAGCCCGCAAGAAGCTTGTGCGGCGCTCCGGAGAAGTGCTTGTGAGGGGCATTATGCTCGCCCCGCGGGAGCCGCGAAGAGCAACTCTAGTAAAGCGTGTCATTGAGCTACCCTCACTCAAGGGGTAGGTTCTTGCGGCGCCCGACGCGCGGGCTTAGTGGGTGATGCTAATTAGCCGCCGAACCACCAAGTGAGCGATCGACACAACGGGGACTAGCGTGTTGGCAAACACGTGAACCTCGGGAGAAAAATCATCGTGTCAACCTTGTTCTTCCCGTTGGTTTGCATCCCCGTTACACAAGCTTGCAATTACTTTTATACATATTAAGCTTATGTAGTTGCTCTTGTAATTAGATAGCTTGTGTAGCTTGCTAATTACCTTCTTGCTTGTGTAGCATAGAAGTAGCTCCCTTGCGTGGCTAATTTGGTTTGTGTAACCTTGTTAGTCACATTACTTAGTTTGTGTAGCTAAGTATTTGCGCTCTCTAATTTGGCATTGGTTGCCTTGTTATTGAGCATTGCTAGTGAGCTTAGTTGGCTTTGTGCTTTTGCTTACTAGCATGTGTAGGAGCTCCCTTGTTGCTTAAAGTACTAGTGGCATAGGTTTGTATGACCTTGCTCCTAGAATTGTTTAGGAGAGCTCTAGCTAGCCCGGCACCTTAGTTGCATAATTAGTATCTTTGCAAGGTGCTAGTGAACATATATAGTGGGGTATAGTCTTGGCTAGACCGATAGTTTTAATTCCGCATTTGTATCGGTTAGCCAACACGATTAAGTTTTAGAAAAGACTATTCACCCCCCCCCTCTAGTCGCCATCTCGACCCTTCATACACCGTCAAGTACGCGCACCTCCTCGCCACCGCTGACGAAGGCGTGCTGGCCGAGCCCTTCGCGCCGTCCCACATCCGCCCACGCCCGCTGCCGCCGCCCCCATCGCCCCCGCCGCGCTTCCAGACCCACGACATCGTCAAGGCGTTCCACAACGAGGGGTGGTGGTCGGGCATCGTCGTGTCCGCCCCCGACCCCGACGCCCCAGCCGGCTCCGGCTCCGGCTCCGGCGCCGCCGGGGTCACCGTCGTGTTCCCCATCACCCGCGAGGTCATCGAGTTCGCGCCCGGCCTCGTCCACCCCTGCAGCGACTATGTCGACGGGGACTGGATCCCTTCCCAGGTCGCGATGGTTGTCCGCCCAAGCACGCGGTCAAGGTCTACGAGGTCGGGGACAGGGTGGAGGTGGTGAGGCAACGGAGTGCGTACGGCGAGTCTTGGTTCCCCGCCATGGTAAGGGTCGTCGTCGACGACCTCAGCTACGTCGTCGAGTACTTTCGATCTGGAGGGCGAGGGCGGGCCAGAGAAGGCCACCGAGTACCTGCATTGGTGGTTCATCAGGCCGGCTGTCGAGCATTCGCCAAGGGAGAGCGAGTTCAAGCTCCAGCCTGGCGCTACTATGGAGGCCTACTGCGATGGGGCATGGTCACCGGGTGTGGTGGAAAGGGTCCTCGACGAGGGTGAGTATGAGATCGGTATTGTTGCCAAAAAGTCAGAAATGCTGGTGACCAAGGTGGTGCCATTGCTCAAGCCGCAGTATAAGTGGAATGGCAAGCAATGGAGGATTGCGACCCGTAAGGTACTGCAACAGATCTGTCTGTTTGTCATAGCTGTCTTTATTAGCTCATTTCTGATTGTCTACTGTTGTACTCTTGTGAGATGCAGATACTACATGGTTCCTTGCTGATTTGTTGGGACTGGCCCTTGCTGACTTTATTGCATATCTTAGTTCCTTCATTGTCTCGTTGTAATATATGAATATGATTTGTCCGAGACCTCTGGATGCCTGAATCCAAAGAAGCTGACCGTCACGGCACACCAGAGATCCTCATGTCCATGTTAACATTTTCGATTAAAAAAAGGTATATAGGTATGCCACGGCCAAATAGTTGCATCATCCTACAACATATCTTATGCATGAATGTTGAGAGTTTTTTTCTTGCAATTTCTTTCGACACTGAACAGCTGCTTATTTTTTTCCTTTTTTTGGCTAAAGTTCTTTTAGGTTCTTTGCCTGCAATTTGTCTTGACACTAAACACGTGGAACTGCTTATCTCAGAGTAGTAGCAATTCTTTACATGGCTATTGCGGCTGGAGTAGCTCACAACTCAACTAAGACAACCATTTCCATCTCGAGTGAAACTATACGTATCACCATCCAGATTCATTATGCTTTCGTACAGAAAAGCCCTTGATCTCATTGCCTTGGTACAAAATGTAATTTTGTCCATTCTAGCTGACGAGATTGTGGCATCCAAAGTACCTAGTTATTTATGCATGATGGTGAGCTGAGTTATTTTAGTTTCTTTGCATGTGATCTCTCTTGACACTGAACAGGTGAACCTGCTAGCAATTCTTTAGATGGCTATTGGTACTGGAGTAGTTGACAAGTCAAGTATGACAGCCATTGCCATCTCAAGTGAAAAGATCCATATCATCATCTAGGTTCATTATGCTTCGCTACAGAAAAAGCTCTCCATCTCATTGCCTCGGTACAAACTGTCTTTTCCCCCCCTAATGCAACCATTCTAACTGATGAGATTGAGGCATCCAAATTACCTAATTATTATTTATGCATCATGGTTACTTGGTTATAGTTAGTCTTCAAGCTATCAATACTTTGCATTTGACTATGTGGAGCGCATGAAGTTTCGATAATGCTTTGCACCAAAGCACCTGACAATGAACACTGATATGCACCACCTCCTCTACATATCATACTTAAATGGTTCTGTTCATTGAGACAAAGAAACACATCTCAGCTTGCCTACCTAAATAGTGTCACAAGCTTTTACAGTTGCTGGCACCATAAGACCATGAAATCTCCATTATCATCGAAAGGGACCATTTAATAAGGTATATAAACGATTCATTGTTGCTTTACAGTTCACAGATCCTTCCTGTTTAGTTCTTGTTGCTTCTATGCGATATGAAGTCTGAACCCACCTAAACCTCTATGCAGTGGCACAAGTCTCATATTCACTTAGTTAACTCACTATATCTGTTCAGCACCGTGATAGCTCTCCTTTTTTTCGCAGATCTTTTTCCTACAAGCAAAGAGTGGTGATGCCCATGTTGCATATTATCATAGTGTGCTGTCAATTCTGAGCACCTACTTCAAACAGAAAGAATAAGGCTTAGATTGTACCTACTATACATAATGTGTTCATAGGCGATTTTGACTTTTTAATGATTTCTATTTTGTAATACTTTGAACATTAATTAGTATTTCGATTACAGAATATATATTTATGTGTTTGTTGTTCTGATGCTCCTTTTACACAATAATAATGAATGAATCAATTCTTCCAAGATGACCAGTTATTTGTGCTTAGCGCCCGCGACATTTGCTGCGGGGTTCTTGTTAGTGTCATTGATTTGCTGGCCTAGAATAGGCACCATGTAACATTGAGACCAACCTTCTATATCAACGAGATGAGAAAACATATTAGACATATGAGTCTTTTCCTATACCAAGCAAATCACCCGAAGCGAAGCGCGGGCAGCAGTGGCTAGTAAGCCATTAATTCATGGTGTCCATGCTATTTTCAGCGTTCAGGCCACTTATGCAACTCAAATTTATTTGCATGCTTGGCTCTAGATTATCCTGCCATTACATAACCTCCATATATTGCCTAAAACATAGGCACTCATTTGCAAAACAATAAAACCTGACATTTTGCACATTTTCTAGGCCTTGCCGAATACATGAAACATGTTTTCTGACATTCATAATTATTCCATGACTTATAGTTGGTAAATTTAGGTGGACATATCTGTGACATACCGTGAAATTAATGAGTTCTTACTGAATTGGTTTACGTTGCTGTCATTTTAGTTCGATGCCTACATATTCATTTGCATCTGCGCGGCACTTATAGCTTATGTTGTATAAAAAAAATGTCATGCATTTGTAGAACAGTAAAACCTGATATTTTCCACATTTTGTAGGTATTCCCCTCAAATACATGAGCCTTTTTTAATGTCATTCATGATTCCATCCTCTTTAGTTAGTGGATTCAGAAATACGGAGTATTATTCTATTTACTTACTAAAACATTTTCATTGTGTGCCAATCCACACAACGACTTGCATGCCCGTGGCAAACACAGGTCCAGGAAAAAGCTCATCTACAGCCTCCTTCCTCAACGTGGCTATGTGTCTGAGCATGCAAAGCAATGCCCGGATTCATTCGTCAATGGTGCTGCTCTTAGGTTGTTACGTTACTTCAGTTGTGAAATAGGTTGATTTACCATTTCCTAAGGTGGATACATATGTACAGAAAAATAAGTGAGTATATGGTACATAATTTCTCATGCTTCCTGTCTACAAGTGTATTTTTGGTGTGCTACTATGGAGGACAACTTTCATGTGTTCATACCTCAGACAATTTATCTTTTGCTACCTTTACCTATGCAAGCCACAAATAATCGATGCATATATGTTTTAGAGGGGAAAAACCCAAAATGCCAGCTAACTCTGTCTAGCCCGCGACAATTGCCGCGGGTTCTGGCTAGTGATTTAAGAGTAAATTGAAATGCTTCTACACCCATGTACTTATCTCCATGGACAAAGCGGTGCAATCTCAATCGAATTGAATTGGCAGTGTGTCGAGGAAAAAAGGACATGTATGAAAAAGTATGACATGCTCCATGGAGTTTTGGTGTTGATTGCCTAGATTACTCATATTTGTGTGAATACAAAGAAGGAAAATTATTTCCTACTCCCAGGGAGTAGTTACTCCTACTCTCATGTGTATATCTTTAGATTTAAGGTGTATATGACCCGACAAAGTGTATGTTGACAAAGTATATGATCATACTAGACCATCTATGATAGTATGTATGTAAAGTATGCAAGTATGCATTAAGTCTATGATTATACTTATTTTGTATACTACTGTCATAATATTAGAATAACATATTAAAAAATATGGTTTGTTTTGAAAAAAAATTCACATAGTATGATTTGGAGTATCATAAAATGAATATATAAACATACTTAAATTGATAAATGAGTATGTACACGGAGGAGTAGGAAAAATGCACCCATACAAAGAATATATATAGTATATATATGCTTTTGTAGTTCCATGTGAGCAGTAAGTTGTAAGAGGGGAAAATTATGAATTCAAAATTATGCAATCTTTTTTGTTTCATGATACTACGTGAAATCATTTTATCCAGTTACTTTTGTGTTCTGGGTGATCCTTCGCTCTCTCTTTTTTCGTTCTACATCTTTATACTACTGCCTTAATTCTTTTTACGTAACATATATCTAGAGACTAGAGAATATAAGCGTGCATAGTGAATAACCAAATGCAAGCTAGGGTCTGATGTGTGATTTATCAGACGAATAAGCAGGACAAGTCGTGATTCAACATAGTCAAATCTTGTCTATTGCCCCGGTATAAACAGTGGCGACTGTGAACACACAGCAGCCACACAAAACCCGTGCCTAAACTATACTTCCTTCATCCCTAAATAACTGCAGTAGTTGGTATGCGTGCCGCAATTTTGATTTGATTTATAGAAAATATGTGTAACATTTATATCTTTAAATAAGTTTATTAAAAAACTAGATTTAAAAAATTTTTTAACGATACTAATTATATTTTATAAATATTAATACTTTTAATATATATTTAATTAAAATTATTTCTCGAGAAACGAAAACAACAAATATTCAGGAGAGGGGTAACTGGCAAGCGAGGCGAGAGCGCGACAGCGCGAGAGGGACGGCGGGCAAGTGGGCGGCAGTGGCAGCCGCCCGCGCAGCCACAAGCGCTCGCCCGCGGCCGCACGCACCACGCACGCGAAAACGGAGGGAAAGAAAACGCCGTCGCCCCCGCACCGCAGCCAGACGCCGGAACGAACGCGCGGCGCCACCACCCACATCACTGCCCTGCCCCAGCACCACCACCCACCCAGCGCCACGCCCGCCCACCACGCCCCTACGCCACCACGCGGACCGCAGCCGCGCTGCAGCTGCTCACAGACAGGGCAACAGACCTCCTCCACCTCCACGCGAGCGAGCGGACGACACGACGCGGCCATCCCATCACCGCACCGTTGAGATTCCTCTCCGCTCGCCTCTCGATGGTCTCCGCCAGCGCGCCGCCGCCACCGCAGTCCGATGCGGCCGGGTCTGGGGAGGACGCGAGCAAGAAAGTGCGGAAGCCGTACACCATCACTAAGTCGCGCGAGAGCTGGACGGAGCAGGAGCACGACAAGTTCCTCGAGGCCCTGCAGCTGTAAGCAGACCGCAACCCCTCACTTGGGTTTCCATTAGTTTTGATGCGCGGTTTGCGGTTCACAGGCCTGAAGCGCCGGGCTTTGCGGTGTCATCTGGCTAAAAGACTGCTCCGTAGATGTTTTCTGTCTTTTTGAATCGTTAATTATATCGTTGTGGATTTTTATTTTTTATTAATGTCTTGAGCATTTTTCTGAAGATATAGAACAGTAGTAATAATAATAAATAGTCGGTGCAGCTGTTTGTTCACTTATTTGGGATTTTGCTATCTTTTTTGTAACTCGATTTCGTTGTTATGATTTCAATCTAGAACTTTATTAGTTGAAGATTTCCCAGTCCTTTTTAGGTCCAACATGGGGAAACAAATTATGTGTTCAGGCAGTTCAGCTACTGTGATTCACAAAGCTGAATATGGAGTACAGGTAAAATAGAACGAATCCAATTTGCAAAATTTGGTATTTGAAATGATAAAGAAATTGTGCTCTTTGCTCTATTGGTGCTACCATTAGGCTTTTTTTTTAAAGGATTCAACTAGGACTTCACTAGTTGAAGAGTTTTCGGTTTCTTGATGTGGAACATACGAAAATAATATGTCTTGGCCATTTGGGCTACTGTGGTTCACAAGAAGAATATGTAGGACAAATAGGAAGCATCCAAATTGCGGATGTTGGAACTTCAACTGATGAAGACTCTAGTGCAGTAGTGCTCTTTGCTCAACTGGTGGTGTCATTTGGCTGGGTAGGGCACACACTAGATTCTCTAAGCCAGCAAAGCATGTGTTCTTGCAATTAGTCTGCCGACACAAGTTAAGCAGGATCCAAAAATCATGCATCTCATCTGTCCAATTGAAAAGGTCTCATGCATCTTTATCAGCATGTGCTTTGCGGATGGCCTTTCATAATGCACTCTTACACACACGGGTTGTTAGCAGTATTCTGGCTTCTCTCGTTCTCTGCTTCATAGTATTTTGATTGCAAGCATTAACTTGGTCTGATTGGACACCTGAATTTATTGACGTCTTTGAGCATCATGAATTCATGATTTGTTGTGCATGATGCCATTCTCTTGGTCCCAAACTCCCATAGTCTCATGTGCTCACACTATCGTTATCTCTGCACAACTTGCTTTTCGGTGCGTACGATCGCAGCCTTTTGCATATGATTGTGACGATAACATGCCTTGTTGCCCCAAGAGCACCACATTTACTGTTCTTGAATCCATACACCTGTCCCAAAAAAATCAGTGAAATATAAGACCACATCTTGCATGTAATATTCATGTGCAAACTATGTTTCTTTTCTTTCAGCTTTGACCGTGACTGGAAGAAGATAGAGGCTTTTGTTGGCTCCAAGACCGTCATCCAGGTATTCCTATTGTAAATGGAACTATAAGTTGTTTAACTTTATAAGAACCCTGGTAATCAAACTATTTAGCATATGCACCAACAAATCAAGTGAAATAATGCATCAAATGTTCAATTTGTTACTTACGGATGCTGATTAACAAAGAACTGAAGGTTTTGCCATGGCTGTGTTCTTTTTCTCTGCGTTACAACATTAGAAATAGCAGTCAATTTGGATATCTTAGTTTCCTGGTCCTGCATTTTTCATCGTTGTATAAGCTCCTATCTGTCCATTATCAATTGATTCTATCTTAGAACCATTTTCATTTGGTGCTTTGGTTTGGTGTTGTAGATTAGGAGCCATGCACAGAAGTACTTTTTGAAGGTTCAGAAAAATGGAACCAGCGAACATGTCCCGCCTCCACGACCAAAGCGAAAAGCTGCCCATCCATATCCTCAGAAGGCTTCCAAGAATGGTGAGACTTCATATCCTCAGAAGGGTTAAAGATAAAAATCATATGTATCCATGTCATGCGCAGTGGGGCATCAAATTCACCAGCACCCTTTGTATATCAAATAGTTGCTTTAATGTCCTCTCCCTGACTTACAGAACCAAACTATGGGCTCAAGACAGATTCATCTTCCATCCATAGGAACTCTGGCATGAACATGTCTGTTTCGTCATGGGCTCATAGTTCCATCCCACAAGCTGTTGCTTCATCGATGGTGAAAGGTTTGTATTCATGCTTCTTCTGTCAAAAGGTTTCATTGGAATATTCCTCTGTTAATTCTTATCTTTCACCCAGAAGATTTAGGTGCTGGAACACCAGGTCCAAACATTTTTTGCTCAAGCAGTACTGAAGGCCCTCCAAGAACATGGCAACCTGGTGAAACAAATGATCAAATAAATCAAGTTCCGTCACTCCGCCGTTAGTACCTCATGCTACTTCTGCTAATCATCTTACAGTGCAAAATAATTACTCAGATTCTGTCCACCTCTACTATTTCTAAGAATTATGTTTTAATCATCCTCCTGTGCACCTTTTCTTGTGAATTTGTAAGCTTCAATCTTAAAACTGCTGGCCCCTTCTTTAGAATGAACCAAACCGCCAATAATCTCTTGATGGTGCTTAACATAAGGAGAAATGGTGTAACACAAAACAGCGCAATCCATTTCTTTATACTGCTTTTTTTCAAATATTTTACTATTTCCAATATTGAATCTTTGTCTTGAATGAATTGCTAGCTTATCTTATTCATATTGGCATTGTTGACATTTCAATTCTGTCTTTCATATATTTGATACAGATATGCCGGATTTTGCGGAAGTGTACAGTTTCTTAGGTAGTGTTTTCGATCCAAGCACAAGTGGTCATCTGCAGAAACTTAAGGAGATGAATCCAGTTGATGTTGAGACGGTATGTCAGTCATGGATATGCCTTATTTCCCTTTTCTCTTCATAATCATAAACATGTCCTAACTAGTCTGCAGTAACATTTGCACCATTTGTCCTCCAAAATAATGGCTTTTGTCAAATTCATAGTTACAACAACGCAATATAAACAATTTCTGCTAGTCTTTATTATGTATGATGCCTGGCAGTTGTTAAGTTCTCCTCATTCAAGCATTGTGGCAAACTGAATAGTCATCATTTTTCATTCTCTGTTGAATTCATCATTTGCTCAGAACTATGGTTTGGAACTCTGCCTGTGTTCACTGATTGACATGTGTGTCTATTTACCATTAGGCACTGTTGCTGATGAGGAATCTCTCCATCAATTTGACCAGTCCTGATTTTGAAGATCAAGTAAGCAGTTCAAACATGTCTTCAGATTATGCCTCTACTAAATTGTTTGCCACTAATTGATGATTGTGTATTTCGACCCACTAGTAATTGTAATGTTCTCTTTAAGGGTCTGGTTCATGTTCTGTGTTTTGCTGTTTGCATCATTTCTCTATGGTATTTCCTCTAATAGAGGTTTCCTTTACCTTTCTTAAAATATTAGTATTCAGAACTATGTTATCCATCATGTTATGTCAGTTTTGCTGTGTGTATACAGTGGAGGTAGCCACTTTGAAAAATCTCATTCGGTCAGCATGTAAAGAAGATACACATGATTTGTCATTTGTGTAGTTTTGCCTTCTTGAACCATTCATGGTCTTAATTGGTGCTTCTAGCAGGGCTTGCCAATTGGTGATGCCAGTACTCAGTAGAGCAGGCCTGAAGTCTGAACCACTATCTTATAGCATAGACTTTTATGTCCTGACACCCACATTGCATTAAATGAGAAAACACAAGATTAATCTGTGCTAAGTGTATCAGGTTAGCACGGATTAATCTTCAGAAAGTTAGTCTTCAGTAAAGAACTAATCTGTGCCAAGCACGACAGGTTAGCCAAGCACCTCAGCACTGGTAAACTTGTATATTAAACTGGGCATGCAGTATAGTTTGATCATCTAACCAGGATGCATTTCTCTTATTCTCAATCATAAAAAGGAACTGAGCTGTACTCTATGCATTTTTTACACAGAGGAAATTGTTGTCTTCATATAGCACTTCTGATGGTCTTGAGCTAGGGAGCTCCAGGAGTTCAGCTCTAGCAATGAGTACGCCTTTCATGTAAGGTGTGCCTTCTTCGTTGTCCGGCCACCTCTTTTGTTCCCACAATTTACTGACAAGTTCATAACTATTCCAGGATTAAAGGCGAATAGTGTGGCCAGGTCTCTCGACATATAATTTCAGTTCGACAGACCTCAGGATGGTGCCCTGGCGTAGCACCGATGAAGGCGCTTGCATCTTTGTGCTTCTCGCTTAGCTTCGTGCCTTCGGCTGAAGATTGTGTAAGGGTGCAGCCGTGTACAGTAGGCTTCTGAAAGGTGAGATTGGTCTGCGGCCTGATGTGTATATATAATTTTTTCCAGGAAGCGTGTGCTTTCCTGTCCTACCCTATCCCAAAAGCCCGGTCATCTAGGCTCATGAGTGCTGCTTCAGATCAAGGCTGTCCTAGGAAATGGAAAGAGGAAAGGAGATTTTGAGTAATGCCGGTTACTCCCTTTCCCATTCGTTGAGTTCAGTTTTCTGATTGGTTTCTGGTTGCTCTCTTGATACGAAACTTTGTGCCCCATGTGGCCGTCTCCATCTGACTGAGAGTGCAAGTTTCACTTGAGGAGTTGAGGCGATCATGGTGCTGTAATGCGGCTTATCTTCCCCGTTCGAATATTTGTTGTTCCTATGTATTGTCTATATTGCATCAGGCGTTGCCCTTGTGTAAAAGGAAAATAAATTCACAATGTAAAGGAGACTTGTGCGTTAGCACTACCATTTGAAATCTATGCAGTGTCGACGAAACCCAGCGACTTGTCTTTGCCACATTTTTTTGTTGCTGTATCAGCGGTCTGGTTACTCTGGCAACGAGTTCATTGCAAGGGTGGATATCTTATTTGAAGTGGCTTTTCAAATGCTTTAGTTTATTAGTTCAGAAAAAAATGTTTTTGTTTTATTTTTAGTTTTGCAATGCTACTCATATAAAACAGCATAGTCAGGCTTTCCAATTTCCAAAGATACGTTTTTTTGAGAGAAATAAAGGCAATTCCCTGGACCCTACCATGTGTCTTGGTTTCAGTTTCAGAGTCCAATGACCATGATAAAACTCAACCGGAGTCTTCGCTTGAACTTATCGGCTAGAATCTATAGTATTTTACTCTTATGATAAAACAGCTTTAGCCGACTTTAATACCTGCCAAACAGGCCCCGAAAAAAGTGCTTCAATATTCCAAATTTGCAACACCATTGGACTGGAACGCTCGTGCTAATTTCGGTCAAAGGCTAATGCAGCAACCTACCTGGAGTACTTAAGAATTTCTCCTCCAACTGCGGGTGCAAGTGCAACCATCGCATCTCCAGCTCCAGATGCTCACTTCGGCTTGGCGCAAATAATTCCGGCACACGAAAAAAAACGCAAGGATTTCTCGGTTCCTCCTCGCTCTCCCCTTCACCGAGCATCCCAAGAAAAGCTCGGCCACTCTGCTATCTCGCCCACCAAGTCAGCACCAGCAGCGGCTGCGGCGCCATGGCCACCGCCCCCAACGCCTCCTCCCTCTTCCTGGTTTCCTCCCCCATCTCCACCGCGCCACGAGCCCGCGCCGGGTCCTGCCCTCCCTCCGCCCAGCCGTCGCTGCGCCTCCGGCCGAGGCCGTCCCCGGCCATCGCGGCCGCCGTCCAGGCGGAGCACCAGCCCGCGGTGGCCGCGACGCCGAAGCCGCCCGCGCTACCGTTCCGCGTGGGCCACGGCTTCGACCTCCACCGCCTGGAGCCCAACCTCCCGCTCATCATCGGCGGCATCAACATCCCCCACGACCGCGGCTGCGAGGCTCACTCTGACGGTACGCGCTCCTGGGGCCGCCACTGCCCTCTATGTTCCTGCGTGGTTCCGTTTCTGACCTCGCGTTTGGCAATTTTTGTTTCGCCCTGTGCAGGCGACGTGCTGCTGCACTGCGTGGTGGACGCGATTCTCGGCGCGCTGGGGCTGCCAGACATCGGGCAGATTTTCCCGGACTCCGACCCCCGTTGGAAGGGCGCCGATTCTTCTGTGTTCATGAAGGAAGCTGTGAGTTCCTCTTCTTTCTAGTGCGTTATCTCTAGTTCATTCGATGCAATCAATTCCATCATGTCTCCCTAACCATGTTAGGATCTGCGGTATTTTGTGTAAGTAGCATGGTTTCAACAGCTAGTTGAATGCTTTATCACAACAAAATGTAGAGTTTCATAGAGAAATTTTGGGGGTTTTAGAGAACAATTGGGTAATCTCTACTGATTATAATGATTAATATGAAGCATGTCAGGATTTTGATATATATGAACTGATATATTGAGAATTCAATTAATATTCCCATTGCATTTGAAATATTTTTTGTAAACAGGTGCGTGTCGCACGGGTATATTTGCTAGTCACAACAAAATGTAGAGTTTCATAGAGAAATTTTGGGGGTTTTAGAGAACAGTTGGGTAATCTCTACTG
The DNA here is from genome assembly GCF_019320115.1 of Miscanthus floridulus. Classification (NCBI taxonomy): domain Eukaryota; kingdom Viridiplantae; phylum Streptophyta; class Magnoliopsida; order Poales; family Poaceae; genus Miscanthus; species Miscanthus floridulus. The sequence continues at coordinate 200,562,175 of NC_089587.1, read as the reverse complement.
ATTATATTGATTAATATGAAGCATGTCAGGATTTTGATATCATGTGTAAATTGGACGGTTTCTCTGTGCTTGAAGTGCTGGATCAATTATCAGAGCATACTGTAGATTGATTGATTACCTAAAATTTGGTGAACCTTTCGTAATTCCACGTCATTTTTTTAAATAAATAACTTCACATCTTATTGCATATCATGTTGTTTAATCATTCTTTCTGCTCGTATTTGTTATATACTCATAGCTTTATGTCAAAATGTAATATGTAGATGCCTTGTGGTATTTGGAGTGGAGAATATCCTTGAAAACGCCATAGTTCATTCCCTGCTTGCTCACTGTTTCACTGGTCTATTTTTCCTGAATCATTAGATGCTCAGTCGTTATTATGCCAAGATGTCTTGGCAGTTCTTACATGAGTCGCTGACTGCAAAATGTGTTTTTGACCTTTGGACTCTTCAAGGGCAGAAAGTATTCCACGTTTTAGATTTTGTACAAGGCATGGGCCACGTGCATAGAATGCTGACTGCACATACTATTGGTACTTTTGGTGGAGCTGGACACAAATCTTCCCCATGCCTTAGAATTTGGGATCAAACTGTGCCTCTTTTTCTGCATAAACCCGTTGACTAGTGAAATTTGACTTATGTCACTTATTTAGCATCACACACCATTCGTTGCCCCTTCAAACAATTTATGCAGGGTGTTATCTCTAATATGAGCATAGCTGTTCTCTCATCTTATAGAAAACACTTGCTTCTATTTTAGCATTGAAATGCTTGAAGTCTCACAACAACAATAACAACAACAACAAAGCCTTTCAGTCCCAAACAAGTTGGGGTAGGCTAGAGTTGAAACCCAACAGAAGCAATCAAGGAAATATTTGAAGTCTCAATGTACAACATTGTAAGCTCTTTCGATTGCCATGTCGTTTCAGGTGAAATTGATGCATGAAGCAGGCTATGAGCTGGGCAACCTTGATGCTACGCTGATCTTGCAAAGACCAAAAATTAGCCCATTCAAGGAAACAATCCGATCAAATTTGTGTGACCTACTTGGGGCAGATCCATCTGTGGTCAATCTCAAGGCCAAGACGCACGAGAAAGTTGACAGTCTAGGGGAAAACAGGAGCATAGCTGCTCATACTGTCGTTCTCCTGATGCGGAAGTAGAAAGAACAAATAGTAGCTAATTGTATTGTGCTACAGAGAAAAGGTCGTTATTGTCCTTGTTGGAAATCTTCGTGTGGTCGAAACAATAAAGCTGATTGCAATGAGAAATTTTATGTGTTTTACTTGTGCTGTCAGTTTGTTTGATATATAGGAATGAGATTCATATCGATAAGCAGAGGTCTGGCCGTCTTAGTGTGAACATCCGGTGAACTTCATTTACACCAATAAAAATATTTTCCTTTAACCAGGTTCAACAAAATGAAGTCATAGTTATCGATTGCTCACAAGATACATAAAATTATGGGTGAAGATCAGATAGATTTAAACAAACTCATAAGTACTAGTGTATTAGTAACATAATTAAGACTTCTCTACATTTCTACTGGTGTACTGGATTATCTTATCATCATCAGTGCAAAGGACAGCTACCACTCAGTGTGATAGTCAGGATCCAAATTGAGGCCAAAAAATCGACCTGCTAAGCACACAGCATAGTTTCAACCTTCAACATGAAAGGAAAGCATCAGATTGAATACCAAAGCAAGATTTAAGCAAGCGCCAATGCAATATGCTGCAGCTTTCTCCAGTTCCATGTGTGTTCTGTTTATTTACTTCTTGTTGCCTATATTCAGCATTCAAAACAATGGATAAACAGTAATTTTAAGTCTAACCTCATGACTACAAAAGGTCTATTTCATCACTCTGACTGACCTGACCAAGACACATCAGCAGCAAGATCTATAAACATCTCGTGCATCGACTAAACTGCACTAATTGGACTAAGTTTATGCACATCAGCAGCTAGATCTGCCATGTGCCTGTTCATATTGTGCCATACTGAATATATTTTTTCAGCATCATGATGCCTTGTATCTGCTGACACGAACTTAAAACCCTCAACCCCTCCAACATCTACAAAACTCCACCCAGTCTCCTTTCTCAATCCAACTCTCCTCATTTCAGTCCTAATCTTTGCAGCATCTCTCCATCTCCCAGCCAAGGCATAGATATTTGACAAGGACACTCTCCATATGTCACTCTCCGGTTCCAAGGCAGACAATTCTTTAGCAGCTTTTTCTGCAAGATCAACATTCCCATGAAGCTGGCAAGCAGCCAAAAGAGGTCCCCAGATGGATGAATTGGGACGGACAGGCATGTCCCTGATGAATTCTTCAGCCTCTGCAAATCTCCCAGACCTTCCAAGCAGATCAACTACACAGGTATAGTGATCCATGCTAGGTTCAATGCTGTGGTCTCTTCCCATGCTTTCAAAGCACTTGTAACTTTCTGAAATCAAACCAGAGTGACTGCAAGCTGATATCACACTCACAAATGTGATAGCATTTGGCAAAGGTGTTCCAGCATCCTTCAACTGGTGGAAAACCCTAAGAGCTGAATGACCATCGCCATGCATACCATAAGCATTGATCATTGAATTCCAGGAAACAATGTCCTTAATATCCATCTGCTTAAAGATCATCTCAGCAAAATCTAGTCTTCCTAACTTAGCGTACATGCTTATGAGAGCATTGCATATTGAAACATCGTACACGAAACCAGATTTCATGATGTACCCATGGAGCATCTGCCCTTGATGAAGTAATCCTGCATTGGAGCAAGCCTGCAGGATGCTCAAGACCGTGACAAAGTCAGGCGCAAGCCCACCAGCAGCAGCATGAAGTACGCTGAAAAGCTCCATGGCTTCATTCACACGGTCACTCTTGGCAAAGCATGAGATGATGGTGTCCCATGAAACAATATCCTTAAGCTTCATACCTTCGAATACCAAGTGTGCAGCATCGATTTGCTCAAATCTAGCATACATGGCCATAAGGGAGTACTCAACGCTGACGCTTGGGAAAGCACCCATTTTAATCGTGTGCGCATGGACCCCCATCCCAGTCTTCATGGATCCCGAAATGGTGCAACCATAAAGAACTGCCGCAAGCCCGCAAGAACATCCTCGTTAGAGCACGCATTCCCACTTTTCAGGTAGAATCCCTTGAAAAGCCAGATGGCCTCTTCAACAAATCCATTCTTTGCATACATCATGATGAGAGAATTCACCACTGAGGCATCATGCTCGAGCTCCAACAGAACAACAAGAGCGTGCACTGGACTGAACAATTCCGAGGCGCCCATCAAAGAGCACGCCTGAATGACGCTCAGCATCGTGACATTGTTGGGGAGGACACCATCTTCCAGCATCATAACGAACACCTCGAGGGCCTCTTCGAGCATACCATTGAGCACGCACCCTGATATGATGGCCGTCCAAGAAACAACATCCCTGCAGGGCAATCCAAGGACCAGCATGTCGAGGAAGGCGCGGAGGGCGTCCAGGAGCGCGCCGAGGAGACAGTGCGCGGAGATGAGGGAGGCGTAGGTGGCCGCGTCGCGGCGGGGCGTTTCGTCGAGCAGGCGGAGCGCGCGGGAGAGGCGGCGCATTGGAGGTAGTCGTGCAGGAGGGAGTTCGTTGCGGCGAGGGGTGCATGCAGGGAACGGAGCGCGCCGGACTTGAGGAGGGCGGCGTGGAGCGCCGATGTGAGCGCCGCGTCGCGCCGTGCCGCGGCCTCGCGGAGGGCGACGGAAGCGGGAGGGGCTGTGACGGTGGCGTGGGGAGGCCGTGGGAGCGGAGGCGACGAGGGGGTGCAGAGGGAGAGCATCGGCATCGCAGCTCGCTTTGGAGGCTGGGCCAGCAACTCCCCGCATGTCTGGATTTAGGTGCGACGGTGCGGGCTGTCGTCTACAGGAAACAGTATCCAGATGAAAGAGTACTGTTCAGACTTCAGAGGCGTCTCTCACTCTCTCTGCACGTGCATGTATGTTTGAGTGGTAAGTTGAGCAATTAACTGCACACTAACTCAGAAAGATGCATCAGTTTTGAATAGCTGATTTGCTTATATTTCACACTAACCGATAGACTGCTACACGTGCTGGATGCTTACAGAACTTTGGCAACACTCTCATGTATCGAAGCCCTCAACATTCAACCACTGAATCAGTGCCCCTTGCGCACGGCAGGGGCATACATATGGAAACCTCATACAAGATCAAGGCTTTGGCCTTCAGGAACAACAGCTCTGCCGGTTAGGATTAGTCTTCTTTTTTGCTGTCTGAATCTTCAAGAGCTTGCAGCCTTTCGACGAGAGGTGGGTGGGAGTAGTGATATGCCGAATACCAAGGATCGGTGTTCATCGCAGACAAGTTCTCCTCCTGAAAATTTTTAACATGCTTGAATGCAAATGTTGTGGCTGTATATAACAGAATGTGGGACAAACAACACAATCTTGCTACGGAGGCACAAGATAACAACACAAGTACAGAGGGACGCCAATCGAAAATGGAGTTACTCGATTATAGCAAGAGGGAAAGCATGCTACATATATGATCACACCTTGCAGTTCAGATATTCTTTAGAAAAATAAACAGTAATGCCACTGTTAACTATAAGAACCACAGAATAAATTAAAATGGCGTTACCTGTAGCTTAACAAGGGCCGCTCGGAGCTGAGGGGCATATCCAAGGTTCTTGGCAAAGGCATCAGCCTAGAAATTGAATTGAAGTGAGTGCAACCAAAATCTTTAAAGCTGTCAATAGCAGGAAACTTGGAGGCAGATAGAAGAATGACCTGGAATTCAAATGCTCTGCTGACAAGGTTCAGGCAGAAGCTCAGAAGGTGTTGGATGGGTATTATGGTGTGCTGCAATCAAAGCAACGCATGCATTAATCGAGCAATAATGATTATAATGTCAAAAATTCAGAGAACAACACATCTAAATTTTCAAGGCAAATTGAATCGAAAAGTATCACCTTAATTAGAATTCATCTCAAACAGATTTGTCTTGTTAGACAGAATTTAGTAGTTGGTACCAAAAATCTTGAGAAAGAACAAAACAGAATGATGATGCCCGTTACGAACTATACTAAAACATACCTGGAAAATGATCAATCCAATTATTATTGGCTGGTCCTCGAAGCCAAAACTTTCAAATAGATCTTTGGAGTTCCTCACTAGAGTATATCCTCCAAATTGAAGAAACATAAGCAGCTGCACAAGAAGCAATAATGAAATGAAAACGGAAAAATTCAACAGCAAGAAAAGGCTAAGTAACAGTCTCTCCTTTTTCTTCCAGCAATTCTGAGGGAGTAATCTAGCAGCCACCCATCACAACACGTCCACTCTAACCATTGGCATCTTGTGGGGGCTTCACTAGAACTATCGCTTTTCATTGGACAACCATAGGTGATACTTAAGCTGTGTTTAGTCCGTGAATTTTGGGAATTTGGCTACTGTAGCACTTCCGTTTTTATTTGGCAATTAGTGTTCAATCATGGACTAATTAGGCTCAAAACGTTCGTCTCGCAATTTCCAACCAAACTGTGCAATTAGTTTTTTTTCGTCTACATTTAATGCTCCATGCACGTATCGCAAGATTCGATGTGATGGCTACTGTAGCACTTTTTGGGAAACCTTCTGGGAACTAAACAAGCACTTATTTAAATAGTAATAGTAGATAATTCGGTGACCAGTTGTATCTGTGGAATGGATACAGCTTTTATTATCACTACCACCCAACCTTAGTTTCATCCTTACCTTCCAGCATACCGTGCGCTGGATGATAATGATCCTGAACAGGTCCTTTCAACGAAAGCAATGCCACATGTTTTCTTTGGGGGCAAATTTGCATGTTAAAGAAAATATCACTGGATAATTACACCCCTTTATCCAACAAATACTCAAATGCTAGTGCAGGACACACGACTGGATAAATAAATGGCATGCAAAGGTCAGTTAGTTATTTGAATGAGAGAATACCTGGACAGCTACAAAGGAATAGACAGTATGATTGAGTTTCCAGTGCCCAAGTTCATGTGCAATAACAGAAACTATCTCATCCTCATTGCTACACTGAAATCAACAAAAAAAAGGTCAATTCTGTGCATGCATGGCAATGTTTTATGAAACAAAATTTAAAAGTGGTTAAAAATTGATTGAAGGATAGAACCTGCTGAATCAATGTGTCATAGAGTACTATGCGTTTATTCTTGAAAAAACCATACATGTAGGCCTGAAAGAGAATCAATGGTTCAAATAGCAGCACTAAACAGTGTTTATTAGGTAGTAATGAAACTGGACTCAGAACATAGAGTAATTAACATACATTACTGTGGCTTGATCTGGTAGACCCATCTACCACGAAAAGTTTTTTCAAAGGAAACTTGAGGGAAGCTGCCAGCTTCTCTATTTTCTCCCTGAGGACTCCTTCAGGAAGCTGTTGACATCAGTGCAACCACAAAATTCAATCTTAACTCACGCTAATTTAGTGCAAAACAAGAAATAGCAGATGAAGCACGTTTGAGCTATCACTAGAACAAGATACTCACAGGAGTGAACTTGTTGAACAGAGGAGCTATCACAATTGGGTATATTGTCATCATCAGAAGAGCTAATACGAACATAAAACCCCAGAGATAAATAGCCAGGTAAGGTCCTCCAATCTGAAAAAATACAGAAAAAAAAATGAAAGAATCAGCTGATGCACTTAGATGACACTACCATAAGTCACATGTGATTTTGATTCTGTGGACCTTGGAAAAACCAACTAACAAAACAGGTCAAAGGGGAAAAAATGTGCTGTGCACATAATTGTTAACAACTAATTTTTAAACAATTGAACAAGAGGAGTTACCTGTACTATGTAGATGATAGCAGCAACGATTGGTGGCCCTAATATCATGGATAGTAAAATTCCTTTGATCATATCCCTAATGAAGAGCCATATAGTTTGCTACAAGGTATGAAGCAGGAGAAATCTCAGTATAAAAATATCAGGAAAATGAAGATAAGAAATTCATAAGCCCAGTTACTTCGGTACTTATCAAACACTGCAAGTTGCCAAATATCAAACATATATTCCTACCTAGTTAAATAAAAGGTAAAAATAGAAAATGTGAACGCACCTTGTTAAAACCATGCCGAGCCTCTATAACAAAAGTTGAATAAAGAGAGAACGGCAAGTCTGTAATCTGCATTTCATGAAGTATGCATTATTGTTTCACATCAATAGTGGATTTGACAATCATTTGTGCTCTAAATGAGAAGCTGTTTCTCTAGAAAACAACAAAATGGCACAGTTCTAGTAGGGCTGATTGTGGACACAGCAATGATCAGATTCAAAATTAAAGCCATGGTTAGTCACCGAAGCAATCAACATGAAACGATGATTACAACCCAAAAGACCTCAAAATATTGATCCATGCAAATTTGAAATAGATTAATTAAATGCACCTTGCAACTGCTTTTTAAACAAAATCTAAGCATTTGTTGAAATGTTAAATAGACATGGTGCAGTAATATGGTAGAAGATAAATCACATCTTTTCATTTTTTTCTATAAACAGAAATTTCAAAATCATGAAAATAAATTGGCCAAACAGAGAGCAAGTACTGGGAGAGTCACAAACATTTTAGGACCCAAAGCACAGCAGGGCATAGTGTGCATCAGAGTGTGTATAGATATCACAATTCACAATGCTCCATTCTCAGTCCTCACTCATAAGTCACAACACTTACTACCATCATAGTCAGATGATCCGGCACTAATGTTATAGCACAATAACACTATTGGTTCAACAGAACGAAGTAAATGCTGTACATATTCCAGTTTAAGTGCCAAAAGCTACAGAAGCTATTCAGATATATTATAGATGGGTATAAAAGGATAAATGAATTTAACATAGATTATGGTTTAGGGAGGAGAATTATTAGTACCTGTGACCAAACCATGGCACCAGCTAAGAATGCAAGGGTGTGTATTATCTCATTCTCAGCATTCAGGCCAACATTGGTAACTAACTCTCCAGATTTCTGCAGAAAGATCTGATCTAGTCACAAACCAAAACACTTGCATAAGGAGATTGATGGAAGCAAGGGATTTGTTTTACCTTCCAAAACCAGGGAAGAACTCTATAGTACAGTATTGTGGTATCCATTAAAATAGTCACAGCCTCATGAACAAAATGGAAGTAGCTGTAAGATAAAGCAAAAAAGCTTCAATATCAATAATCTAGAATTCTAGATAGATAAGCCAGCTAATGGATTTGGGCGTCAGAAATGATTTTAAAATGAAGTTTGAAAAAAGGGACAACAGTGTTGTATGAACCTTTTGTCGAGGCTATAAGCTCTAGAGCGTTCAAACTTTTCATCGCTGATTACTCCCAGCAGGGGTTTTGGCAAAGTTGGCAGCTTGAGGGCTCTATGCTGACGAATGTCAAGATATGTCTCAAATATGTACATGAGAATCATAAAGCCTGCAACGCATATACATGTTTAGAAAAGCATCAGTCACAACTCACACCAAGTAAACAACAACAATACCAAGTAAATAACGATGAAATTAGACATATCATGTAATCAAGTAATAACAAAATCTAAATTGTTGACTTTATTCGTAATAGTTCTCAACAAACCCTAAACTAACACAGCCCCATATGAAAGGTAAAAGAAGTTGATAACATTTTTTTTGAAAAGAACGATTACCAAATTCTATTACCAGGAACCATTTTACACTATTTAGACATCATCAAATCTGCAAGATATTGCATATTGATAGAGAAAGAATGGAGCTTTGCATCACAAAGTGAGCTGATTGAGTTAGCATGTCACAGGCGTCCCCACCCTCGCTCCACTAATGAAAAATCATGGGGGCCTTCAGTTCAAGTTGTACTCTAGGAACACTGAATCACTTGATAACATCGTGCTTCATTCAATCGCTCGATATTAGAATCCTGTGTGCATCATTTTTTTTTAGAGTTGCAGGGCAAACAACCCCAGTCCGTATGCACTGCAACAGGACAAGTTCAGCGCTTTAGAGATCATAGTTCACGCAATCGGTCACACAGTGCATCAGTTCATCACACTCCCAAAGCTTATCGCAGTCGTCAGGCCCACACCACGTTACGCTCACTAGATTTCACAAGGGCAACCAAAACACACATCAGTCGTCCGGGCGCCCAATCGGTTTCGCGGCATGGTCAAATCCAGCCGCGCCAAATCCCCCACCACGCGACTCCCAAACCCTAGGGTTTAAACAGGGATCCCGCGTCTTCTGACAAACCAAGACAACCAGCGAGCGACTGCTACGGCATGGAAGGAGCGGCAGGGAGGCGGGGACTTACAAAGCACGGCCTCCAGGTAGGGCAGCGCCATTGGAGCCGAGGGAGGCGGCGGCCGAGGTGGCGCTTTCGGAAGCCGAGAGGCGGAGCTGAGGGCTGAGGCGAGGGATCGCGGCGGGGGGCAGGCGGAGGGAATATTATGAAGCGGGGAAGCGTGACGCGGCGCACGCGCGGGATGCTTTTGCTCGATTCCGGTGCTCGGTGCTGCGGGAGAAAGGAAGGAACAGCGGAGTTTATAAGGGTGCGCTCACGCGGTCACGACGGAACCGGAACTGGGCACGGCTGAAGACCGAGGCTTTTGATTGAGGCTTGGCAGCGAAGCCGAACATGCCGCGGCCTGCCAGAGCTGGAGCTTCCACTGCACGGAGCGTCCGCAGCAAGATTCCTCTCTTTCCTGAATCCTGGTGGCGCGTTGGGCCTGCGTGACCATTGTGCCGTGGCTACCAACTAGGCCCACAATGAACCGGTGGCATACATGGGCCATGTTGGGCCTACAGCCCAAAATTATCACCTTGCTTCAAAAGTCGCTAGCTGGACCGATGTGTATGTGTATAGAGCATAATGACGTGATGCGTTCATCAGTGTAGATGAAGTGATACGTTCCAATAGATCCAACAGTTGGGCTGATTATGCGTGCCGTGTAATGTAACATGGACTTGGCCTGCAACAACCGTCAGGCTCAAAAGCCTAACGCTGCAGCACCTGCAAAGGCGATAGCGGATCCATTCAGATCTGTTCCAGTTCTACATCTGACATCTGAGGCTGTAAAAGGCAGGCAAACGCCACATTCTTCCGGCATTCATCCTGCTTTTCTAATTTCTATTTTTACAAAGCCCGTTGGTGACCATGCATGACCATGTGGGTAAACTCGGTCAGCCACTGCCCACTGATCGAAGTATACCTGTTGTCAATCAAGCAGTAAAAAAGATGCAATCCTGTCCCTGTGTTTACTTCGTAACTTTCGTAACATGAGCTGCGTTGCTCACGCCCCACGGACAGGCTAGTGCTATTGTTTAGCACTAGGGCGCAAACACTAACAAACTGTGGGCACCGCTGGTTAATCTATACGCAAGTGAGGACGTAGTGACAGGGCTACGAGGCATCAGTAAGACAAAATGCGGCGTGTGGCTGTCGTCACTGCTGTTGCTAATTAAGCTCTGAACAAACTGGTTAAATCTGTAGACGACTGAGCAAGGATCGAGTGAGACCACAGCTAGGACGCGTCAGCAAAGACAAATGTGGCGTATAGTTGTCGTCACCGTCGTTAGTCCCGTAGGTCGCCTTTCCCTGGCAAGGAAAACAACGCACGTTCTCGGACACTGATGTCTGATGACCTGCCGCTGCTGCATCTGCATCTTGCCGGTGTTCAAGTTGCCAGTTCAACCTGCGTACTAGTACTTGAACACCGGAGTAGATTAAAAAAGGCTGCAACTGCGGAGGTGCCCCCAAGCCTAGATGTACGTACCGTCCTATGGCCGTATTATGCAGATGAGATCAGCTTATTCTCCTTGTCTACTCTCAACTTGTTTCAGCTTATCCCTCGCCACACCAGCTGAACTGCGAAGCGAGGATCCTGCTCCTGCTCGAAGCGGACAGTCCTCGCCTACTCATGGCATGGCTCATCACGGAGTCAGGGTCACGGGACTACGGGAACGAATCAGATTCCGATCACCGGTCATGGTCCTTGCTGTTACGGCATACGTACACGTACGCGATCTGTATTCGGCGTACGTGCATCATTGCGCCGGCCGGGCGTGTTTGGATCGAGCCCTCGCGCAGGCAGATGCCTGGCAGCTCATCCTGTCCCCAGGCGTGGGAAATCGGACGCCTGGCACTGACGCGCGCTCCAGGCGATGCCGATACGATACGATGCCCGGGGTGCGTGAGTGACGGGAGGCGACAGAAGCAGGCCAGGAGGAGCTCCTCATCTTTTCGGGGGCATGATAGATGATTGCTGATGATCCGGCACAGCAGATGGGTATGTGGACCGTGGTCGTTACGTGCGCACAATGATACAAGCTGGTGCCTGGGCGGTGATGTAATTTGAAGTCTAGCGATGCCCGGCGCGTGTGACAGTGGCTACGCACGAGCTGGACCAGTGCTGGGCACAGTACAAGCTTTGGCAGTGCTAGGAGCCAGGGCCCGGGTGGGGCCGTGGGGGCGACTGCCAATGCTGCGGTGGCAGAAAGGGACACGCACGCTGGTTCCACCGTTGCCGTGCTGATCATGGCGCAGGACGTACGCGGTACGCCCCCCGACCGCACCGCCACCGCGATGCGGGTTTCGTTCGCCTCTCGCTCTGCTGGACTGTTGCCACCCGCTCGCGCCAACCACCGCCCCAGCCCCCGCCGAACTCCATGCGCGCACGGGCACGCGCGTGCGAGTGCGATGCGACGCGAGACGCCCGTCGCCATCGATCCAGATTCCATCCGAGGCCCGTACAGAACACTAAAAGAACGCAACGCCTTTCCACGTCCTTTCCCTTTTCACCAGGCCTCGCCATGATTAGCACCATAAACATCACTCGATCTAGCATGTTCACTCGTAGTCGCAGTGGTAGGAGTAGAATACAAAAAGGGTAGTAGCACATTCCCGTGCGTTTTCCGGTACGCGGAAATGGAACAGAATGAACTGATAGTAGTAGTGTATTGCCTATGAGCAGCGACGTACATTGCCACCCTGGGTAGGAAAAGAGAAAGACAATGCACGTGTACGACGAGTACACCACTACACACGCCACGCCGGTGGCGAGCGGCGGAGGCGTGACGGCGTCCTGGGCACTGGCGGCCTGCCCGGTTCCCGGCGTGAGACGGAGGAGGCTCGGCCGGCGCCCGGGCTGGCGCAGCAATCGAGGGAGGCACCGGCTACGAACACGTCGTCCCAGATCTCGGCGAATGCCCGGAGAATGGCGTCGTGGTGGTGCGGCGCGTTGAGGGTGAGGAAGCGCCGGAGCATCTCGCGCAGGTCCTCGCCGGCGACGATACCGTTCTCCACGATCATCTGCAGCATCGACCGCCGGAAGTCGCGGAGCGGGTCGTCCGACCGCTTCACCACCGCCACGCTGCCGTCGAGCCCCGCGCCGTCGTCCGCGTCGACGGAGCGGTCCTCTTTGGCGGCGTCCCTGATGAGCTCGCCCTTGGCTCTCCTGCGCTCCTGCCGCAGCGGCAGCGGCAGCAGCGCCGGCGCCGGCTCCGGAGGCGAGAGCTTGTCCTCGCGGTGGTGGTGGCCCTTCCGCGCGGCGCCCCACGACGCGACGCTCCGCTCCAGCTCGCTGAGCTCGCGCAGCAGGCCGGAGAAGCTCGGCGTGGCGACGGCGCTCTCCGTCTCCGGCAGCATCCGGCAGCCGCCGTCCTTGTATCCCAGCTCCGCCACGGCGTCTTCCCAGAGCGAGGACGACGACGCGGTCGTCAGGGTGGTCAGGGTGTCCGTCGTCGTCGTCGACGCCCACGGGTTCAGCCCGGCGCTCCTGTGGCGCGTCACCGCTGTCGTCGCGGACGGCGACGCGGGCGCGGACGCGGACACCGACACGCTCTTGGCGTCCTTGCAGCCGCACAAAACAAGCGTGAACCCCGCGCCGCTGCCGCTGCCGCCGTGGCGCCTCTTGGCCGGAACGGCAGGGCTCTTCATGGCTCGTGCTCTTGCCTCTACCTCACCGAGTATGGTGGTAGCCTTGCGCGGAGGACAGTGGTGTTTGTCGGTCTGGCTTTCGTGTTGCAAGGCTGGAACGGCTCGCGACGTCTTATAAAGCGAGGAGGCCACGGCGTCCCCGACCCCGTGTAAACGGGCGCGTCTGAACCCAACAACTTGCCTGCTGCCAACCATTCTTCAGTATGGCACCGGCATTTTGCATCGAAGGATGGGACGTTCGGAAGCCGTCGGATCTCGAATCGCACGGATCGGCAGGCGCCACGGCAGGCCACCAGTTCGATCTCTCCAATGATTCCCTCTTGTGAGATTGAAACAACACAAGGCGCTGCTAATGAATGAGCTGCACAGTTTGCAAATCGTAAGTGTTTTTTTTTTAAAAAAAAATCTGCAAACTGATGCATGCAGGATTGCAGATGGCACAGTTGCGTTATTAACTACGTGCCCTCATGTATGTGCCAACCTTACGCCTGCAGGTCCCGAGATGGCCCATTGGACCATTGGTTGCTTGAGTCCCCGCGGGCGGTTTGGGGATGGCAACGGGGCGAATTCGGATTGGGTGGAGTCTCCGTGCACCCAAATCTGAAACCCGAAATCGCACCGAACACCGATTCGGGTGATAATCCATCTCAAAACCGAACCCGCGGATACCCGAAACCCGAATGAATACTCAAAACCCGTTTTGTATAACAACATAGTAAGATAAATAAGGACTTTCTATAAACATATGCATGATATATATACGCATATTCACATGTATAAACAAGAGGCAACAAATAATAAATATTTTCATGAGTCCACTTAGAATAAATTTAATAATATAAGTAAACAAGTTATTATTAGCATATTATAAAACATGAGTTTTAATTCCAAATGATTTATTTCGGATATCCATGGGTGGGAAACCAAACTCGATTGGTTTCGGGGCCCCGAACCCGAAAACCGTGGGTGAGAAATCATCCCCGAACCCGAACCCGCAAGACCCAAAACCCGCGGATATCCGACCCAAAACCGCCCCGTTGCCATCCTTGGCACGGTCAAGTTGGGCATAAAACTCCGTGGCGCGTGCAGTTGCCGTGGACGACGGGGCTATTCCAGGGGCACGTTTGGTTCCTACGCCAGTGACCCGCTGTTGCCGCATCCTGCCGGAATTGTGCCGTTGTTTCTGGTCGCATTGTGTAACCTTACTACTATGGATACTACTACTACTACGGATAACTGGTATATTGAGAAATTGATGGAGCAAGGTTTCGGTTCACCGGCACTGCCGAGCTCGCCGTCGTTGTCACCCTCTGGGTACGGCTCTGGTAGGTGACCAAGTTTGAGTTCTTCTCTTCCTCATTCAGCCGTTACATAGAGGGCCCTCGAAGGGCTGCCTTCGGTTCTGGGCCACGCAGGGCCGATACTTCTACTTCGCCCATTCTGGGCCAATCATGCGCGGGTTGGGCCGTCGGCTTCTTGCCATCCGATCCAATATCGCAGCTCCACGGTCGGAGGCGCCCTTCTTAAGTACGCCTCCCGCCACCGTATCATCCTCTCTAGTTTGTCCAGGTTCCTTGTCAGCTGCAATCACCGGAGATGTCACCGGGGCATCGACGATGACACCCCCTCCTCCTTTGGAACCAGCTTGTCCCCAAGCTGGTGCCCACGGAAACTATTGCCGCAAAGGTTCTTCATCTTCCCAGGTACTCAGATCTTTAGGAAAGTAAGACCAGTGTACCAAAACTTGAGGTATCATCATTTGCTGGTGTTGGCGAAGACGTTTGTCTAGAATTGCTATAAAGACCTGCATCTGGTTAGAAATATCGGGTAGCTCAAAACTTACAGTGGTACTTGGAGAAATAGTTGTCTTTAATTGAGAGACATGAAAGATCGGGTGAATATGACAAGTGTGAGGCAGCTGCAGACGATATGCTGCGGTCCCAATCTTCTCCAGGATGATGAAGGGGCCAAAATACTTGAATGATAATTTGTTAGAAGAACAAGGTGCCATGGATATTTGGACATACGGCTGTGCCTTGAGATACATTGAATCACCCACCATAAAAGATCAAGCTGATCTGTGTTTGTCGGCCTAAGTTTTCATCTTGTTTTGAGACCTGATCAGATGTTGTCTCACCAATTGTTGCATAAGCTCCCTTTCCTCCATCCAATTCTGGAGATCAATGTTTTGACAAGACTGTACAATAGTCAATGCCAAAATATTTGGGTTTGTGACCATACGGAACTAGAAATGGGCTCTGTCCAAGTGATGAATGGAAAGAAGTGTTGTACCAGTACTTAGCCAAAGATAACCACTGAGACCATTTGTTGGGCAAGCTTGAACAAAACATCTGAGATAAGTTTCTAGGCACTGGTTCACCCGCTCAGTTTGACTGTCAGTCTGTGAGTGATAGGCACTACTCATTTTTAGTTCTGTGCCGAGCAGCTTGAAAAGTTCTTGCCAAATGTTACTAGTAAACACCTTAACTCAGGTCAGATACCATTGCCTTGAAGGAGACCATGTAGTTTGAAGACATTGTTCATGTATGTAAGTGCTACTTGAAGTGCAAGTGAAAGAGTGAGATAGTGGAAGGAAATGAGCATACTTTGAGAATTTGTCCACTACCAACAGAATACAGTTGGATCCAGCTGACTTGGGAAGTCCTTCTATAAAATTCCAAGGTCACAGTTTGCCAAGCACCTTCAGGTATGGGCAATGGGGATAGCAAGCCTGGATATGGTACTCTTTTTTATTTGGCCTATTGACTAAAATGTACACTGAGCGACAAACCCTTTGACAAAATTTTTGAGTTTTAGCCAGGCAAAAAGATGTTTAACTCTCTTATATGTGACTTCATAGCTAGAATGGCCCCCAATAGCACTAAAGTGTAATGCAAGCTAAAATTTTTGTTTGAATGTGAATATCAGAGCCAACCCAAATTTTGTCTTTGTACCTGATGAGACCATCTTGAAAGAGTATAAGATCCATGTGGAGATGATACAAGAGAGACCAGCCTAGTAGCTGCACAGACTGTGGATCACTGTAAGAGGATTGGATTTCCTGAAGCCAGAGAGGTTTAACCACTGAAAATTGCCGATAAATCATAAGTTGTGGTTAAGGATACCCTTGATAGGGCATCTGACACTTTGTTGTCAACACCCTTCTTATAAATGATATTATAATTGAGTCCCATCAATTTGGTTAGGGCCTTGTGTTTCCATGGAGTAGAGGGTCTTTGATCATCTAAGTTTGTGAGACTTTTCTGATCTGTCAGAATAATAAACTGGGAGTTCTAAAGATAATGGTACCAATGTTCCATAGCCATTAGAATGGCAAGGCATTCCTTCTCATATGTAGATAAGCCTTGAGCTTTAGGTCCTAGCCTTACTGACATAAGCAATGGGATGACCTTGTTGTTGAAGTACAGCCCCAATGCCTGTAGCAGATGCATCAGTTTCCACCACAAAAGACAATGAGAAGTTGGGTAGAGCCAAAACTGGGGCTGATATCAGAGCTTTCTTGAGAGTTTGGAATGCAATTTCTATTTCAGATGTCCATACAAACAAAGTCCCCTTTTTGAGTAGATTAGTGAGGGGTTTAGAAATGAGGCTAAACTGTGAGACAAATCGTCTGTAGTATCCAGTCATCCCTAGAAAACTCCTGAGCTCCTTGACATTAGTAGGTGTTCGCCAATTACTGATTGTGTCTATTTTGGAAGGATCAATGGCCACTCCATGTGAGCTGACAATGTGTCCCAGATAACACAATTGTTCTTTAGCAAAAGAACACTTGGCCAATTTGACATGAAACTAATGTTGTTGTACAAGTGTTAGCACTGCTTTGATATGTTGCAAATGCTCCTCCCAAGACTTACTATAGATTAGGATATCATCAATGAAAACCATTGCACATTTCCTTAATAGAGGTTCTAGAAGCACATTCATAACTCCCTGGAAAGTAGCAGGTCCTCCAGTAACCCCATAAGGCATAACCCTATATTCATAATGGCCATTGTGTGTCTAGAAGGTTGTTTTATACTCATCACCTGTAGCCATTCTAATCTGATGAAAGCCAGAACAAAGGTCCAATGTGGTAAACCAAGTTGCACCTTGCAATTCTTCTAAAAGCTCTTCTATGATTAGAAGTGGGTACTTATTTTTAACAGTGAGAGCATTAAGGCGCCTAAAATCAACACATAGACACCAGTCCCCCATTTTCTTTCTAACCAATAAAACTAGGAGATGGGTAAGGACTAGTACTGGTTTGAATCCACCCTTTGTCAAGCATTTATCTGATTTGTTGTTCAATTTCTGTTTTCTGAGCTAGATTATAACGATAGGGTCTCAAGCAAAAGGATTGAGCTCCTTCTAGAAGAGGTATCTTATGATCTCCTGGTCTTGGTGGAGGTAGACTAGTTGGTGGATCAAAAATTGGTGAGAATTGCTTGATAATCTACTGTAATTCTTCAGGTAACTATTGTGTGGGTAATATAGAAGAAGAGACCTCATATAATTGTACCAAGTACAATATGGAGTCAGTCTTATCAAAAGCTTGGAGTTGATGTTGTGAAACAGGTGGCCCCATGGTGGCTTCAGGAAGAAGACCTTGCAACTTGACTTCTTGATTGTTGCAGTTGAATTTCATCCACCTTTCTTGCCAATGGATGTGCATTGGGCTATGAGCTCCCAACCAATCCATACCCAGTATAATGTCATAACCTTGCAATGGTATGGTTTTTAGAGTGGATATAAAAGTGTGACCCTCGTAGCCCTAACTTGATTCTGCAATTCATGTGTACAGTGCAGATAGTCTCCAATAGCAACTTGTACCTTGACTGGATGATTCAGTAACTGCCAAGGTGTAATGGTGGATGCCATAGTATGACTAACAAAACTATGGGAACTTCCAGAATCCACTAACATGAAAACTTCCTTGCCTTGTAAGTGACCTCTTAGCTGAAGTGTTTTGAAACCCTCAACACCATTCAGAGCTTGAACATAAATTGTCATTAAGTCCTCTTCTAAATCAGTATCAGCATCAGGAATACAGAATTCCTGTAGGATCTCTAGGTTAGCATAGAGGGGGGGGGTGAATAGGCCTATCAAAATAAACACTCAAACTTTTATCAAATTCAATATGCGGCACTGTCCGCTCTAACCTCGCAACACTACCGGGCCAGAACAGCTGCACTGCCCGCACTTGTAGACAACTTCGAAGTCATAGTTCAAAATCAGTGAATGTAAACTTGAATCAGAGAAATTTCTTAGCTTCCTTGCAGGTATGAGATTCACATATCAAGAGCTAGAAGTGGTAGGAATACAACACACAAGTAGATCGACCATAAACCCTAGAAATCACCTCAACAACAATATGAAAATGCAAATGTTGTAAATCAAGCACAAGGTGACATGATGATTTAACCCATGGTTCAGCTCTCCACCAAGGCTTGCCTACGTCTATGTTGTTGAGGTTAGCCACTAAGGCTTAGGGCTTTGCAACCCTTCCTTGTTCTCAAGTCAAGAGACTCAACTCTTGAGATAAGGGGTGAGTTTACTAGCTTCAAGAGGTGGTACAAACCTCTCGGGGCTTCCACATAAGTTGACAAGCTCCACAGGGCGATGCTCTAGCCGGCTAGGAGCAAAGCTCCAAGAGTAATAAACACGACCATCGGCCAAAACATGAACCAAGTGCTCTTTTGAGTTAAAAATCAAAGGATCTGCCCTCTAATCGAGTTTGGGACATTTTTCTCTCAAGGATTGATGAGAAAATCAAGGGAGAATGCTTGGGAGCTCAAGGTCACCAATGGAGGAGAGAGAGAAGGGCACTCTTCTGTTCTTGGATGAGCTGAATGAGTGGGAGAGAGAAGAGAGACATTAGGGAGGAAGGGGGAAGGTATGAGTACCCCCAGCCCCAACGGTCACTTAAGTCGTGGCAGTGCTGCGGCTCAAGTGCGGTAGTGCCTCTCTCCAGGTGCGGCACTACCGCACTAGGCAAGATAGCAAGGGTAAGAGTGAAGTGTTGGCTGTCTTGGCTAAGTAACTGAGGATATATATGTAAGATTGAGCACTTGGTAGCACATGTTAGCTTAAGCATTGTGTCCCCTTTTATAGTACGGCTTTTCTTATACTCAAATTCAAAATATAAAAGAATTTAAACCTCCTTTGAGTTTGAAGCCATCAACATTTGTAATTGGGGGCTTCTTTGTTTCGTGTAACATTCTCGAATATAGATTCCCTACTTGTCATCTGGATAAATCTCATTAGTTCTCTAATTGCATGGTCATTATCACTAAAACCCACAATTAGGGCTTGATTACACTTTCAATCTCCCCCTTTTTGGTGATTGATGAACAATCCAATTAGAGCTTACAAAAGATATGAAATGAATACTAAGATTTTTGAGCCATGGGTGTAGAGCCTCCCCCTAAATGTGTGAATAGAGAATTAAATTCTCAAATTGGCATAAGAAGCCAAGATTCACATTTTAGTGAAAGTGATGGAGCTCTCCCTACATCCATGCTCCTATGGGGTGCTGCATACTAGTGTCAGGTATGTAGACATGATGCGAATGACAGTTCATGCACAACAAGTTTTGCTATAACAGTTGGGTGCGGCACTATCGCTCCTAGGGTGCGGCACTGCCACACTTGCTATAACAGCACAGATAAGAACAGGCACCACACAGGATGTAACACATATAAAGATATACATTCTAGCACAATTTTATCACCAGCTACAACACAGATTAATTTATGTCCATATCCCACACATATAAAGTACTTAGGTTGCATTATTACATAAATAGAGTTTTGAATCGTCTCTCAAACTCTCAACCTAACGAACTCTACTCTAAATGGATAAGAACATTAAGCTCCAGCTGCAGCAACCTCCTCTCCATGGCGTCGAAAAAGTTGTTGACCCCTCTCTAATTTCTCCCCCTTTGACATAAAGCACCAAAAAGAGAAGAAAAGAAGAAAGACCAACACTAGCCGTCCCAATCGATATCATCCCCACCAGTAGCTCCACTAGCACCTGCAACATCCTCATCACCATCATCATCATCATCATCAAAGGAGGAAGAGGACACCACCGCCCTCCCTAGGCGATGGGTGGTAGAAGTGTGATGCTCACGCCTAGTGCTTCTCCTCATGGACTGCAAAGTGGAGCTCAACCTCATGTGAGGGTCAAGCTCTAGCTACTCCTGCTCCTCCTCCACCTCATCAGCCTTTGAATCTGTGTCAATGAGGCTAGGGAGGTTATCAAACCTCGGTGGTGACTATACTGGAGAAAGAGGTGGTAGCCCTACATGCTCTCTAGCCTCTTGGTTGGCTTCATAGTTTTCCAACCGGTCCTCATATGTGGTACTCGCTGCATAGGTGCAAGTGGTGAAAATGGCCTTAATCCATCTCCCAAACTTCTCCATCTTCTTTTCCTTACGGGGCCTAGAGTGAGAGGACTCAGGCATGTCCTCAACTGATGGAGAGCGTCTCACTGCCCTGCTAGCACCTAAAGCTTAGGTCTTCTCAATCTTGTAGATGGTGTGGAGACCATCTTTATCAAACCTGTAACCAGTGACCCTCTCAATCATAAACATGAGATATGGGCATAGAGAATCCCCTTTCTCCCATCCTCCATGGAATTCCTTAGCTCACGCTATAGATGGCCAATGGGCCGGCCCAGCCCAGCCTGGCACGGGCCCATGCCAGCATGACCTCGATAGCCAACAGGCCGGCACGGCATGCCGTGCCTCCTAGGCCGTGCCTCATAGGGCCACAGGCCTAGCCTTCAGGCCCAGGCACGGCCCTATGGGCTGATTTTTGTGCTGGGCCGGCCCATGAAGCACGACCAGAATCATGGACCATGCCAGCCCATGGCCTGTTACCCTTTGCATTCTTAAACAGATCATAGTTTCACATTCACAGAATGTCCAATACATTCACAGTCACAGATCAGGTCATGCTCGTCATCCTCTGGGAGCAGCCCTATCACGATCAGGTCATCGTTGCCGATGAGTGGATAGATGACTCGTCATCCGCCATGGTGACCTTGACCGCGGATGGCTGATCTCTAGCACCTTTTCTTAATAGGTGCGCGCTGGTCGCTGTGCCCAGTCTATGCCACAAGAAGAGGACGATGAGGCATCGACAACCGACCTGCATGGAGGAGAAAAACAGAGAGTCAGAGAGATAGAGGTACAGATCCTAGAGTCAGTCGTTCAGTGGAAAAGACACAAGAAGTGGAGAAGACAGATCTAGGGTTAGGGTTAGGGTTAGTGGAGTACCTGCGCAACCAGAGCCCGGTGCCGGAGATGACGAGGGCCACCCAGAGGAGAGAGACCGATTAGAAACGACAACGAACGACGAAGGAGGGATGGATGGGAACATGGTCATGAACTCACATAGTTCACTGAGAGTGAGAGATGAGAGAGGGAGAAGGGAGGAGAGTGGAGACAGGGTTAGATAGGCGGATTGAGGTCACCGGAGTTAGGGACAATGGACGAGATCAGTAGATCATGAGAGAGAGCTTAGATTCGTCAGATCATGGATGCAGCCGATGCAGGCGAGAGAGAGTGTAGAGATTGCGCCGCGGTGAGCCGGCGAGCGAGTGGGGATTAGGGTTAGGGTTGGGAGCAGACTGTGGAGCCGGCCATCAGCGAGGCGACTGGGCGAGCGGGGATCGGCTGTGCCATGGCGAGTGAGTGGGGATTAGGGTTAGGGTTGAGAGCAGAGTGGGCGAGGGGTGAGGCGACTAGACTACAGAGCGGGCGAGGCTAGGCAACTAGGCGACAGGGACGTGCCGCTTATATATGCTGGGAGCGAGGGGGCGGGAGGCGGTAGGTCGGGCCGCTAGCGGGCCGGTTGTTCTATAGCAGGCCATGCTAGGCTGGGCCACATGCCTGGGGTAAGGCCTAGGCATGGCCTGCTCCTCTGGGTCGGGTCGTGCTTGGCCGAGCAAAAAAAACAGGCCTCGGGCCAGGCCGATGGGCTCGGGCTGCATGGCCAACTATGGCTCACGCCACATGAAGCGAGGGACATTGAACCTGTCATCTCCAGGAGCAAACCTAGCAAGCACATTCCTCACATAGCCATTAAGATCTGAAGCTACTCCATCCTTGGGATTTATTGTGTGCCTGATCAGATTGTTTAGAATGTAGTAGTAGCCCTTCAAACCACTAACCTTATCATCTGCACTTCTCATGTCAATCCACATATATGTAATGTCACAGATCTTAACTCTAGCCTCATCATGAATATAAGTGAAGCCCTACTCCTCCTCTCCAAAGCTAAGGATCCAGCTGAAAGTCACAAAGTCAATCCTATAATGCCGTCCCTCAGTCATCCAGTGAATCTCATCAGTGTAGATGTCATAGAAGAAGGTGGCATGAAACTAGGCTAGCACTTTCTCATTCCAATTGTACTGAAAGCTCATGATATTAGTGAGGCCAAATAGCTCACAACCCTTGATCACTTTGTTGAACTCATGCTCATTCTTCCCCTTCATCTCCTTCTAGTCAACATACTGCATCTTGACAATCTTTGACTTTTTGGGGTTGAAAATCACTGAGGCATAAAAGTTAGAATGAAACTCATTCCAAAACTTGTAGTCCACCCCTAAATCCTTTGGCTACTCATAAGGATTGTTCTCATGTGCTTCTTCCACCATCTTTTGCTTTCCCACATAGTTGAGCAAGGGATGAGCACATGTGTTAATAGGATGCCTCATGATCACTTCCTCAAAATGCTCTCTGATGGTGTTAAACTCCTCAAGGTGAGGTGGAGTATCTAGGCAAGCACCTGGAGGGATGGTGCGGCCATCCCTCTCCAAGTTCTCCTCCTTCTGGATCAACTGATCCCTTCTCCCACTGTCACTAGCATCCCCTCTGCCTACTACACTACAGCTGCCCCCTGTGATTCTACCATGACCATGATAAGGCATTTGCTTGTCATGAGGTTCGGTCATCTTCCTCTTCCCCCTTCGATCATCTTCACCTTTGGAGGCCATCTATGCAAAAACATAAACCAAAATGAGAACTGTACAAATGGAGAGTAGAAGTCACCCTATAAAGCAAGTTAAGTACTCAAGAAGAGTCAACGTGCAAGCGAGGGAAATAGCTGATGTGGTACTGCCCCCAGACATGCAGCACTACCGCGCTTGGGAGCGGCACTGCCGCACTGGCTGTTTCACCAAGACTGCATTTTGCATCTTCTTATCTACTGAACTTACTTCATAATTTAACTCCCAGCCCACTATACAATCGCAACAAGTATAGTTCTATCAAGAATATGGAGTCTTACAAAAGATAGGTAAGATAACATCATGTTTAACTTAGTAATGAATATGGTGAATGAATCCAATCATTTCAGAGAGTCATTTATGGAATGCTTGATCAAATATGCATGGAATGCGGTTCTAGTCGCGGCACTACCGCTCCCAGCATGCGACACTGCCGCACGGATTGGAAACACTCCATCCATGAATTGTTGTTATGATTCAATTCATCCATCACATTCACTTCTAAACTAGTCATGCTGTTACCAGAAACCTACATCTATTATCAAAAGAACTCCATAGCATAGATAGACAAGGTTAGGGTTTCACCTTGGTTTTCATGGATTGGGGAGGACAGGGAGAGAATGGCTCTGTTCATGAGCTTCAGCAGCTACTAGTGATGAGGGAGAGTGCCAGCAACTAGCGTAGCACCGTCGGAGTGCGGCCCAGAGGGACGGCGACGGCGCGGTGACGTGAATGCACGAGACGCGTGAGAGAGAGAGGCATCAGCGTTGGGTAGAATGAGGGATGTAACACCCTAGGTGTTTGGCTTCTACTAATTGCATGTCATTTCATAAACATGTGCATTATCCATGTCATCATGCCATTATCATTGAAACATACGTATGCAACATTTTAAATTGTATGTGTTTCATGCTTGATTGCTTAGAGTGGTAGTAGTGTAACATATGAATACAACATGAATTTCTCATATCTTGAAGCATGGCAACATGGTAGTAATGTGACAAGTATAGGATAACAACAAGGTCATGCAACATGTGAAACATTGTATTGAAACATATGTATGAATTGCTTGTTTTAATTTCTGTATCACATGTGATCATTAGAAGTGGTATAACAATTTTGTAAAATGGTTGATCATGGTCTATTACACCTTAACTACACTTAGGTTACTTGTTGGGACATGGTTCATGTAGATCAAATGACCAAAATGCCCTTAAGTGAAGGTTTGACTAGAATTGACCCTAGGAGTCTCACTGTTTGACTGAGTCAAAAGTCTAACTTAGAGACTTTGCATGGCTATGCACTCTTTACCAAAGTTGTAGAAAACTTATTAAGGAACAAAAGTCTCAATATGATCATTTCATGAAAATGTCTAGAACATGCTCAAACATAGCCCACAAGTCAGAAATACATGCTGATTTCAACACTGAAAATACGCTAAGTCTTAACTGCATTTCAGTTGGATCGAGCTCACTTTGGCTTCATGTAACTTCGGATCCATGGCGTTTTAGGTGTTGGTCGTTGAAAAGAATTTGTAGAGGGAAGATAGGTCTACAGCTTTGATGTTCAAATCTTCCACTAACTCGTCATAGATTAGGAGCTAATCACCGTCAATCCTGCTCTGTCAGTCATCGTCGGTGATTACTGAATCACGATTTTTCAGAAAACGGTCAGTCGCCGTGGCCGACCGGCTCAGAGGCTTGACGCCGCGTGTCCGCCACTCATCGCCGGCCTTCTGCCGCATAGGCCACGCGCCGTGGACGTCCTGGCGTCGCAGCCGCGTCTTGAAGCCACCCCAGCGCCTGCCCACCGAGTCGCTGCTTCATTTGCATTTCCTCCGCGCACAGCGTCGAGTCCGCAGCCGTCCGCCATTGCTCCGCCTTCACCCCGCTTGCACGCCATCGTGAAAACGCGTTGCCCCGTCCGCCTGTAGCCTTGCCGTGGTCTTCTCTACCCTCTCCACCTCACCGTCGGGTCAATCAAGCCTCGGTAAGGGCGTTTTCGCCGTTTTCCCCATCGCCGCCATCACGGGACCTCACCGCAGCTGGCGTTCCACGCGGCCAGCTACCACCGTGGTCCTTCCTTATCTTTCTACCCCTTGCGCTTGCTTCTGTGTGCGACGCTGAAGCTCGGAGAGCCGGTCATTAGGGCCGAGACACCGTCGCTTCGCCGAAGCCAGCCAAGCCGCGGCCGTGCACCGCCATGGCTGTCGCCATTACCCTTACCGGTGACAATAGTTTCAATTGAGGGTTCCACTAGGTGCATGCAAGTATGACGAACACAGTAGATCCATTGGTCTCGCCGGAGGAGCCACCGGCGGTGAACTACGCCGTCGTCCGCTCCTTTCCCCTGTTTCCCTCGCTGACGCGCGGGCCCTCCCTGTCAGCCGCTGACACGCGCGGCGGGTGCAAGCTGGGCTGCGCCGCATCTTGGGCCACGCCTGCACGCTTCGCGGGCCGCTGATTTCCTTCGGGTCGGCCCAACTGTGGCTGTGACTTGTTTCCTTAATTTGTGTTGTTTTATTATTTCACAGATTTATGTACATATTCAAAAATATGTAGCTCCTAGATGGTAGATCCAAATGATGTGGTTCTAATTTTGTTGGGTTCCTAGTATTGTCTAGTATTTAATAAAAATATTATATGGGCACATATTTTAGAAATTCTGGATTTATTAAAAAGGACTTTGAAATGTGTTTTTGGATACATGCAAACTTGTTTGAATTTTATCTTGAGTTTCTGTGGTCCAAAAATTATAAAATTTTGTGAGTAGTCTATTATTGTTTATTAGAAGCTCTGGTTAAAATTTCAGAGCTAGTGCATGTGTAGTTTTTGAGTTATAGAATTTCCTTTTTATTAATGGATGGATCTTGTATGAATTTTCATAATTTTTCTATAGATCCAGTAAAGGTAAAATTTGGTGGGTGCTATTCTTATACTTGAATGATACTAGGAAAAATGTGAAATCTGTTGCTTGACACTTTTCATTAGGGTTTCCTAATTATGCTAAAAATAGGCATGCCACCTGTTATTTTGGATACAGCAAGTTCTACTTACCCAATGGCTTTGAAATTTTTATGGTAATCTATGTGCAGCATGAGATAGCTACTGTAATTTTTGTAGATTTTTATGAATAGTTTTACTATATATTGCTTAAATCACCTAATTAACTAAATAAATGGGAAACAGATATTAAATAAATTATTTAGAAGTTGGCACTATACTTTCTGATGTTTCTTAGGTATGAAAACAAGTTGGTAAACTTGGTTTAATCAAATTATGCTTTTGCACAATCGTTAAATAATTAAGTTAGTAACCCTGTCATTTCTGGATAGATTCTAGTTTACTGGAATTCGATTTGGTTAACATAAGAATCATGCTTTGGTGTTTACAAATGTTTTGTAGAGAATTTCATAAGCTTTCCAGAATGTCCTCATACAAGTCATTTGGAGTTGTAGAACTTTGATTGTGATTGAATTAAGGGACTACTTGTATGCATATGAAACTTTAAATGTTAAATTATGTATACCTTTACTATTTCTAAGTGTGGTAATGTTCCTAGGTGTTAGGCCTTTAACTGAAGATGAGCATCTTTATCTTAGGTTATGCAAGTTAGGTAAGTTGATCTTGTTCTTTAAGTTAAGTAGATACATGCTTAAAGTGATTTGAATAGAGCTAATTACTCGGTAAACGAGTGTCCAGTGATGCTTTCGTAAACACTCACTGTGATTCATTCATCATGAGCATCATGTCATTCCTTATGCATCCATAATATTTATCTTTTGCATCGGCATGCAATAGGTGTACCGGAAGGAGTGACCCTGCTGGAATTCGAGGAACCGAGCGAGCAGCAACAGCCGACGCCGGAGATTCAGGAGGAGCAGCCTTCAGGAGAAGTGCCAGACGAGGTCGCCGTTGAGTGCCCGGACCACCGTCCTTGCAACTTTGTGAAAGGCAAGCCTCGGAGCATATTAAGCCTCCTAATTTCCGAAATGTAGTTACAGTATTATTGTTACATCTATACATTGTTGCATTAAGTTTAGGTGTTGGATGCAAACAATTGCTGCATTGGTTACCCAATCCTTGTCCAGATATTGTTACCCTGAATCCTATGTAGCTCAGGCTCGTGTAGTGCTTAGCCCTGCTTAAACGCGGTAGAAGTCGGGTGATTTCCTGTCACCTGCGAGATATAGGAAGATACATGTGGCACGGTTGGCTATATTTGCTATCGTGGAAAAGAACCAGTCTTAATTTGAAATGAAGACCGAACGGAGGCTTGCCGGTTTGCAGTGACTCCGTCTGTGTCGCTTAAGGACTGATTCTTGGAGCCTTTCCTGTTCATGTTGAACGCATGCCTCTCTCTTAGTTGGTCGGGTCTAGAGACCGATCGTGAAGCCGAGTAGCTCAACTCAGGCCGGGAGTCGATAAGTATAAAGTGCGCCTCGGAAGGGAGCCGTAGGCATGAGTCCAAGGGCAGGTGATTTAAAAGTCCTGATCGTCCTAGCAGAAGGGTAATCCCTGAGAGTGCTGGCGCTGATCGAACCCACGAATTTGGTTCCTGAGTTGTACCAAAGGTAACCCACGGCTACCCTTGCTAAGTATGCCAGGGTGAGAGTTAGGAATACCCCCTCAGCTGAGTTGTAATTCGATTCGAGTCGCCGTCTCTCCCGGTTAGTGAGAACTTGACGGGCTTATCTCCAATGTAGATACACTTAATAACATAATGGTTCAGAAATGATGATATGATGATGACAGCCTTATTATACCTGCTATGGTTAATATTGTTTGCTCCTAATAAGTGAGTGCTCTAGTACAGGTGCTAATCTAGTGGATGGGTAAATAATGATAAGCTTGATGCTAAGTTTAAATTGGTTACTATAATCATAAGCTCTTTTATGCAACTATGTCAAGCTAGCCCACCTGAAAAGCCTTGCACAATCCTTGGTGTCTTTTATTTCTGGTTTTGACGGGTAAGTTTAGCTGAGTACCTTCTCGTACTCAGGGTTTATCTTCCACCTGTTGTAGATGACCAGTTCTACTTTGGTTGCTGCAAGTACTGCCTTCTCCCAGCTGGGGATGAAGACTAGACCATTGGGCACGGTCTCTACTAGTTCTCGTACCTGATAATGCTTTTGTGGGACATGACTCAGACTTGGCAATGTAATCAAAAACTATGATGTTTTGTACCAAACTATGTTGCTTCCGCACACTCAAACCTGGTTTGTAATATTCTATTTCAACTCTGATGGATGTAATCCGAATGCTACTTGTGAAATGTTGTAACGGATGATGTGTTGTGTTGAATCACTATGATCTTGGTTTGTATGTCGAGAGTTGGTTGAAATCCTTCATGATTTCCGGACTACCGGGATTATGGGAGCTTAAGTACAGGAATTTGATCGCTTCGGTGATTGTTTTTGTACTTACATTCTTATGATTTAGTCGGTTCTGTTACAGCTGGCATCAGAGCAAGATTCGACACTAAACATGTCATTTGTGTATTTAAAACAAAAGTATTTGTGAAAATCCTAAATTAAACACTAAGTATTGCTAGTGGTCATATCCCTTATGCCCAAATAAGGACTCTTAGGTGGCTTATTAAAGTACTAACTTGGGGGTTCCTGCTTGTTTCTATTTCGTTGTCCATACGGCGTGCTATTGTATGGATGCCATCCGCTTGGGTGGTAATGTATGGATCAAAATACCTCTACGCTCTGGTAAGTGGGAGTTGTGAGAGCATGACTGTCCAACCGTCGATCTAGGGGAGAGTAGTTGTGGTTGCTCGCATACTTACATGTTCAATCATGTATCTATGAGAGTACTTAAATGTGGGTATCTCTGACGGGTAGCTGTGATACTAGAGTATATGCATCAGGGGATGTATGTATGAAAGTATTTAGTTTACTGCTTGTTTCTAGGCTTTTTGGGAAATTATTGGGCTGAAATGAAATTTTCTGCAGGTACACTAACAACGTATCGTTGTAGATCGACTATCTACCGTATACGAGAGAACGTATGTATGCCACCGTATATTTCGCTAGCCTTTAAATTTTTCTAGGTTTGAGAGGACGTACGGATCGTGCATGCATCATGTTCAAGCATACATGGCATTCTTGCATTACTCCCTCCCTTAAAATTTGATTGTCCCGACTAATTAAATTTTGTATCCCTTAATTGATTCTCCCCTTACGTTGCAACTTTTTGCTACAGATGGCGCGCACGAAACGCACTGCTTGCAAGTCCGCTAGAGGCAGGGCGCCTCATCACCGTTTAGCTCCTCGTGAGCCCTGTCCTGAGCCTACTGAGGTGGAAAGGCTAAGGACAGAGCTAGCCCGGGTGACTACTGAGAGGAATGCGGCTCAGCACCGTTTGGAGCAAGTAACACAGGAAAGGGACCAAGAGACCCTTGAGGTTCAGAGGTTGACAGTTGCTCACCGCAACTATGAACGTATGTTGATTCACGTGATGAACCAACGGAATGAAGCCTGGCACGAAGAGAATGTGTTGAGAGCGCGACAGATGGAGCTAGAGCAGCAAGTGGCAGTTGCTGAAGAGTACAATGACAATCTCCATGAGGAGGTCCACCTGTTACACAATCAACTTCAC
This sequence comes from Miscanthus floridulus, assembly GCF_019320115.1. Lineage (NCBI taxonomy): Eukaryota > Viridiplantae > Streptophyta > Magnoliopsida > Poales > Poaceae > Miscanthus > Miscanthus floridulus. The sequence continues at coordinate 200,532,589 of NC_089587.1, read as the reverse complement.
CCTCTCCTGCCACCTGATGATGAGGACGAGATGGGATCTGGTGTCATCATGGCTGAAGGTGATGATGACATGGAGGTCAATGGACCTGAGGACATTCCACCTGATGAGGAGGAAGATGAGGAGTTAGAGCCTGCTAGTGATGAAGATGGAGGAGAGATCTTCGACACTGACTCTGAGGACGATGCGTAGTTTAGCTTACTACTTAGCTAATGCGCTAGAGCTAGTCTTTCATTGATCCTCATGCATGAACAAGTAGCTTTGTATCAAGTTAATCGTTGGGATGTAATATCGAACCCTATGTTACCTTGATGTAAGTTTGGAACCACTATGGCTTGGATGTAACCTATCGAACGTGTTGTGCTCCACGTATGTGAGCTTTTGCTGAATTTCGTCTTTGCAGTCTATGGATCTCGTTGTTGGTTAAGTTCATCGCAATTATGTGTCAATTGATGCGCTTGATGAGCTGTGTGATTGTGATGAATGATTGTGCCTCTGTTGATTATAGAAATGCATTCTCTCCAATGGAATCAGTTTGGCATAATTATATGATTCATCTACAAAAATTTCCACATCATCAGTGCTCATTGGCTATACCTTTTGCAGATGGCTTATAACCTTCGTCGCGGTCGTAGCATGGGAGATGAGGAACAACCACCTCCTCCACCGCCCACACCAGCTGAGCTAATGCAGACGGTCGTGGAAAGTCAGCGCATGCTAGCTGAGGCTATGCGCCAGATGGCTAACCGTGAGGATCAGCATGTCCGCCAGGGACCCAAGCCGAACTAGTACAGCAGCTTTAAGGACTTCATGGACACAAAACCTCCTATCTTTCGTGAAGCAGAAGAACCCTTACAAGTGGATGAATGGTTGAGCATGATAGGGCAAAGGTTTGGATTGCTCCGTTTAACTGAAGGCATGAAGGCTTCGTATGCAGGACACCAGCTCCAAGGCCCTGCAGGCATCTGGTGGACCCATCACAGGACCACCTTCCCTGCTAACGTTGAGATCATTTGGAACCAGTTCTAGGCAGCCTTCAGGGGACACTTTATCCCTCCTGGTCTCATGGCCATTAAGCATACTGAGTTTATGAAGCTCACCCAAGGCAACAAGAGTCTCAATGAGTACCTCCAGGCATTCAACAACCTGGCAAGGTATGCTCCAGAGTTCGTCAATACTGACGCCAAGAGAATAGCTAGCTTCAAGAGGGGACTTTCCCCAAAACTGATGAAGTCAATGGGCAACTGCAAGTGTGTCACCTTCAATGAGTTTATCAGTGACACTCTGACTCAGGAGAATAATGACAAGATTTATGCCGCTTCCAAGAACCGTAAAAGAAACTTTGAGGCTGGTGCTTCTCAGTCTAAGGCTCCAATGGTATCTAAGACTCCGTACCGTCCACCCAATGCTAATATCCGGTACCGCCCACCTCAGAAGAAGAACCAAGCTAAAACCGGTTTCCGCAAGGGGTATACAATTTCCTTGCCAAAGAATACCTCTGGGCAGGGTAGCTCCAATGTTCCACCTGCAAACAGGCTGTGCTGGAACTGTAACCAGCCTGGTCATTGGACAAATAGATGTCCCCATCCTCCCAAGAATGCTCAAGGAAACGTCCGTTAGGGGCGTGTTCACTACACTACAGTGGAGGAAATTCCTGCTGGTGAAGTGGTCACCGCTGGTAAGTTCCTTGTTAATGATCACCCTGCAGTTGTGCTCTTTGATTCAGGTGCTTCGCACTCCTTTATGAGTTCTATTTTTGCGTCCATGCATAAGATGAATGTGATTACAATTGTCAAGGGTGGTTATTGTATTAGTGCTGCTGGAAATAATATCCTGACTAACCAAGTAGTTAAAGATGTAAAGATTGAGATTGGGGATCGAGAGTTCCGTACGGATCTTGTAGTTCTACCGGGGGTAGGAATTGATATAATCCTAGGAATGAAGTGGATGAGCGGGAATGGAGTGTTGATCGATACCTCAACCCGTGTGGTAATGTTGAGGGATCCTATGGATAAGATGGGTTTTCTAGTGTAGTTACCTCGTGATATCTCTATCCACAGTACCGCCAATGCTACCCTAGCCAAAGCCATTAAGGATCTACCGGTTGTCTATGAGTTTCCAGATGTCTTTCCTGATGACTTGCCTGGATTACCTCCGGACCGTGATGTAGAATTCAAGATAGAACTCATTTCGGGTACGGCTCCTATTTCTCGAAGGCCCTATAGAATGCCGCCCAATGAGTTGGCTGAGCTGAAGAGTCAGTTGAATGAGCTATTGAAGAAAGGTTTGATTCGACCTAGTTCTTCTCCTTGGGGTTGTCCAGCTATATTTGTGAAGAAGAAGGATGAATCTTTGCGCATGTGCGTGGATTATCGCCCCCTAAACGCTGTTACTATCAAGAACAAATACCCTCTTCCTCGCATCGATATTCTGTTTGATCAGCTCTCCAAAGCTAAGGTATTCTCCAAGATCGATTTAAGGTCTGGCTACCATCAGATCAAAATTCGTCCTGAAGATATACCAAAGACAACTTTTTCTACTCGTTATGGCTTGTTCGAATACCTCGTCATGTCATTTGGGCTGACAAATGCTCCGGCACACTTTATGTACCTGATGAATTCTGTATTCATGCCGGAATTGGACAAGTTTGTCATCGTGTTCATTGATGATATCCTTGTATATTCTCAGAATGAAGAAGAGCATGCTGAACATCTGAGAATTGTTTTAACTCGGTTACGTGACAACCAGCTTTATGCTAAGTTCAGCAAGTGCGAGTTCTGGTTGAACAAAGATACCTTTTCTAGGTCATGTGTTATCTGGTGATGGAATTTCGGTTGACCCTACTAAGGTGCAAGAAGTCCTTGAGTGGAAGGCACCTACTACGGTCACAGAAGTCCGAAGTTTCCTGGGTTTGGCTGGCTATTATCGTCGCTTTATCCCGGATTTCTCTAAAATCGCCAAGCCCATGACTCGACTACTGCAAAAGGATGAGAAGTTTGTGTGGACTCCGAAGTGTGAAGAGGCTTTCCACACTTTGCGGACCTTACTAACCTCTGCTCCTGTATTGGCACAACCTGACATCGAGAAGCCTTTTGATGTCTACTGTGACGCATGTGGCACCGGTTTGGGGTGTGTTCTTATGCAGGAGGGCCGAGTAATTGCTTATGCTTCTCGCCAGTTTCGAAAGCATGAAGTCAACTATCCTACCCATGACTTAGAGCTAGCCGCAGTTGTTCATGCCCTGAAGATTTGGAGACATTACTTGCTGGGTAATGTGTGCAACATCTATACTGACCATAAAAGCCTCAAGTACATCTTTACTCAACCCGAGTTGAACATGCGTCAACGACGATGGTTAGAATTAATCAAAGATTACAACCTTCAAGTGCACTACCACCCTGGTAAGGCAAATGTGGTTGCTGATGCCTTAAGCAGAAAGGCCCATTGCAATTCCTTGGTTAGTGAAGACTTTCATCTGGCACACCTCCTTCATCCTGTAGTACTCCACAATATCACTGTGGATTGCTCTCTTAGAAGTCGAATTATCGAACTCCAGAAGACTGATGTGGGTGTGTTTCACATCAAGCGGAAAATGAAAGAGAAAGAGACCAAGCACTTTAAGGTCGATGACAAGGGAATTCTTTGGTTTAATGATAGGCTTGTGGTACCCAAAGACAAAGAACTTAGAAATCAAATTATGGCTGAAGCCCATTCTTCTAAATTGTCCATCCATCCTGGTAGCAGTAAAATGTATCAAGATCTCAAGCTGTATTATTGGTGGACCAAGATGAAGAAAGAAATCACAGCTTACGTGGCAAGGTGTGATAACTGTTGCAGAGTCAAGGCTATTCACATAAGGCCCGGACTATTGCAGCCACTCTCTATTCCTGGCTGGAAGTGGGAAGAAATTAGCATGGATTTTATTGTTGGATTACCCACTACCAAAAAGGGTTGTGATTCCATCTGGGTTATCGTAGATCGTCTAACTAAATCTGCTCACTTTATTCCGGTCAAGTCTACCTATCACCCGCACAATTATGCTGAGATTTATTTTCAACAAGTGGTACGTCTCCATGGTGTACCCAAATCCATTGTTTCTGATAGAGGACCTCAATTCACGGCTCATTTTTGGGAGTGCTTACATCAGAATCTTGGCACTCATCTAATCCGCAGTTCTGCCTATCATCCGCAAACATCAGGACAGACTGAGCGTGTTAATCAAATTCTTGAAGACATGCTTAGAGCTTGTCTTATCTCTTGCAAAGGCTCTTGGGAAGACTGGTTACCTCTCGCTGAATTCTCTTATAACAACAGTTATCAAGAGAGTATCAAAATGGCTCCGTTTGAAGCTCTTTATGGCCGAAAGTGTAGAACTCCTTTGAACTGGGTAGAACCCGGGGAAAGAAGATTCTATGGTATTGACTTTGTAAAAGAAGCCGAAGAGCAAGTCTGAACTATACAGAAGAATATGACTGCCGCACAGGCTAGACAAAAGAGCTATGCTGACAAGAGAAGAAAACCTATTGAGTTTGAAGTAGGTGATCATGTTTATTTGAAGGTATCCCCTATGAAAGGAGTCAAGCGTTTTGGAATTAAAAGGAAGCTTGAGCCTCGATATGTTGGACCTTACTGCATTATCGAGAAAAGTGGAAGAGTAGCATATAAGCTCGATCTACCCCATGAGATGGGAGCTATATTCCCGGTATTCCATGTGTCCTAGCTGAAGAAGTGTCTCTGTATTCCCGAGGAAAGAATAGCAACAAGAAAGTCAACTTGAAATCTGATCTTTCTTATGAGGAGAAAGCCCGTGCAAGTTCTGGATACTCAAGAAAGAGTGACTCGTACACGAGTGGTTAAAGTTATACAAGGTAGTTTGGAGTAATCATAGTGAACGGGATGCAACATGGGAGCAGGGAAGATTATTTAAAAGGAAAATCTATCCAGCTTTCTATACTAAGTGGTACGCTTTCCAAATCTCGGGACGAGATTTTTCTAACGGGGGAGGGCTGTAACACCCTAGGTGTTTAGGCTTCCTACTAAATTGCATGTCATTTCATAAACATGTGCATTATCCATGTCATCATGCCATTATCATTGAAACATACAGTATGCAACATTTTAAAAGTGTATGTGTTTCATGCTTGATTGCTTAGAGTGGTAGTAGTGCAACATATGAATAGCAACATGAACTTCTCATATCTTGAAGCATGGCAACATGGTAGTAATGTGACAAGTATAAGGATAATCAACAAGGTCATGCAACATGTGAAACATTGTATTGAAACATATGTATGAATTGCTTGTTTTAATTTCTGTATCACATGTGATCATTAGAAGTGGTATAACAATTTTGTAAAATGGTTGATCATGGTCTATTACACCTTAACTACACTTAGGTTACTTGTTGGGACATGGTTCATGTAGATCAAATGACCCAAATGCCCTCAAGTGAAGGTTTGACTAGAATTGACCCTAGGAGTCTCACTGTTTGACTGAGTCAAAAGTCCAACTTAGAGACTTTGCATGGCTGTGCACTCTTTACCAAAGTTGTAGAAAACTTATTAAGGAACAAAAGTCTCAATATGATCATTTCATGAAAATGTCTAGAACATGCTCAAACATGCCCCACAAGTCAGAAATACATGCTGATTTCAACACTGAAAATACGCTAAGTCTTAACTGCATTTTAGTTGGATCGAGCTCACTTTGGCTTCATGTAACTTCGGATCCATGGCGTTTTAGGTGTTGGTCATTGAAAAGAATTTGTAGAGGGAAGATAGGTCTACAGCTTTGATGTTCAAATCTTCCACTAACTCATCATAGATTAGGAGCTAATCACCGTCAATCCTGCTCTGTCAGTCATCGTCGGTGATTACTGAATCGCGATTTTTTAGAAAATGGTCAGTTGCCGTGGCCGACCGGCTCAGAGGCTTGACGCCGCGTGTCCGCCACTCGTCGCCGGCCTTCTGTCGCGCAGGCCACGCGCCGTGGACGTCCTGGCGTCGCAGCCGCGTCTTGAAGCCACCCCAGCGCCTGCCCACCGAGTCGCTGCTTCATTTGCATTTCCTCCGCGTGCAGCGTCGAGTCCGCAGCCGTCCGCCATTGCTCCGCCTTCGCCCCGCTTGCACGCCACCGCGAAAACGTGTTGCCCCGTCCGCCTGTAGCCTCGCCGTGGTCTTCTCTACCCTCTCCACGTCACCGTCGGGTCAATCGAGCCTCGGTAAGGGCGTTTTCACCGTTTTCCCCATCGCCGCCATCACGGGACCTCGCCGGAGCTGGCGTTCCACGTGGCCAACTGCCACCGTGGTCCTTCCTTAACTTTCTACCCCTTGCGCTTGCTTCTGTGTGCGACGCTGAAGCTCGGAGAGCCGGCCATTAGGGCTGAGACACCGTCGCTTCGCCGGAGCCAGCTAAGCCGCGGCCGTGCATCGCCATGGCTGTCACCATTACCCTTACCGGTGACAATAGTTTCGATTGAGGGTTCCACTAGGTGCATGCAAGTATGACGAACACAGTAGATCCGTTGGTCTCGCCGGAGGAGCCACCGGCGGTGAACTACGCCGTCGTCCGCTCCTTTCCCCTGTTTCCCTCGCTGACGCGCGGGCCCTCCCTGTCAGCCGCTGACGCGCGCGGCGGGTGCAAGCTGGGCTACGCCGCGTCTTGGGCCGCGCCTGCACGCTTCGCGGCCGCTGATTTCCTTCGGGTCGGCCCAACTGTGGCTGTGACTTGTTTCCTTAATTTGTGTTGTTTATTATTTCACAGATTTATGTACATATTCAAAAATGTAGCTCCTAGATGGTAGATCCAAATGATATGGTTCTAATTTTGTTGGGTTCCTAGTATTGTCTAGTATTTAATAAAAATATTATATGGGCACATGTTTTAGAAATTCTGGATTTATTAAATAGGACTTTGAAATATGTTTTTGGATACATGCAAACTTGTTTGAATTTTATCTTGAGTTTCTGTGGTCCAAAAATTATGAAATTTTGTGAGTAGTCTATTATTGTTTATTAGAAGCTCTGGTTAAAATTTCAGAGCTAGTGCATGTGTAGTTTTTGAGTTATAGAATTTCCTTTTTATTAATGGATGGATCTTGTATGAATTTTCATAATTTTTCTATAGATCCAGTAAAGGTAAAATTTGGTGAGTGCTATTCTTATACTTGAATGATACTAGGAAAAATGTGAAATCTGTTGCTTGACACTTTTCATTAGGGTTTCCTAATTATGCTAAAAATAGGCATGCCACCTGTTATTTTGGATACAGCAAGTTCTACTTACCCAATGGCTTTGAAATTTTTATGGTAATCTATGTGCAGCATGAGATACCTACTGTAATTTTTGTAGATTTTTATGAATAGTTTTACTATATATTGCTTAAATCACCTAATTAACTAAATAAATGGGAAACGGATATTAAATAAATTATTTAGAAGTTGGCATTATACTTTCTGATGTTTCTTAGGTATGAAAAACAAGTTGGTAAACTTGGTTTAATCAAATTATGCTTTTGCACAATCATTAAATAATTAAGTTAGTAACCCTGTCATTTCTGGACAGATTCTAGTTTACTGGAATTCGATTTGGTTAACATAAGAATCATGCTTTGGTGTTTACAAATGTTTTGTAGAGAATTTCATAAGCTTTCCAGAATGTCCTCATACAAGTCATTTGGAGTTGTAGAACTTTGATTGTGATTGAATTAAGGGACTACTTGTATGCATATGAAACTTTAAATGTTAAATTATGTATACCTTTACTATTTCTAAGTGTGGTAATGTTCCTAGGTGTTAGGCCTTTAACTGAAGATGAGCATCTTTATCTTAGGTTATGCAAGTTAGGTAAGTTGATCTTGTTCTTTAAGTTAAGTAGATACATGCTTAAAGTGATTTAAATAGAGCTAATTACTCGGTAAACGAGTGTCCAGTGATGCTTTCGTAAACACTCACTGTGATTCATTCATCATGAGCATCATGTCATTCCTTATGCATCCATGATATTTATCTTTTGCATCGGCATGCAATAGGTGTACCGGAAGGAGTGACCCTGCTAGAATTCGAGGAACCGAGCGAGCAGCAGCAGCCGACGCCGGAGATTCAGGAGGAGCAGCCTTCAGGAGAAGTGCCAGACGAGGTCGCCGTTGAGTGCCCGGACCACCATCCTTGCAACTTTGTGAAAGGCAAGCCCCGGAGCATATTAAGCCTCCTAATTTCTGAAATGCAGTTACAGTATTATTGTTACATCTATACATTGTTGCATTAAGTTTAGGTGTTGGATGCAAACAATTGCTGCATTGGTTACCCAATCCTTGTCTAGATATTGTTACCCTGAATCCTATGTAGCTCAGGCTCGTGTAGTGCTTAGCCCTGCTTAAACGCGGTAGAAGTCGGGTGATTTCCTGTCACCTGCGAGATATAGGAAGATACATGTGGCACGGTTGGCTATATTTGCTATCGTGGAAAAGAACCAGTCTTAATTTGAAATGAAGACCGGACGGAGGCTTGCCGGTTTGCAGTGACTCCGTCTGTGTCGCTTAAGGACTGATTCTTGGAGCCTTTCCTGTTCATGTTGAACACATGCCTCTCTCTTAGTTGGCCGGGTCTGGAGACCGACCGCGAAGCCGAGTAGCTCAACTCAGGCCGGGAGTCGATAAGTATAAAGTGTGCCTCGGAAGGGAGCCGTAGGCGTGAGTCCAAGGGCAGGTGATTTAAAAGTCCTAATCGTCCTGGCAGAAGGGTAATCCCTGAGAGTGCTGGCGCTGATCGAACCCGCGAATTTGGTTCCTGAGTTGTACCAAAGGTAACCTACGGCTACCCTTGCTAAGTATGCCAGGGTGAGAGTTAGGAATACCCCCTCAGCTGAGTTGTAATTCGATTCGAGTCGCCGTCTCTCCCGGTTAGTGAGAACTTGACGGGCTTATCTCTAATGTAGATACACTTAATAACATTAATGGTTCGGAAATGATGATATGATGATGACAGCCTTATTATACCTGCTATGGTTAATATTGTTTGCTCCTAATAAGTGAGTGCTCTAGTACAGGTGCTAATCTAGTGGACAGGTAAATAATGATAAGCTTGATGCTAAGTTTAAATTGGTTACTATAATCATAAGCTCTTTTATGCAACTGTGTCAAGCTAGCCCACCTGAAAAGCCTTGCACGATCCTTGGTGTCTTTTATTTCTGGTTTTGATGGGTAAGTCTAGCTGAGTACCTTCTCGTACTCAGGGTTTATCTCCCACCTGTTGCAGATGACCAGTTCTACTTTGGTTGCTGCAAGTACTGCCTTCTCCCAGCTGGGGATGAAGACTAGACCGTTGGGCACGGTCTCTACTAGTTCTCGTACCTGATAATGCTTTTGTGGGACATGACTCAGACTTGGCAATGTAATTCGAAAACTATGATGTTTTGTACCAAACTATGTTGCTTCCGCACACTCAAACCTGGTTTGTAATATTCTATTTCAACTCTGATGGATGTAATCCGAATGCTACTTGTGAAATGTTGTAATAGATGATGTGTTGTGTTGAATCACTATGATCTTGGTTTGTATGTCGAGAGTTGGTTGAAATCCTTCGTGATTTCCAGACTACCGGGATTATGGGAGCTTAAGTACATGAATTTGATCGCTTCGGTGATTGTTTTTGTACTTACGTTCTTATGATTTGGTCGGTTCTGTTACAAGGGAGGGAGAGAGTTACCCTGGGCCAGTTGGTAAAAGGAGTAAAGAATGCCCCCCCCCCCGCAGTAATAGGCTGTTGTGGGCCTAATTCCGATTGGAATTCAAAGTGTGACACTGCCGCTCGCCACATGTGCCACTGCCGCGGCGTGGCACTGCCGCAAGGCAAGCGCGGCACAACCGCACTCCCTAGAACAGCAAGATTTAGCTACTAACTAAATAGCTATATACATATAGGATATGGACACGTATCTCAAGCACACTATGATCAGCAGCAATTAATCAATACAAACAATGATCATAATGAACTTGTTTCTTATGATAAATCATTTTGAAGCACAATTTTGAACCTTTCCAATTTATTTCTCCTATCCATGCTAGTTCATCAATCAAGGTGTGCTATAGTTCAAACCATGTTATGATAATCAAGTATATTTAGCTCACTGCGCAAAGCATAAAACCTTGACTTATCGAGAGGCTTAGTGAAGATATCGGCTAGTTGCTTTTCGATGCTCACATGGCGAATTTCAATATCTTCTTTGGTTTCGTGGTCTCTCAAGAAATGATGTCAGATGTCTATGTGCTTAGTTCTTGAGTGGCTTATGGGATTGTTGGCAAGCTTTATAGCACTTTTATTGTCACACAAGAGTGGGATTTTGGTGAAATGACATCTGAAATCTTGAAGGGTTTGCCTCATCCAAAGTAGTTGAGCATAATATGCACCGGCTGCAACATACTCGGCTTTGGTGGTGGAAAGGGCTACACAATTTTGCTTCTTAGAACTTCAAGACACTAGGGACCGTCCAAGGAATTGACATGTCCCTGAGGTGCTTTTTCGATCTACTTTGCAACCGGCGTAATCGGAATCTAAATACCCAGGTAGATCAAACTTAGAGCCCTTAGAATATCACAAGCCAAGGTTAGGAGTGTGTACTAAATATCTCAAGATTCTCTTAACGGCCACTAAGTGGCACTCTTTTGGGTTAGCTTGAAATCTAGCACACATGCACACACTAAGCATAATATCGAGCCTAGATGCACATAAATAAAGTAGAGAGCCGATCATGGAGCGATATATCTTAGTATCCATGGCTTTCCCTTCATCATGTAGATCTAGATGTCCATTGGTTGGTATGGGAGTTTTGATAGGCTTGGCATTCACCATGTCAATCTTCTTGAGCATATCATGGGTGTACTTCGTTTGGTTAATAAAGGTTTCATCCTTCACTTGCTTGATTTGAAATTCGAGGAAGAACTTTAATGCACCCATCATGGACATCTCAAATCTCTTGGTCATGATCCTACTAAATTCCTCACAAAAATAATGATTAGTACTACCAAATATTATGTCATCGACATCTATTTGGCACACAAATATATCTTTGTTGACTTTGTGAGTGAAAAGGGTAGGATCGGCTTTGTATATTTCAAAGCCTTGCTTAAGCAAGAATTCCTTAAGGCAATCATACCATGCTCTTGGTGCTTGCTTAAGCCTATAGAGTGCCTTTTGGAGTTTGTAGACATGGTTGAAAAATTTGTGATCTTCAAAGCCCGGTGGTTGCTCAACATAGATAAGTTCTTGAATAGGGCCGTTGAGAAATGCACTCTTTACATCCATTTGATATAGCTTGAAGTTGTGATGAGTGACATAGGCTAGAAGCATTCAGATTGCTTCAAGCCTTGCTACCAGTACATATGTTTCTTCAAAGTCTAAGCCCTCTACTTGAGTGAAACTTTGAGCAACCAATCTTGCTTTGTTCCTTGTCACCACTCCATTCTCATCTTACTTGTTGCGGAAGACCCACTTGTTGCCAATGACATTGGTATTGGGTTGTTCCACCAAGGTCCACAGTTGATTTCTTTCAAAGTTGTTGAGCTCTTCTTGCATGGCCATCACCCAATCTGGGTCTCCAAGTGCTTGTTCTACCTTAAGAGGTTCCAAAGAGGAAACAAACAAGTAATATTAGCAAAAATTTGCTAAATGTGAACGAGTTATTACCCCCTTTCAAAGACTCCCAAGGATGTTATCAACGGGATGATCTCGTTGTATTATTTGCCTTAGCCTTGGATGCTCAAAGGCCTCTTGTTCATCTTCTGGACCTTCATCATTTTCTTGCTCAAATATGGGTTGTAGGTCTTGTCCATGAGTTGGAGTCAAATCAGCTGCTGCTGACTGTGTAGGTGTGGCACTGCCACTCTTAAGTGTGGCACTACCGCGTGCAGGTGTTGCAGCAGGTGTCTGCTGCTGTTTAGCATCAGGTATGTCAGTGGAAATAGGTGCAGCAACAACTTGAGGAACCTCCACTTCAGGGACTTCACCTTCTTGTGGTCTAATATCACCAATAGTCAATTGCTTGATTGCTTCACATGGTGGATCCTCCCTTCCTACAACACTTGAATCAACTTGCTCCACTTGAGAGCCATTAGATTCATCAAATGTCACGTCTACCACAATCTCAACTCTCCTAGAGGTTTTGTTGAAGACACGGTATGCGTGTTTATTTGATCCATAATCAAGAAGAAAACCTTCATCAACTTTAGGTGCAAACTTAGAGGTTTTGAGTTTCTTGTTAAGTATGAAACACTTGCACCCAAACACTCTAAAGTAAGACACCTTAGGCTTGTTACAGATTAGAAGCTCATATGAAGTTTTCTTCAACTTCTTGTGTAGGTAGAGGCGGTTGATGGCATGGCAAGCGGTGTTGACAGGCCTCGCACCAAAAGATGTCTGGCGTCTTATACTCATCTAGCATTGTCCTTGTCATGTCAATGAGTGTACGATTCTTTCTCTCTACTACACCATTTTGTTGAGGGGTGTATGGAGTTTAAAACTCATGCTTGATGCCCTCTTCATCAAGAAATTCCTCAACTAGAGTATTCTTGAATTCGGTCCCATTGTCGCTTCTTAGTTTATTGATGGGAAGACTGGACTCCTTTTGAAGCTCTTCTAACAAATATCTTCACCTTCTCTTGAACATGGCACTTGTCATGCAAGAAAAATACCCAAGTGAAACAGGAAATAGTCATCAACAATAACAAGACCATATTTGTTACCCCTGATACTGAGGTAGGCGACCGGTCCAAAGAGATCTATATGTATTAGCTCCAATAATTGCTTGGTGGTTATGATGCTCTTTGGTGGGTGAGGTACGCCAACTTGCTTTCTGGCTTGACAAGCGCTATAATCCTATCTTTCTCAAAGTGAATATTTGTTAGTCTAAGGAATGTGTTCATCTTTTAGAAGTTTGGCCAAGTTCCTCATGCCAACATGAGCTAGTCGGCGATGCCAAAGCCAACCCATGCTAGATTTTGCCATTAAACAAGTCTCAAGCTTAGCTTTACTTTTGTTAAAATCAACTAAGTAAAGCTTATTCTTTAATCGACCCATAAAAATAATAGAGGAATCCTCCCTTCTAAAGACTTCCACACCCTTATCCATAAAGAGACAATTGTAGCGCATCTCACACAATTGAGAAACAGACAACAAGTTGTAACTTAACGAATCAACATGTAATACATTTGTAATTGAATGCTCAAGGGTTATAGCAACTTTATCGAGACCAGTCACATCCCCCTTTGAATTGTCTCCAAAGATAATATTTTCATTTGAGTGCATCATCGGGGAATATGATGAGAACATACTCCTTTCTCCAGGTCATGTGATTTGTACATCCGCTATCAAGCACCTAGCTCTTATCCTCTTGTTGGATAAGAGTCTCTTCTCTAGATTCTAGCTCGGCTTGGACACTCTCTAAATCCTTCATTAGCTTAGTGATGAATAATTTGGTCTTTCCATCCAAATTTTTAGTTATTTGATTAATTTCTTCATCACTAGATTCATCATCACTAGAGCTATCAATAATATCACTACTAGAGATATCACTAGGAGGTGGAGGAGATTTGGCCTTCAGTTTGGATTTTACCTTCTCACCCTTTGCCATGAGACAAATATGAGAGGAGTAGTAGTCATCGTCGGACATGTTGTTGAAGAGCCTTGGTGTAGGGGATGACTTGTGAATAGCAACGGTTGCAACCTTCTCATCCTCCTCACTTATGCTCTCTCTAGTTGAGTCCCATTCATGCCCAATATGAGCCTCTCCCATATACTTCTTGCTCTTTCTACGGTCGGCCTTCTCCTCTTTCTTGTCCTTCTTGTATTTGTTGTCCTTGATCTCATATGGACACTTGGCAATGAAGTGATCGGTGCTACCACAATTGTAGCATGTCCTCTTTTTCATGTTTGAAAAGTTTGTCTTCACTACCTTGTAGCCTTGCTTCTTTAGCCCCTTGTGAAACCTCTTCATAAAGAGAGCAACATCATCAACCTTCTCATATTGATCATCATCATTTTTACTTTCACTTGAAGACGATGTGGTTTCTACTCTTCCTTGTACTTGCTTGCTTGCTTTGGGCTTGCTAGTTGAAGCATGCTTGTTGATCTTGGACTTGCTTGTAGAGCCTTGCTTACTTGATTTGTTGGCCTTGAGAGCTACATCCTTGATCTTGAAGCCTTCTAACTTTGCTTATAATTCACCAAGCTTCTTTCTCCCATTTGCTTCTTCTCTTTGCATGTCAAAGGTCAAGATCCTCCCAAGTACATCATTTGGTGTGAAGTACTCAAACTTCTTCTTGTCTCTAATTAGAGTCACTACGGTCTCATTTCTAGGTGAATAAGCCTCCAACATAATTTTGACAACTTTATGATCATCTAGCTCATCACAACCATAGCCTCTAATCTTACCCACCATTGTCATCAACCTATCAAACATATCTTGTGGCCCCTCTCCATCTAAGATTACAAATCGGTTGAGTTTTGACATCAACAAATCAATTCTTGCCTTTCTCACTTTATGAACCCCTTCATGTGCTAGGTGCAAAGTGTCCCATATTTGCTTGGCAACATCAACCCCAATTACTCTGTTGTACTCATCACCATCCAAAGCACTAAGCAACACACTTGTGGCTTGCCCATTGAGGTGAATGATTCTCATCTCCTCTAGTGTTGGGTTCTTGGGATCAACCGATGGCTCAAATCCATTGCAAACAATCTCCCAAATACCGAGGTGAAGACCTATAAGATAGGCTCTCATCAAGTGCTTCCATTTGGCAAAGTTGGTCCCATTGAAATGGGGTAGCTTGCCCGGGGGCACATTGATGAAAGACCTCCGATCATGGTTAGTCATAGGTATAGAAGAGTAGTTAAAGGATACGGCGGCATATTTGTTGTTGTTGGATTTGCCCTTTCCTCTCTTCTCCTTGTTGTCTCCCTTCGACACTTGATAGGACTCATCATCATCTCCATCTTCGGAACTACTTGATATGTCACTTGATGATGCATTTGTTGCCTTCTCTTCTTCTTTCTTCTTCTTCCTAGCTTCTCTCCTTCTTCTTCTTGCTTCTCTTATGATCTTTCTTTCTTCTTTTCTTTGCTTCTTGTCTTCTAACTGCTGCTGCTCCTTCTTCTTCTCTCTTACTTCTCTTTTGAGCTTTCTTTCTTCCTTCCTTCTTCTTCTCTCATTGTCATTGTGAGCTCTTTCAGCATCGGTAGCCTCAAGATGTGGTAGTGTGGTGTTGCTTACTGTTGATGCGCCCAACTCACTGTTCAACCAGCTTCACGCCACTAGTTCCTCCTCCGGGCTCCATACCTCACGCAATGAAGCGCACATGAGGTAACCCGCTCTGATACCACTTGTAGGATCTCTAGTTAGCCTAGAGGGGGTGAATAGGCCTATCAAAACAAACACTCAAACTTTTATCAAATTCAACCTGTGGCACTACCAGCTCTGACCTCACGGCACTGCCGGACAGTGGCACTGCCGGGCCAGAACAGCGGACACTACCGCACCTACAGACAACTTCGAGTCACAGTTCAAAATAAGTGAATGTAAACTAGAATCGGAGAAATTTCTTAGCTTCCTACAGGTATGAGATTCACAGATCGAGAGCTAGAAGTGGTAGGAACACAACACACAAGTAGATCGACCACAAACCCTAGAAATCACCTCAACAACAATATGAAATGCAAATGATGTAAATCAAGCACAAGGTGACACGATGATTTAACCTGTGGTTTAGCTCACCACCAAGGCTTGCCTACATCCATGTTATTGAGGTTAGCCACTAAGACTTAGGGCTTTGCAACCCTTTCTTATTCTCAAGTCAAGAGACTCAACTCTTGAGATGAGGGGTGAGTTTACTAGCTTCAAGAGGTGGTTACAAACCTCCTAGGACTGACACACAAGTTGGCAAGCTCCATGGGCGACGCTCTAGCCAGCTAGGAGCAAAGCTTCAAGAGTAATAAACATGATCGCTGGCCAAAATGTGAACCAAGTGCTCTTTTAAGTTGGGGAATCAAAGGATCTACTCTCTAATCGAGTTTAGGACCTTTTTCTCTCAAGGATTGATGGAAAAATCAAGGGAGAATGCTTGGGAGCTCAAGGTCACCAATGGAGGAGAGAGAGAATGGCACTCTTCTGTTCTTGGATGAGCTGAATGAGTGGGAGAGAGAAGAGAGACGTTGGGGAGGAAGAGGAAAGGTATAAGTACCCCCTAGCCCCAACGGTCACTTAAGTCACGGACAGTGCTGCGGCTCAAGGTGCGGCAGTGCCTCTCACCAGGTGCGGCACTACCGCACCAGGCAAGACAAGCAAGGGTAAGAGTGAAGTGTTGGCTATCTTAGCTGAGTAACTGAGGATGTATGTGTAAGATTGAGCACTTGGTAGCATATGTTAGCTTAAGCATTGTGCCCCCCTTTATAGTATGACTTTTCTTATACTCAAATTCAAAATATAAAAGAATTTAAACCTTCCTTTGAGTTTGAAGCCATCAACATTTATAATTGGGAGCTTCTTCATTTTGTGTAACATACTCAAATATAGATTCCCTGCTTGTCATCTTGATAAATCTCATTAGTTTTCTAATTGTGTGGTTATTATCACTAAAACCCATAATTAGGGCTTGATTGCACTTTCAATTCCCCATCTTCAGAGATACACTGCCACAACTATTCCGTGGCATGGAGAGAAACTATAGCTGGGCATTTGTGCTGTGGATTCCATTTTTCTCCACATTTGAAGCACAAACCCTTAGCTCACCTATATTGCTTCAGAGCTGACAGCTTTTTCATCACCAGGCCTGGGCCTAAGAAGGATCAGCAAGCTTCTTGTCTTCCATCGGCTTTGTAGAGCCTGTGATAGACTGAACTGAACTGTTTGACAGCTTCAGAAGAGTTCTTCTTAGTGTATGACCCCAAGTCAGTTCTTCTTGTTACTTGATCTTGCATTACTTCTTCCTACAAGAGGGCTAAAGAGCTAGCACTATCCAAATCTTGTGGCCTATGAATCATGATAATAGCTCCAATTTCTTTTTTCAAACCATCAACAAAATGACTGGTTATCACAGATGGTGGAAAAGATGGGTCATGGGCTACAAGCTGATGCACAATGTCGCTGAATTGCTCGATGTATTCAGTTTGTATGTTTAATGTGGAAAAACTACCGAAGGCAGGTGATTATGTTCATCCTTATCGAACCTATTGGAAATGGTGAGTTTAAATTTATCCCAAGTCATGGTGCTAATTGAGGATTCCATGGTTTGGTACCATAGAGTTGCAGAACCTACGAGACGCATAGTGGCACAACTAACCCAAATTATAGGATCAGTAGCATAGACCTTAAAGAAGGTTTCACAGTGTTTAATCCACAACTGAGGGTTGGAACCATCAAAGGTGGGCAACTCTATGTTTGGTATAGGAGGATGAACAGGGGAGTAAATAATCCGATCACAATGCATAGACCCATCCAAACTGAAGGTAACCGGGGAAAAATTTGGAGGATTTGTCACACCTATGATCGGGGTTGGGTCTAGGGCGACGGTGTACACCGCCCCAAAGCCAGCACCCCAGGTGGGTAAGTCTCTCACCATGGTCTAACAACCCAGATGCTGCTCCTTTTCAGTGGAGGCTCCAGATGGGCGGAGCCCAGCACCTTCACTCTCGGGGGAGCTAGACGCTCATCCCGAATAGCTGATGGAGAGGACTGAGCGATGGTGATGGTTCCCGGAGGCACCTCCACCTCCACCGGACTTGCTTGCAGGAAGAAGAAGCCCTAGCGCATGATCCATCCGTTCACCGAGATCGACCACCACGTGCTCCAATTCATGGACACGGTTGTCGACTTCGGGTTTCCAGCTGGCCTGATCTTCGTCTTCAGACTCTGCATCTCTGACATGGTGGTCTTGAGTTCATTGATCCCTTTTGAGTTCTTCGCTCAGCAGGGCAAGGATTTGGCCTAGCTAGCTTTTCTGGTGACGCCATGGCCATCTGTCGACATGTGAGATACTGATGGGATGCCTAGAATCATCGATTTCCCCACAAATCGGCTCGCATGCTTGGGAATTACAGAGAAAACTTTGGTGGTAGTAGCTCAATGACCACCCGAGATCTCAATCTGACCCAAAGCGTTTGCAAATTCGATCGATGGAATGCAGAAATCGAACGATAGAGGATCGAACAGCAAATCCGATACCAGATGTAACCTAGGAACCAGATGGTGACACAAGGTGTAGAGACAACGATTTAGACTAGGTTTGGGCCATCTGATCGACGTAATACCCTACTGTCCTATGTCTTTGGTGTATTGTATTGAATATGAGATGTATATCGATGTCGAACTAGGGGACCCCTACCTCTCCTTATATACTTTGGAGGGGTAGGGTTACAAGGAAAGTATCATATTTGGTACTATACAATATCTTACGGTGCACGTCGACCAATGTCGTGCACTGCCTTGATCTTGTGGGCTGGGCCACCTCTAATGGTGTGGTCCATGTGGTCTGTCGTGGTTATCCGAGGTCGTACCCCCCACAGCTAGTCCCCAAGAGCCTTGTATCCGTTGTGCAACGCCGTCTTGAGCTTAGTCCGAGCAGGTGCGAACAAAATCGAGCAGTCAAACTCATGGTCCGACCACCGTGTTGAGTTGCCGAGCAGTTGTGAACCGTCGCCGAGCAGTGTGAACCGTCGCCGAGCAGCGTATCCCAAGTTAGGCTTGCCATAAGGATGTAAGGAGCTCAAGTTCAAAATCTAAAAATTCTTTGACTTAGGAGAAGTGTAGCCACTTAGACTCCGTCAATAAGGAGGGTAAATCAAGAAATAAGCACTACATTCACCGCCAGGTGAAGTGTAGCCACTTAGTCCCCGAGCTTGCTGGAAGATGAAGAATGAATCCTATAGCAGGGTCAAAAAAAAGAAGTCTAAAAGCTTGCCGATGTCATCTGACATGCGCGTATCAAGACCCTAGACATGCTGCCCAAGATCAGCTCCCTGATCCGAACAGTATGGAGCAACTTGATAGCACACCGATGAGACGTAGCAAGATCCGACCACCAAGGGAGTCCTCAGCTTAGCTGGCGATGCTTGCACGAAGAATCCGAACACTGAGGAGTCCTCGGCGTAGCTGGTGATGTCCGAGCACCGAGGAGTCTCCGACGTAGCTGGCAATGTCCGAGCACCAAGGAATCCCCAGCGTAGCTGGTGATGTTCGAGCACCGAGGAGCCCTCGGCGTAGCTGGCGATGTCCGAGCACCGAGGAGTCCCCGGCGTCGCTGGCGATGTCCAAGCATCGAGGAGTCTCCGGTGTTGTTGGCGATGTCCGAGCACCGAGGAGTCCCTAGCATAGCTGGCGATGTCTGAGCACCAAGGAGTCCCCCACGTAGCTGGCGATGTTCGAGCGCCGAGTCCCCGATGTCGCTGACGATGTCCGAGCACCGAGGAGTCCCCGGCGTAGCTGGCGATGTTCGAGCACCAAGGAGTCCCCGGCGTAGCTTGCGATGTCCGAGCACCGAGGAGTCCCCGACGTAGCTGGCGATGTCCGAGCACCGAGGAGTCCTCGGCGTCGCTGGCGATGTTCGAGCACCAAAGAGTCCCCGACGTAGCTAGCGATGTTCGAACACCGAGGAGTCCCTAACGTAGCTGGTCGGTGGCAAAGTAAGCATTGAGTAGAAGCGACCGGCGATCAGTCTGATCAACTGGTCGACGACGAAGTCCATGAACCTAGCGGTTCGACCAGTTGATCGGTGGAGAAGTCCGAGCACCAGGTGATCACCTGGACGATGATCCTGCAATACAAATATGTAGAACGGGTAGTACATGATGTAAAATAAAATATATGAACTCCAGAGAAGAATCAGCAATGGTGACAAAATAGCGTATGCAGCTCGACGATCAGTTGGTGTGAACACTTAGTGTTATTCTGAAGATGTATTTATATTTAATACAAATTGCCCGATCAGTTAGTGTATAGCTGAGTCCCCAGCCCTAGCGAGCCTGTTAACCATATCACGGAGTGCGGAGCCCGTGTGCGTGTAGGAAGAACAAAGCGTCGCTAAGGAGCTGCTGCCGACCACCCATAACGCAGAGGGCAGACGCTCGTGCACATGTAGGGAGGAGCCGAAGACAGGGCCGTCTCTGGGGACATCCGAGCGTCAACTTGACTGTTCGGGGGTTCAGAAAATCGTTTGGAGAGCAAACATGGAGAAAACAGCTCGGAGAAACATTATGGCGATATACGAGATTGGAGAATATTTAGAAAAATATTAAAGCGTGACTTAGCTTTAGAGAGGCGGTTGATGGCATGGCAAGCGGTGTTGACGACCTCGCACCAAAAGATGTCTGGCGTCTTATACTCATCTAGCATTGTCCTTGTCATGTCAATGAGTGTACGATTCTTTCTCTCTACTACTACCATTTTGTTGAGGGGTGTATGGAGTTTAAAACTCATGCTTGATGCCCTCTTCATCAAGAAATTCCTCAACTAGAGTATTCTTGAATTCGGTCCCATTGTCGCTTCTTAGTTTATTGATGGGAAGACTGGACTCCTTTTAAGCTCTTCTAACAAATATCTTCACCTTCTCTTGAACATGGCACTTGTCATGCAAGAAAAATACCCAAGTGAAACGGAAATAGTCATCAACAATAACAAGACCATATTTGTTATCCCCTGATACTGAGGTAGGCGACCGGTCCAAAGAGATCTATATGTATTAGCTCCAATAATTGCTTGGTGGTTATGATGCTCTTTGGTGAGTGAGGTACGCCAACTTGCTTTCTGGCTTGACAAGCGCTATAAATCCTATCTTTCTCAAAGTGAATATTTGTTAGTCTAAGGAATGTGTTCATTTTTAGAAGTTTGGCCAAGTTCCTCATACCAACATGAGCTAGTCGGTGATGCCAAAGCCAACCCATGCTAGATTTTGCCATTAAATAAGTCTCAAGCTTAGCTTTACTTTTGTTGAAATCAACTAAGTAAAGCTTATTCTTTAATCGACCCATAAAAACAATAGAGGAATCCTCTCTTCTAAAGACTTCCACACCCTTATCCATAAAGAGACAATTGTAGCCCATCTCACACAATTAAGAAACAGGACAACAAGTTGTAACTTAACGAATCAACATGTAATACATTTGTAATTGAATGCTCAAGGGTTATAGCAACTTTATTGAGACCAATCACATCCCCCTTTGAATTGTCTCCAAAGATAATATTTTCATTTGAGTGCATCATCGGGGAATATGATGAGAACATACTCCTTTCTCCAGTCATGTGATTTGTACATCCGCTATCAAGCACCCAGCTCTGATCCTCTTGTTGGATAAGAGTCTCTTTCTCTAGATTCTAGCTCGGCTTGACACTCTCTAAATCCTTCATTAGCTTAGTGATGAATAATTTGGTCTTTCCATCCAAATTTTTAGTTATTTGATTAATTTCTTCATCACTAGATTCATCGTCACTAGAGCTATCAATAATATCACTACTAGAGATATCACTAGGAGGTGGAGGAGATTTGGCCTTTAGTTTGGATTTTACCTTCTCACCCTTTGCCATGAGACAAATATGAGAGGGAGTAGTAGTCATCGTCAGGACATGTTGTTGAAGAGCCTTGGTGTAGGGGATGACTTGTAATAGCAACGGTTGCAACCTTCTCATCCTTCTCACTTATGTTCTCTCTAGTTGAGTCCCATTCATGCCCAATATGAGCCTCTCCCATATACTTCTTGCTCTTTCTACTGGTCGGCCTTCTCCTCTTTCTTGTCCTTCTTGTATTTGTTGTCCTTGATCTCATATGGACACTTGGCAATGAAGTGATTGGTGCT
Organism: Miscanthus floridulus; assembly: GCF_019320115.1. Classification (NCBI taxonomy): domain Eukaryota; kingdom Viridiplantae; phylum Streptophyta; class Magnoliopsida; order Poales; family Poaceae; genus Miscanthus; species Miscanthus floridulus. Next base: position 200,510,763 of record NC_089587.1, on the reverse strand, counting down.
ACCACAATTGTAGCATGTTCTCTTTTTCATGTTTGAAAAGTTTGTCTTCACTACCTTGTAGCCTTGCTTCTTTAGCCCCTTGTGAAACCTCTTCATAAAGAGAGCAACATCATCAATCTTCTCATATTGATCATCATCATTTTTACTTTCACTTGAAGACGATGTGGTTTCTACTCTTCCTTGGACTTGCTTGCTTGCTTTGGGCTTGCTAGTTGAAGCATGCTTGTTGATCTTGGACTTGCTTGTAGAGCCTTGCTTACTTGATTTGTTGGCCTTGAGAGCTACATCCTTGATCTTGAAGCCTTCTAACTTTGCTTATAATTCACCAAGCTTCTTTCTCTCATTTGCTTCTTCTCTTTGCATGTCAAAGGTCAAGATCCTCCCAAGTACATCATTTGGTGTGAAGTACTCAAACTTCTTCTTGTCTCTAATTAGAGTCACTACTGGTCTCATTTCTAGGTGAATAAGCCTCCAACATAATTTTGACAACTTTATGATCATCTAGCTCATCACAACCATAGCCTCTAATCTTACCCACCATTGTCATCAACCTATCAAACATATCTTGTGGCCCCTCTCCATCTAAGATTACAAATCGGTTGAGTTTTAATATCAACAAATCAATTCTTGCATTTCTCACTTATGTCAACCCTCTTCATGTGCTAGGTGCAAAGTGTCCCATATTTGCTTGGCAACATCAACCCCAATTACTCTATTGTACTCATCACCATCCAAAGCACTAAGCAACACACTTGTGGCTTGCCCATTGAGGTGAATGATTCTCATCTCCTCTAGTGTTAGGTTCTTGGTATCAACCGATGGCTCAAATCCATTGCAAACAATCTCCCAAATACTGAGGTGAAGACCTATAAGATAGGCTCTCATCAAGTGCTTCCATTTGGCAAAGTTGGTCCCATTGAAATGGGGTAGCTTGCCCGGGGGCACATTGATGAAAGACCTCCGATCATGGTTAGTCATAGGTATAGAAGAGTAGTTAAAGGATACGGCGGCATATTTGTTGTTGTTGGATTTGCCCTTTCCTCTCTTCTCCTTGTTGTCTCCCTTCGACACTTGATAGGACTCATCATCATCTCCATCTTCGGAACTACTTAGATATGTCACTTGATGATGCATTTGTTGCCTTCTCTTCTTCTTTCTTCTTCTTCCTAGCTTCTCTCCTTCTTCTTCTTGCTTCTCTTATGATCTTTCTTTCTTCTTTTCTTTGCTTCTTGTCTTCTAACCTGCTGCTGCTCCTTCTTCTTCTCTCTTACTTCTCTTTTGAGCTTTCTTTCTTCCTTCCTTCTTCTTCTCTCATTGTCATTGTGAGCTCTTTCAGCATCGGTAGCCTCAAGATGTGGTAGTGTGGTGTTGCTTACTGTTGATGCGCCCAACTCACTGTTCAACCAGCTTCACTGCCACTAGTTCCTCCTCGGGCTCCATACCTCACTGCAATGAAGCGCACATGAGGTAACCCGCTCTGATACCACTTGTAGGATCTCTAGTTAGCCTAGAGGGGGTGAATAGGCCTATCAAAACAAACACTCAAACTTTTATCAAATTCAACCTGTGGCACTACCGCTCTGACCTCACGGCACTGCCGGACAGTGGCACTGCCGGGCCAGAACAGCGACACTACCGCACCTACAGACAACTTCGAGTCACAGTTCAAAATAAGTGAATGTAAACTAGAATCGGAGAAATTTCTTAGCTTCCTACAGGTATGAGATTCACAGATCGAGAGCTAGAAGTGGTAGGAACACAACACACAAGTAGATCGACCACAAACCCTAGAAATCACCTCAACAACAATATGAAATGCAAATGATGTAAATCAAGCACAAGGTGACACGATGATTTAACCCGTGGTTTAGCTCACCACCAAGGCTTGCCTACATCCATGTTATTGAGGTTAGCCACTAAGACTTAGGGCTTTGCAACCCTTTCTTATTCTCAAGTCAAGAGACTCAACTCTTGAGATGAGGGGTGAGTTTACTAGCTTCAAGAGGTGGTTACAAACCTCCTAGGACTGACACACAAGTTGGCAAGCTCCATGGGCGACGCTCTAGCCAGCTAGGAGCAAAGCTTCAAGAGTAATAAACATGATCGCTGGCCAAAATGTGAACCAAGTGCTCTTTTAGTTGGGGAATCAAAGGATCTACTCTCTAATCGAGTTTAGGACCTTTTTCTCTCAAGGATTGATGGAAAAATCAAGGGAGAATGCTTGGGAGCTCAAGGTCACCAATGGAGGAGAGAGAGAAGGGCACTCTTCTGTTCTTGGATGAGCTGAATGAGTGGGAGAGAGAAGAGAGACGTTGGGGAGGAAGAGGAAAGGTATAAGTACCCCCTAGCCCCAACGGTCACTTAAGTCACGGCAGTGCTGCGGCTCAAGTGCGGCAGTGCCTCTCACCAGGTGCGGCACTACCGCACCAGGCAAGACAGCAAGGGTAAGAGTGAAGTGTTGGCTATCTTAGCTGAGTAACTGAGGATGTATGTGTAAGATTGAGCACTTGGTAGCATATGTTAGCTTAAGCATTGTGCCCCCCTTTATAGTATGACTTTTCTTATACTCAAATTCAAAATATAAAAGAATTTAAACCTCCTTTGAGTTTGAAGCCATCAACATTTATAATTGGGAGCTTCTTCATTTTGTGTAACATACTCAAATATAGATTCCCTGCTTGTCATCTTGATAAATCTCATTAGTTTTCTAATTGTGTGGTTATTATCACTAAAACCCATAATTAGGGCTTGATTGCACTTTCAATTCCCCATCTTCAGAGATACACTGCCACAACTATTCCGTGGCATGGAGAGAAACTATAGCTGGGCATTTGTGCTGTGGATTCCATTTTTCTCCACATTTGAAGCACAAACCCTTAGCTCACCTATATTGCTTCAGAGCTGACAGTTTTTCATCACCAGGCCTGGGCCAAGAAGGATCAGCAAGCTTCTTGTCTTCCATCGGCTTTGTAGAGCCTGTGATAGATTGAACTGACTGTTTGACAGCTTCAGAAGAGTTCTTCTTAGTGTATGACCCCAAGTCAGTTCTTCTTGTTACTTGATCTTGCATTACTTCTTCCTACAAGAGGGCTAAAGAGCTAGCACTATCCAAATCTTAGTGGCCTATGAATCATGATAACTAGCTCCAATTTCTTTTTTCAAACCATCAACAAAATGACTGGTTATCACAGATGGTGGAAAAGATGGGTCATGGGCTACAAGCTGATGCACAATGTCGCTGAATTGCTCGATGTATTCAGTTTGTATGTTTAATGTGGAAAAACTACCGAAGGCAGGTGATTATGTTCATCCTTATCGAACCTATTGGAAAATGGTGAGTTTAAATTTATCCCAAGTCATGGTGCTAATTGAGGATTCCATGGTTTGGTACCATAGAGTTGCAGAACCTACGAGACGCATAGTGGCACAACTAACCCAAATTATAGGATCAGTAGCATAGACCTTAAAGAAGGTTTCACAGTGTTTAATCCACAACCTGAGGGTTGGAACCATCAAAGGTGGGCAACTCTATGTTTGGTATAGGAGGATGAACAGGGGAGTAAATAATCCGATCACAATGCATAGACCCATCCAAACTGAAGGTAACTGAGGAAAAATTTGGAGGATTTGTCACACCTATGATCGGGGTTGGGTCTAGGGCGACGGTGTACACCGCCCCAAAGCCAGCACCCCAGGTGGGTAAGTCTCTCACCATGGTCTAACAACCCAGATGCTGCTCCTTTCAGTGGAGGCTCCAGATGGGCGGAGCCCAGCACCTTCTCTCTCGGGGGAGCTAGACGCTCATCCCGAATAGCCGATGGAGAGGACTGAGCGATGGTGATGGTTCCCGGAGGCACCTCCACCTCCACCGGACTTGCTTGCAGAAGAAGAAGCCCTAGCGCGTGATCCATCCGTTCACCGAGATCGACCACCACGTGCTCCAATTCATGGACACGGTTGTCGACTTCGGGTTTCCAGCGGCCTGATCTTCGTCTTAGACTCTGCATCTCTGACATGGTGGTCTTGAGTTCATTGATCCCTTTTGAGTTCTTGCTCAGCAGGGCAAGGATTTGGCCTAGCTGCTTTTCTGGCGATGCCATGGCCATCTGTCGACGTGTGAGATACTGATGGGATGCCAGAATCATCGATTTCCCCACAAATCGGCTAGCGTGCTTGGGAATTACAGAGAAAACTTTGGTGGTAGTAGCTCAATGACCACCCGAGATCTCAATCTGACCCAAAGCGTTTGCAAATTCGATCGATGGAATGCAGAAATCGAACGATAGAGGATCGAACGGCAAATCCGATACCAGATGTAACCAGGAACCGGATGGTGACACAAGGTGTAGAGACAACGATTTAAACAGGTTTGGGCCATCTGATCGACGTAATACCCTACGTCCTGTGTCTTTGGTGTATTGTATTGAATATGAGATGTATATCGATGTCGACTAGGGGACCCCTGCCTCTCCTTATATACTTTGGAGGGGTAGGGTTACAAGGAAAGTATCATATTTGGTACTATACAATATCTTACGGTGCACGTCGACCAATGTCGTGCACTGCCTTGATCTTGTGGGCTGGGCCACCTCTAATGGTGTGGTCCATGTGGTCTGTCATGGGTATCCGAGGTCGTACCCCCCACAGCTAGTCCCCAAGAGCCTTGTATCCGTTGTGCAACGCCGTCTTGAGCTTATCGAGCAGGTGCGAACAAAATCGAGCAGTCAAACTCATGGTCCGACCACCGTGTTGAGTTGCCGAGCAGTTGTGAACCGTCGCCGAGCAGTGTGAACCGTCGCCTGAGCAGCATATCCCTAAGTTAGGCTTGCCATAAGGATGTAAGGAGCTCAAGTTCAAAATCTAAAAATTCTTCGACTTAGGAGAAGTGTAGCCACTTAGACTCCATCAATATAGGAGGGTAAATCAAAAATAAGCACTACATTCATCGCCAGGTGAAGTGTAGCCACTTAGTCCCCGAGCTTGCTGGAAGATGAAGAATGAATCCTTATAGTAGGGTCAAAGAAAAGAAGTCTGAAAGCTTGCCGATGTCATCTGACATGCGCGTATCAAGACCCTAGACATGCTGCCCAAGATCAGCTCCCTGATCCGAACAGTATGGAGCAACTTGATAGCACACCGATGAGACGTAGCAAGATCCGACCACCAAGGGAGTCCTCAGCTTAGCTGGCGATGCTTGCACGAAGAATCCGAACACTGAGGAGTCCTCGGCGTAGCTGGTGATGTCCGAGCACCGAGGAGTCTCCGACGTAGCTGGCAATGTCCGAGCACCAAGGAATCCCCAGCGTAGCTGGTGATGTTCGAGCACCGAGGAGCCCTCGGCGTAGCTGGCGATGTCCGAGCACCGAGGAGTCCCCGGCGTCGCTGGCGATGTCCAAGCATCGAGGAGTCTCCGGTGTTGTTGGCGATGTCCGAGCACCGAGGAGTCCCTAGCATAGCTGGCGATGTCTGAGCACCAAGGAGTCCCCCACGTAGCTGGCGATGTTCGAGCGCCGAGTCCCCGATGTCGCTGACGATGTCCGAGCACCGAGGAGTCCCCGGCGTAGCTGGCGATGTTCGAGCACCAAGGAGTCCCCCGGCGTAGCTTGCGATGTCCGAGCACCGAGGAGTCCCCGACGTAGCTGGCGATGTCCGAGCACCGAGGAGTCCTCGGCGTCGCTGGCGATGTTCGAGCACCAAAGAGTCCCCGACGTAGCTAGCGATGTTCGAACACCGAGGAGTCCCTAACGTAGCTGGTCGGTGGCAAAGTAAGCATTGAGTAGAAGCGACCGGCGATCAGTCTGATCAACTGGTCGACGACGAAGTCCATGAACCTAGCGGTTCGACCAGTTGATCGGTGGAGAAGTCCGAGCACCAGGTGATCACCTGGACGATGATCCTGCAATACAAATATGTAGAACGGGTAGTACATGATGTAAAATAAAATATATGAACTCCAGAGAAGAATCAGCAATGGTGACAAAATAGCGTATGCAGCTCGACGATCAGTTGGTGTGAACACTTAGTGTTATTCTGAAGATGTATTTATATTTAATACAAATTGCCCGATCAGTTAGTGTATAGCTGAGTCCCCAGCCCTAGCGAGCCTGTTAACCATATCACGGAGTGCGGAAGCTCGTGTGCGTGTAAGAAGAACAAAGCGTCGCTAAGGAGCTGCTTGCCGACCACCCATAACGCAGAGGGCAGACGCTCGTGCACATGTAGGGAGGAGCCGAAGACAGGGCCGTCTCTGGGGACATCCGAGCGTCAACTTGACTGTTCGGGGGTTCAGAAAATCAGTTTAGAGAGCAAACATGGAGAAAACAGCTCAGGAGAAACATTATGGCGATATACGAGATTGGAGAATATTTAGAAAAATATTAAAGCGTGACTTAGCTTTAGACCGAACGTCTGGTCGGCGGCGTATGTCGTTATCTGGTCGGCGACGCGGATAGCTCGCTTAGCGGCTCACTTGACGGCTGGAATGAAGTTGATCTCGTGTTGGAGCTTGGCGGTGTCAATCCGCGTACGAAGACGTGTGCCGTGGTTGTCGAAGGATGTCGACGCGATCAACCGAGTTGCCGCGAAAGATGTTGATCTTGAGTTACGCCATCTGGTTCGCCAGGGATCAGCGCGCACGAGCCCCACGGTGGGCACCAACTGTCGACAAAAGATGCTCGGCAGTCCTCCGAGGGGTATCTCACGAAGATAGATTAATCGGTGGGGGTGCGCGTAATCAGGAACCGGATGGTGACACAAGACGCAGAGACAGCGATTCAGACAGGTTCGGGTCGTCTGATCGACGTAATACCCTACGTCATGTGTCTTTGGTGTATTGTATTGAATATGAGATATATATCGATGTCGACTAGGGGACCCCTGCCTCTCCTTATATACTTTGGAGGAGTAGGGTTACAAAAAAAGTATCATATTTGGTACTATACAATATCTTGCGGTGCACGTCGACCAGTGCCGTGCACGTCTTGATCTTGTGGACTGAGCCACCTCTGATGGTGCGGCCCATATGGCCTGTCATGGGTATCCGGGGTCGTACCCCACAATATCTAAGCATCCAATTCCAATCACACGTTCCTTTTCTAACTTTATGTAATAATATTCGTTCTAATCAATTACTTCTCTTAGATTTCTAGGATGGTTTTGAACTAACGCGGGTGAATGCTTGTGTATGTATTGACCCGTGCCATCAACCATCTCCACAGCGGGCATGCATGGGCGGATCTATAGTCATGAGTGTGGGTGCGGCCGCACCCACACGAAAAATAAAAAAACAGTAGAAATAGCTATTTTTTTACTATATTTACATCTAGATATTATTTATTCTCACATCCACGAGGCAAGCGTACCCTTCTTTGGATTATCTCTAACTCCGCCCCTGCAGGTATGTACTATCTAGGGAGTGTCCGGCCGTGCCCAATTTTTTACATAGTTGAAGGGCCATGAACAGAAATACTAAACACCTCATCGAGAACCCATGGATGCAGTCGGTTCTTTGTTGATCTAGTCTGTTAAGTACCTTCTCGGTTTCTCAAACAACTCCATGATTCCTAGCAAATCAACATAGAGGAGTACGAAGAGAGAGCTTTTTTTCTTCTACAGTGGTTTCTTAAAACCGTTAGCAGCCGATCACGTAAAAGCATTGCTACCTATCGCTACCGTGGAGGGGTCTGAATCATGTTCCCACAAAATGCACATGCCTGATCGCATCAGATGGTTTGCGATGTGGATGCGTGATGGTTCTCAGTTTTGTTGGCTTTAAGTACTAGCATTATGATGTTGGATCTGCACTGTTTCTTTTATCTATGTCAACGCGTGCCTGTGTCACTGCGTGCCTAGTGTTTCATCGTACGCGTCAACTGCATAATCAACTCTAGTGGGATGGGATCGATCTGTTAAATGTAAGCCTGTAACCAGAAGGGATGGCATATAAAAATCATGAAGAGTGGTGAAAAGTACGCAATCTGGAGTCATAGACTCCAGACTCCAGTCTCCAGTCGATCTCTAACCAAGGTCCCCTCAGGATGACCAGGAGCATGCAATGCAATGCTTTGGACAGGGCGGAAGCATTCCCCGAGCCTGTGGCCCTTGCGTCCGTACCGTGCGGGCAATTATACAGGACAGCTGGGTTCTGCCCCTTGAAAGACTGTATTGATCGTGAGAGCTCAACATGACCTCTACGGACACGTACACGCTGCGAGAGACGGAAGAAATGGATTTTTTTTGTTTATTAAATTCATCACTCTGGATGCAGCTCCAGCAGTCTTCATGGGGAATGTTTGGGTGCTGGGACCATGAGCAATTGAGCACTGAGCAGGCAGGTCGAGAACGGGAGCGTGGGGATCAGTTCGGAAGTCTGGAGCTGCGGCGGTCAACTTTCATTTCGATCCGACGGCAAAAAGGCCCAAGCACTTTCCAGAGACGCCGCCGCTGAGTCCTTGGGCCCAAGCAGAAAAGGCCCAGCACTGCACCCAGCTGCTACTAGGATTGGGACGCGCTCACGCGCAGGATCAATTGGACCCAGCATGAGGCCTTGGGCCTTGGGCTCGCACCGTGGCGGACGATATCCAAGACGACATCTGGTTAGTGGTATCGATATTCGATTTTCTCGGCCCGTATATCCAGCCAGTTCTAGTCAAGAGCCGAGCATGAAGCCCAGGACCAAGAACATGCAGCCCGTTCAGATATCGATACTTCTGAGGACTGAGGATTGATTTATATACAAATCAAAAAGTTGCCAGGATCGATCGTGCGCCATGGTTAGCGGACAAGCTCGACCGTATTGTAAGTTAGCTCAGCTTTGCAGGGCCTAAATCATCAGCAGAGGGCGGGGACGCCGTGCCGGAGGCGAGGACGGAGAGCCACGCGATGAGCGGGGTGCCGAGGAGGACGAGCCCCGCGGGCACCATCCACAGCATCGCGTTCTCGCGGCGGAACGCGACCGCCCACCACGCCAGCAGCAGCGCCCCGCCGCCGAGCCCCGCGGCGGCCAGCAGGCTCGCGGTCACGGCCACCGCCACGCCATATGCGCTTACGATGAGGGAGCCTGCCTCGGCGACCCGGACAACGCCGTCACGGCCCCAGCTGGACTTGGGCCTCCTGTTATCTCGCTGGCCGCCGTGGCCGGTGGAGCAGTCGTCGGAGGCGGCGGCTTGCGGGGCTCCATTGGAGGGAGAGACCTGCTGCGCTGCAATTCACAGCCCCGGCCGGCCTCTGATCCGGGACCGGGTCACTTACGCGCGACTATATACTCGCGGTCTCGCGCGCGCCGCGCACTCGATTCTTCAAAACTTTATAAAGGCCGGTTCGTCAAACACACTGCGAGCGAACCTGCAGTGCCTGCCGCATCCGCATGCATGCCGTGTATCCGGTCATCCGCGTGCTTTCTGGCTCAGGAAGGTAAATCAAATTCGACACGATGAGAGGCGCATATGGTCCAGTGGAGATACACATCAGCGTGAATAATCTTATCCGATCCTTTTCGCACGCTTTATTTGTGTTGAAGCAGTACCGGAATATTTGAAGGGCTAGAAATTCGTGCGCCTTACATTCTGAAACCATGCTGCATTTATATACGGCCATCGGGACGGCCCGGCCCGGGCCCGGACCTGGCCCCCTAGGGTTCGGGCTGGCACGGCACGCGGGCTGCTCGGGCCGTGCTGAATCGTGCACCGTGCCTGCTCTATGACCCAGGCATGGCCCTATGGGCCGGTAGTCAGGCCGTGCCGGCCTGTTGTGCACGGTCAATTCTACGGGTCGTGCCAGCCCACAGCTCGGTCCCCTTAAATCACCTCAAAAAATTCATCTCATACAGCACTTAGTAAATATGGCATTCTCAATCAAATCACAAGCACGGATTAAAAGTTCTAAGTTCACAGATTACAACTTCTAAGTTCACATTCACAATCACTCAATCAGATCACTTACCAAATTTCACATTCACAAATCAAAACTGAACTCAACTCCAAATGATCAAATCCAACAAAACAAAAGACACAAGAGACACAATTAAGATAACTGAGCTGTTTGTGCAACGCTGCCTCATTAAAAACCTTTTTAAGTAAAACTCACCCTTGTGAGAAATCCTAGAAAGAGAAAAAGAGTATAGCATAGCTCTTAATTAAGTCTTAAACATGTTCAAAGGTCTCAAGTCTCACATAAAACAGATACAGTTACAGATCACACTCTCAACTCTCAAGTCTCAACTCTCAAGATGTCAGATGTACCAGCAGCATCCTTAGTCTCAACCAGCAACACCCCTAGATGTACCAGCAGTAGCACCCCCAGATGTACCAGCAACAGCACCCCCAGATGCAGCAGCAGCAGCACCCCCAGATGTACCAGCTTTATCTTCATCGAGATATAAATTCTTGAAGGAATCCTCTAACTCTTGGTTGTCAACAGCATGCTGCAACCTTCTTTCTCCTAACTCTCAATCCATTATGCAAGTCAGCTGTCGGGGACCTAATACCGGGGTACCCAAGGAGGTGGAACTAATAACCATCGAACGTTAAAAACTCCCGGACGGACAAGGGCGCCACTCCGTTTCTTGCCCGAATGACGGGAGTTTGGTTCCACCTCGCCCGACGCCCGTGGGCCAGCTCCGCCTCGCCTGAGGGATAAGGGCTAGACTCCGCCTCGTTCGACGCCCGTGGGCCAGCTCCGCCTCGCCCGAGGGCTAAGGGCTAGACTCTGCCTCGCCCGACGCCCGTGGGCCAGCTTCGCCTCGCCCGAGGGCTAAGGGCCAGCTCCGCCTCGTTCGAGGGCTAAGGGCAAGACTCCGCCTCGCCCGACCCCTGAGGGCTAGGCTCGGTCTCGCCCGACGTCCAAAGACTGGTTCCGTCTCGCCTGACGACCTTTCCCCGCTCCCTCATGATGATAGGTACAGGGTAAGATAAGACGTTTGGGTCAACCGCGGCATCGAGGACCATACCCTGCGCCCCGGCAGGAAAAGTACTGCCAGGAAATGACGGGATAGGTGCTTTAGCCCACTCCGGCATTGCAGAGTCCGAACAGTATTGTAGGCGCCGCCTTCAGCCCTCAGACACGGAACCCGACGTAGACATACGACAACCACTACGGTCCAGGAAAGGACTCGCGCCCTCCACAACGAAAGATGTGCTGTCACCACGCTGTGGTCCCAAGGGAGCGACGTCCGCTCCACGGCCCCTCGGGTCCACCAGATTGGAGCACTCGCTTCGGCCTCCGGACGCCCTCTTCGATCGGAAGGCCTTGCCCACAGCGCTACTTCAGACTCCAACCCCGTGTCCCTCCGACGGGGACTCATAGGAACCAGAAGGCGTGTGGAGCAAGGCTGGGCAAGGCTCATAAGTCAAAACCACTATACCAGAGTCCATACCCTGCGCGGAGCAGTACTCTATAGCCATCCTGACATTCTACAGTGACATCAACAGTATTATAGGCGTTTACCATTATCTGATATCCACCGAAATGGACAACAAGGCTTGGCAGACGTGAACAACAAAGCTCGGTAGCATACGCACCCTTTTCTCTCACTTGTAAAGCCGTCCCCTTCATCTATAAAAGGGGATGTGCTTCCTCCAACAAAGGGACCGACTTTTGACGGACAACACAACACACATCACACACAGTCAAGCTGCTTCCAGGCTCTTGGCATCCTTTCAACCCTTCCATCAGAGACTTGGGACCAGTCCCTCTATCGACCGTTTGTACCCCCTACTACGAACCATTTTTCGGTGCTAATAACACGAGCAGCAATAGACTGGACGTAGGGACATTCAGCCCGAACCAGTATAAATCTTATGTCATTTAGCGCACCATCCAGGCCTAACGCACATAAATATAAATTTACTTGCCGGTGTTTGTTCGAAATACCGATAGTTGGCGCACCAGGTAGGGGACTCTGCGCGTTCCAAATCAGGCCTCGGATGGCCAACCACGCAATCAGCTGGGTCCCAGGCGCACACGTGCGTTTCAGTGACCTGGATTTCATCGTCACACTAGGAGGAGAGCTGGCGCTGGCCCACGCTGCCGTCCAGTCTCTCCCTTCCATCAACTTTAGCCACCAGAGGCTTGAGGGCCAGCCCGATGTCTCCCTTGGACCCTAGTCATCTAGGGAGGCCCCGCGCTGCATCACCCTCTCTCCGGAACACCACGTGCAGAGCGCCCCGACAGCGTTTCCGTTCGGTCTCCGCAACACCGCGGCGACCGCTGGCCACCTTCTAGCACTACGCATGGTTCAGCCGCCCACGGACAGCGAGTTCGTGGGGGCAATTGAACACGATACGGAGACTCTCCACAAGCTCCTCACGGAGGAGCCAGGATCATCCTCTAGCTCTGACTCCAGCAGGGGGAGCCATCACCCTTCCCGAAATGCTTCATGGCGCAAACCCTCGAGGGGCGCGTCGAAAGCGTCTCCAGGGAGGAGGCTACCCAACAAGTAACCCTGATGGTAGGTCCGGGGGGGAGGCAGCCACCCCATCTCGCTTGAGGATGGAGCAGCTGAGAGCTCGAAAGCTGGAGATCGATGAGGCCGGACAAGGGCTCATGCGGGAGTATGCGGACATCAATCGCGAGATCGAACGCCGCGAAAACGGTGGGCGCGCGCGCCACGGCCCGCACTATACACCAGAGGATCCTCACCGATGATGGGACCTCCCTCACTTCGCTCGGGTGAGCCAAAACATCGCTGCTACGACGGCCTTGCTGCACGGCCTTCCAGAGGTCGCGACGTCCGAGGATAGCCGAGCCCACTGAGAAATTCGTACGTTGCTCGAGCGTGCGGCGGCGCAGCAGGCAGAAAGCTCGTTGTCTCAGCAATGCGAGCCCGACCCCATCCAGCGCACGCCCTCGGTGCCGCCCCGCTAAGGATGCGTCCGTTCACCAGACACCGCCAGGCGGCAGGCAGCACACCGCTGTCCTGGTACATCACGTCTTGGCCACAACCGCGACGTGCGCAGCACCATCGACGCCCGCAGGCGCACCCATGGCGACGCAAGGGAAGGAGCCCGCTGTGGCTATCATCCTCGATGCGGTGGACGCTACATCAGCGGCGAGGACCGGAGCCCGAGCCCCGGCCTGCCAGGCTCTCAGGCCTTCGTTCGACACATCCTCAACGCTGCTTTCCCACCAAGGTACCGACCGCCTACCAATATCCCTAAATATTCTGGGGAAACAAACCCTGGGCTTTGGCTCGAAGACTATCGGCTTGCCTGTCAAGCCGGTGGTGCGAGTGATGACGATTTCATTATTCGCAATCTCCCGCTATTCTTGGCCGATTCGGCACGAGCGTGGTTGGAGCACCTACCGTCCAACTGCCATTCAAAGTTGGGCGGATCTGATGGAGATCTTTGTGGGGAACTTCCAGGGCACGTACAAACGCCCTAGAAACCCATGGGACCCTCAAGAACTGCCACTAGAAGGCCGATGAAACCCTCCGCGGGTACATCCGGCGCTTCTCCCGGCAGTGCAACGAGCTCCCTAACGTCGCCGACGCCGATGTGATAGGAGCCTTCCTATCTGGGACAACCTACGAGTCTTTGGTTCACAAGCTGGGGCATAGGGGCCCGTGGACCACCAAGGAACTCCTGGACATCGCCACCTAGCCATGCCTCAGGAGAGGAGGCGGTCGGAGCCATCTTCGACCATTCGATGACAAGGTGAGGCGAGACGAGTGCGCCGACGAAGGCGCCTCCAACTGTCCCACCAAAAGAAAGAATAAGAAGCAACAGCACAACAACTCGATCATGGCCGCTGCCGACCGCAAGGGTGGCCAAAAAGCCCGCAGAGGGCACTCCGAACCGCTTTGAGAAAATGCTCGAGGGGCCATGCCCAAACCATGCTTTCCTAGCCAAGCAATTGTACAAGGATTGTGGCCTCATGCACAAATTCTTGTCCGGAAGCTCCAACAAAGGGGAACAGGGGAAGGATCCGCCCCCGCTACAGAAGACGCCGAGGAGAAGGACGACGCCTTCCCGACTCCGAACGGCGCCCTCATGATCTTTGGAGGATCAACGGCTTATGACTCCAAACGATGCCAGAAGATTACACGCCGCGAGGTCTATACGACCGGACCGGCCACGCCTGCTTTCCTCCGGTGGTCAGAATCTGCCATAACCTTCAACAGGATCGACCATCTGGATGCCATCCCACACCCGAGAAGGTACCCGCTTGTCGTCGACCCGATCATCGGCCCAAAGCGACTCACGAAAGTACTGATGGACGGAGGCTAAGACGCTCGACGAGATGGGCATCGACCGAACGTGCCTCCGCCCCATCCAAGCTCCTTTCCACGAAGTCGTGCCTGGCAGACAGGCTGTACCACTGGGACAGATCGATCTGTCTGTCACTTTCGGGGATTAGTCCAATTACAGGACTGAGACCCTCTCCTTCGACGTGGTAGGGTTCCACAAGACCTTCCATGCCATCCTGGGACGTCCATGCTACGCAAAGTTCATGGCCATCCCCAACTATACATACCTCAAGCTGAAGATGCCAGGTCCCCACGGGGTCATCACCGTCGGCACCTCCTTCCACCGCGCTTATGAGTGCGAAGTCGACTGCTATGGCCACGCCACAGTAGTCGTCACCTCCGAAGAGCTCACCACCCTTAGGGGGGAGGTCACCAAAGAAGCGCCCAACGCGAAGAAATCGACCGGGTCGTTCGAATCGGCCGAGGGCTCCAAGGAGGTCCTCAGTGGACCCCAACAGCTTCTGAGGCTAAAAAGGTACGCATTCGGTACCACGCTCTCCTCCGAATAGGAAAGCACGCTCGTCGACTTCCTCCGCAATAACAAAGACATCTTTGCGTAGGAAACCCTCGGATATGCCAGGCATCCCGAGGGAGGTCGCCGAGCATACCTTGAAAATCCACCCAGGCTCCAAGCCGGTGAAGCAACGCCTGCACCGCTTCGACGAGGAAAAAGCGCAGGGCCATCGGTGAAGAGATAGCAAAACTGTTGACCGCTGGGTTCATCAGGGAAGTACACCACCCAGAGTGGTTAGCAAATCCTGTTCTTGTGCGAAAGAAGAGCGGGAAATTGAAGGATGTGTGTCGACTACATGGGCCTCAACAAGGCGTGCCCAAAGGACCCATTTCCTTTGCCATGCATAGACTAAATAGTCGATTCTACCTCAGGGTGCGAAACCCTCTGCTTCCTTGACGCATACTCTGGCTACCACCTAGATCACGATGAAAGAGTCCGACCAGCTCGCGACGTCTTTTATCACCCCCTTCAGATCGTTCTGCTACATTTCAATGTCGTTTGGTCTGAAGAACGCTGGGGCAACTTACCAGCGCTGTATGCTCAACTGCTTCAGGGGACCTCATCGGGTGGACCGTTGAGGCCTATGTCGACGACATCATAGTTAAGTCCAAACGGGCTGACCACCTTGTCACCGACCTTGAACAAACCTTTGCGAGACTCCAGGCAAATGGCATCAAACTCAATCCCGAAAAGTGTGTTTTTGGGGTCCCGAGGGGCATGCTGCTCGGCTTCATTGTCTCCGAGCGCGGCATCAAAGCCAACCCAGAGAAAATCTCAGCCATCACAAGGATGGGCCCGATCCAGAACATAAAGGGGGTTCAGCGGATCATAGGGTGCCTCGCCGCCCTCAGCCGATTCATTTTGCACCTCGGCGAACGAGGACTCCCCCTTTATCGACTTCTAAAGAAAGCCGACCGCTTCGAGTGGACAGCCGAGGCCCAGGAGGTGCTTGACATGGTCAAGCTACTTCTAACAAAACCCCCGGTCCTGGTTCCTCCAAGCAACTGGAGAATCTCTCCTGTTGTACATAGCGGCCACCATGCAAGTGGTCAGTGCCGCCTTAGTAGTAGAGCGGGAAGAAGAGGGGCACGCCTTCAAGGTGCAGCGCCCTGTATATTTCATCAGCGAGGTACTATCTGACTCCAAAACCCGCTACTCCCAAATCTAGAAACTCCTCTACACTCGTCCTCATCACCAAGAGGAAGCTACGCCACTACTTCGAGTCACACCCTATGACAGTCGTGACTGTCGTTCCCCCTCGGCTGAGGTCGTCCATAGCCAGGATGCCACAGGAAGAACCACAAAGTGGGCACTCGAGCTGATGGATCAAGGCATTACTTATGCCCCCCAAACGCGATCAAATCCTAGGTGCTGGCTGACTTCATCGCGGAGTGGACTGAGGTCCTAGATGCCACCAGCAGTCGTCGATCAAGAGTACTAGGACTATGTACTTCGATGGATCGCTGATGAAAAAGGGCGCCGGCGTGGGACTAGTCTTCGTATCACCCCTCAGGGTCCGCATGAGGTACATGGTTCGGCTCCATTTCCCCTCATCAAACAATATCGCCGAATACGAAGCGCTCATCAACGGCCTACGAATCACCATCGAGCTAGGCATCTGATGCCTCGACATCAGGGGCGACTCCTAGCTGGTCGTCGACCAGGTCATGAAGGAGTCAAGCTACCATGACACCAAGATGGCTGCGTACTGCCAAGAAGTCCGATGGCTGGAGGACTAGATTCGACTGGCCTCGAACTCAATCACATCCCAAGGTGCCTTAACGAAGCAGGCCGACGCGCTCGCTAAAGCAGCATCCTACCGAGAGCCAGTGCCGATGGGTGTCTTCGCCAATCGATCAACACAAGCCCTCGGTGCGCTACGAGGGGTCAGAACGAGCCGACGATGGCCCATCTGATCTAGCTCCGGGGGCCAACCCACCGACTACTCCGTCCGACCCTGAGGTCATGGAGCTTGAAGTTGATCCAACAGCAGAGCCTGACCCTCTGAATGACTAGAGAACACTTTACCTCGACTACCACCTCCGCAACACACTACCGACGGACAAGACAGAAGGTCGATGGCTCGCACGTCGCGCCAAGTCCTTCATTCTTGTAGAAAGCGAGCTCTACAAACAGAGCCACACCGGGATCCTATAGCTCTGCATCCCCAGCGAACAGGGAAGACTTCTGCTGAGTGACATCCACGGTGGGTCTGCAGTCACCATGACACGCCGAGGACCTTGGTTGGAAACACATTCCGATAGGGCTTCTACTAGCCCACCGCAGTAGCCGACACCGAGCAAATTGTACGCACCTACGAAGGGTGTCAGTACCACGCTCGGTAGATTCACCTCCTGGCCCAAGCGCTCTAGATGATCCCCATCACGTGGCCCTTCATGGTCTAGGGGCTCGACCTGGTTGGCCACTCAAAAAGGCACCCGGGGGCTTCACCCACCTACTTGTCACCATAGACAAGTTTACGAAATGGATCGAAGCTCGACCGATCTCCACGATCAAATCTGAGCAAGCTGTGCTGTTCTTCCTCGACATCATCCATCGCTTTGGAGTACCGAACTCCATCATCACAGACAATGCACGTAGTTCACCAGCAGGAAATTCATTCGATTCTGCGATGAACAACACATCCTAGATCGATTGGGCGGCCGTCGCGCACCCCTGGACGAACGGGCAGGTCGAGCATGCAAACGGCATGCTTCTGCAGGGCCTCAAGCCCAGGATCTTCAACCGGTTGAACAAGTTCGGCGCGCGCTGGCTCGCCGAGCTCCCGGTGGTGCTCTGGAGCCTAAGGACAACTCCTAGCCGGGCCACCGGCTACACACCTTTCTTCATGGTCTACGGTTCGAGGCCATTCTCCCAATGGACCTTGACTATGGGGCACCAAGAATCAGAGCATACGACTGAACAGGGGGCCGAGGCATCCCACCAAGACGCCATGGACCAGCTAGACGAAGCCCAGCGACATCGCCCTCCTCCGTTCGGCCAAGTACCAGCAGGCGTTGCGACTGGTACCACAGCCGACGGGTGCGGGACCGAGCCTTCAACATCGGGGACCTTGTCCTCCACCTCGTGCAGAGCAACAAGGACCGCCACAAGCTCTCCCCGCCCTAGGAGGGGCCGTACGTCATCGCGGAAGTACTCCGCCCAGGCGCCTACAAGTTGAAAACCATCAACTGGCGAGGTCTTCACCAACGCCTAGAACATTGAGCAGCTACGTCGTTTTTACCCTTAAATAAACGCATGTTTTTCTTATCAGTTTTTGTCTTTACAAATCCCCGATCTTTAGTGACATCCGACCCCTGCAAATCGCGAGGGGCCAGACCTCACTCGGGGGCTGATACAAATAATACAAGTACTGTTTATCTTGCAAACACTTCCTGTGTTATCTTTGCAAACTTTCTCTAAGTTTTCCGTTCTTCTCATAACAAGTCCTAAAGACTAAGATTTCGGGAACAAATTCTGAGTACAACTGGTAGGACTGCGGGAGACCCATGCCCCAGCGGCTACAACCTCTTTGCTCACCAGCATAATCAGAACTAATTCACCCGCACTCCTAGTTTTTTGCAACTTGAGCCATGGGAAGGCAGCATCGAAACCTCTTCTACAAAAAGAGGAAGCTGAAAAGCTGTTTGTCCGTAACAAAAGATGGAAAATTTGTTCATTTTTGCACAAATTCACCACTTACAAAGTAATTTCATCATGCAAAGGACTAATGTACTCCTAAAATTCAAAGGACTGTTCACTCGGGGGCTCCCCCATGAACTTATTCAATTACAGTCTCTGCTTAGCTTTACTACAAGTACTACTGCGGTCGCCGGCCACGCTCTCCATCGGCAACGTCCGGGCATGTACATGGCCTAGTTCGTCTACTGTGGCCGCCGCACCATGCTCTCCATCGGCGACGTCCCACCGCTCCGCCGAATCTTCGAAGGCGCCGTCATCTGCAATGTCGAGCACCGTGCCGGTGAATGCGATGCCCCTCCGTCGGGGCATTCAGGGACTACGCCATCGTCATCAGCTCCAACCTCGACAACGGCGTCTAGGCGGGGGCGCTTCTTGCCAAAGAAAGGCCGCAATGAACGATAGCAAGGTCAACAACGCTCGGCACCCTCTAGTGCCCCTTTTCCATTGGCGGCGGTGGTCCCACCACAGCAAGGGCGGCTCGCACCATCTCATCTACGTGGGACGACCTCCGGCTCAACATCGCGCTCTAGATTCACAAGCAGATTTGTGAGTTGTTTTCTCCCTCGCATCACCCTCTCTTACTTAGGAACCGCCGCATTCGGTGGAAAGGAAGGAGAAGTGGTAGTAGCTCAGAGGCTGGCTAGGGAATGGGACGAGAACTCTCCCCCTCCCTATTTAAAGAGGGGGCTACAGTAGCTAGAGGAAAGGCGAAAGGTTTGGACAAAAAACTCTCTGCCTTCCCCTATTCAATACAAATGCGAAATCAATGCTGACAGAAATCTGAGGGGACTGCGCCGAAAATGACGGGACGACGCTCTGGTCGATGGGACGCCGCCTGGTAAGCTCAGAACGTCACCCGGGCATGGCCTCGCCACTAATGCGCCCCGGGCGCGAGAACCTGGGGCACTGCTCACCTGCAGGCAACTCTCCGCTTCCCCTAGGTAGGACCATGGAACTAACCCAACGATGGAACCTCCCTCTAGGGGGAGCCCAACGGGCCTCCTGGGTCGATCAGGTGGCCAGCAAAACAACGAACGAATGACCAATTGAAAGATAAGCACCCCTGTTTACTTACTTTGAGTGTTAAATTCTTTACCGAGCCTCCGACCCCAGCAACGGCAGGGGCACGGACATCGCTCAGGGGGCTACCAAGGGCGCCTATTTGTTAAACACCCTCTTAGCCCTGACCCCTCCTTACATTTGAGAAACCAGAAGCACGGCGTGTGGGAATAAAACGATGAATACTAACTGGACGAACCACCAGACCCTATGCCCCGATGGCTACGGTGTTTTTTGTTCACCAGCATAATCGCATTCACAGTTCCTCACATTACTAGCCTTAGCTCCCGCCTTCCCAAAAGGAGTTTGGAGGGGTCCACCTGTAGAGCCCCCTTTCAGGGGGGAAGCTGACAAATCGCTTAAAAATCAATCGAGTGGCTCGGATCACCGCCAAGAAACGAAAACAAAAATAGCGATACTTATGCAGGTTACGCCGGCCTCGTCGCAAACGTCGGACCCGAACCTGGCACTGGACATGTCTGGTAGGAGCTTCCTATGGCTCATACCACCAAGGTAACATTACCGACCCCCACTTTCATTTTGATTAAACTATATGCTAAATCCATACATCCAAACATTGCATATGCAAATCCTTCCATCTCAACGCTTCGTGTCGCGTCACAAAGCGGCAGCCGCCTCATTCAATATGAGCGATGCCTGATCGAGGGTTCGAAGGCTGGCCCACGAAGGGCTCGAGGCCTGCCTCGTGTCAAATAGAGCCAGGGGAGAAAAACCAAAATGAGCCCCAGCGGCCTCGCCCGACCCCGTTCAGAAGCTGGACAGGGACATCTTGACCTTTCTCGTTTGATTCTAACCTCGAGCCAGACCCACAGAATCTCCAGTCGAGGAGAGGCCAACGGGCCACCTGAGCCCAGCGAACGGCTCAGGGCATCTGCTGGGAGGCGGGTTAAGAAGTAGTGGAATGCCACATGAGGGCTCTGCCGACCCCGTCAGCGAATGATGGATCCAGATTCCACACGAACATACCCTGTTAGTGAGCTCATTGAGCGCGACACTCGAGCCATCGAGGCAAGTGTCGTCAACTTAGCCCCTCCGGTCAGGAAACCGAGGATAGGGTAGCACGCGAAAACACAGTCGACCCCTAGTAGACCCTAAAGGGCTCGGGGGCTCGAGCCGCTCGATCCAAGATTCGAGAGACCGAGGTTCGAAGGCTGACCAACGAAGGGTCCGGGGCCGCCTCGCGTCAAACAAGAGCCAGGGGAGAAAACACAGATGAGCCTCAATGGCCTTTGCCCGACCCGCATTAAGGCGAATAGGGTCATCTACAACCTTCTTGTTCAATCTAGCCTCTAGTCCGAGCCCATAGAAACCCCATTGAGGGGGAATCTGTTGGAAGGCGGGCCAAGGAGTAATGGAACTGCCACCCGAGGGCTTCGCCGACCCTACCGCGAAGCAAATGGGATCAGATTCCGTCCGAACATCCCCGTTAGCGAGCTCATAAAGCACGTCACTCGAGCCATCGAAGGCAAGAGACTGTCGCCTTAAACCCCTCTGGTTGTCGAAAAACCATTGATGGGACGATGATCACGAACGAACCTGGCCCTTAACCGAATCCCCACCACGCACGGGGGCTCAGGGGAAGGCCGGACCAGCGATAAGACCGAACGCACAGTCACGCAGCGATCATCAAAGTCCTAGGTAAGGGGTACGAGTAAATACAAATGTAAGTTCGCCTCCCTCGCTCGGTCTCTAGTAACATCCGACCCCAGCAACCGCAAGGGGTCGGATCTCACTCGGGGGCTATAAAGGTATGGGTACCTCCTTTCTTTTTTTCGAAAAAACATTACATTAGACCTCCTCTCACATCAAGACTAGCGGCAAGGTTCGGGGGAACAGACTGGTAAGACCGCAAAAAGCCCACGTCCAGACAGCTACGGTAATTTTGCTCACCAAGCACAATCAAAATTTCCCCTAAAAAACCTCGGGCCCTACGATCTTAACAAACGGAAGGGTCGATTGTCTAAATCTTTTTTCATCGCAAAAAGAGAAGAAGGTAAGATCAAACAAACGAAAATGAAAATTACAAAACCATTTCCAGGACACAAAAGTACTAACACTTGTTCACATATTACAGATAAGTGTTTATCAAACTAACTACTTCGCGAAGGGAGAACCTCTTCTTTCAGCCTGTTCGCCAGGTTCCGTGCGAGGGGAGCCACTAGCCTTTTCCATCTCGTCCAGCTCATCGTCATCATAGACAGGCGCAAGCCATGGCTCATTACCTCTAGGTTAATCTCCCGATCATAATGGGAACGGGCGACAGCAAAGGCTTGGGTGATCCCGGCGTGAAAGGCGTCCTCCTCAAGTTGGCCCACCCAGCGCCATGATACCCGCGGCACGAGCCACGAGCGAGCTGGTTTCCACTGGTTGCGCCACCCTCAGGGCATCGATGACCACCCCAGACAGCGGCTTGTAGAAGGTCAGTGCTCATCGCTCTCGGTCTAGAGGATCCCTCGCACTTTGGTAAGCTCTTTCTCTAGCCTGGCAGCAACGCTCTCAATGTCCAACCTTTGGTTCACCAGCGACTCCAAGATCCGCCCAGAGGGAGTCGGCCACCCCACGGCCTCGTCGAGCTCCCGGATGGCCCGGTCGCAATCCTCATGGGCTGCACTATGCTCCGAGCGAAGTCTTTCCTTGGTTCGGCGTAGCTTGTCCCGCTCCTCGCGCAACCAGTTGATCGTCTTGGTGTCCTGGTCCGCCCTCTGGCAATGCCACGAACCTCTCCTCAGCCTTTAGCTTGAGGTCTCGCTCCGTCTCTTGCTCCGCTAGGAGCTTGCCGGCCCGCTCACTGGCCGTGGTGTCCTTCTGTAGCAGCTCATCCCGCTCCTTTCGAAGCCCGGCGGCATCCTCCTCGTCCAGCTTCACCCTCGCCGATAGGTCCTCAAACATCCCATGAGCCTCCTCCGTGTCCCGACGCGCCTCGGCCTCTAGCTGCTGGGCGGCAGTGAGTTGCGCATCCACATCTCCTCGTAGCTTGGCCTCCTCGGTAAGGCAGTCCCATTCTACCTTTTGCTCACGAAGGAACCAGGACTTGTCCCGGCTATGAGCAACAATATTCTGAAAAAAGGACCGGAATCAGAAGACACAAAAACACATAAATGTGTGAAGAAAGAAGAAAACAAGCGAGAGGATCAAGCAGATACCCGGCTAGATGGAATGAGGATTTCACACAAGGCACCACTAGCCTCCCTCTGGGCACCCATCACCACCGAGAGCCTGACATCAAGATTCTCCCGCTCCAAGCTCTCGGCAGCATCGTCAAGCGAAAAAAGAATCGACGCTGGTCCTGAGCGACCATCCACTGGATCGGCGGCTCGCCCCATGCGGGGGAGTGGCTGCCTCCCGACAACAGGGCCAAAGGTGGCTCCCTTCTGGTCCTCCCCACCACTGCCACAACGCTCGAAGACCTTCCGGCCGCGTCCTCCTCCATCCGGCCTGCCCCGGGCGCCACGGCCTGGACCGCCGGTGGCGCGGATTGCGCCACCCCCTCGGATGCCACCATGGCGGTGTCTGACCCCACTGGGCTTGTCGCGGTCATGGCCACCTCCGTCTGGGCCTCCGGTGGCGCGAACTGCGTTGCTCCGTCGGACGCCTCCACGGCTGCATCCAACTCTGCCCAGCCCACGTCAGGCGTAGTCACTTGGGCCACCGGGGGCACGGAATGCGCCACCCCCTCGGACGCCACCGTGGCTGTGTCTGGCTGCTTCCGGCTTGTCACGGTCACGGACGGCCGCCTGCTCGACAACCACCAAGGGCACGGGCGCCACCGCGGACGCCGCCGAACCAGCCAACGAGGCCACAATGTCAGCGCCGCTCCTACCCGAAATAGGAGCGACGTCGGGCAGTGCCATCCATCCCTCCTAAAGGGCAAGGCTCTTCTTGGGCGCCAGCCCCAAAGGGTTGCCCCATCGCAAGAATCTACGAAAAGGAAAAAGACATGAAGTCAGAACGAAACAGTAAAAAAGAGAAAAACGAGGGGAATCAATGATATACTCTGACGCTTTTGGGTGATGGGTACGTTTGGGGGACGAACCCCCGGACCCCCGCTCCAACTCATGTGGGCGGGACCGCTTCAAGCTTGCCCCCTGCTCTGAGGTAGGGGGGCTCGTCTCCCTTGTCTCCAAGGGCGCGGCGACATGGCCGCTCCCCTCCATCGGCTCGTGGGGCACGGTAACAGAGCCATCCCCCTCCATCAGCTCATGGGGCACGGCATCGGAGCCACCCCCCTCCATCAGCACCTCAGGGGCAGCCACGGATCCGTCCCCTCCCATCCACCGATCCCCCGATGGCACCCCGAGGGTGATGGCGGATCCATCGGCTCCCACCGAACCTAGGGGCAGGCTCGGCTCCACCGTCCTCATGGACTTGCTTCCCTTCGCGTGGAATGGAAGGGGTCCCTGCATGGACAGCGAGTCCTCATTCTCTAGGTCACCCCAAGCCACGTCGGCTACTACCTCATCGTCATCGTCATCATCGTCGTCGTCGTCATCACTGCTTACCTCCTCTCCTCGGTCCCGTGCCTGCTTCTTCCGTATCAACTCCTTCTTCTTGAGCTCCCTTGTCCTCTTGTCCCACTCAGCCGTGGTGCGATTCGCCGCCGTCAGATCCCGGTCCTTTGGCTCTGGGCCAGACTCTCCTTGAAAGAGAGTCTCCTCGGCTGGTTCCGCCATCCCAAAGTTAGCATCAAGGGGTCAGGAAATTCAAGCGAAAAGAGGAGCGCGGGGAAAGAAAGCTTACGAAGTCGAAAAACCCCGGTTCCGGCCGCATTGGGGGATGCCCCTGACACCGGATACACATGATCGAGGATGTCGCCGGCGGAGTCCTTCGTAGGCTCCATCGCCTCCTTGATGCGCTGCGCCACCTCAGAGGGAGGAAGTGCTTCATCAACGAGCACCGTCCCTTCAAACGGCACTCCAGGCACCATCCGGTGCAGGGGGAGCGCGCGCGCCATCAGCGGCGCCACCCTCCTCGATGTGGTAGGCACCAATGATCCCCGACCCCTTCACGCCCGAGTCCTTCAGAGTATGGAGGGCGGCGAGAAGATTGGTGATATGCTTCTTCTCCTTGGTCAGGACGCCCCACTTCCACTGACTCCGGGGCCTCTTCAATGAGGCGCCCTGAATACTTCGGTAGGGGGGCATTCACATCATCCCTGACGTAAAACCACTGTGAATGCCACCCCTTATTGGAGGATAACAAACGCATCAACGGATAGCCACTCGCCCGAGTATGGCATAGATGAATGATGGCACATCCCATCGGCACACTCACCTCCTTCCCCCCAATCCGCCTCTTCGATAGACTGATGGTAAAGAAGTGCCACCACAGATTAAAGTGAGGATCGATCCCCAGGAAACCCTCACACAGGGCAACAAACGCCGCCATATGTTGAACCCCATTGGGAGTAAGTTGCTGCAACTCCACTTGGTAGTAATCCAACAGCCCCCAAAGAAATCTATGCATAGGTACGGCGAATCCCCGCTCATGAAAGATAGCAAAAGACACGACGTACCCTTCGGGCGGCGACGGCTGGTCCTCATCACCGGGTAGCAGCCACCCCTCGACAGCGGCCGATGGGCGGAGAAGGCCACGGTGGACAAGGCCCTCCAAACACCGAGGAGTAATTCCGGATCTGCCCCATAGCTACATTAAAGCGTCGGGAAAAAAGGTGGGTGCGAGCTCGACGGCGGCTGTGACGCGGGCATGAGCTTGACGGTGGCTACGATGTGGATGCAAGCCTAACAACGGTGGCAGTACGGGAGCTGGAGGCTAAAGCAATTGACGACGGAAGATTCAGACACGAAGGCGAGGAGGCGAAATACGGAACCCTGGGGACAAACCCTGTGGTTTTATAGGGGCGACGGATGCAAGAAGGGCAACCGTCCACCTCGATCTCCGAGCCTGCCATGCACACCGCCGCGTCACCTCGCGAGATACGCGCCCACGATCTCTATCCTTTCCCACCAAAACCGCGCTAGATGGTTTGCTTTCCCAAGTGGACTAGACTCTTTCCCCACAGAGGGAATATGGGTCAGAATGCTTCGTCTCTGGCCCACCTGGGCCTAGAACGTCTAGGGATCGACCCAACGGTCTCGACGACCAACCCAACAGGGGATGGGCCCGTAAGCAACCAGAACCTAGGGACACAAGCGTCACCAGGGCCTCGATCCGTAATCGGGTTCCAGCCAGGCCGGCCCTAAATAAAATTTCCGCGAACAGAATACCACGATTCCATTAAAAATATCCAGTTGACGAAAAACCAAGTCTTACGGCTTTACCCACGGAGGGTCCAATACTACCCCCCAGGCGACTCTACTCGAATCACCCGGGGGCTCGGGGTCTACACCCACCGGGTGCGCTCGCGCGCACCCACTGGTAGATTAACTTCGACACAATTAAAACACCCCCCGGGCGATTCTACTCGAATCACCCAGGGGCTCAGGGGCTACACCCACCAGGTGCGCTCGCGCACACCCTCCGGCGAAACTAACTCCGACGAAATCAAAACACCCCCGAGCGATTATGTCTGAATCACCCGGGGGCTCGAGGGCTACTATCGGGGACCTAATACCGGGGTATCCAAGGAGGTGGAACTAATAACCATCGAACGTTAAAAACTCCCAGATGGACAAGGGCACCACTACGTTTCTTGCCCGAATGATGGGAGTTTGGTTCCGCCTCACTCGACGCCCGTGGGCCAGCTTCGCCTCGCCCGAGGGCTAAGGGCTAGACTCTGCCTCACCCGACGACCGTGGGCCAGCTCTGCCTCGCCCGAGGGCTAAGGGCCAGCTTCGCCTTGCCCGAGGGCTAAGGGCTAGACTCTGCCTCGCCCGACCCTCGAGGGCTAGGCTCGATCTCGCCCGACGTCCAAAGACTGGTTCCGTCTCACCTGACGACCTTTCTCCGCTCCCTCATGATGATAGGTACAGGGTAAGACAAGACGTTCGGGTCAACCGCGGCATCGAGGACCATACCCTATGCCCCGGCAGGAAAAGTACTGCCAGGGAACGACGAGATAGGTGCTTTAGCCCACTCTGGTATTGCAGAGTCCAAACAGTATTATACGCGCCGCCTTCAGCCCTCAGACACGGAACCCGACATAGACATACGACAACCACTACGGTCTAGGAAAGGACTCGCGCCCTCCACAATGACGGATGTGCTGTCACCACGCTATGGTCCCAAGGGAGCGGCGCCCGCTCCACGGCCCCTCGGGTCCACCAGATCGGAGCACTCGCTTCGGCCTCCGGACGTCCTCTTCGATCGAAGGCCTTGCCCACAGCGCTACTTTAGACTCCTGACCCTGCGTCCCTCCGACGGGGACTCATAGGAACCAGAAGGCGTGTGGAGCAAGGCTGGGCAAGGCTCATAAGTCAAAACCACTATACCAGAGTCCATACCCTGCGCGGAGCAGTACTCTGTAGCCATCCTGACATTCTACAGTGGCATCGATAGTATTGTAGGCGCTTACCATTATCTGGTATCCCCCGGAATGGACAACAAGGCTTGGTAGACGTGAACAACAAGGCTCGGTAGCATACGCACCCTTTCCCTCTCACTTGTAAAGCCGTCCCCTTCATCTATAAAAGGGGATGTGCTTCCTCCAACAAAGGGACCGACTTTTGACGGACAACACAACACACATCACACACAGTCAAGCTGCTACCAGGCTCTTGGCATCCTTTCGACCCTTCCATCAGAGACTTGGGACCAGTCCCTCTCTCGACCAGTTTGTACCCCCTACTACGAACCATTTTCGGTGCTAATAACATGAGCAGCAAAAGACTGGACGTAGGGACATTCAGCCCGAACCAGTATAAATCTTATGTCCTTTAGCGCACCATCCGGGCCTAACGCGCATAAATATAAATTTACTTACCGGTGTTTGTTCGAAACACCGACATCAGCATCTCCATAGTTTCAGGCAACAAAGGTCGTCGCCGCTCCTCAATGATCCTTCATGCTAAGCTGAAACATGATTCTGAAGAGACAGTAGAAACAGAAACTAACATAATATCTCTAGCCATGATAGATAGGATTGGATAGGTTAGTTTGTGGTCACGCCACTAGAGAAGTAAATCAAAATCATCCTCGTATGCAGTGACATTGTCACTGTCAACATAAACTGTGAGCTCACACATAACAGAACCAGATGTAGATGAAGTGGGGGCAGAGGCAGGGGACGGACCAACAACACCAGTTCCAGGGCCTCCAAAGATCATTTCCCATGTCTGTTTTCTTTTACATGTATTGCTTGCAGGCTGTGTAGCCCTTTGAGACCTAGCTACACCAAACTTTCTCTCATATTTGTTAAACAACTTGCAAATTTTAGTTCTCACATCAACATAATATGAACTGCAATCATAACCAGTGTACTCTTTAAGTAATTGCAGAACATTAAATAGACCTCTTATCTTAGCTCTAGGATCAAGAATGAATGCAAATGAATACAGCAGAGGTATGTCCTGCCAGTATTTAAGGAATTTAAGCTTCATATGATATACAATAGACATTAGATTTTGATCTTTTTTACTTACATGCAAATGTGAAGCAATATCAAGATGGTGTAGAATAAGTGGACTAGTTGGATAATAAACATCAGAAAGAACAACAGTGCTTTCATAAAATATTTTTAGGAACTCTAATATCTTCTCAGCTACGTGCCAATGCCTTGCAGACAACAATTGTGACCCATAATTGGCATTAATGAACATAGAAAAAATATCCTTATATGGAACCAAGTGTTTAAGCAGAAGGTATGTAGCATTCCATCTAACATCCGTATCTAAGCCAAACTTTCTAGGTCTAACACCCTGAGCAGTACAGTAGTTCTTGAACATAGCAATTATTTGATTAGAGGAATTCAAGAAGTTAATAGCTGATCTTAAATCTTCTAAGTAAGGTTTGAACCGCTTTAAACTAGATTTTACAATCAGATTAATGATATGACAAGCACAACATTGATGCACAAGACTATAGTTAACCTTAGAAGGATCTACAGGCTCAGGTGAAGGATCAGCACCCAAATAACCAGCAAATAGAGGTGTCAAAGTACTCATAG
Organism: Miscanthus floridulus; assembly: GCF_019320115.1. Taxonomy (NCBI): domain Eukaryota; kingdom Viridiplantae; phylum Streptophyta; class Magnoliopsida; order Poales; family Poaceae; genus Miscanthus; species Miscanthus floridulus. Next base: position 200,482,161 of record NC_089587.1, on the reverse strand, counting down.
CCCCAGCATTAGAAAAAGCATTGTCTAAAGTTATAGAGAAAATCTTATCAATCAGACCATACTCCTCAATCACACAAGCAATTCTTTTAGCAATATTTTCACCGGTATGTTTCACCTCAATCAACCTAAAACCAATAACCTTTTTCTGTAACTCCTATTCAACACTGACATAATGAGCAACAATAGTAATGAAGTCTTTCTTAGCATTACCAGACCAAATGTCTGAAGTCAATGAAACAGAGGAAACAACAGACAACATATGATTCTTAAGCATATTACGACGTTCAGTAAACAGCTTACTAAGATCTCTGGTGGTGGTCTGTCTAGATACCTTAACAAATCTAGGGTTATGAGCACGAACAATGTACTCCTCCCAGGCCTCTGTCTCACCGATACCTAACGGTAGATCAAGCCTAGCAATCAAGCAACACAACTCAGATCTAGCAATATCAGGTTTATAGTCCTAGTTATGCACAGAACCATCAGGATTGTAAGCAAGCCTAGACTGAACCCTAGCACGTTGATCAGTTTTTTACTTACAAGATTTTTGGTGCCTCTTCAAGTGACCAGTGCCAGCACTAGATCTAGTAGACAAAGTACTCTTACACATTTTACAGGTAGCTTTAGTGCAAATCTTAACTCCATTCACAGTCTCATAGATCTCATCAAAATCAACCCACACAGCAGATTTACGCTTACCAACAGAGATACCAGTACCAGCAACATATGGAGTAGAGCTGGTGGAGCTGACCATGGTCCCAGTCGTCGTCGCCCCTTCACCATCGCCGTCGTCCAAATTGATCAGAGCATAGCCGTCTCTGAGATCGATACCGAACAACGCAGCATCATCATCATGGGTGTCATCGTCGTTCTCACCCTCGGGGGCCAGGCCTAGCGGAAGGACGCCATCGTCTCAGCCATGGCCTCTCCAGCCCCGTTCCTCAATGGTGCGAGTGGCCGCCTTGCTCGCTCTATGCAACAGCTAGAGGACAAAGCATTGGCTACCGACCTGCGCAAAGAGATGAAGGAGGAAGAGGAACAGACAGAATCAGAAACAGTCAGACAGATCAAGATAGAAGAAGAGGGTTAGGGTTAAGGTTAGGGTTAGGGTTTACCTGTGCAATCAGAGCCCAGTGCCGGAGAAGATGATGGCCCCCAAGAGAAGATGACACTCCGTTAGCAAGGATGGCGAGCGGTGGTGGAGGGAAGACAATAACAAGAACTCACATAATCACCAAGATCTAAAGGGGTCGAGGAGAGAGAGGGAGAGGGAGATGGGAGAGAGGGAGGGTATCTAGGAGGAGGAGAAGGGAGCGGCTCGACGGCAGCAGGCGGATTGAATCGAGGTCACCGAAGTTAGGGGAGGTCACCAGAGACGGCGAGGCGAGAGCGAGAGTGACTCGAGAGGGCGGAGCGGCGTGGGTGGGTGCCTGCCTGCCTGCCTAGGTGGGGAATGAGATGACCGAATGATTTAGGGTTTAGTGAGGGAGAGGAGAGGGAGCCGGCGCCGCCTATATACGAAGGGGGAGGCGGAGAGCAGCTGAGCCGTCGCCTTGGGCCGTGGGGGAGAGGGGGAGACGGAGAGCAGCTGGGCCGTCGCCTTGGGCCATGGGGAGAGGGGGTGGCAGGCCGCTGTTGGGCCAACCCTTAAAAGTCGTGCCGTGCCGTGCCAGCCCATGGGCCTGGGGTACGGCCCAGGCACGCCCTGCTGTACCGGGCCGGGCCAACCCGGGCCCGCACGTCACCGGGCGGGGGCGTGCTCGTGTTGGGCTAAAAAAGCGAGCTTCGTGCCGTGTCGTCGTGCCTCGGGCTGCATGGACATTTATAGCTGCATTTGGTAGGGAGCCGTGGCGCTGTGGCAGCGCACCGACAGGCCGGCTTGATTGATGGGATGGATAGGAAAATGCAATGACTCTTTCAACTTGCAGTCGACGTTGGCTTGATTGATGGGATGGATAGGAAAACGCCAGTGAGACCTTGCTTAGTTCTTCCCCAAAAATTTACATTCGATCCCATCGAATGTTTGACACAGACATGCATGAAGTATTAAATATAGACTAAAAAAATAACTATTTGCACATATTGCAACTACGTTGTGAGACGAATCTTTTAAGCCTAATTAGAATATGATTTGACAATGTGATGCTACAGTACATATGTGCTAATGACAGATTAATTAGGATTAATAAATTCGTCTCGCGGTTTACTGATGAATTCTGTAATTTGTTTTTTTATTAGTATCCGAACACCATCTGTGACACCCTATGTAACACCCGATGTGACAGCCCAAAACTTTACATCCTGAATTTAAAAGAAGGCCTGAGAAAGATCTAGAACAATGAGAACATTCAAGATTGGCGGACTCAATTCTTCTAGAAGTCAAAGCATAATAGTAGCAACTTTGGCCCCGTTCGGTTTACTTAGAAACTGGCTTGTTCGGCTTATTTTTTTAGCCGGAACAGCGTTTTCTCTCACAATAATTCAGCTAGAACAGTGTTTTTCAGCCAGTTTCAGCCAAGTTTCAGCAAGTCGAACGGGGTCTTTGCCTCGGAGGTTCCGTTGTTACTTTGTTAGTGGTTCCTGTACTTCTCAATGAGCCTAACGAGCTGTTTGACTTATGGTTTTTTCCGGCTGATAAACTAGCTGACGTTGTTTTGTTGTGAGAGAAAAAAACTATAACACTACTGGTAAGGCGGAACGATAAGTTCGTTTGCTCTCGTACGGTTAAGTACTGTAGCAGAGTTCCTGCCTTGCTTGGCCCGCGGTGCTTACTCCTTGACTAGCGTTGGTGTAAGCAGGAGTTCAATAGAAACGAGCTGCAGATGCAGTCAGCAAAAGGAACCTGATTTCGTCAGTCGTCGCCTATAGAAGATCCATGCGGAACAACACAAAATTACAAAACAAGGACTTTACTGTTTAAATAAGTGCATACTAGACAATCACGAGATAAATGTCGAAGACTGCTGCACTGCAGGGTAGAGTAAGCACCAAGCAAATCGTCACGTAAAATGAAAATCATACAAGAGATTGTATCTGACAAATCAATAATAATCACTACACTTACAATAGATCTGCATGATGGCTTCTAACAATTAGGACGGTGAGAAATGACCAACTGACATAGTAACATATACACCCAATTACCCAAATCAGTACTAATAAAGGGGCTAATACCTTCTAGGCACACAATCTAGGAGAATAGCTGAAGACCTACACAGCAAACAAGCTGCAGAAATTGCGGTGTTATCAACTACACAGGCATACCCTATACACAAGCTTGCTCTGCTTCATCGGGCTTCTTCATGGATCTACTGAACTGGAAAACAGGGTGTCTGCAGAGCCTCCCTACTCCTTTCCTAAATTTAAATTTGTCAAAGAGACCTTCCTCATTGCTGTTACTGAACTCGTTTTGGCTGGTCAAATCAGTGTCCAATGGAGTAATTTCACTGTTGCTTTTCTGGTCACCCCTACTACTGTCAAGATTCTTGGGTCCATCCATGCTGCCTTGCGTCTCATGATGAAGAGCTTCTTCCACTCTAAAAAGGAACTGATCAAGCTTAGCCTCATCAATTATAGGATAATCTACGTTTTGCTGACTTGAACAGACAAAGGGCATGTCCGAATGCTCTAAAGTTTGAGGTTCATCTTTGTCGCTGGGGGAACCAGAGTTCGATGGAAATGCCCTGGTTACTTTAGCAGCCTCCTCCCTTTCATTTACAGTCTTCAAGATCAGTGTCTTGAGGAAATTCATCACTTGAACTGCATGTATCAAGGCAGTCAAGGGGTCCGCCATCTGAAAGAGATCAATGCTCCGTGGTTAGACAACAGATTCTGAAAAGTAATGCAGGTAGAGAGAAACAAATATTCTTGCCAGTAACCTTGGTCATATTTGGTGCAAAAACCATAGCAATGTTGCGAGCATTCATCTTGTTGTAGCTTTCATTTTTCACCACATCTGCCAGGAGATTGATGGCCCATTCAAGCAATGCTGCTTCAACAGGAGGTAGGGTACTTGCAAGATGGCTACACTCTTCTTCAGTGTTGCAGTGCATCACTTGTTCTGGAGTCAACGAGTCCAATACTCCACTTGGAAGTTCCCGAAACCATGCCTATAATCAGTAACTTCTACATTAATCATGACTAATGTAGAGGAGAAACTAAATGAAAAGGAATCTTAATTTGCTGAGCAATAGTTTGGGCTTCATATTGATCGGTGTATAGATTAATGGGTATGTCTGAATGAACATATTTAAAGACTGTATATAACAATTGTAGACAGCTGATAGTCTGTATATATTGAAAAGTTTGCCAAGTTAACAAAACAAAGGCAATGCAAAAAGAAAAAAGAAAAGGTAAACACAAACCTTTATCAGTCCGGCGAGGCAGTGCAAATCAACACCATCTGGAACAACCCCCTTGTTTAGTTGATCCCTCACATATAGTTCCTGGCTATTGTCTGCATTTATCCTGAATATCCCTTCAGCCTAATCGAACAAGGGGAAAAAAATCAGAACTCTCTGTGCTGCCACTCTGATTTCAAAAATTTCGCATCTGTTACCTGAAGACCCCCAAGTGAATATAACTTCCTTTGCATAGTCAAGAGTATTGTTGGCACACTGTTTCCTCTTCTATCATACGAGCACTGCATGGAAGTTGGTGAAACTCCAAATACGCTTACACTGTATGCAGAAATATACCGTTTAGTAAACCTAAATTCAGTTAGGCTTCAGCAAATATAGACGTACAGGATTCCATGTGCGTCAAGGAAAACAGAAACTATCTGTCGCAAACACAAGTGAAGGTGTTAAGGGCCTGTTTGGAATGAAGGAATCCAAAACACAGGAATAGGAAAAAACACAGGAATAAGGTATGATGAAAAGTGAAAAACTACGGGATTTCAAAACACAGGAACGGAAAATTTAGGCTGTTTGGAGCACAGGAATTTATAACATAGGAATTGTAACATGTAAGGCAAATATGGGTCAGTAGAGAGCCAACGATGATTGTTTCCCTTGGATCGCAGTGGATGTTTTATTTCCTGTGTTTTGCACATCAGCTACTCCCTTTCCTGTGGAACGTAACTCGGCATTCCTTCAATCCAAACGCTCCAACGTGATTCCTTTCCTCTGGAATCTGTTCCCTCAAAATTCCCGTGGAAATCCTTCATTCCAAACAGGGCCTAAACTTGTAGAATCCCTTAGTGCAACTCAAAGGCTATGGATGAGGTACCAGGACAATGGAACAGATAGACACTAACTAAAAAAACCGATAATAAACTTAGGTATCTTTGCCTGCATGGAAATGAATATAGAAAACTAAAAAGGACAGAGCATCACAATATCCCACTCCCTGGCGAGTACAAACAGACCTATTTCCCACAGGAAAAGCACTTTAGAATATTCGGCAGTAGCTGAACTTGATCATGTCAGCCTTCGAAACAGCAGCTGTCCTGAAAATGAGGTCACGATCACAAAGCAACAGCCTTATCGGCTCATCGCATCATCCTGTGTAAACCCGAAAGCTAACAGCTATCGTACTGTGACATGTTTGTTCAGTTAGGTGGAGCTGTTGGACAACTTAGCTTAACGTCAGAACAACGCAAAATTCAGTCCAACCAGGCGCCAAATTCCAAATTTCTGGGGGCGGAATCCCAGTCGCAGAGTTCACCCACAAAATTGTCTGCGAATCCAGGGCAGGAAACTATGTACACACGCAGATCAAACAATGGGGGGAGTAAAGGTGTTGGAACACTGACCTGGCGCTCGGCACGGGGCGAGGCACGTCGGGCTCGAGGTCGGCGGGGAGGCCGAGGAAGCCGACGAAGCGGTCGAAGGTGACGTGCGAGACGTGCCGCACATCCGTCGGTCCCCCTATCTGGATACCCGGCGGGGGCGTCGCCCCGTCCTCCTCCAGCTCCTCCGGCTCGCGCACGCCGGCGCCGGCGCTGCTGCTGCACAGCATGAGCGACCTCCGGAGCGCCCCCGTCACCATCTCAACCACGGACACCCCTCCCCTGGCCTCCGTTGCCGGCAGCATCAGCGGAGACGAAACCGTCACCTCATCCATCTCCTCCTCCTCCTCCTCCTCCTCCTCCTCTTCTTCTTCTTCCTCTTCCTCCTCCTCTTCCTCTTCTTCTTCCTCCTCCTCGTAGGAGTCGGTGTCTGAGTGGGACAGGGGGATCTGGTGGCCGAAACGGATCTCGGACGACAGCGCCATGGGATTCTATTCTAACCCCTACGCGAGAAGCAAAGAGTGGAGTGGAGGGGAGGTGGGAGAGAAGTGGGCGGCGAGCGGCGGCGGCGTGGTGTGTTGTTTTGTAGGCAAAAAGCCTCGCTGGACGCTGTGGCTGGTTTGGTTTGTTCTACTAACTGCCAGTTTATACAACAGGCAACAGTTTTTATTCCTGGCCGCCTCATGTGATTACGCTTGCCGCCTCGTTGGATCAGCCGCTGCTGTTTCCGTCCGGCTGGTGCTTTTGACTGCATCTTAATCTCAAATAAAATGGATAGATTAAGAGAGAAAGGGGCAGTCAGCAGTGGGATTTATGATATTTTAATGATGCTGATGATGTTGAAAAGAGGCGGCTGCCTTGTTGCTTCCAGCGTGCCCAGTGAGTGTGACTTTGGGTGTCCACGAAACGAGTGAAGCAGAGAGGAGAGAAATTTTAATTAAATGCATGCATGGAACAGAAAGATTTGTCTACAAAAGTTGAGGTTTATAGCAATAGTTCAGGTCCAAAAATCATCTTTCTAAACAACTATGTAAAGGCACTAAAAGATTTGGGACTTTGGGTATATGTAAAGAAACACACAGCTTGTTCGTTTGCTCGTATAGAATTGTGGATTATAAGATGAAATAGTATTTTTCTCTCACACCAAACCAGCCAGCAGTAAATAATCCACGATTATTTACGACGAAACGAATAGGCTGACAAATGGTTAGATCTCTCTAAATCATTAGTTTTTTTTAGCTTAGTACCTTGTATGGTTCTAGGAACGGCTCTGATTGCCCTGCAACTCGTGTGGAGCCCAAGCTTCCTCCTCCACCCTTGCACCTGCGCCGCTAGTCCTAGCCTCATTGTTCACCTCATGCATAGGTCATGGCTCATGCCCCACTGGATCTCATGGTAAGGACAACGATATCGCGCGACGGGTCGCACGTCTCAGCCGCTGCGCGCTCTCTCCCTCTGCCTTCTTCCTCCCCCATCCCCGCCGCCTCCCGCCGTGGCTACCTCGCTGCTGGCCGTGCCACCCTTAACCTGCCACCACGCAACAACCCCGCCCTCCCCTAACCCAAAGGCACCGGAAAGTCCGTTGTCCTCGTCCTCGCCCCGCCTCCAGCCCACCACCGGTGGCCGGCGGCGAGCCGCCTCGCCTCGCCTCGCTGCCCACACCCCCCCTCGAACCCGCCCACCCTAATCACACGACCTCGCTGTCGACCACTGCTGCGACGCCCCCGCCGCCAACCCCGCCCATCTAGTTGTCCGCCGGCCCGCCGCATCGCCCTCAACCCGCCACCACCGCCGTGTCACGGCCGCCTCCCCCCGAACCTCCTTTTAGAGTTGTCGGTGATGCCCAACCCTAACTCCAGCGAGCCCCCTCTTCTTCCTCTTCGGCGGGGCACGGGCGTGGGCCAGCCCGCGTCGCGCGCTCGGCATCCAGCGTGACTGGAGGCTAATAGAATTTCCGTCACGATAAACTGACAATGCAAATACATACTTCCCTCCGTTTGGGTTTACTTGTCAGCAATTTTTTACTGTAGCAAATTTGACCATATGTTTTTTCTTCTAAAAAATCTTAGATACTTCAATGTATATAACACTAATGATGTATGTTCAATAAAGAATCATATATGTGAAAACTTGATGTATCTAAAAATCTTTTACAGAAAAAAAACGTATGATCAAAATTGCTACGGTAAAAATTCGATGACAAGTAAACGAAAACGGAGGTAGTATTTGTCAGCAGTACGCACTGCTATTGTGGAGCCCATGGCTCTTATCCGTAGGATTGGCACCAACAACCATGGATAGGCTTGTTTAGTCGGGTGAAGTTTGGTTTTTTTTTTTTGCTACTGTAGCATTTTCGTTTTTATTTGGCAATTAGTATTCAATCATGAACTAATTAAGTTCAAAACGTTCGTCTCGCGATTTCCAACCAAACTGTGCAATTAGTTTTTTTCGTCTACATTTAATGCTCTATGCACGTATCGCAAGATTCGATGTGATGGCTACTGTAACACTTTTTGGGAAAAGTTTTTGAAACTAAACAAGCCTATAGTTTAGTGCTGCATTCCGTACTCCGTACTAGTGTACGGGCCAACATTGATACTGGTAGTAAGTAGTACTAGTACTATCACTCATCGATCATCGTTTTGGGTTGTGGTCACCGAAGAAAAAAAAAACAAGAGGTGTTGCTGGAATTGGACGTACCTCATGGTAGAGCGAGGCGAATCAGGCGATAAACGGTCGCCACAATTTTTTCTTTTTGGTCGCTCGGACAGTTGGATTGTATGACCAGTAGTACATGTTTGATACCCGTGATGCCATGATGAGCTACCTGCTAAAAGTTGGGCAGCGATAGAACAGGGACTACAGGAGTCGGGGAGGATAGGAGTACCATATAGGACCTACTGACTTTCCACGGAGGGAGTACATATTAGAACAATTAGTTCTCTTATCTGCAATTCTGCAAAGTACAAAGTGAAACAATGTATTTAAACAAATTTAATTTTATACGGATAAATATTCTACCCTGTCAGTACTATGTTTTTCGCTTTTTTTCTTTCAGCCTGTTCGTCGTTTAGTTTTTAGGCTAATAAACTCGACTGATGCTGATTTATTATGAAAAAAAATACTAGTAAGCGCTGACTTAAACCCACGAGCCAACCTGCCGTTTGTCTAATCTAAACTAGTAGTAGGACGCTAGATCACCTTTCCGGCATGCCTGTACGAGCTCAGTGTACAGACCTGTCGTGAAACGATTGGTCTAGTGTTCTTTCCGTGACCACATGGCGAGGTGGCGAAACACATAAAGCATGGGAGCCACAGTATTTGTCCTTTCTGCCAGGGATGGCACTTTTGTTGGCCTTGGTTTTGGGCGTGTTTAGTTGGACAAAGTTTGCGCCTGTAAATTTTGTATAGTGTACGATTTTTCACTGTAGCATTTCGTTTGTATTTGTGAATTATTGTCCAAACATTGATTAATTAGGCTCAAAAGATTCGTCTCGCAAAGTTAAAGCAAACTGTGCAATTAGTTTTTGATTTCGTCTACATTTAGTACTCCATGCATATACTGTAAATTTGATGTGACGGAGAATCTTCCTTTTGCATAGTGCACTTTTGGAGAACTAAGGCCAGTCTCAGTGGGGGTTTCATCTCCCAGTTTTCAACACACCTATATTTTGAAAACAGTACAGAAGAGTTTCATCCCCATAAAACTCTCTCTACTCCCATGAAACTTTTATCTCTCTTCATCAAAACAGTGTTATATCAGCATATTTAATGCTCATAAAACTCTATAAAATCTCCGTTGAGACCGGCCTTGAACAGGGGCTTTGCCTGATCGAGAGGCGTCACTTGATGGGATAAAGCACAGATGCCCATTGGCCGGCCAGCATCGGAATTCGTAGCAGCCTCACTCTCATGGATCCTCAAGCTACATGTAGGCTCTTTGGCAGGACCAAACGGGGAGGATCTTTACAAAACAGAGAGGCCTAACAAATAAAACATGGCTAGTCCGCTATTCCGTGTTGAGTGCTTACTGTTATGGGTGTTATGGGTGTCTTGATTGGTAAAGGTTGAATCCTCTTATGCTCATGTGTTTGCTATTTAAAGATCGTCTGACAATGGTCTTTTCCAAAACAAAGTACGCAATTTAAATTATTACATCCATCCGGGTTAAAAAAGTCTTCAAATAAATACTGATGCTCAAATTTCACTGAATTTACTTCAAGATTTAGCGATGCAATTCTTCTAATGGTAACAATACGTCGATAGCGAGTAGAGTAACATGCACATCGATTAGTGTTGTCTTATGCAGTGCCACGTGCTATAGAGACTTAACAAATATCCGTATTTTATCTTGTAATCTGTCTCATGGTAATTCCATGATCTTTAATTTGTACATAGAACAAAAGAAATCTTGTGAGGTCTATGATAACAACAACTCGTGTAATAGTACACGGTGTCTTATAGCTCTGGATTTTACTTTATGGGTCCGTTTAAATTTTATAAATTGAAACCAATATCTAGAAAGTGATTTTTGTTTTATTATTAGAATACTTTTTAATTCCTCTCAATTTCTAGAGGCCAGATAGGGTCTATGAGTTTTTTTTTGTTTTATGATAAAATAACCACACGTCCTTTACTTACTGCCATTTCTCCCATCAATATCATATTATCATATAATGGCCCTGTTCGTTTCGCTAAAATTTGGCTGCTGCTGCTGATGCTGATTTATTATGAGAGAAAAACACTGTTTTTTCGTTGAAAAGTACTGTGGAAGTAGTGCTAAAAATAGGACCAATAAAAATTGTATGCGGATTTACACAACCTATGGGATCGATGATGTGTATCAACACGCTCGCCTTAGTTTCCAAAAAAAATTAATGCATCATCATTCCATAACGGTGTAAGCACAAAGTGTTAAAAAAAGGGTTGTAAGCACAATGTCAAAGTGACAAATTGTCATACGATAATGATTATACAAGGACGTCCGTCCACAACACGCGTCCAGACACGGCCACGCGGCCCTGATATGTGACCCCACCACTCCCTTATCCCATCCCGTGACCGCGCTATCTCCCTTATCCCATCCTGTGAGCCTCTACTCCCTTATCCGCTCATGTCATGACCACCGAGGCCGCGAGATTCCGCTGTCACCCTGTGCGCCGAGGCCGAGCTACCTGAGAGAACCCCGCCGGTTGCTGCCCCACGTGCTCCCGCCTACCCCGTCGGCCGCTGCTCCACGCCCCCACCTAGGCCTCGCTCTCGTCACTGAGCCGGTGTCGGGTTCATAAACCCGGGGTCCCTCATGGACTAGCTCCCAACAAAGGCTCGGCCTAGCAGACGACATTGCGAACGACGCGTAACTCATGGGCCGGCCCAAATACCTAAACGACAAGCCAGAAGGGCGATCCAATCTCCGACCGGAAGGCCTGGCCGAGGAGGAACGACATCCGCTTCCGACTCTGGCCCGCCTCTCCGACCGGAAGGGCTCGCTAAGGAGAAACAACGCTCGCTTTCGATCCCGGCCCGCCTCCGAACGGCCTCTCCGATCGGAAGGCCTAGCCAAACACCACTTCTGACTAACCCGCGTCTCCGACCGGGGATGCGCCGAACCCCTGCTTACAGCTCTTCTCCGACTGGCGCAATCAGAGCCCTCTAGGACCAACCGACCGGGGACGCCCGCTCGGTGAGGACCAGGAAACGGATGGAGAAAGTAAGGCAGGGCACTCAAGTCAACCACAATATCGAGGACCGTACCCTGTATGCCTGCAGGACAGTACCAACAGGGCATGTCAGAAGGGTACCTGCAACCTTCCTAGCATGACAGAACCCAAGCAGTATTGTGGGCGCCGACATTTGCCCTACAGTGTTGTGGGCACCATCAATTCCCATACCAGACAAACATGGTAAGGCTCTCCCATATGCCTCTAGGCGTCAACTGTGTTGTGGGCGCCGATGTTTACTATACCAGATGAACATGATAAAACCCCCTACATACCTCTCGGCATCAACAGTATGGCAGACACCAACATCTGCCATACCAAAAAAATATGACGCAACCCTCCACATGCATCTGGCATTAACAGTGTTATGGGCGCCTACAATCATCTTATACCCGACGGCATGAGAAATAAGACTTAGCATACGTACACTCTCTCTCTCTCTTGTAAGGCCACCCCCTTCATCTATAAAAGGAGATGCGCTCTCTCCCAACAGAGGGATCCCTCAGTTCACTTACATCGATTCATCCTTTGTAGCTTTAGACACTCTAAAGCTACATAGAGTGCATGCTCGAACATTTAGCACATAGCAGAGCTCCCGTCACTCTTGGCCCTTCAGACCAGAGTTCAACCAGACCTCTTGTACCCCCCATCTTTCTCCCTTCCATTTGTAACCCCACAACAAACTTCAAGCACATGGGCTCAGGAATAAAGTCGCCGATCGACTCAAACTGGACGTAGGGCACATTGCCTAAACCAGTATAAACTCTATGTCATTGAGTGCTATGCCACATCCGATCACAACGTACAACAAAACTGCAAATATTTACGTGTTGGTCACTTTCTGCACCGATAGTTGGCGCCATCCGTGGGGAAGACGCTATACGTTGAAAGGTCCTAATATGGCTAGAGGGGGTGAATAGCCTATTTAAAAATCTATAAATCAACTAGAGCAATTTGATTAGTATGACAAATAGCGTAATGCAAACTTGCTCTAGCTCTACAAGGGTTGTAAGCCACCTATCAACAATTCTAGTTGCAAAGGTTACTTAGGCACATAAACTTGCTATGTAACTACTCACTAAGAGCTCTCAAACTTGCTACTCTAAAGAGCTCAACTAGATGAATGTAAATAATAAAGCAAGCTCTCAAATCTAATTACACTAAAGAGCTTGTATCAACTAGTTTGCAAGAATATAAATAAGTGAGTAGGGTGATTATACCGCCGTGTAGGGGATAAACCAATCACAAGATGAATATATATAGCCAATCACTGGGAGAATGCCAAAGACAAGAGACAATCGATTTTCTCCTGAGGTTCACGTGCTTACCGACACACTATGTCCCCGTTGTGTCGACCAACACTTGGTGGTTCGGTGGCTAAGAGGTGTTTCACAAACCTTGTCCACACGATAGGACACCGCAAGAACCGATCCACAAGTGAGGTAACTCAATGACACGAGCAATTTACTAGAGTTACCTTTTGGCGCTCCGCCAGGGAAGGTACAACTCCCCTCACAATCACCGAAGGCGGCCACGAACAATCACCAACTCGTGCTGATCCTCCACCGCTGCACCAAGCCGTCTAGGTGGTGGAAACCACCAAGAGTAACAAACAAAATCCGCAGCGCAACACGAATACCAAGTGCCTCTAGATGCAATCACTCAAGCAATGCACTTGGATTCTCTCCCAATCTCACAAAGATGATGAATCAATGATGGAGATGAGTGGGAGGGCTTTGGCTAAGCTCACAAGGTTGCTATGTCAATGAAAATGTGCAAGAGAGTTAGCTTCAGCTGGCCAAGGGGCTTTAAATAGAAGCCCCCATCAAATAGAGCCGTTGGCTCAAAAAACGGGCTGACTGTGCGTCGATCGGACGCTCCGGTCACCCTGCACCGGACATAGCATCGGACGCTCCGGTCGTGAATACCGAACGCGTCCGGTCAGAATACCGAACATGTCCGGTAGCCCTAGACTGCCACGTATCCAGTTCAAAATCAAACTTAGCCATTACTGCCCCTTCTACTGACAACCGGACGCTCACACCGGACGCAGAGTCACAAATGACCGGACGTTGAGCCACAGTGTCCGGTGGAGTACAGTAAGCAACCACGCCCAACCGGACGCGTCCGGTGATACCAGACCGGACGCCGCCAGCTTCCGATCGACTGCCCTACCGAACACCGTGCCTGGTGATTTACACCGGACACGTCCGGTGTGGTGATTGGACGCGTCCGGTCGCTGAGTCTGCCGCCGAATACCGGACGCGTCCGGTCACTCTGTAACCAGTGCGACTAACTCCTCTTTGACTCTATCTCCTTCACCCTTGCTCAAATGTGCCAACCACCAAGTGTATCACCTTGTGCACATGTGTTAGCAATTTTTCACAAACATTTTCAAGGGTGTTAGTACTCCACTAGATCTAAATGCATATGTAATGAATTAGAGCATCTAGTGGCACTTTGATAACCGCATTTCGATACGAGTTAGTGATCAAACATGTTAACAATTGAGCTTCTCTAGCATTGAAATCAACTAAGTATAGATTCTCATATCTAAATCCTTTGAATATCAATTTAGAGCCATCTACACTTATGATCTCTACATCATCCACACCAAATATGCACTTGAAACCAAGATCACACAATTGAGCTACCGACAATAAGTTGAAGTTCAAGCTCTCTACTAGTAGCACATTGAAAATGCTCAAGTCATTGGATATTGCAATCTTACCAAGCCCTTTGACCTTGCCTTTGCCATTGTCACCAAATGTGATACTATCAATCCCATTGCTCTTGCTTTCATTGAGTGAATTGAACATTCTTGAATCACCGGTCATGTGTTGTGTGCACCCACTATCAAGCACCCAATGCCTTCCTCTGGCTTTATAATTTACCTACAAAAGAAGATCAATTCTTTTTAGGTACCCAAACTTGTTTGGGTCCTTGTAGGTTAGTCACCAAGGACTTTGGTACCCAAATGGTCTTCTTCTTTAGGCCCACAATTGGTGTACCAATGAACTTAGCCTTCACACCATTGGCACCCTTATAAAGCATGTAATAAGGATCAAATTTGATTGAGGATACATTAGGTAGCTTGTTCTTATTAGTCTTGCAATTTTGCTCTATATGCCCAACTTGCTTGCTTCTATTGTAAAACCGATCATTGCCCTTCACAAAGCTAGCTTTGGGAGTGACAAAGGCCGCCTTGCCTTTCTTGGGGGTATAGCCTAATCCCTCTTTGTTGAGAGAAAATCTTTGGCTACCCAAGCACTTTAGCAAGTGGGCTTCTCCACCATAGGCATTGCCTAAGGCACGAGTGAGCTCATTCACCTCCTTCTTGAGGTTCTCATTTTCCACCATAAGTGAGGCATCACAAGTGAGACCATCACTCAAATGTGAAGTAGAAGTTGTAGTGCTACAAGAAGTGTTAGTGGGAGCAACAAAAATAGATTCATCAATAAGATCACATGTTAGTCCCACATCACATGTCATGATCACTTGCTCCTTCTTGGCTTTCTCCACTTTGACTTGCTCAATGAGAGAGGAGTGAGCCTTTTCAAGCTTAGAGTGAGCTTTGCCAAGCTTCTCATGGGCTTCCATTAGCCTCCCATGAGTGGCATTGAGCTCATCAAGGGATTGCTCAAGAAATTTGACTTTCTTGTTCAATTCCTTGCACTCCTTTCTTTTTATCTCAAAGCAAGTATGCACTTTCTCACACATGTCCATGAGCTCCTCCTTGGAGTACTCATCATCATCATCACTCCTACAAGTATCACTTTCACATTCATCATCATCACTCACATCATATTTTACTATGGTAGGTTTTGCCATGAGGCATGTCAATGGAGAGCTTCTTGTTGATGGCGATGCTTGCTAGTGCTCTCTTGATGGATTTCTTGTCATCATCACTAGAGCTATCACCATCCGAGGAACCATCACTATCCCAAGTGACTACATAGCCTCCACCCTTCTTCTTCTTTTGGAAGGTCATTCTCTTCTCCTTCTTCTCCTTCTTTCCTTTCTTATCCTCCTTGTGCTTCTTCTTCTCATCCTCATCATTGTCACTATTATATGGACAATTTGCTACTACATGATCGGGGCTCTTGCAATTGTAGCATCTTCTCACATACCCTTTCTTCTTGGTGTGATCTCTTCTCTTTCTTGCACCAAAGCCCTTCTTCTTCATGAATTTTCCCATCTTGCGCACAAAGAGAGCCATAGCTTCATCATCAATATCACTAAGATCATCATCATCACTTGATTCTTTCTTGGACTTGCCCTTGTTCTTTGATGATGATGAGCTAGCCTTGAATGCTATGCTTTTCTTCTTCTTGTCTTCTTCTTCCTTCTTGTCATCCCCCTCCCTTTCCACACGGTATGTCTCTTATGTCATGACATCACCTAGTACTTGGTTGGGGGTAATATCCTTCAATCCTCCTCTTATGATTAGCAATCTTAACATCTCAAATCTTAGAGGTAGGCACATCAAGAACCGATGAGAGACATCATCATCCTTGATCTTCTCTCCCAAAGCCTTCAAGTCATTGACAATTACTTGCAATCGATGGAACATCTCCGGAATGCTCTCATCTTCCTTTATCTTGAAGCTTGTCAATTTGTCCTTGAGGATATACAACTTGGCACTCTTCACCGCCGGTGTGCCCTCATATGTTTCTTCCAATCTTTTTTACACCTCATTTGCTCTTTCACAATCCTTGATTTGCTCAAACACCTTGGAATCAATGGCATTGTATATGGTGTTGAGAGCCATTGTATTGCATTGCTTGTTGATCTTATCTTGGTTGGTGGGATCATCGGGATCAATGATAGCATAGTCATTCTCGATCACTTCCCATACTTGATCATTGATTGAACTAAGATGCATCCTCATCTTTCTCTTCCAATAATCATAGCATGTGCCATCAAAGAACGGTGGTTTGCCCCCCACATGGCTGAACACAACTTGAGCCATAATTTGACACCGAGTTTGTTAAGCCTTCAATCAAACAGTGACCACGGCCCTGATACCACTTGAAAGGTCCTAATATGGCTAGAGGGAGGGTGAATAGCCTATTTAAAAATCTACAAATCAACTAGAGCAATTTGATTAGTATGACAAATAGCGTAATGCAAACTTGCTCTAGCTCTACAAGGGTTGCAAGCCACCTATCAACAATTCTAGTTGCAAAGGTTACTTAGGCACATAAACTTGCTATGTAACTACTCACTAAGAGCTCTCAAACTTGCTACTCTAAAGAGCTCAACTAGATAAATGTAAATAATAAAGCAAGCTCTCAAATCTAATTACACTAAAGAGCTTGTATCAATTAGTTTGCAAGAATGTAAATAAGTGAGTAGGGTGATTATACCGTAGTGTAGGGGATGAACCAATCAGAAGATGAATATATATAGCCAATCACCAGGAGAATGCCAAAGACAAGAGATAATTGATTTTCTCCCGAGGTTCACGTGCTTGCCAACACGCTACGTCCCCGTTGTGTCGACCAACACTTGGTGGTTCGGTGGCTAAGAGGTGTTTCACAAATCTCATCCACACGATAGGACCCTGCAAGAACCAACCCACAAGTGAGGTAACTCAATGACACGAGCAATTTACTAGAGTTATCTTTCGGTGCTCCGCCGGGGAATGTACAACTCCCCTCATAATCATCGAAGGCGGCCACAAACAATCACCAACTCATGCCGATCCTCTACCGCTACACCGAGCTGTCTAGGTGGTGGCAACCACCAAGAGTAACAAGCGAAATCCACAGCGCAACACGAATACCAAGTGCCTCTAGATGCAATCACTCAAGCAATGCACTTGGATTCTCTCCCAATCTCACAAAGATGATGAATCAATGATGGAGATGAGTGGGAGGGCTTTGGCTAAGCTCACAATGTTGCTATGTCAATGAAAATATGCAAGAGAATTAGCTTCAGCCGGCCAAGGGGCTTTAAATAGAAGCCCCCATCAAATAGAGCCGTTGGCTCAAAAAATGGGCTGACTGCGTGTCGACCGGACGCTCTGGTCACACTGCACCACACACAGCATCGGACGCTCCGGTCGTGAATACCGGACGCGTCCGGTCAGAATACTGGACATGTCCGGTAGCCCTAGACTGCCACGTGTCCAGTTCAAAATCAAACTCAGCCATTGCTGCCCCTTCTGCTGACAACCGGACGCTCACACCAGACGCAGAGTCACAAATGATCGGACGCTGAGCCGTAGCGTCCGGTGGAGTACAGTAAGCAACCATGCCTGATCGGACGCATCTGGTGATACCAGACCGGATGCCACCAGTGTCCGATCGACTGCCCTACTGAACACCGTGCCTGCTGATTTACACCGGACGCGTCCGGTGTGGCGACCAGACGCGTCCAGTCGCTGAGTCTGCCGCCGAATATCGGACATGTCCGGTCATCATACCAGACGCGTTCGGTCACTCTGTAACCAGCGCGACTAACTCCTCTTTGACTCTATCTCCTTCACCCTTGCTCAAATGTGCCAACCACCAAGCGTATCACCTTGTGCACATGTGTTAGCAATTTTTCACAAACATTTTCAAGGGTGTTAGTACTCCACTAGATCTAAATGCATATGCAATGAATTAGAGCATCTAGTGGCACTTTGATAACCGCATTTCGATATGAGTTTCACTCCTCTTAATAGTACGGCTATCTATCCTAAATGTGATCACACTCACTAAGTGTCTTGATCACTAAAACAAAATGGCTCCTACATTTTATACCTTTGCCTTGAGCCTTTTGTTTTTCTCTTTCTTCTTTTCCAAGCTCAAGCATTTGATCATCACCACTGTCATGATCTTTGTCATTGCTTCATCACTTGGAGTAGTGCTACCTATCTCATGATCATCTTGATAAACTAGGTTAGCACTTAGGGTTTCATCAATTTAGCAAAACCAAACTAGAGCTTTCATAAGTTCACATTTTTTGGTCATCAGATGACCCACTTTTCCGCCACCATCGCCATGGTGGGCTCAAGCGATATGACTCGCTTTGGCTCGCTGGAGTTTCCCACACTCCCACCTATTGGGATGTGGGTTCCACCCATCTTCGAGCCATCCCAGGCCTTCCTTTTCGGAAGCCTAGACTTCATCTCCGACCGGCTCGACGTACTACACCTCCGTGAGGAGGTACTTATTCTGGTGCCCATCAGAGAGGCGCCCTCCATCGGCTCGGGGACACGCGATGACTTCAACGATGAGGCGCCTGCGCTTCAATCCAAGCAAACACTCTGCTCAAACACCGCTATGAGTAATGCACATGCTGTTATTTACTCGTTGTTTACTATCTCCCACCGATTATCCGAAGGGACCACATTGTTCACACCGCGACCACCATTCGATCGGTTCCCCTATGGTCTCGTGTCCCCCGTGGACGCATGCACTTGGGGGCTTTGAAGTATGCTGGCACCGCCCCATCTCACGTCCGAATTTGTGGGAATGGTGAGCTATGCTCCCACCTATTTCCTCGACCTCATGAACGACGATGCCGAGAGCGATGGCTCCAGCATCGGCGACGTGGCACCTAGCCACCGTCCGTCCCGAGAGTGCGCTATGACGGATGCTCCAGGATAGCCATCGGTGGTAGCTGAGTCCTTGTAGACTCGCATCCCTTCGGACCCTCATGTAGGGGCCCTCGTGCTCACACAAAAGCATGGCAAGGAGCTACGACAACGGCGGCAGGACCAACCACCACATGCGCCAGTGCGCTTGGCGCACCACGCAGCGCTCCGTGCGTGTAACCGGGTGAGCGACGCCTGGGGTCATGCCCGCTAGGTCTAGCGCAACATCATGGACGGGGGGATGATCCCCCACAATTCGCTCTGGCCGACCAGAACATCGCCGCCATGGCAATTCTTCTACGCGGCCTTTCTAAGCCAAACGACCCCTATGAACAGGCGATCCACTGGAACCTTTGGAACTTGTGGAAACCACCGCCGTTCAACAGGCAGAGAGCTCCGCATCACGACACCGACTCATGGCCTCTCTCCCCACCAGGGGAGTGGGGACGCACTAGACAAATTGCTCAGCTCGCTCATCGATATAGCCACCGAGCGTGGCATAGGAGGCCGCATCTGCGCCCTAGCCTGACCTGGTGCCCGCTGCGCACCGACCACCTATACGCGAGTGGCTCGGGCCGAACCAAGACGCTCGTAGCATCATCAGCAACCGGCATTGGTCTCGGCATGATGATGACATCCATCGAGCGGTAGTGATGGTAGGCGACACAGACCCTGGCTAGACCATCACGAGAAGTGGTGAAATGCACCCTAGGCACGGTCGCCGACTGGACGACCGGAGTCCTAGCCCGGATGGCCTGGGACCACAGGCCTTTGGCTGACGCATTTAGAGAGCGTCGTTCCCACAATGCTTCAATGGAGGCTAGGACAAAGGCAAGGCCAAGCGCGAGGATCAGGACAAGGGCCCCTCCTTGCAGAGGGGCAAAAAGAACAAGAAAGATTGTCATCGACCGGCCAACTCTGCATTGGTCGCCGTGGCTGATCACACAGGCAAATAGCCCTAGGATGGCCTTTTGGACCACTTCAATGAGCTCATGGTGAGCCCATGCACCAACCACGCCTACCCCATCAAACACCTCAACAAGTACTACGAGCTCCTCAAGCGCCTTCTACGATAGGCCGGTGGGCCAAAGGAAGGAAAATGCAAAGAGGCAACGGCCGAGAAAGGGGGCATAGCGGACAAGGATCTAGACGACAGAAGGTCCCTATACGGTGACCGAGGTGATCCGACCGAGCGCCTACCGACTGAAGGATGACAACGGCAACGTTCTCACCAACACTTGGAATAGTGAACAGCTACATCGTCTCTTCCCCTAAAATTCAGTCTTACCATTTTTTACTTAATGTTTGCTCCTATAGAGCGCCCCAATACGAACACTTTTGGCCTAGGTCACTCGGAGGCTCCACAAGGGTGCAATGCCACCTCTTTTTTTACTATCATATGATAAATACATTTTTCTGCGAATGAAAGGGTAGTCTATTCCTTTAATTACCTTACATAACTTTGCTTTAAATATTCCAACCGATCGCACCCCACCTCTATCTATGGTTATGGGCAGCTAAAGCCTCGCGGGCCACGCCCGGGCTCTTAAGGTTGTAGCCTACGGTACGAACGGGCAGTTGCAAAAAAGAAAAGAATAAAAAACAAAGTTATGCTAAGATAAAAATAAGGAACGGATGGGACAAGCTCCCCTGAACGAAGTACTTCCATCACAAAAACACTTTACATAGGGGGCTCCCCCATGATATTATCTTCTACATCTGCTAAAGTATTTGTACTCTAAAAATTCTATTGTGGCTCCCCGATGGCATCGGCTACCGGCTCGACCGGCGAGGGTAGGGGTTGCTCGTCCTCTGACTGGGCAACGTTCAGCTTGGTCGAAGGCAGGACAACGTCCGCTTCCGACCCAGGCTCCACGCCATCAGCAGGCTAGGTGGTGTCCTCCTGGCGTGCGCCTTCGGCCATGTCTGCACGGCGAGCATCCATCACCCACTGCACGGAGACTTGCTCGGCCACCAACTTTGTGTGTGGTAGCAATCTCTCCCTGAGCGAGTGGATGTCCTCCACGCTCTGGCCATCGGCATACCCGCCGCAGATGGCGGCGAAGTCTAGGTCCGGGTGGTAGGTCACCACCGAAGTAAACACCCCCGACATCCTATAAAACAGCCCATCGGTGATGAGGGCCTAAACCTTATCCGGAACCTCCACCAGCCGAATGGCGGGTGCACTGGTACTTAGCGCCGACCCGAAGACCTCCGAGACGACAAGCTAGGCAACATTACGTATCTAGTCAAGTTCCCCCTCTAGAGTGTGGTGCCCTTCAAGGGACTTGGCCAGCGCCTCCGCATTCCGTCCAATCGTCGCCTTGGCCGTCTCCAGGTCCCTCTCCAATGACTCCACCTTTCCACCCAGCTCTAGGAGAAGGGTGACAAGCTTAGAAGCAAGCTAAAGGAAGAAACCATAATGACAAAAAGCAGAAAAGGTATGTATCGAGGTGGGTGTTCTCAAGGATGGAAAGTCCCTCCTTCTGCCTAGTCACCTTCTCGCACAGCCGGGCGTTCGCCTCCTCCGTCCCCATCACCCAGCCCCAAAGCGCGAGCACTTCTTGGTCGGCCTCTGACTGGGCCTTCTGCTCTGACTCTAGGGCCTTCCGCTCCATCTCTAGAGTTTCTAGGGAATGTTGGAGTGCCGCCTTAGTGTCCACTAGGGACTTCTACAGCGTTGCCTAGATCTCTACCTGGCGGACCTTCGCCGCCTCAAGCCCCCGCTCATTGGCGGTCGCCCGCTCCACCGTGGGCAACTCCACCGCTCGCGCCTCGGTCACCTCTGCTGCCTGGTCTTGGGACTCACAGCAGGCGGACTCCAGCTTGCGCTCGAGCTCAATGACCTGAGCGTGCTCGATCCGGAGAAAATGGGACTTGTGGCTTGACATCTCCTCTAGACCCTACAAAAACAAGAAGCAAGCATGCTAAGGTAATCGATGAAAGACCAAGGGGTCAAGGATGAACGTAGGAAACTCACCGCTACGGCGTGGGGTAGGTCGACCTTGACCGCCCGTTAGATGGACTTAACCCGCTCCTAGTCCTCCTCAAGCTTCACTAACAGTTGGGCGAGATTGGACTCCATGGTGAATCCTCTCCCCCCAAGCACGTCCTAGAGCTGACACTCCTGCATATCCTGAAGGACAAACCAAACCTTCCTTAGGTCCTTGAGGTAGGGCCACACCAGGTTGGTGGCCTCTAGCCCACTAGAAGGCCCAGCTGATGGTCCAACCATCACCAGCTCCCGCGACGGTGCTAGCGGCTCCACCTCATCACCCACTTCACCGTCAGAGGGGATCTCCACCACCTCAATTTCATGGCCATCAATAGACGCTCTGGCTCCGGCTCAGCCACATCTCCCCCTGGCACCTCTAGTTCTGACCGGGAGGGTGAGCCGTGTGGCCCTCCGCCCAGCAAGGCAGGAAGCCCGGTCTCCATCTCATCTTCTGCCATAGCCGATAGAGGAGGGCCACAAGGGTTACCTCCGATGTGGCCTCCACCATCACTACCGGGATCGCCACCAACACCATCGCTGCCGCTGCCGCCGTACTAGCGACCGACCTAGGAGGCGCCACCCTAGAAGGGAAGGACCCACCACCACCAGCCTGCTCTCCCTGCCGCTCGTCACGACGTGCTGCAAGGTGGGCCTCCAATCCTCCTGCATGGGAGTTCAGGCGATGCTTAGACCCGTCAACATCCGATCGCTGTCAAAAAGGTATAGGTTAGTCACACTCCAAAAAACTTGACGGCGAGAAGAAACAAAGAAGGCATACCAGGACGGAAGTGGTAGGGTTCTGAAGCCCCGATCCACCATCAATGGGCCCACCGAGCGAGAAACGCTCCTGGGCCGTGACCCACGCCCCCTCACTTCAGTTAGGGGGAATCAACCCAACCGACTCCTGCTTAGCCCACGAATCACCACAATTTCTAGCTCAGGGCACACCAACCGGAGCAGCTAGCGGGGCATCCTCCCGTTGTGGGTCACGCGCTGTCGCCGGCCCCGATGACGCATGGGTGCAAACCCGCTCTCTCGACCGCCTGGCCTGTCTTGCCACACTCGGGGCTATTGGGGACAAGACCAGTGATGCCTCAGAAGGGCGCGGTGACCATGTCCACTTCGCCTCCCGTTCACTGATGGCATTCTACGCTCGCAGCACGCTTCCTTGGTGCAGTAACATCGCCGTGCCTCTCTACCTCCTGTTCGCCGCCAGCGGACATGGCCGTAGGATCACAACGCTCCGTCAAAGTCGCAACAACCTTCTGGCTTTCCTCATCCTCGGAGAAGATCATGTCATCCCCCACCTCTATGGGTCCTCCGACTCGAGCTCTGACTCGACGTCGCTCATATTCTAGCCAGCCCACACACGCCGGGCTATCTCCATCTCCTTCTCATGCTTCCGCCGAGCCTCCTCGACTTTCTTCCTCTTCCTCTCAACCGCCACCTCCTTCTAGGCGGCTTGCCATGCCATGCCCTCTGGGCCCTTCAGAAGGTGCGGCCGGGACTTGTAAACTCCAAGTCCCTACAAAACAGGCGACTCAAAATCAAAAATAGGAGAGCAGAGGGGAAAAGAACACAGAGTAAGGAGAGGGGAGCATACCAGTTTGGACATCGTCGCGGCATTGAGGGGTTCGGTCTTTCCATCAAGGGTCTCTTTAGGCCTCAGCTGCAGCACCCGATCAATGTGACTCCAGACCTCGTCATTCAGCAGCTCCTTTGACGACGCATGGTCGGGGTCCGTTAGGCCATTGTACTTCCACATCGGTCGTGTAACACCATGGGTGTTTGCCTTCCACATTTACACTTGCATTTCATGAACATGAGCATCGTTCATTCATTCATAAGCTTATATCACATGAAACATGATGTCGAAACATTGCAACATGTTGCATATTTCATGTGTGTTGTTTCTTTTATGAAATGATTAGTGTGCAACACTTAAGTGCAACATGTGCAACTCACTTTAGTGAAACATGGTTAGTTAGTACCATGCAACAAGATCATGAAACATGTGAAACATGACTATGAAACAATTATAACATTTCATGTGTTTTTCATTGTTTCAGTACATACAATGCTTGATTCTTGTGTGACCAAGGTGTGGTGTGGCTAATAATTCTCTTGAACAACTTAGTGACACCTAGAATGTCATTTGGAACATTGTTCATATTGATCATGTTGCCTAAATAGGATTTCAAAAAGTGGTTTGACTTGTTTTGACCCCTAAACCCTTTTGTTTGACTATTTAAAAAGTGTAGCTTAGGATGTTTGCATGTCTGAGCAACCTAAAGTAAAGTTGTAGCAAATGTTATAAGGAACAAACTTTGTTTAGAAGCCAAGTCATGAAAATGTACACAACATGCTCAAAAATGGCCCACAAGTCAGAATTGAAAGCTAATTCAACACTTGAAAATATTTCTAAGTGTTAGTTGCAGTTTTAGTTTCATGAACTCGACTTTGGCTTGATACAACTCATGATCCATTGAGAATTAGCTATTGATTTCTCAAGCATTGTTGGAGCCCTAGCATAGCTCTACAACTTTCATGTACATTGCTCCCACTGATTCGCCATGAATTGAGAGATCAAACACCATCAAGTAATGCTGTCAGTCGGTTGATTGATCACTAAATCGGAGTTTCAGGCGAGCTACAGTGCTGACCATTTTCAGAAAATGACTGACGCGTGGCGCCACCCGTCGCCGGCCGTCTGACCCCACTGCCACTCGCCGTGGACGTCCTGGCACGGCCAGCCACGACATGAACCCTCCCACGCGCCTGCTCGACCAGTTTGCTAGCTCAATTTCCATTTCCATCGCCTCCACCGCAAGCAGCAACAGAGCTTAGCCGCTCCGCCATTGCCGACCAAGCCTTGCCGTCGCCTAGCTTGCTCGCCGCTGCAAAAACGTGAACTACATCTTCACCACAGCTCCGCCGTGTCCTCCTCTACCTCCTCCACCTCTTAGCCGAGCCGATTGGGTCTTGGTAAGGGCGCATTGGCCGTTTCCACCACAGCCCGCCATGACGGGGTCTCGCCGAAGTTGGAGCTCTACGCGGCCAACTACCACCGAGGCTTTCCCGTCCACTTTTCTTTGCTTGGGTAGCACAGTAGTGACCTCCTGAAGCTCATACCGAGCTCGGTTGAGACAGCCATGGCTCGCCGGCGCCGGTGCCTCGCGCCAGAGCTTTGTCGTGCCGCCATCACCGGCGACGAGCCACCTCCGCTAGGTCTTAGGTCTTGCCACTTGCACCAATCAGTTCCTCTCATCACATAGAGCACGTTGGTGGCCTTGGTGTCGCCGGAGTCCTCGCCATCGGCGAGCAAGACCACCGCCGTGCCATCGAACGCCGCCTCCCCTGTTCTGTATCGCTGACAAGTGGGTCCGGCTGATAGGCAGGTCCCACGCGTCAGTGACTGTTTGATTCAAAAGCTAGCTCATTTATGCAGATTTTGATGCTGTTTTGTGAATTTTGTAACTCCAAATGTGTAGATCTAAATGGTGTGATTCAAATTTGGTAGGCTCACTGTGAAGTCTAGTATTTAAGAAAAATATGATATGAGCACATGATGTAGAAATTTTGGATGAATTAAATAGGAACTTGAAATGTGTTTGCAAATGCATGCAAACTTGTTTGAATTATATCTTGAGTTTCTTTGATCCAAAAATTATGAAATTTTGTGGGTAAGCTAGTCTTGCCTAGTAGAAGCTCTGGTTAAAATTTGAGAGTCATTGCATGTAGGGTTTTTGAGTTATAGATTTTCCTTTTATCATTATTTGATACTTGAGTGAATTTTTGTAAATTATCTAGGAATCCTATGACCATGAAACTTTGTGAGTAGTATCCTAGTACCTTAAGGATGCTAGGAAAAATTTGAAATCTATTGCTTGACACTTTTCACTAAGGTTTCCTAATTATGCCATTTTTGTAGATTTAATGGTGTAGTTTTCATATATGTTTACCATTTCCCCTAATTAATTAAATAAATTAGGAAAAGTATTAAAAGAAATGTTTTGGTGATGAACACCCTACTTTCTGGTGTTCTTGTGATATGTGTAATAAGTGAGTAGAGTTAGTTTTGTCCAACTATGTATTTACATCATAAGTTAATAATTATTTCGTTTGCATTATGTCCCTCTGGACAGATCTGGGGACTTTAGAAAGTTCCCCATGATATTTTGGTTTGCTGTGAATGTGATGAATACAAAAGTTGTGGATAATTTATGTATCCAGCTCCTGTCAAAATTTGAGGGCATTTGGCTTAGTAGTTTAGGAACTACACCTGTTTAAAGTTAGGTTCGAGTTTTGCTTACTCTCTGTCTTGTGAGGACAGAGTTCTGTTGATTAAAAAATTCAACCTGGTAAAGGTGGGAATCATGCTTAGAGGTCTGAAAATGAATTGTAGACAATTTCATAAGCTTTCCAAATTGTCTTGTTACATGTCATTTGGATTTATAAATCTCTGGTTATGGCTAGTTTACTGTACCGCTACATAGTCTTCATTTTGCTGAAATACAAATGCTTGAGTGTATGCGTGTTTCAATGTTCTCGTTGATTGTTTAGGGGTTAGCCTAACTTGAGAATATGCTTAGGTGCAGGTGCTAGGTCATTAACCAAAGATGAGCAATTATACATTAGGTTGTATAAACTTGGTAAGTAAAGTGATTTGAATAGGGCTTAAGTTGGAATATGCAGACTACAGCGAACATGTGCATTCCCCGAGCATCCCTAACATTCATCATGTGCATCCATGATATTTATCTTGCGCATTTATGCAATAGGTGTGCCAGAGGGAGTGACTTTGCTGGAGTTTGAGGGAGCCAACTAGGAGGAGGAGCCCGAGGTGCAGGAAGCCGACGAAGCAGCCGCCGCAGAGGAGTTGCCCAAGTGCCCTGACCGCCACCCTTCCTCTTTCCTGAAAGGCAAGCCCCGGAGCATATTAAGCCTCCCATGTTTTTACAAATACATTGAGTATCTTTTATTCGTTGATGATGCATTAAGTATAGGAATTGGTTGGAACCAATTGTTGCATTATATATCCATCCTTATCCAGATATCGCACTAGAATCCTATTTAAGTTCAGGAACGGGTTAAATGCTTAGCCATGCTTAGTGCGGTAGAAGTCAGGTGATTTCCTGTCACCTGCGAGCTTTAGGATGAGGTGGATCACGGTTGGCTATATTTGCTATCGTGGAAAAGAACCATGTGAATAATGAATTAAGACTGGGCGGAGTCTGGTGTAGGTTTGAACATAGTGACTCCGTCTGCGTCGTTTAAGGACCGATACGCTGTACGTCCTCATGTCATGTTGAACGCAGCCTAACACTTAGCTGGCCGGATAAGTCGTTCCGACCGCGAAGTCGAGTAGCTCAACTGAGGGCGGGATCCGTGGGGGTTGGATGCATTTTGGAGGTAGTAAGGATGTGCGGAGAACCATTGGCATAAGTCCAAGGGGAGTCAGATGCTTAAAATCCTACACTTTCTGGCAGAGTGGTTCTCTAAGAATGCAGGGCAGCCCGGACCCGTGTCTTTTCTTTTATTTTTCTCCTGAGTTGTACCAAAGGTGACTTGTTTGCGACCCTGACGGGGGAAGCAGGGTTTGTGTTAGGAATAATCCTCCAGCTATATAGGAATCGATTCAAATCGCCATCTCTCTCGGATAGTGAGAACTTGACTGAGCAGTGGCAACGTAGATTCAATTAATTTAACGATATGGTTAAATGGATGATGATGATAAGGTTGCCACAATGTATACCTAATATGGTTATTAATGTTTGCACCCTAATAAAATGATTGCTTAGTATAGGTGCTAATATAGATGACAGGTTAATGGCTAAAAGTCACTGCTAGTTTAGGTTAAGAGTTGATCTTATTACTTATGCTTTTCCGCAAAAAGAAAGTGTCAGCCAGATCCACTAGATTAAGCTATGCATAATCCTTGGTGTCATTTGTTTTGGTTTCCGACGGGTAAGTCTAGCTGAGTATATTCTCGTACTCAGGGTTTATTCCCTCTTGTTGCAGATGGCCTTCTATATCAGAGATTCTGTAAGTATTGTCTCCACCCGGCGGGTGATGAAGACTAGATCATGGGCATGATCTCCATTTCTCTTATCTGAATGCTTTTGCGGGATTGTGATCAGAGAACCAGTATTTGTATTTGAACTCGGGTGTGTAAGTCAAACTATTTGCTTCCGCATGTTTTACAAGACTTGTTTTGTAATAACGATGACTCTGTGATGATGTAATCTATTTGCAAACGTCTGTGAAATGTGGTAATGTACGATATGTTATGTTGAATTACTGTGATCTTGGTTGTATGCAAGTTGGTTTGAAATCCTTCGAGATTTTAGTTGACTACCGGGTTTATATGGGCTTAAGTCCAAGAATTTGATCGTCTCGACGATTGTTTTTGTACTTGTGCTCTTATAAATTGGTCGGTTCTGTAACAGCTGGTATCAGAGCTAGATTCAACATTAAACATGTCTTACGACTATTTAAAAACGAAAGCCTTTGTTGTGAAAACAGTTTGCCAACTCATAGTTATATATAAGTGTTCAAAAATCAAATTTTTTATGGTGTACTGGTGATCACATCCCTTGTAGCCCACTTAAGGACTTCTAGGTGCCTTAAATATATAATTACTAACTTGGGGGAAATTGATTGTTTCTATTTCGTCATCCATGCGGCGTGATATTGCATGGGTGCCATTCGATTGAATGGTAATGTATGGATCAATTGCCTCTACGCCAAGGTAAGCGTGAGTTGTGAGAGCATGACCGTCCAACCGTCGGTCTAGGGGAGAGCTAGTTGTGGTTACTGGAGTATTTACATGTTGCATATATGTATATATGAAGGTACTTAATTGTGGGTACAATTGTCGGGTAGTTTGGATACCGAAGTATATATATCTGGGGATGTATATATGGAGAGTATCTTAGTTACTCCTGGTGTTATTAGCATTATATCTTGTTGGGTTGGGCTGCAATGAAGTTTTTTGCAGGTACGCTAACAACGCACCGTGTAGATCGACTAGTTACCGCTAATTGAGAGAACGTATGTATGCCACCGTATATTCCGCTAAAGCTTAGATTTTCTTAGGTTTGTGAGGACGTACAGAACGAGCATGCATCATATTCACTCATGTCATTTATATTGCATTACTCTCTCCCTTATAATTGCTTATCCCAAGTATAAAGTGCAACCTCTCAGCAAAATAATCCTCTCACGTGAATTGCATCCCTTTTTGATACAGATGGCCGTGCCCATGTTTCCTACTAGTAGCAGCACCTTTTTGGACTAGTTCGGTACTCCCACCTTGCTCTGGAGGGTGCTCAGTTCAGTTGGGTACCCAGAGGCACCCAGCTACATGTGGAGGCAGGCAATACCATTGGGAGATGTACCATGGTACATCGTGACCTTTATAGTGCCACAAAACCCCACAAGACCGTTGTGGCATGGGTGGAGCATTGAGACTAATGGGCAAAGCCCATGGGAAGCCACTCAGGTTGCTGCCCTTGATGTGCTGATGGATATAGCACAGAGCTTCAAGGATGAGTTAGTGGGTGGACCAGCTTCATCCATTCCCCGAGTGTCTCCTACTGAGGCTAAGTGGACTCAGGACGTTGGTCAGGCCTTGGTTCGAGGCTGTGGCGAACGTGTGCAGAGCGACAACGCTGGAATGAGTGCTATGATGGCAGTCTTGAAGCTTTGTCAAGTCTGGCAAAACACCCTTTCTAGTGCGCTAGATGAAGCTGGCAAGGAAATGGCATCCTAGCACAAGTTCAAGTTGCGTGCCCGCAAGTATCGCCGCAGGGCGGATGCATGTGGAAGAGCTCAGCAAGAAGTTGAGGAGATTCACGGTATCGCAAATTATCTTCTGCAGCAGTGGGGTCAAACCACACGCAAGAGAGACGAGCTTCATAACCAGCTGATGAACCTCACTATTGAGAGAGATGAGGCTGCACAAGAGTTGGATCGGGTGACCCGTCACAGAGATGCAGCTTTAGAGTTAGCAGAAGAAAGACGTCAGGGTTGGATGTTGGCTAACCACAATGCCTTTCAAAGGGAGCAAGCACTCCAAGAATTGCTTGAAGAGCTTTAGGTTGAGCACCATCAACTACACAACTGTCTGTTTCCTATTCCTCGCCCCATACCAAGGTATCCAAATGTGGGTGGACCTCAAGTGATTGAGGCCGATGACGAAGAAGAGGACGTGCATATGGATGATAATGTAGCTGAGCCTGCAGATGAAGAAGAAGAGGAAGACCCCGAAGAAGTCCAAGGTGTCTCCGATGTGGACAACGATCACTTCGATGAGTAGTTAGTTAGCAAGTCTCACTAGTTTAAGCTTTTGCAGTCATTGATGTAATGAACTTAAGTACGATGACCGATGTTGGATGTACCTTTTTAATTCGAACTTGGCATATAATGTACTTTAATTCGCTCCCTTCGGGATACGTATCATAATGGTTAAGTTTAAAACTTGTCATGTTGGAATGCACTGCGTATGGCGCTAGAAATCTACTTGATGATGTGGTGATTGGAGAATGAATTATTGCCTCTGTTTATTGTATGAAGTTTTCATTCTCGTTAGTAAATTCAGTTTGGCACAATTACATTGTTCCTCTCCAATGTGCTAACATCATCAATAATTACTGGTTGTGCATTATTGCAGATGCCTCGTACTCGTTCCATCGGTGCGGGATGATGATGATGATCTTCCACCGCCACCACCACCCACGCCAACGGAATTAATGGCAATGCTTGTGGAAGGACAGCGCACTATGGCTAAGGCCCTCCGTACGATTGCGAATCATGATGGCCGTGGTCCACGCCAAGGACCGGAACCAAATCAATACAGTGACTTCAAGAATTTCCTTGACACGAAACCCCCGATCTTCAAGGAGGCTGAGGAGCCCCTACAAGCTGATGAGTGGTTGAATACTCTTGAGCAGAATTTTCATCTACTTCGCCTGACTGAGGTGCTGAAGACTGAGTACGCATCTCACCAACTGCATGGGCCAGCTGGCATTTGGTGGAGTCATTATCGGTCCACTATGCCCGCTAATGCCCAAATCACTTGGGATCAGTTCATGTCTGCTTTCAGGGGAAATTACATTCCTCCTGGTCTCATGGCGATCAAACATACAGAGTTCATGAAGCTAACTCAGGGGAACAAGAGCTTGAATGAATACCTGTAGGCTTTCAACAACCTTGCAAGATATGCTACCAAGTTTGTGGACACAGATGCCAAAAAGATCGCTAGCTTCAAGCGGGAGACTTAGCCCCAAATTGATGAAGACCATGGGAAATTGCAAGTGTGTGCTTTTTAATGAATTTGTGAGTGATGCCTTATCACAAGAGAACAACAATGCTGTGTATGCTACTTCGAAAAGTCGTAAGCGGGCCTATGAGGCGGGTGCCTCACAATCCAAGGCTCCAGGCACACAGAAGGCTCCATTCCGTCCTCCAGCGTCAGCCGCTAAGTTTTGCCCACCGCTGAAGAAGAATCCCACCAAGACTGGGTTTCGCAAGGTGTTTACAGTTGGTCTTCCCAAGGGCACTACCAGTCAGGGCAGATCCAATGTGCCACCAAGTAACATGCCATGTTGGAATTGCAACAAGACCGATCACTGGGCAAGGAAGTGTCCTTACCCTAAGAAGAACAACTACCAAGGTGGCCGTCAGGGGCAGGTGAACCACACTAATATTATTGAGATTCCTTCAGGAGAGGTAGTGACTGCTGGTAAGTTTTTGATTAATCAACACCCCGCAGTTGTACTATTTGATTCAGGTGCTTCGCATTCCTTTATTAGTCCAGCATTTGCATCTAAGTTTATGCAGAAAACATATACTGTTGAGGGTGAGGGTTATTGTATTAGGGCTGCTAGTGGTACTATCCCAACCAAGCTGGTAGTTGGGGACGTGCAATTTGAGATAGAGGGATGAAGTTATCGGGTTTATCTAGTAGTTTTACCGGGGCTAGGTATCGATGTGATATTGGGAATAACTGGATGAGCCGTCATGGAGTGCTTATTGATACATCGACTAGGGTAGTCATGCTCATAGATCCTGGTAATTAGGAGGGTTTTCTAGTACAGTTACCCCGAGACATCAATCTTTCTTGCATGACCAATGCGGTGCAAGCAAAGTCTCTGGCAGATATCCCTATCGTGTGTGACTTTCTGGATGTTTTTCCCGATGATTTGCCTAGATTGCCCTAGATCGAGAAGTGGAGTTCAAGATAGAGTTGCTTCCTGGTACAGCGCCCATCTCTAGAAGGCCATATAGGATGCCTCCCAATGAACTAGCCGAACTTAAGATCCAGTTGAATGAACTTCTAAAGAAAGGCCTTATCCATCCTAGTTCATCTCCGTGGGGGTGCCTAGCTATCTTTGTGAAGAAGGATCAATCCCTACGCATGTGTGTAGATTAGAGACCCTTGAATGCAGTTACAATCAAGAATAAGTACCCTCTGCCACACATAGATATCTTATTAGATCAGTTGTCTAAATCAAAAGTCTTTTCCAAGATTGATTTGAGATCTGGGTATCATCAAATCAAAATTCAGCCTGAGGATGTCCCAAAAACTGCATTCTCTACAAGATATGGTCTGTATGAGTACCTTGTTATGTCTTTTAGATTGACCAATGCCCCCACACATTTTATGTATCTGATGAATTCGGTGTTTATGCCTGAGTTGGACAAATTTGTGGTGGTATTTATAGATGATATCCTGGTCTATTCGGAAAATGAAGAAGATCATGTTGAATATTTGCGGGTGGTTCTCACTAGATTATGGGAACACCAGCTGTATGCAAAGTTCAGCAAATGTGAATTTTGGCTTCGTGAGGTACCTTTTCTTAGACACATGTTGTCCGATGGTGGAATTATGATTGATCCCACCAAGGTGCAAGAAGTGTTGAACTAGAAGGCTCCAATCTTGGTGCACGAGGTTCAGAGTTTTCTAGGGTTGGCTGGCTATTATCGTCGCTTCATCTTGGATTTCTCTAAATTAGCCAAGCCTATGACTCGGTTGCTGCAAAAAGACATGAAGTTTGTCTGGACTCCTGAATGCGATGCGGCTTTCCACACCCTATGAACTCTTCTAACTTCGGCTCCAGTTTTGACACAACCGGATATCAAGAAACCTTTTGATGTGTTCTACGATGCATTAGGTATTGGGTTAGGAGGTGTTCTTATGCAAGAGGGTAGAGTCATTGCTTATACCTCTCGCCAACTTCGAAAGCATGAAGTGAATTATCCAACGCATGACTTGGAACTCGCTGCTGTTGTTCATGCTCTAAAGGCCTGGAGACATTATTTGCTTGGCAATGTGTGCAACATCTACACTGATTATAAAAATCTCAAGTACATCTTCACTCAACCAGAGTTGAATATGCATCAGAGAAGATGGCTCGAGTTGATCAAGATTATAACCTCCAAGTGCACTATCACCCTAGCAAGGTAAACGTCGTAGCAGATGCCTTAAGTAGGAAGTCTCATTGCCACTCATTGATTGAGAGTGATGTCCATTTGTCAAAGCTCCTTCATCCTGCAATCCTTCACAACATCACTGTCAGTTGTACTCTACAGAGTCGAATTATCGAGCTACAGAAGACAGATCCAGGTGTGTTCCACATCAAGCGCAAGATGAAAGAGCAAGAAACCAAACATTTTCGAGTAGATGAGGATGGCGTGTTATGGTTCAAGGATAGGTTGGTAGTTCCGAAGGATAGAGAGCTTAGAAATCAAATCATATCCGAAGCCCATTCCTCTAAATTATCTATTCATCCTGGTAGTAGCAAAATATATCATGATTTGAAGCCTCGCTTTTGGTGGACCAAAATGAAGAAAGAGATAGCCGCTTATGTGGCTAGGTGTGACACTTGTTGTCGAGTCAAGGCTGTGCACATGAAAGCTAGATTACTTCAGCCACTCTCTATTCCAGGTTGGAAATGGGAGGAGATAAGTATGGATTTTATTGTTGGACTCCCTACTACTCAGAGGAATTTTAACTCCATTTGGGTGATTATAGACCGACTGACCAAGTCTGCACACTTCATTCCTGTCCGCATAGACTTCCGTCCAACCGACTATGCGGAGTTGTACTTTAATCAGATAGTTCGACTTCATGGGATCCCTCGTACTATTATCTCGGATAGAGGACCACAGTTCACTACTCGCTTTTGGGAGCACTTACACGGATTATTAGAAACTAAGTTAGTAAGAAGTTCTGGCTATCATCCGCAAACTAATGGACAAACTGAACGAGTGAATCAGATCTTAGAAGATATGTTGAGAGCATGTGTCATCTCAGCTAAGGGCTCATGGGAAAAATGGTTGACTCTAGCTGAATTCTCGTACAATAATAGTTATCAAGAGAGTATCAAGATGGCACCGTTTGAAGCTTTGTATGGCCGAAAGTGTAGGACCCCGTTGAACTAGGTAGAAGCTGGTGAAAGGAGATATTATGGAATTGATTTTGTTCAAGAAGCCGAAGAACAAGTCCATACTATCCAAACCCACATGGCCGCAGCTCAAGCTAGGCAGAAAAGTTATGCTGATCGATGTAGAAAACCTATTGAGTTCAAAGTTGGAGACTTCGTTTATCTGAAAGTCTCACCTATGAAGAGTGTCCAGCGCTTTGGTGTGAAGCGAAAGCTTGCGCCGAGATATGTTGGTCCATTTGAAATCATTGGACAAAGTGGTAAGGTGGCGTACAAGATTCAATTACCTCCTAAGATGCGTGCTATCTTCAATGTCTTTCATGTATCCCAATTGAAGAAATGTCTTCGCGTCCCTGAAGAGAGAGTTCCATTGGGGGATATCGAGTTAAAATCTGATTTGACCTTTGAGGAAAAGCCAATCCGAGTGATTGATACTCGTGAGCGAGTGACTCGGAGTTAGGTGGTCAAGTTTTACAAAGTCATGTGGAGTAATCAGGGTAGTGAACGCGATGCAACGTGGGAAAGAGAAGATTATTTGAGGGATGGTTATAAGGAATTCTATCAACAATGGTACGCTTTTCAAATCTCAGGATGAGATTTTTATAAGGGGGGAGGGCTGTAACACCCCAGGTATTTGCCTTCCACATTTGCACTTGCATTTCATGAACATGAGCATCGTTCATTCATTCATAAGCTAATATCACATGAAACATGATGTCGAAACATTGCAACATGTTGCATATTTCATGTGTGTTGTTTCTTTTATGAAATGATTAGTGTGCAACACTTAAGTGCAACATGTGCAACTCACTTTAGTGAAACATGGTTAGTTAGTACCATGCAACAAGATCATGAAACATGTGAAACATGACTATGAAACAATTGTAACATTTCATGTGTTTTTCATTGTTTTAGTACATACAATGCTTGATTCTTGTGTGACCAAGGTGTGGTGTGGCTAATAATTCTCTTGAACAACTTAGTGACACCTAGAATGTCATTTGGAACATTGTTCATATTGATCATGTTGCCTAAATAGGATTTCAAAAAGTGGTTTGACTTGTTTTGACCCCTAAACCCTTTTGTTTGACTATTTAAAAAGTGTAGCTTAGGATATTTGCATGTCTGAGCAACCTAAAGCAAAGTTGTAGCAAATGTTATAAGGAACAAACTTTGTTTAGAAGCCAAGTCATGAAAATGTGCACAACATGCTCAAAAATGGCCCACAAGTCAGAATTGAAAGCTAATTCAACACTTGAAAATATTTCTAAGTGTTAGTTGCAGTTTCAGTTTCATGAACTCGACTTTGGCTTGATACAACTCATGATCCATTGAGAATTAGCTATTGATTTCTCAAGCATTGTTGGAGCTCTAGCATAGCTCTACAACTTTCATGTACATTGCTCCCACTGATTTGCCACGAATTGAGAGATCAAACACCATCAAGTAATGCTGTCAGTCGGTTGATTGATCACTGAATCAGAGTTTCAGGCGAGCTACAGTGCTGACCATTTTTAGAAAACGACTGACGCGTGGCGCCACCCGTCGCCGGCCGTCTGACCCCGCTGCCACGCGCCGCGGACGTCCTGGCATGGCCGGCCATGACATGAACCCTCCCGCGCGCCTGCCCGACCAGTTCGCCAGCTCAATTTCCATTTCCATCGCCTCCACCGCGAGCAGCAACAGAGCTCAGCCGCTCCGCCATTGCCGACCAAGCCTCGCCGCCGCCTAGCTTGCTCGCCGCCACAAAAACGCGAACTACATCTTCACCACAGCTCCGCCGTGTCCTCCTCTACCTCCTCCACCTCTTAGCCAAGCCGATTGGGTCTTCGTAAGGGCGCATTGGCTGTTTCCACCACAGCCCGCCATGATGGGGTCTCGTCGGAGTTGGAGCTCTACGCGGCCAACTACCACCGAGGCTTTCCCGTCCTCTTTTCTTTGCTTGGGTAGCACAGTAGTGACCTCCTGAAGCTCATACCGAGCTCGGTTGAGACAGCCATGGCTCACCGGCGCCGGCGCCTCACGCCAGAGCTTTGCCGTGCTGCCATCACCGGCAACGAGCCACCTCCGCTAGGTCTTAGGTCTTGCCACTTGCACCAATCAGTTCCTCTCATCACATAGAGCACGTAGGTGGCCTTGGTGTCGCCGGAGTCCTTGCCATCGGCGAGCAAGACCACCGCCGTGCCATCGAACGCCACCTCCCCTGTTCTATATCGTTGACAAGTGGGTTTGGCTGATAGGCAGGTCCCACGCGTCAGTGACTGTTTGATTCAAAAGCTAGCTCATTTATGCAGATTTTGATGCTATTTTGTGAATTTTGTAACTCCAAATGTGTAGATCCAAATGGTGTGATTCAAATTTTGGTAGGCTCACTGTGAAGTCTAGTATTTAAGAAAAATATGATATGAGCACATGATGTAGAAATTTTGGATGAATTAAATAGGAACTTGAAATGTGTTTGCAAATGCATGCAAACTTGTTTGAATTATATCTTGAGTTTCTTTGATCCAAAAATTATGAAATTTTGTGGGTAAGCTAGTCTTGCTTAGTAGAAGCTCTAGTTAAAATTTGAGAGTCGTTGCATGTAGGGTTTGAGTTATAGATTTTCCTTTTATCATTGTTTGATACTTGAGTGAATTTTTATAAATTATCTAGGAATCCTATGACCATGAAACTTTGTGAGTAGTATCCTAGTACCTTAAGGATGCTAGGAAAAATATGAAATCTGTTGCTTGACACTTTTCACTAAGGTTTCCTAATTATGCTATTTTAAGCAATTATACCTTATCATTTTTGTGTAGGCTGTTATACTTGCTCAAATGGTGTGAAATTTTTATGGTAGTCTACTTAGAGCATGTAGTATCTACTATAATTTTTGTAGATTTAATGGTGTAGTTTTCATATATGTTTACCATTTTCCCTAATTAATTAAATAAATTAAGAAAAGTATTAAAAGAAATGTTTTGGTGATGAACACCCTACTTTCTGGTGTTCTTGTGATATGTGTAATAAGTGAGTAGAGTTAGTTTTATCCAATTATGTGTTTACATCATAAGTTAATAATTATTTCGTTTGCATTATGTCCCTCTGGACAGATCTGGGGACTTTAGAAAGTTCCCCATGATATTTTGGTTTGCTGTGAATGTGATGAATACAAAAGTTGTGGATAATTTATGTATCTAGCTCCTGTCAAAATTTGAGGGCATTTGGCTTAGTAGTTTAGGAACTATAGCTGTTTAAAGTTAGGTTTGAGTTTTACTTACTCTCTGTCTTGTGAGGACAGAGTTCTGTTGATTAAAGAATTCAACCTGGTAAAGGTGGGAATCATGCTTAGAGGTATGAAAATGAATTGTAGACAATTTCATAAGATTTCCAAATTGTCTTGTTGCATGTCATTTGGA
This sequence comes from Miscanthus floridulus, assembly GCF_019320115.1. Lineage (NCBI taxonomy): Eukaryota > Viridiplantae > Streptophyta > Magnoliopsida > Poales > Poaceae > Miscanthus > Miscanthus floridulus. The sequence goes on along the minus strand of NC_089587.1, from coordinate 200,444,277 downwards.
TTTATAAATCTCTGGTTATGGCTAGTTTACTGTACCGCTACATAGTCTTCATTTTGCTGAAATACAAATGCTTGAGTGTATGCTTGTTGCAATGTTCTCGTTGATTGTTTAGGGGTTAGCCTAACTTGAGAATATGCTTAGGTGTAGGTGCTAGGTCATTAACCGAAGATGAGCAATTATACATTAGGTTGTATAAACTTGATAAGTAAAGTGATTTGAATAGGGCTTAAGTTGGAATATGCAGACTACAGCGAACATGTGCATTCCCCGAGCATCCCTAACATTCATCATGTGCATCCATGATATTTATCTTGTGCATTCATGCAATAGGTGTGCCAGAGGGAGTGAATTTGCTAGAGTTCGAGGGAGCCAACCAGGAGGAGGAGCCCGAGGTGCAGGAAGCCAACGAAGCAGCCGCCGCGGAGGAGTTACCCGAGTGCCCTGACCACTAGCCTTTCTCTTTCCTAAAAGGCAAGCCCCGGAGCATATTGAGCCTCCCATGTTTTTACAAATACATTGAGTATCTTTTATTCATTGATGATGCATTAAGTATAGGAATTAGTTGGAACCAATTGTTGCATTATATATCCATCCTTATCCAGATATCGCACTGGAATCCTATTTAAGTTCACGAACGGGTTAAATGCTTAGCCATGCTTAGTGCGGTAGAAGTCAGGTGATTTCCTGTCACCTGCGAGCTTTAGGATGAGGTGGATCACGGTTGGCTATATTTGCTATCGTAGAAAAGAACCATGTGAATAATGAATTAAGACCGGGCGGAGTCTGGTGTAGGTTTGAACATAGTGACTCCGTCTGCGTCGTTTAAGGACCGATACGTTGTACGTCCTCATGTCATGTTGAACGCAGCCTAACACTTAGCTGGCCAGATAAGTCGTTCCGACCACGAAGCCGAGTAGCTCAACTCAGGCCAGGATCCATGGGGGTTGGATGCATTTTGGAGGTAGTAAGGATGTGCGGAGAACCATTAGCATAAGTCCAAGGGGAGTCATGTGCTTAAAATCCTGCACTTTCTGGCAGAGTGGTTCTCTGAGAATGTAGGGCGGCCTGGACCCACGTCTTTTCTTTTATTTTTCTCCTGAGTTGTACCAAAGGTGACTTGTTTGTGACCCTAACGGGGGAAGGAGGGTTTGTGTTAGGAATAACCCTCCAGCTGGATAGGAATCGATTCGAATTGTCGTCTCTCCCGGATAGTGAGAACTTGACTGAGCAGCGGCAACGTAGATTCAATTAATTTAATGATATGGTTAAATGGATGATGATGATAAGGTTGCCACAATGTATACCTGATATGGTTATTAATGTTTTCACCCTAATAAAATGATTGCTTAGTACAGGTGCTAATATAGATGACAGGTTAATGGCTAAAAGTCACTACTAGTTCAGGTTAAGAGTTGATCTTATTACTTATGCTTTTCCGCAAAAAGAAAGTGTCAGCCAGATCCACTAGATTAAGCTATGCATAATCCTTGGTGTCATTTGTTTTGGTTTCCGATGGGTAAGTCTAGCTGAGTACATTCTCGTACTCAGGGTTTATTCCCTCTTGTTGCAGATGACCTTCTATATCAGGGATTCTGTAAGTATTGTCTCCACCCGGCGGGTGATGAAGACTAGATCATGGGCATGATCTCCATTTCTCTTATCTGAATGCTTTTGTGGGATTGTGATCAGTGAACCAGTATTTGTATTTGAACTCGGGTGTGTAAGTCAAACTATTTGCTTCCACATGTTTTACAAGACTTGTTTTGTAATAACGATGACTCTGTGATGATGTAATCTATTTGCAAACGTCTACGAAATGTGGTAATGTATGATATGTTATGTTGAATTGTTGTGATCTTGGTTGTATGCAGTTGGTTTGAAATCCTTTGATATTTCAGTTGACTACCGGGTTTATATGGGCTCAAGTCCGAGAATTGGATTGTCTCGGCGATTGTTTTTGTACTTGTGCTCTTATAAATTGGTTGGTTCTTTGACAGGTCGTGTCCTCTCCGCCAGCTGAGCAACCTGACGGCGGAAGAGGGTGTGGAACACCCGCACCCCATCAAGACCATGCCACATGAGCTTCTAGAGCTCCACCTCGATAATCTCCACCTTCTTCTTCTGCTGGCTGGTGGGGCCCCATGACTAGCTCTCCTGCCTCTCCGGCCTCCTACTGATGAAAGGCGGGAATGGCGCATCTGCTGGGTTCCTAATGTAGAACCATTTCCCGTGCCACCCCCGATTGGAATCGCAGGGGATGTACATGGGGTACGAGCCCGACGCGCTCGGTTTCTTCTGTAGCATGAAACCCCCCACCAGCGTGATCTTGTGTGGCTTCCCCTCTAACAAAGCTCGCCCAGAGAACATCTGCTAGAAGAAGTCCACGTGTGGCTCTATCCCAAGGAAAGCCTCGCACACAATGACGAAGCCGGTGATATGCAGCACCCCAGTCGGATTGAGGTATTGCAGCTCTAGGCCCCACTCATTGAGGAGCCCACGCAGGAACTAGTGTGTAGGGTATCCTAACCTATGCTCATAAAACGCAAGGAAGGAAACAACCTCACCGGCCTGAAGTTGCGGGAAATCATCCCCTAAGGAGCCCTCCAGTGTGCCACCTCCTTCTATGGTAGAAACCCCTTCTCGGCGAAGGCAGCCAGCACTGACTCCCTCACGATGGATGACCTCTGGCTCAACATTGTGCTTCGGGTTCATGAATGGATCTATGAGCTTTCTCCTCTCCCTTGCTCTCCCCTTTTATCTCCTAGGAACCATCGCGGCACTCAAACGCTTTGGGTGATAAGGAAGAAAGAGAAGAGGCGGCTGATAAGGAATAGACGAAGAAACGGGATGGAAGCCCTCTCCCTTCCCCTACTTAAAGGAAGAGGCACAACAGTTTGGCAAGGCACAGCGATTGGGGAAAGGCAAGACGACAGGGGCGAAAACCCCTCTCCCTTCCCTCATTCAATGCGGATGGGATGCGCCCTGACCGATGGGACACACCCAGCCTGATAGAACGGCGCCTGGTCAGACGAGACATGGCCTAGGTATGTCCCACCACTACCGCACGCCGGGCGCAAGAAACAAGGTGCCATTGCGCATAGGCGGCCCTCCACCTTCCTAGGCGGGACTTAAAAAGGCCCAAACAATGGGATCTCCGCCAGGAGAGACCAACGGGCTTCTTGAGTCGATTGGATGGCTCAGGCAAATGCCAAGAGATAGGTAAGGAGCAGATGGATGCCCCATGTGGGCCACGATGACTCCATCACGAACGACAAGCGCGGATCCTGGCCGGAGATATCCGATAGGAGCTCCTTAAAACCCCGTCACTCAAGTCATCTAGGTAACATTACCAACCCCCACTATTTCTTTATATAAACATTCATTCATCCTTGCACACATTCATTCATTCCATATAGCAAAGCATATGCAGTTAAATGCACCACAACGCTCTGTGTTGCGTCACGAAGCGACAGTTGCCTCATTCAAACATGAGCAACGACCGACCAGGGTTTGAAGGCCAGCCCACAAAGGGCTCGAGGTCGTCTCGCGTCAAATAGAGCTAGGGGAGAAAACGTAGATGAGCCCCGAGTGACCCTCACCCAGTCTGCCCCCAAAGCAGACAGGGTCATCTCAACCTTCTCGTTCGATCCTAACCTCCCGCCGAACCCATAGAATCTCCATCGAGGGGAGGCCAGAGGGCCACCCGGGTCAGTCTCCGGAACGACCCAAGCATCTGCCAGGATGGAGGTTAAGGAGCACCATCCACATGAGGGCTATGCCGACCCCGTCATGAACGATGGACCCGGACTTCACTCGAACGTGCCCATTAGCGAGCTCACCGAGCGCGTCACTCAAGCCATCGAGGCAAGCGACGTTAGCATAGCCCTCTGGTTGTGAGAAACCACGGATAGGGTAACGCACAAAACTCAACCGACTCCTACCCAAGCCCAACGGGGCTCTGGGGCTTAAGACACCCAACGCCTCGGCTGTGCCTGGGTCCACGACTCCAACTCGCCCGATCCCTCGGCGCACCCGACGCCTAGATCCGTGACTCTGACTCGCTCGATCCCTTGGCACACGATGCCTAGATCAGCGACTCCGATTCACCCGATCCCTCGGTGCACCCGATGCCTAGATCCACGACTCTATCTCATTCAATCCCTTGCCACGCCCAATGCCTTGGTTAAGCGACTCCGACTCACCTGATCCTCGGATCCGTGACTCTGATTCACCCAAACCCTCGGCACGCTCGATGCCCCGGCAGATGAAACTCTGTCTCACCCGGTCCATCGGCCGCAACCAAGCACCTGGGACCGTGCTTCTAGAAATAATGGGCCAGAAACTAGAAAAGGGAGGCTACGTCCACCAAAGTGCACACACTCACGCCCTCTCAATTTCTAGAGGCCAGATAGGGCTATGAGTTTTTTTGTTTTATGATAAAATAACCACATGTCCTTTACTTACCACCATTTCTCCCATCAATATCATATTATCATATAATGGCCCTGTTCGTTTCGCTAAAATTTGGCTACTGCTGCTGATGCTGATTTGTTGTGAGAGAAAAACACTGTTTTTTTGTTGAAAAATATTGCGGAAGTAGTGCTAAAAAATAGGACCAATAAAAATTGTATGCGGATTTACACAACCTATAGGATCGATGATGTGTATCAACAAACTCGCCTTAGTTTCCCAAAAAATTAACGCATCATCATTCCATAACGGTGTAAGCACAACGTGTTAAAAAGGGTTGTAAGCACAATGTCAAAGTGACAAATTGTCATATGATAATGATTATATGAGGATGTCCATCCACAACACGCATCTGAACACGGCCACGTGGCCCCAATATGTGACCCCACCGCTCCCTTATCCCATCCCGTGACCACGCTATCTCCCTTATCCCATCCCATGAGCCACTACTCCCTTATCTACTCATGTCGTGCGCGCTCCTGCCTACCCCACCGGCCGCTACTCCACGCCCCCACCTAGGCCTCACACTTGTCACTGAGCCGGTGTTGGGTTCATAAACCAAGGGTCCCTCATGGACTGGCTTCCCAACAAAGGCTCGGCCCAGCAGATGACATTACAAACGACACGCAACTCATGGGCTGACCCAAATACCTAAACGACAAGCTATAAGGGCGATCCATTCTCTGACCAGAAGGCCTGGCCAAGGAGGAACGACACCCGCTTCTGACTGCGGCCCGCCTCTTCGACCGGAAGGCCTCGCTAAGGAGGAACAACGCTCGCTTCCGACTCTGGCTGCCTCCGGACGGCGTCTCCGACTAGAAGGCCTAGCCAAACACCACTTCTGACTCCAACCCTCATCTCTGACTAGGGATGCATCGAACCCCTGCTTACAGCTCCTCTTCGACTGGTGCAATCAGAGCCCACTGGGGCCAACCGACCGGGGACGTCCGCTCGGTGAGGACCAGGAAACGGACAGAGAAAGTAAGATAGGGCACTCAAGTCAGCCACAATACCAAGGACCGTACCCTGTACACCTGTAGGATAGTACCAACAGGGCATGTTAGAAGGGTACCTGCAACCTTCCTGGTATGACAGAACCCAAGCAGTGTTGTGGGCGTCGACATTTGACCTATAGTGTTGTAGGCGCCATCAACTCCCATACCAAACAAACATGGTAATGCTCCCCCACATGCCTCTAGGCGTCAATAGTGTTATGGGTGTTGATGTTTACTATACCAGGCGAACATGGTAAAACCCCCTACATACCTTTGGGCATCAACAGTATGGCAGGCACCAACGTCTGCCATACCAGAAGAAGACGACGTAACCCCCCATATGCATCTGACATTAATAGTGTTATGGGTGTCTACAATCATCTTGTACCCAATGGCGTGGGCAACAAGACTTAGCATGCATACACTATTTCTCTCTCTCTCTTGTAATGCCACCCCCTTCACCTATAAAAGAGGATGCGCTCTCTCCCAACAGAGGGATCCCTCAGTTCACTTACATTGATTCATCCTTTGTAGCTTTAGACACTCTAAAGCTACACAGAGCGCACACTCGAACACTTAGCACATAGCGAAGCTCCCGTCACTCTCGGCCCTTTAGACCAGGGTCTGACCGAACCTCTTGTACCCCCTTCTTTCCCCCTTCTGTTTGTAACCCCACAGCAAACTTCAAGCACCTGGGCTCAGGAATAAAGTCATCGATCGACTCAAACTAGACGTAGGGCATGTTGCCTGAACCAGTATAAACTATGTGTCATTGAGTGCTCGGCCATATTCGATCACAACGTACATCAAAACTACAAATATTTACGTGTTGGTCACTTTCTGCACCGATAGCCGGGGTGCGAGCGTGGCCACCACGCCGGCCGCTGCTCAGTGCCTTCACCTAGGCCTAGCACTCATCACCAAGCCGGGCTACGTGCATGGCCACTCATCCGTTAGCCCCCTTCTTCCTCACCGGCTGACTTTTTATGAAGGCAACACTTTTCATGTTGCAGCTGAATGAATTTTGATGTTGTAGTAGCTTTGTTCTGCTATTACAACAAGTAATATTTCTTTGTTGCATTAGTCTCATTTTTTTATTTCTAATGTTGCATCTCGCATTGCAGTAGCCATGTTCTAATGTTGCAACAAGTAATATGTCTTTGTTACTCTAGTCTCTTTTTTCTGATGTTGCATCTCGCATTGCAGTAGCTTTGTTCTGATATTGCAATAGCCTTGTTCTGATGTTTTTTCCTGATGTTGTAGTAGACTTGTTCTGATGTTGCAACAAGTATACTTCTGATGTTGCATCTCGCACCCCGGCCTTGTTGTAACAGATTTTCTGATGAAAATTTTCTCATTGGACATTCGAGTGATGGAGCACGGTGGGTGTCGATAGAATATCATCGGCAGTCCTTTGAGGGGTATCCCATGAAGGTAGATTGATCGGCAGAGGAGCGTGAGATCAAGAACAAGAAGGTAACAGAGACACACGAGTTAGACAGATTCAAGCCATCAGTATGACGTAATACCCTACTCCTATGGTCTGTTGGTTTGTATTAGCTATCATATGATATCACGTGACTACAGATGTATGTATCTAGTCCGCTAGGGGACCTCTACCTCTCCTTATATACTTTGGAGGGGTAGGCTTACAAGGAAAGTATCCTATTTGTTACTATACAATAGCTTGCAATGCACATCGAGTAGTGTCGTGCACGCCTTGATCTTGTGGGCTGGGCCACCTCTGATGGTACGGCCCATGTCTTGTCTTGTGGATACCGGGGGTCATACCCCCACAGCTAGTCCCCGAGCCTGATAGTAGTTGACGTAGTCACATGGTGCCATGGTCAGAAAGTAGAAGACCGCCGAGCAGGCAGCCAGTCCCCGGGTGTAGCCTCGGGATGAGAAAAGCGCATATTCACCGCAAGGTGAAGTGTGCCCACTTAGTCCCCGAGTCTGCTAGAAGATAAAGAATGAATCTTGTAGCAGGGTCAAAGAAAAAGAAGTCTAAAAGCTTTGCCGACGTCATCCGACATGCGCGTATCAAGACCCTAGATGTGCTGCCCAAGATCAGCACCCTGATACAAATAGCATGGAGCAGCTTGATAGCACACCGATGAGACGTAGCAAGGTCTGACCACCAAGAGCGATGTCCGAGCGCTGTGGAGTCCCCGACGTAGCTGGCGACGTCCGAGCACCGAGGAGTCCCCGGCGTAGCTAGTGAAGTCATAGCACTGAGGAGTCCCCGGTGTAGGTGGCGATGTCCGAGCACCGAGGAGTCCCTAGCGTAGGCGGCAATGTCCGAGCACCGAGGAGTCCCCGACGTAGGTGGCAATGTTCAAGCACCAAGGAGTCCCCGGTGTAGGCGGCGATGTCCGAGCACTGAGGAGTCCCCTACATAGCTGGCAACGTCGGAGCACCGAGGAGCCCCCGGCGTAGGCGGCGATGTTCGAGCACCGAGGAGTCCGCGGTGTAGGCGGCGATGTCCGAGCACCGAGAAGTCCCCGACGTAGGTGGCGATGTCCGAGCACCGAGGTGTCCCCGACATAGTGGGCGACATCCGAGCACCGAGGAGTCCCTGACGTAGCTGGCGACGTTTGAGCAGCGAGGAGTCCCCGACGTAGCCGATGATGTCCGCGCACCGAGGAGTCCCTGGCGTAGGTGGCGATGTCCGAGCACCAAGGAGTCCTCGGCGTAGCTGGCGATGTCCGAGCACCGAGGAGTCCCCGACGTAGCTGGCGATGTCTGAGCAGCAAGGATTTCCCGGCGTAGCTAGTGATGTCTGCGCACCGAGGAGTCTCCAGCGTAGCTGGCGATGTCCGAACACCAAGGAGTTCCCGACGTAGCTAGTGATGTCCAAGCACCGAGGAGTCCTCGGCGCCGCTGCTGACATCTGAGCACCGAGGAGTCTCCGGCATAGCTGGCGATGTCCAAACACTGAGGAGTTCCCAGCGTAGCTGGCGATGTCCGAGCATCGAGGAGTCCTCGGCGCCGCTGGTGACGTCCGAGCACCAAGGAGTCCCTGACGTAGCTGGCGATGTCCGCAAGGTGAAGTGGGGTGAAGTGTGTCCACTTAGTCCTCGAGCACGAAGAATCCAAGGGTCGAGGGGTAACCGATGTAGCTAGCGATGAAGCACGAGCAACGAACAGTCTGGTCAACTGGTCGGCGGCGAAGTGAACATTGAGTAAAAGCGACCGACGAACAGTCCGATCAACTGGTCGGCGATGAAGTCTATGGACCTAGCGGTTCGACCAGTTGATCGGTGGAGAAGCCCGAGCACCAGGTGGTCCGATGATCCAGCAATACAAATATGTAAAACGGGTGGTACATGATGTACAAATATATTAACTCCGGAGAAAAATTAGCAATGGCGATGAAATAGCATAAGTAGCTCGGCGATTAGTTGGTGTGAAGATGTATTTAATATAAACCGCCCGAACAGTTAGTGTGTAGCTGAGTCTCTAGCCCTAGCTAGCCTGTTAACCATAATACGGAGCGCGGAGCCCGTGCACGTGTAGGATGAACAAGCGTCGCTAAGGAGTCGCTACCGACCACCCATAACGCATAGGGTAGACGCTTGTGCACGTGTAGGGAGGAGCCGGAGACAGGACCGTCTCTGGAGGCGTCCGAGCATCAACAGGACTGTTTAGGGGTTTGAAAAATCGTTTAGAGAGCAAACATGAAGAAAACAACTCGGAGAAATATTATGGCGATTAACGAAGATTGGAGAATATTTAAAAAAATATTAAAGCGTGACTTAGCTTTAGACAAAACGTCTGGTCGGCGGCGTATGACGCTATCTGGTCGACGAGAGGATGGACGTCTTCAACCTGGTCGACGAATCTGCCCCTCAGGGCATGTTGGTAAGCGGCAGCGGCGTTGGTGAACCAGAAGGGTAGGGCCATAACCCCTGGAGTTTCTCGAGCAGCCTCCGATAGATCTGGATCGGAGGGTGGTCGGCGCTGAACCAGAGTGTCCAGAGCCTATTCGGCGATGGAGAGGCAATCGACGAGCTTTAGACCGACCCGATCAATGGATGCGATCAGATCGTCGTTGTTGATCTGCCTCCTCTGATAGCGAGGAAGCGGACAACGAGTTGTTGATGAAGGCGGTCTCGGAGGCGATTCCAAGATCGGATCTGCAACGCAGGTGCGGGGGTGATCGACGCAGAATCGATCTGCACCGGCTCGAGGAGCTCTCTGACTCCGTCAACGTGGACGATCCACGAGATCGATCCGACCGTGAAGATCTGGCCGGGCTGCGGGAGGAACGAAAAGCCTACGAAAAAAGCCATCTTGTTCGATAAGGAAATAGCACGCAAGCCCCTACTTGACGCGCCAACTATCGACAGAATATCATCGGCAGTCGGCAACATAGACACACGAGTTAGACCGGTTTAGGTCGTCAGTACGACGTAATACCCTACTCCTATGGTCTGTTGGTTTGTATTAGCTATCGTATGATATCGCGTGACTGCCGATGTATGTATCTTGTCCGCTAGGGACCCCTGCCTCTCCTTATATACTCTGGAGGGGTAGGGTTACAAAGAAAGTATCATATTTGGTACTATACAAAAGCTTGCGGTGCACGTCGAGCAGCGCCGTGCACGCCTTGATCTTGTGGACTGGGCCACCTCCGATAGTACGGCCCATGTCTTATCTTATGGATACCGGGGGCCATACCCTCATAGTGGGGATGGACGCGGAGGGCAACAAGGCGCGCAGGGGATGACGGCACGGCAGGGGATGGCGATGCGACGGCGTGGCACGGTGGCGTGCGTGGGGGATGGCGACGCGACGAGACACAACGGTGCTGCGGGGGACGGGCCGCACGCGGGGACACGCTCGCTTTCCGACGTGTGGGCGTGCTTGTTGTATTGTATCGAATAGGTGCGATTTTATTTCTGAGATTGGACGACTTCTGTTATCACAATCGAATGGTGAAGAGGAGCGTCCGGACGCGTAGGTGCGTCGATGGTCATAGCGCGAGGCCAGCATAGTTGCCAATTGGGGCAAAATCAGACTGCAGGCCATGGGCTGCGCCCATCTGGACTCGCTGGTGAAGGAGAAGGCCTTTTTCCTCGGCTCCTGGGGATTGGCCGATTGGGCTAATTTAGTCCAAGAGACCGTGAGTCCCGTAATTTAGTCACCTTCTTCGACACTTCTCTATTCCCGTAACCGAAATTCCCGGATGCCGCCGCCGCCGCCACCACCACCAACCTCCGCTGCACCCATGTCCCCGGCATCCCCAAACAAGCCGATCCCATCCCCGCGCCAGATCGCCGCGCTAGTCCTGAACCATCCGTCCTCCACGCTCACCGCCGCGTCGGCGCGCTCCCTCTCGGCGTCCCTCCTGGCCGCCGGCCCCGCGTCCGCGCTCCCGATCCTGGCCCCCGTGGCCAACGCCGTCATCAAGCTCCTGTGGCACCACGCCCCACGCGCGCTCCTCTTCTTCCACGCTCTCCTCCGCCTCCCAGAGCGCTCGCGCCACCTCTCCCCGTGCACGGTGGACCTCGCGCTCGACCTCGCCGCGCGCCTGCGCCACCCGCGCCAGCTCACGAGCTCCATCCTCGCGCTCTTCCCGCGCCACGGGCTCGCCTTCACGCCGCGCACGTTCCCCATCCTGTTCGAGCGGTTTGCGGTGTCCCACCGCCGCCCCGACCTCGCCGTCCGGCTCTTCCTCTCGTTCCACCGCTCCCACGGCGTCGTGCAGGACCTCCCGTTGTTCAACTCCCTCCTCAATGTGCTCGTCAAGTCGCGGCACGCGGGCAAGGCCGCCTCCCTCGTCCGTGCCCTCGAGCGGCGGTTCCCCCCTGACGCGGTCACGTTCAACACCCTGGCCGACGGATGGTGCCGCGTCAAGGACACCTCGCGCGCGCTCGACATCCTGCAGCAGATGGTCGAGTCAGGGATCGCCCCAACGAAAGCAACCTATAACATCATCCTCAAATGTTTCTTCCGTTCTGGACAGTTGCAGCACGCATGAGACTTCTTCCTCCAGCTGAAGAAGAGAGGCAGCAACGACGAGAACTGTAATCCTGACGTCGTATCGTACACTACCGTACTTCATGAGCTGGGTGTTGCTGGGCAGCTGGACAGAGCCCGCAAAGTGTTTGACGAAATGTCTAGAGAAGGATGCACGCCATCGATTGCAACTTATAACGCGTTAATTCATGTAACCTGTAAGAAGGGCAACGTGGAGGATCCTGTGGCTGTGTTTGATGATATGATCAGAAACGGTTACGTTCCAAATGTGGTTACCCACACTGTCTTGATCCGAGGCCTCTGCCATGCTGGGAAGATTGATCGAGCTATGAAGCTTTTGGATAGGATGAAAAGGGAAGGTTGTGAGCCTGATGTTCAGACACACAATGTTCTTATCAGGTATTCATTTGAGGAAGGGGAGATCAAGAAGGCCTTGGATTTGTTCGAGACAATGAGCAAGGGAGAGGAATGCTTGCGCAACCAAGATACATATAATATTATAATAAGCGCAATGTTTGTGCGTAAGAGAGCAGCGGACATGGCGGTGGCCGCCAGAATGGTGGTGGAGATGGTGGATAGAGGCTACTTGCCAAGAAGGTTTATGTTCAATCGTGTACTGAATGGATTAATGCTGACTGGGAATCAAGAGCTGTCAAGAGAGCTCTTGCGAATGCAGGAAAAATATACACGCTTGCGACGAGAAATAAGATTGTGATTGGCATTGGGTTTTTCGAATGATGTATACATTCGACATTCTCTTCATCTTTCGCCCTGGGTACAGTCTACAGAAGATCAAGATGAAGCACCAGGAGAACCTATTGGCACTCCTATGCTCCTACTGTCCAGTGATTACTGATCTGTCTGATTTGGAGCTGAAGCATCATTGTAAGTATATATTCTGAAACTTGTGTATCATAATAGTTCAACCGACTGTTTGAGGCGGTTTGGAGGTTCTTTCGATGTGCTATTTTTCAAAATGCTGTCTGCAGATTGTCAGTGTCTGTTTAGTTTCCAAAATTTTGCAAAATTTTTCAAGATTTTCGGTCACATCGAATCTTTGGATGCATGCATGAAGCATTAAATATAAATAAAAAATAAAACTAATTACACAGTTTAGACGAAATTCACGAGACGGATCTTTTAAGCCTAATTAGACTATGATTGGACACTAATTGTCAAATAACAATGAAAGTGCTACAATACCATTTCCTAAAAAATTTCGCCAACTAAACAAGGCCTTAGTGTAATATCTTCTGCTCATGTGATCAAGACTCAGGGGGTGTTTGAATCCAGCTACTAAAATTTAGGAGGTATGTCGGTAGGATGTTGCATGGGGTGTTCGGATACTAATAAAAAAACAAATTACATAATCTGTCAGTATTCCACGAGATGAATTTTTAAGCCTAATTAATCCGTCATTAGCACATGTTTACTGTAGCAAAACATTGTCGAATCATAGACTAATTAGGCTTAAAAGATTTATCTCGCAAATTAGTCGCAAACTATGTAATTAGTTTCGTAATTAGTCTATATTTAATACTCCTATCCAAACATCCAATTGGACAGCGACTAAAATTTAGTAGGGACAACAAAACACCCGCTCACTGGTAGTATGATGCTACTAGCTTGTCAGGAAATAGAAGAGGGTTTCATACTTTTCATGCCAGTTACACTACTTCCATGTCCAGCCCTCGAACGAGCACATGGTAAATTCTTTCCATCATCTTTTACTGCAAGGAATGATATCTATCTTTTAACACTTGCAGAAAATAGGTACATAATATGTTTGTTTTCGCCTTTTAGGCAGCGAGTTCAGGGTGTGTTGATTTTCTTTTAGTAAAAGTTATTACTGGATATGTGTGAAGCAGTGCCTTTTGTGGGTGATGGGATTACTGTAATTTGTATGTTTCAATTTTAACACTTGTTTTTTTTTCTGCAGATTTATGGTGATGGATATATATGCATGTAGCAGATGGATTGCCAAGCATTCGGATGAATAGTGTGGGCCGGCTACGAACATCAATAAGGCAGGATCTATATTAATGATACGATACCTGCACTTCTTTTGATGTTTTCCCCATACTCCAGTTCTCTTTGACTTTGGCTCAGAGCAAGACTAATAATATGGTTGTAGGGTTTTGGTCTGTTCGCTGGTTGGTTTCTGGGCTGGTTTGGACTGGCTAGTGCTGGTTTGTTGTGAGAGAAAAATACTGTTGGCTGGCTGGTTTAGGCTGGCTAAAACCAACAAACGAACAGGGTGTTTTTTTTTTGTAGCCATCTCTTAGTCCACTCATATAGAAGTTAGCTCTTTACAGTTAATATATGCTCCATTTATCTCTCTCAGATTTTCTCAGTCTCATGTCGGCCATAAGCTTACATCTCACTTCTTCTCTCCTCTTCTCTCTCCCTCACCTCATCATTTAGTAGGCTGTTATTATACTTCTCTTATGCTATACGATACCTGCACTTCTTTTGATGTTTTCCCCCATACTCCTACTTCTCTTTGACTTTGGCTTATGCTGGTGTGCAGTCTTGCTGTCTACAGTAGGTCTTGCGCAATGGTAGCCTGATGTGCACTACAGTTGATGACACATCATAAATCCCCAAATCTGCCATTTGATTTTGTAGGAATTAGGGGTTGTGCCTACGGTGATTCACTAGCATGTAGCATGAGATATTCAGTACCCTACAACCAATCCCAACAGTGCGCAAGTGGCAGAACAAACTCCTTCCGTAGGAAAAAAAATGACGTTTAGGACAACATTTAGCATACCGAGGAATGTTTAATTAAGATAGAGTTTTCTCTGTTTGACCCTATTAAATATTGTTGCGGGTGCATTCCATACGAGAAATTTTCCTAGATCATCCGGTTAGCGCATTGAGGCGTGAGACTGGCGAGCCGAGTTTGATTCTTGATGGTCGCAGTTTTTTGCTGCATGCTTTATTTTGCATGGAGATAGGTGCATTTTTGCCATGGAGCGCGTAGGAGACTGCATGGCACGTTTGTGCCTGCTCGTTTTTCAATTTTTTCGGCCTAGCGCTCGTAGCATGACGCGTTTTTTTTGCCTACGCGCTCGGATGGCTGGTGGGTGGCGCTCATTTGGAATAAGAAGACCGACGTTTGGGTTATCTGCTTGCCTACTGTATTTATGCGCCAACTTGCGTTTTCTATTCTCTACGCCACTTCTTCTCTTGTTCATGGTACTGAGCCATCTCCTCTAGCTACATATGGCCGATTCATTTTCTATGTTTGATCTCAACGAGCCTGTATATGACGACGGCGACGGCAAGGGTATGCACTTCTTCCTATCTTGTGCATGCACTTTGCTATCGTTTTCTCTCAATCGTTTCTTATATCATTGTTTTTTAACAGGATTTGATTTGAACTTGCCACTAGATGAATATGGTGCCGTAGATTTCGATTTTGTAGAAAACCTGACAGGTACGTAATTGTTTGATACAATCTAATTTTTTTGCTAAGGAATAGCTATTATTTTTAATGTGCTTGTTTTTTCGTTTTTGTAGATCCTGCTTTTGATGCTCCCGTTCAAGCTAACCAACAAAGAAAAGACATGCCCGAAGAAGTCAGAAAGCAAGTTTATCAAGCTTTGTTGGCAAAAAGCAACAATGAGAAGCTAGGCAAGAAAGATACGACAGTTGTTGCTGCTCAGTTTGGTGTACACATTCGTGCATGCCAGTGCCTGTGGAAGCCAGGTAAAATAGCACTTGCAAATAACATTCCGATTGACCTTGGTAGTCGTAAGAGGGGTAGAGTTGGTCGTAAGGCATCTCCTGTTGATTTGGAACTATTGCGTAGCATTCCTCTCAAGGAAAGAATGGCCATCGAAGATGTGTGTGCTAAACTTAACATGAGCAAATGGAATATTCAAAGGTATTTGAAAAAAGTTTGCTTAGGCGTCACTCTAGTAGCATCAAACCATATCTCACGCAAGCTAACAAGAGGTCTAGATTAAAGTGGTGTGTTGACATGATTAAGAGGGATTTGCTTGCTGATCCAAGGTTTAAGGATTTGTATGACTTTGTGTTCATTGATGAAAAATGGTTCTACCTCTATCAAAAATCTGAAAAATATTATTTTCTACCCGACAAAGATGAACCCCAACGGACTTGTAAGAACAAGAACTACATCCCTAGGCTCATGTTCTTGTGTGTTGTTGCTCGACCAAGGTTTAGGGATGGGAATTGTATATTTGATGGTAGGATTGGTTGTTTTCAACTTGTTCGATATGAACCGGCTATGAGAGATAATGAGAGAACTGGTCGTGTCCATGGAAACTTGGTTATGAAGCCCATAACTTCGATCACAAGAGAAGTGATTAGAGATTTCATGATCAACCAAGTGTTGCCTGCCATTCGAGCCAAATGGCCAAGAGAAGATGTGGGCAAACCAATCTTCATTCAACAAGATAATGCACCTACCCATTTGAAATTGGATGATCCGGATTTTTGTGAGGCTGCTAAGCAAGAAGGATTTGATATTCGCCTAATTTGTCAACCACCCAATTCTCCGCATTTCAACATTCTTGACTTGGGGTTTTTTTTGAGCTATTCAAGCAATTCAATACAAGAAGAATGCAAAAACAATAGAAGCTCTAGTTCCAGCAGTGCAAGAGGTAATTTGATCAAATTGTTGACACATGTTTCATTGTTTCATCAACTACAAATTTGCTCATTCATTCATTTGTTGCACACTTGTTTTGTAGGCATTCATAGAGTACTCGGCACACGAAGCTAACCGAACGTTTGTAACATTGCAAAGTGTTTACATTGAAGCTATGAAGGTGAAAGGATGTAACAAGTTCAAGATTCCTCACATGAAAAAAGATACACTAGAAAGAGAAGATTGGCTGCCAACTTCTATCCCTTGTGATCCATCTTTGCTAAATTTAGCCGAGGCTACTCTTGCTGCATGAAACAATTAGATGGATGCTAGTTAGCTTAATTAGTAGAGACATTCTTGTAACAATTAATTAGAACTAAATTTAGCCCGAGGTTACTCTTGCTGCATGTAACAATCTTAGTAATGCTTACCGATGCTTTGGCGTCATCCTTTCTCGGCAGCAAGTCCTTGTAATGCTGGATGAAAAGCTCGCAGTCCAACTTGACGAGGCCGACCATGGCGTCGATTATGTAGTCCGCGTGGACGAGACCACAGCGAGAGCATGGCCAGAACCGTGAATGCGCACAGTTCCATGCTTGGCGGTCCTCATGGACGAGATGACAGCGAGCGCATACAAAAGAGCACGACGGCAAGGAATCCGGCACCATCTCCGAGTCCGGCGCGAGCTCCTGCAACTCCGGCGTGACGGAGTCCGGCGCCATCTGCGAGTCCCGCATGAAGGACTCTGGAGTCATCTCCATGGCGCCAGAGTCCTGCTCGACGACGTCTTCCATCGCCATCTCCATGGAGTCCGGCGCCAACTCCTCCGACGTCGAGTCCGCCGGCGCCGCATCCCTGGAACGCGATGAAGCCATGCGCGCGAGGACCGGCGAGCGGAGAGGCGCGGCGAACGGACCTGCGAGCAGGTAGGCGAGCGCGAGCGGCGCGGCGAGCTGCGATGCGAGCGAGCGGCTTTAAGATACCGAACGCCGACGAGCATACGAGAGGGAGAGCTGTGCGGCGCATGAGAATCGAGGCGAGCGACCCACGCGTGGCGCGGAGTAACTGCATGCGCGCATAGATCGATGAGGCAGGGGCAAAGAAGTCCAGCTTAGCGACTGCATGGCTAAAACAACGTTTTAATCGCAATCCAGGGGAGGAGCCCGGACGTCATTTTTTTTTTTCTACAGGGAGGGAGTATATGCCACGGCATTCAATTGTTATGGACCAGGTGCATACTGCATAGTGTATTTGGCACAACATTGCGTTTTCCAGTTGGGCGGTTCTTCACTGGTTGGTAGGTGCACATTTTACAGTTGCATTTTGCGCTACATCGCCACTGGACTTTCATTCATGAGTACTCCGTAAAACTTTGTAGAAACCCTTTAGTGATTGTTTAGTTCCTAAAAACTTTTCTAAAAAGTGCTACGGTAGCTATTACATTAAATCTTGCGATACGTGCATGGAGCATTAAATGTAGACGAAAAAAAAACTAATTGTACAGTTTGGTTGGAAATTGCGAGACGAACGTTTTGAGCCTAATTAGTCCATGATTGAACAATAATTGCCAAATAAAAACGAAAATGCTAAATTCACGTGGGTAGAAACTATTTATGGTATCCATTAAAGATAACTATTCACTCCTATGTTTTCAGTGGGGAATGGACATGTTCCTTAGTCGATGCGGTGGCGTCGGGCGAAAGCCTGCTTAGCCAGTAGAAACCAGACAGAGGAACAGAGCAGAGGTGATGAGGTGTCCTGTGCCGACTGCCGTATGCTGCTACTATTCACCACTCAAGGTTAAATAGCATCGGCCGACTTATAAACCAAGTAAACCATTAATCAAACAGTAGACCTCTCGTGGTGCCGGCATATTATTGCTTACAGGGCTACGGCCTACAGCGTTATTGGCTGGCAGGTCAAGGCACCTTGGTCCATAGGAAACAGTAGTGTTTTGATTAGAAATCGAAAGGTGCTTAACGTGCATCTGTAATCCACGAGCGCAGTTTGCATAGTACCATGGTAGGAGTAGGAAGAAAACGTGCACAATCAATTGATCGCGTCATTAATGTATCGTAGGTCTTATTTAATTTCTTCCTAAAAGTTTATGTCATATCCCATCGAATGTTGAACACATACATATAGGACTAAATATAGACTAAAAAATAACTAATTGCACGGATTGCGACTACTTTACGAGACGAATCTTTTAAGTCTAATTAGCCATGATTTGACAATAAAGTATTGTAGTAGCATATATGCTAATGATAGATTAATTAAACTTAATTAATTTGTCTCGTGATTTACTAACTGATTCTAGAATTTATTTTTTTATTATTATCTGAACATGGCCGTACACCTTAAAATTTTAAGGCTGTAATTAAACAAGGCCTATGCAATCATGCATCTTGAGCCGTCTGATTTGAGCTTCGGTGTCAGTTTGCACCTGTGCCTTGCAGCATGGCGTGGTGTGGCGATTGGCAGCCCTGGGCCCTGGCATAATAGTCGGGTGTCAGACGGTCAGGTCAAATGGGCGCTGCAGCAGTGGGCTCTGGGAGTCTGGGTTCCAGCTCGGCAGCGCGAGTGGAGAGGTCAAAGGTGTAAAGCGGTGTTCAGGCAACAGTCATGGCCGCACGGCGGCACGGGGACGAGGTGAATAATGTTCACTCGACAAATGGGAAGATCAAGGGCCCGTTTGAAACCTTTGAGGCCCCGTTTAGATGCAAGCCAAAATCCAAAATTTTTCAAGTCCCCATCACATCAAATCTTACGGCACATGCATGAAGCATTAAATGTAGGTAAAAAGAATAACTAATTGCACAGTTTGCCTGTAATTGACGAGACGAATCTTTTAAGCATAAATAGTTCATAATTAAATATTTTTTGCCAAATACAAACGAAAGTGCTACAGTAGCCAAAAGCCAAAAAATTTCACATCTAAACGGAGCCTGAATTCAACAATCTGGATTTAAAAAAAATAAACAAAAGGTTCTAACAATCTTACCCGAAACAGTATTTTTCTCTCACAACAATTCACCAAGAACAGCGTTTTCACTCAGTTTTAGCCAAAATTCTACCAGAACGAATGTGGCCTATATGCCCTGTTCGCTGGGCTGAAAAGCCATACCTGAAAGTACTGTTAGCTGATTTGTTGTGAGAGAAAAATATTATTGATTGACTGAAAAGTACGGCTTATAAGACAAACGAATATGACCGATAATCCACCCGAAGCTAGATAATCGAGTTTTTTTTCTTTCAACGTGTGAAAAGATGGTTTTGCCCCGACCTTATTGTAACTGTTTGGCTGATAGTTTTTGTGGCTGATAAGACTGATGCTGCTGATAAGATGAGCTTATAAGTTCAAGCGATCTTCCTCTGTTCGGGTGCCATTATAAGCTGGCTTATAAGCCGGCTTATCAATATTTTTCTCTCCCAACAAATCAGCCCAAACGGCTTATAGGCCAGCCGAACAAATAAACACCCATAATCCTTAGCTAAAAATCTCGAGATCCAAGCATCATAGATTTTTATTATCTAAAATTTGGATCCTATAACCCTACCTATATTTTTAGAATCTAGATTTTGGATAACATAAAAATCCCTCTTGTTTGGATCCTTAGATTCTAATTGTGGATTCTAAGTATTTTTTAAGCTTTTTTTCTCCAGAATCACCCTTGGGCATTGCGTTTCCTCATGTACTACAGTTTATATAAATGAAACACTCTCCATCCTATGTCCGTCCAAGAACCATGCTTAGAATTTGCTGGTGGAGGAGGCAGAGAGGCAATAGAGGGTCTGGCTACGAAGATGTCGATCTATCGGCGACGGAGCTCTATAGCGGCGATTTGGACGAGGCGATGGATCTCTTGCCCAGGAATGGCAGGGAGGTGCAGCTGCGGTGCCGGCGTGAGGTTTCGCAGTTCTGGCTTCGATGCTATGCATGCAGGGCAGGAGTGCGAGATGGAAGGAGTGCAGAGGGAGACGATGTGGATGTGGGGGTGAGCGAGGCCGAGACAGACACAGGTCGGAGGTGGTGGCGCGACAAGCATAGGTGGAGCGGAGGAGGCGCTAGCTGGGTTCGTGCGAGCAGGGCTGATGAGGTGCCGCCAAACGGCTTGTTCGCTGGTTGGTTTCTGGGCTGATTTGAGTTGGCTGGTGCTGGTTTGTTGTGAGAGTAAAATACTGTTGGCTGGCTGCTTTGGGCTGGCTGAAACCAACAAGCGAACAGGCAATGCACCACGCGCGGGTCGATGGCGTCGGGAGGCGATAGCTTACGCCAGAAGATGCACACGCTAGCATTGGGTGCCATTCCTAAGAAGCGGCATGTTCGCAGGTCGTAAACGATAGTAAATTTTCAGCCAGAATAGTATTTTTCTCTTACACCAAGCCAGGCAGCAGTAATAATCTACGATCGTATACGTTTCAGCCCCAACTGAACAGGCTGAAGAAGCTGCCTACTCGATATTGCTTATTTGGCTGCGACGGCACCGCCGTAGGGGTGCTTGAATCCAGAGACTAAAGGTTAGTTCCTGTCATATTGAATATTTGGATGTCAATTAGAAGAATTAAATATGAGGTAATTATAAAACTAATTGGATATCAATTAGAAGAACTAAACCGTGACTAATTTGTGAGACTAATTTATTAAGTCTATTTAATCTATGATTAGCATATGTTTACTGTAGCCTTACATTCGTTAATTATGGACTAATTATGCTTAATAGATTCATCTCATTAATTAGTCATAGCTTATGCAAAAATTAGTCTATATTTAATATTCTTAATTACTGTGAAACATCCAACGTAACGAGAACTAAAGTTATAGTTGACAGTAGCTCTTTTTTTTTGCAGCCACGACCCACAGCTGCAGCTGAAAAAGTTGTAGCGATGGCCATGTATGAGAAGAGAAGTAGGGTCATCAACACCTTCCCACTGCTTTGACCTGATCTATGGATTAATTGTGGGAATCTTCAGTGGAGACAAACCCCATGGAGTAACTGTTGGGTTCTTCTGTAGATCCACGACACATGTGCTTATGTATGTATCCAACATACGAGAGCAGCGTTGTAATTTTTCTTTCTAATTAGTTCTACTTAAATTAAACAACACGTCGTATGCATGCACTTAGAAACTGTAACCGACAATAAAAGATGACATTTCGACATTTCAAAACCTATGACATTCGGCCTTGTGCAAGACTGCAAGTCACTACAATAGGTTGTTTTGCACCATATACAACGCATAAATTGAGTTTTGTTCGATCGGATCGTAGTAAATAATTGTTACGAGAGATAAGTTGAGTTTTTTCGATTAAATTCTAACAAATAATTGTTATGAGTAGAAAAGATATCTGTGCAATGAGTTTTGGCCGGCTTTCGACATTGGTTGCGGCACGCGGTTGGTGCTTAAATGGGTTATAATAAGATCTAAAAATAGTTTTTTCATTTAGATTGTACTCCTATGGGTTAAAATAAAAAAGTTAAGGACTCAACCATCAGCCCATCTCCGTTCCCGCGCAACAAGGCAGCTTGACACAGCTTGACGTGAGTCAGTCAGTTCTCGGACGATAGTTTGCACCGGCGATGCAACAGCCCAACAGGTCCACACCGCCGCAGGCCGCAGGCCGCTGCGCCTGCGCCATGCGCAGACAGGAGTGCAGCATCCAACGCCTCGTCACGCTGCCCGAGCCTCTGACAAGGTCAGAGCGCGCAGTGCTGCACACAGAGCACACCCCTGTCCCCCCTCGCGTCCCCAGGAGGAACCACAAGCCGCCGCGCCCCCCCACCCCCCCGGCGCACACCGCCCCAACACGGCAACACCACCGAGGCGCGCTCCCCACAACACGTAACAAAAGAAAATGATCCCCTGCCCTGGTACAGGTGTCACAGGCCACGCAAAGCCACAGGCACCAGGCACACCACGTCGGCACCAACAACAGCACACGTAACAAGAGAAGCAACGCAGCGAGCCAGCGACGCATGCCATCGGACGTCCCAAACAACCGGTTTTTAAAAAAGCTGCGACTTTTACGTTGGAGGAAAAAGAAAAAACAAAGGAGAAAAAAATTACAGCACGCACGACATAGTAATCCCTGCGGATTCCGTTTCCCCTCGTGATTCCGAGGCCCAAGAGCGAGCCCAAGACCCCGGTCGGCCCGCGGCGCGCTAACTCACGTGGCACGCGCGGCGCTGTGGGCGAGGAGGACGCTGGTGGGGGACGAAAGGCCGAGCCCGTGCGGGTGCGGGGGCACGGCGCCCCGGTGGACGGGGCCGCCGCCGAGGCTGCTGGCGGCCGCCGCGCTCGGCGCCGGGGCGGCTGCGGGAGCGGCGGCGGCGGCTTCCACAGGCTTTCTTGAACGGCCGCGGCCGCGGTGGACGTGGCGCTCGCAGTACTTGTGGCCCGGCACCACGTCGCGGGAGCACCGCCACTTCTTGCCGTCCGTGCGCCGGCACCGCCCGGGCTCCGGCTCCATGCTGCTGCGGTAGTCGAAGCACAGGCTCCCCAGGCCCATCACTGCAACACAAGCTTTATCATCGCTCGGAACTCGAAACAGCCACGACGCCGGTGGTACGTGCCGAACAGTAGGAACGGCGAAAAAAAAGAGAAAATAGGCGGCTGAAGCTTTTGCGGTGCTTACGCGAGGGGAAGCGCTGGGGGCCGAAGGTGGAGGCGGCGACGCTCTTCCAGATGGGGAGCACCAGGTGCACCGGCACCGGCGCGCCCGCGGCGAAGTAACGGTAGATGAGCACCTGGTGCTCCAGCTCCTGCTGCTGCATGAACGTCAGCGCCGACGGCCTCTTGGGCGTCGCCGTCGCGGGGGACGCATCCGCGTCTCGCTCGCCGCCCCCGCCCCCGCCGAGGCCCAGGCCCAGTCCAAGAACCAGCGGCGATGAGGCCGCCATGGTCACCTCTCCTGTGCAAACAAAGCAGAAACGCCAAACCGAGCGAGCGATCAGCTACCCAGGTGCTTTAACCAACCGGGCTAGAACGGAGTACTGCCCGCGTGTACTTACCGGCGCTCGTGTCGGCGCAAGAGAGACGGGGCAGCTTGGCCGGCGGCTGCGGCGAGTCGGTCTCCTTGTCCCCGTCCATTTTGGAGACTCCGGTGTTGCGCTTCTTCCTGTGGCGGTTTGGATTCCAACTTTATGGAGGGAAGGAGAGTACTAGGAGTACCGAGTACGAGAGGGAGCGCGCGGGCAGCTTCTCGAGACGAGACGAGACGAGGAAAGAAGAGACAGCAGCGGTGTCAGAGGGAAGTGTGAAGCGGTGGATATATTTATGCGTGACGGCTCCCGTCGTCTGGTCGCTCGCTCGGTAAACTTAGTTATTCCACCTCATTTTGTAAAAATTTTTAAGATTTTTCGTCACATCAAATCTTTAGACGCATGTACGAAGCATTAAATATAAATAAAAAATAAAACTAATTAAATAGTTTAGACAAAATTCACGAGGCGAATTTTTTAAGCCTAATTAAACCATGATTAGACACTAATTACTAAATAACAACGAAAGTGCTACCATACTATTTCAAAAAAAAAAATTGCAAACTAAACAAGTCCGGGCGCGTTTGGTTAGCTTCTCAGAAGAGCCAGGCTGTACCTGGGCAGCCACGCTGCAGGTAGCCAGGCTGAGCGCATGCACATGGCCGGTATTTGGTTATCGTAGGGCGCGTTTAGTTCCGAAAATTTTTGGGTTTTAGGTACCGTAGCACTTTCGTTTGTATTTGGTAAAAAATGTCTAATTATAGACTATTTAAGCTTAAAAGATTCGTCTCGCCAATTACAGACAAACTGTGCAATTAGTTATTCTTTTTATCTACATTTAATGCTCTATGTATGTGCCGCAAGATTTGATGTGACGGGAAATCTTGAAAATTTTTGGTTTTTGGGTGGGATCTAAATAGTTCCGTAGTCACAGAGCCCGGCTGTTCGGAGATTTCGGGCCTGTTTAGATGGCAAAATTTTTTGCAAAATGATATTGTAGCGTTTTTCGTTGTTATTTAGCAATGAGTGTCCAATCACAGTCTAATTAGGCTTAAAAGATTCGTCTCGTGAATTTCGTCTAAACTGTGTAATTAGTTTTATTTTTTATTTATATTTAATGCTTCGTACATGTGTCCAAAGATTCGATGGAACGAGGAATCTTGAAAAATTTAGTATTTTAGAAGGGAACTAAACTGGACCTTCGTTTATTCACTGCGTGTTAGCATCGGCTGTCTAGCTGACGTGTCCCGTTTTGCTGCGCTCGCACGAGTCTGGCCGCGGAGGAACGAGGAATTTTTGGCGTATGAGTTGAGCCTGAGTCAGGAGGAAATCTTACACCGCATGGGACAGGCCCCAACCTCCAACCAGCCAACCAAACGATCCGAGCTGCATCCGTAGAGCCTGTCCGCAGCGTACTCCTATGCAGTAACCAAACGCGCCCCTTGTGTCTGCGGCCGGCCGGCGTGTGCGCTCCAAAAAGCAACGGGAACAGTGGTCGTCGTAGTGCTGTGTCGTTGCGGTGGCAATGCCATCCCTGCCATGGCAGCGGCAGGTGACACGCATGGGATATCTTTTGGCCTTTTGGCGGTTTCGTAGGACGGAGTTTGGTCGGCCATTTATCGCACTCGCCTTTCGCAATGTCTCGGGCAGGGCCATGTTATTGCAAAAAATTGTAAACTGATAAATAGTAGCATTTTTGTCTTATTTGATAAATATTATCTAATCATAGATCAACTAAACTCAAAAGATTCATCTCGTGATTTTTAACTAAACTGTGTAATTAGTTATTTTTTTTTACCTACATTTAATACCATATGTAAGCGGCTAAAAATTGATGTGATGGAGAGAGAGTTAAAAAACTTGGAATTTGGAGGTGATGTAAACGAGGCCTAGCATACGAATGCCTCTCCCGATTTGCCCCATTCTTTTCTCACTACAGTTCTTGGTACGAGTACCGCAGCGTCAAATATTTGATATGGATTCTGTTCGGCCGATGATTCTGCGGTTGACGGATGCTGATTTATTAACATGGTGTTGATTAGAGGTAGTAATAAAAAATGCTCCTCATTTATGGTAACAATTTGTAAGAGAAACCGGTGAAACAAAAATGCTGCAAGGGAAAAACCCCGCGTGGATCTACTCGCCATATCACGTGAAGATCAGGCTCCCTCTCTGACTTCTGACACGGTGTCAGCCTTTTGTATCGTTCCGCGTTCTTTAAAATTTCCGCCATGGCGCCATGCCGTGACCGAGCCACTTCGAGAGCAGTAAAGACTGCCCCCTAAAACCCACTTGTACGCTTTCTTTCCGTCCGATAAAAGGACATCACTTTTTTTAAGACCCGTTTCGATGCGGCCGGATTCGAAAGAAAAATCTCGTAACCATACGATTCTGCTTCTTTGGCCTAAACGGCCTGTTTGCTAGATGGTTTTTGGGTTGGTTTAGTTTGACTGATGCTGGTTTATTGTGAGAGGAAAATATTGTTGGCTGACTGGTTTGGGCTGGCTGAAACCAACAAGCGAACAAGCTGAAAAATATAAATATAGTTTAGGTCTTAAAATTTTGAAGTGTCACATTAGATGTTACATAGGGTGTTATATGAGTTGTTCAGATATTAATAAAAAAAATAAATTACACAATCCGTCCGTAAACCACGAGACGAATTTATTAAGTCTAATTAATCAGTCATTACCATATGTGTTACTGTAGCACTTTATTATCAAATTATGAACTAGTTAGGCTTAAAAGATTCGTCTCGTAAATTAGTCGTAAACTGAGCAACTAGTTGTTTTTTAGTCTAAATTTAATACTCTATATATGTGTTCAAATATTCGATGTGATAGGGTGTAAGGTTTTGGTGTGGAAACTAAACAAGGGCTTAGACTAAGTTAAATTTATTTAGAGCTTAAATAAAAAAACTCGACCCGCGGGGTAAGACAGCATCCGGGCATTGTGCTTAAGAAGAAGACGTTATACAAATATTATCAATATTTATATCGATATAAGTAGATTTTATTACCAAAATATATTGCGTGGTTCATATTTATTACACTTCATAAATATTACTATATATTTCCTATACTTGATTAAATCTAAAATTTATTGACTTCTCAAGAAGCAAAAATAACTCTCTTTCACGAAAGAGTATTAGAATATTTTTTAACACGGAGATTCTTATAATCCCGGATCAATGCAACTTAGTATAGAATAAAATATAAGAATGTTTATGTCGGGTTCATAAACCCGGGGTTCCTAATGAGCCAGTTTTCCAATAAAAACTCGGCCCAGCAGACGACGTTGCGAACGACACATAACTCCTGCACTGGCCCAGATACCTAAACGACAGCCTGGAAGAGCAATCCAGTTTTCGACCGGAAGGCCTGGTCAAAGATGGGACGACGCTTGCTTCCGACTCCGACCCGCGTCTCCGATCGAGAACCTCGCCAAGGAGAGGACGACGCTCGCTTCCGACTCCGGCCGGAAATACACCGAACCTCTGCTTACGGCTCTTCTCCGACCGGCGCGGTCGGAGCCCACTAGAAACGACCAAACGGGGACGCCCGCTCGGTGAGGACCCGATAAATCAGGCGAAGCTGATAAGGTGAGGCGCACAAGTCAATCGTAATACTAAGGACAATACCCTACACATCTGCAGGACAGTACTGTCAGGCCATGTCAGAAGGATACTTTGCAATCCTTCTAGACATGTCAGAACACGAACAGTGTTATGGGCGCCGACATTTGTCCTACAGTATGGTAGGCACCGACATTTGCCAAACCAGAAGAACACGATAGAGCCAACCACATGCATCTGGACGTCAACAGTATTGTGGGCGCCGATAAACCGTCTTATACCCAACGGCGTGGGCAACAAGACTAGGTAGCACACACACACTCTCACTTATAAGGCTGTCCCCTTCATATATAAAAGGGAATGCGCCCTCTCCCAACCGACAACAACACAAGACGAACGATAGACGGATCATTCTAGCTCACTCCCTGCTAGCTTTAGACATCCTAAAGCTACACAGAGCATACGTTCCAATACATAGCACACGTAGGAGCTCTCGTCACTCTCGACCCTTCGGTCCTGAGTCCAACCGGACTTCTAACACCCCCATCTTACTCCCATTCATTTGTAACCCCACAGCAAACTTTGAGCACCTAGGCTCAGGAATAAAGTCACCGACCAACTTAAACTAGACGTAGGGCACGTTGCCTGAACCAGTATAAACCCCGTGTCATTGAGTGCTAGGCCATATCCGATCACAACGTACGACAAAATGACAAATATTTACTTGTTGGTCACTTTTCGCACCGACAGTTGGCGCCCTCCGTGGGAAAGACGCTGTACGTTCATACTTTTGATCATCGGATGGCCCACCTTTTCCGCCATCTCCGTCATGGCGGGCTCGAACGATACGATTCGCTTTGGCTCGCTGGAGTTTCCCATATTCCCACCTGTTGGGATGTGGGTTCCTCCTGTCTTTGAGCTATCCTAGACCTTCCTCTTCGGAAGTCTGGACTTCGTTGCCGACCAGCTCGGCGTGCTTCGCCTTCACGAGGAGGCACTTCTCCCAGCGCCCATCGGAGGAGGAGCGCCCTCCGTCGGCTCCGGGCCACCCGACGACCTCGACGATGAGGCACCTGCACTCCACTCTGAGCCCACTCGCTTTTTTATACCTTCCGCCGACTCTTCGAAGGGACCCCGTTGTCCCCACCGTGACCGCCATGCAACCGGTTCCCCTACGGCCCTGCGTCCCCCACGGACGTGTACGCACGGGGGCTCCAAAAGATGCTGACGCCGCCCCCTCTCATAACTAAATTCGTGGGGATGGCGAGCTACGCTCCCGCCTCTTTCCACAACCTCATGGATGACGAGGTCGAAAGCGATGGCTCTAGCGTCGATGACGTCGTGGCGCCTAGCTACCCTCTGTCCTAGGAGTACGCTATGGCGGACGCTCCAGGACAACCACCCATTGGCCTTTGTTAGTAAGTCGCTTGGCCCATGTTCGCGTGGCTTATCTATTTACGAGAAAGAATACTTGGCTATTCTTGTGGTGGTGGAGCATTGGAGATCCTACTTATAACACGGTGAGTTTACTATTTTCACTGACCAAAGGAGCTTGATGCATATTACTGAGCAGCGCCTACAGACTCTGTGGCAGATGAAGCTTTACACTAAGCTCATTGGGTTGCAGTTTAAGGTTGTCTATAAACCAGGGGCTTCCAATTTGGCAGCGGATGCTCTTTCACGGCACCCTTTGCCTCCAGAACAGCTCAATGCCATCTCTACTTCATCACCGACATGGTTATCGGATGTGGTTGCTGGTTATGATAATGATCCAATAGCTCACAAGTTATTGCAAGAATCGACACTTAACTCTGATAATCACCCGCCTTATACTCTGGTCAATGGTGTTATTCACGTTGGAGATCACATTTGGGTGGGTGACAATAAGAC
The DNA here is from genome assembly GCF_019320115.1 of Miscanthus floridulus. NCBI lineage: Eukaryota > Viridiplantae > Streptophyta > Magnoliopsida > Poales > Poaceae > Miscanthus > Miscanthus floridulus. Next base: position 200,415,759 of record NC_089587.1, on the reverse strand, counting down.
CCTCCAGCTGAGAATTTTTGAAGCATTACATTCCAACGCTATCGGTGGCCACTCCGGGTTCCTTGTTACCTACGCCCAAATCAAGAAGCTGTTCGCTTAGAAGGGTATGAAATCTGACATCAAACAACTTGTTGCTTCTTGTACCATCTGGTTGCAGGCCAAGCCCAATCATGCCAAGTACCCGGGACTCGTTTCGTCGTTGCCTGTACCCGCGGAGTCGTGGCAAGTCATCTCGATGAATTTCATTGAGGGGCTCCCCCGTTCTGGTGTAGCTAATTGCATCATGGTCGTCGTCGACAAATTCAGCAAATTTGCCCACTTCGTGAGTCTACTTCACCCATTCACCGCTCAACAAGTGGCTCAGGTCTTCCTTGACCATATCTACCGCTTACATGGCATGCCAACCCACATCATCTCCGACCACGACCGCATCTTCATGAGCCATTTCTGGAAGGAGTTGTTTTGTTTGATGGGTACCAAGCTATGCATGAGCTCCGCCTACCACCCTCAATCCGATGGCCAGACAGAGCGGGTGAACCAGTGCCTCGAAGCGTTTCTACGGTGCTTCGTCCACTCCTGCCCTAAGCAGTGGTTGCGATGGCTCAGCTTAGCGGAGTATTGGTATAACACCAGTCTCCACTCTTCACTCAATAGGTCGCCATTCGAGGTACTGTACGGACACCCTCCTGGCCACTTCGGCCTTTCACCACCTGAAGCATCATCTGTACCTGATGTTGAAACTATGCTTACTGAGCGTTCCACTATGCTTGATCTGGGGAAAACATCGCATGAAGATGTATGCTGACAAGCACCGATTAGAGAGATCCTTCAACATCGGCGACATGGTGTTCCTCAAGCTCCAACCCTACGTCCAGTCGTCACTTGCTCCTCGTGCCCATCAGAAGCACTAATCCGTTACTTTGGGGCATACAAGGTGCTAGAGAAGATTGGAGATGTCACCTACAAGCTGGACCTGCCGAAGTCGTCATTTGTTCATCCGGTATTCCACGTCTCTCTACTCAAGGCTACCCCGTCGACCAAGTATACTATCTCGATGGATCCACCAGAGTCGACAGAAGGCTTGCAAGTCCCTGAGGCAGTGCTGCAGCGCCGTCTCCATCCCCGTCGCACAGGTGCGGTTGTTCAAATCCTGATCAAATGGTCCGGCCTGGATGTGGAACTCGCCACCTAGGAAGATGCAGAGGCAATTCAGCAGCGCTTTCCGTTTGCTCCGGCCTGGGGACATGTCGGGTCGCAAGGGGAGGGGGGGGGGGGGTGTCACGACGCCGCACCCAGTCAACACTGAGCCCAAGAGGAGTACTCGCAACAGGCCCAAGAACAAGAAAGTGTCCGGCCCAGAATGGGTCTGTAACATTTGTGAACCCAAGCCCAGCAGTGAGGAGTAGAAGTAGAGGGAAGGGAAGGAAGAGAGAGATCAGCCAACTACTCTGTAAAGACATAACCTAATCACTCTACCGAAGCCGACAGCCTGTCCGGCGGGCTCTCGTCCTACCCATCTCCGATTCCCCGGCGCCGCCGCATCGCGCGGCGTCGACAAATCTTTGGCTCGAACCTGACCCAATGCACTACCTGGTCAGATTGGGTCGTGCTATTTATCGGGTGTTTTCATGGTTTCCTACTTTAGATCGGATTTTTTCGGCTGGTTTAGATCATGGGTGGAAAATAACTACAACACTAACGAGTTAGGTCCGGTTTTTTCGGTTAGGTCAAATAGATCTAATCAACTCCTGTCCTAGAATATCAACACATCTAGCATTACAAGAAGTCAAACTTTTTTAAATATGATTAAATACATAAAAATATCAATATTTATGAAGCATAATAAATACAGTTAAATTATTAATAAAATATTGTTCATAATAAATATATGTAAAGAACTAGAAGTTGATGATATTTTATATAAATGTTTTTAAAATTTAGAAAATTTGGACTCCTCAAAAAGCGACATACGCGGTTATTTTATATGACACGAAAGAGTAAGAAAAAGAATCTAATCTTTGTCCAATCCAAACGGCAGCTTAGCCTAAAAAAAAGGGCACCAAAAATTTTGGTCGCAGGTCGCGCCTCCCCTGGCGCTCTGCGCTGAAGCGGCGAGGCTGGCCAGTGGCCAGGCGAGCGGCGAGAGGTAGTCGCTGACTCGGGAGACCGGACCTGACCGTGACGGAGACCGGGCCGCGGCGAGGGAAAAAAAAAACAAAAAACTGTGGTCGAACGTCCGGACATGACACGGGACTGACTACAGTCTACGGGAGGGAGACGCCGACGGAGAGCGCCAGAGCGGGATGAGCGATCTGTTTCCTCTGCTCCACCCGGACCCTACCGTTGTGGCGCTGTCCGCGCTGCGGCGGGCGCGTGCAGCGGCCAGGCGCCAGCAAGCTCGTGCCAGCCGGGGCGGGCGCGCGCGTGCTACGGATGCTGGCAAGGACATGGCGTGTCGTTCCCCACGGCGGCAGCCGCGGCGGTCCACGGATTTTGGCTGTTATCACCCCATGATTGGGCCGTAACCCCGATCCGGCCCCTCGCGGTCGCGGGGCGGGACTACGAGGCTGATCACGGGGGCAGCCGTGTACGGCGTGGAGCTGTACCCAGCTTGGCGGCCGCGTTCGGACGGTCTGCCAGTTGCCGGTGACGACGTCGAGCTCGGCGGTGACGGAGACCGGAGTACAGCTCACTAGAGGTTTTCAAACAAACGCATGCCGAGTGCGAGGCCGTTGTCGTCGCCTCGTCGGAGTCCACACGGGAGGCTTGCAGTTGCAGGCATGCGACGCGGCAGTGTAAAAAGCTGTGACTGTGAGCTTCAGCAGTTCCAACTGACACGCTACCCTAGAAAAAAACTTCACTCCACCCAATGGGCCAATGCCACAGAAGCGAATTCGTCAGTCAGATAGGAGTTCTCACGCACACAGGTCGACAGACCATACTGCTGCTCCATAGTCCTGGTCCATACTCCCTCCGTGCAAGTATAGGTTAGACCCGATCTAAAATCTTATGACTGCATTCAAGATATAAATCTTACAGCCACAGGGGAAACTTGTCATGGAATGTATAAACATATTGATAACTTTTTATATAAATTTAGTTAAACTCAAGAGAATTTGATTGAACACTATTCTAAGATTGCATCTTTTATGAAACAGAGGTCCTATATTTGCTCAGAATCCAAATCCAAAGTCATCTTCAGATAAAAGTTCACAAATGAAACATCGCGAACTACAGTTATATGGCACAACAGAAGCAGGCAGGAAGCTCCTCAGTTCATTCCATGGTATTGATGATACCCTAGGAGGCTAGGAGTCAATACGAAAGTTGAGCTAAATTACACCTTGCCTTCCTCTGTTTGCTAATCTGAAAGTATAAAGGAGTATGGCATGACATCTCCTACGATAAACCTATCTGTTTCAAATACATTGCACACGGGGTGTGCTTATTGAGATCCCCGGAAAGAAATGTCAATTCAGATGGAACAAATAGCATCAACATACAGTTGTGTGCAGCTCCATTTCTCAAGCCTTGGACGTCTTACAATTTGGTTCGAAAACATATTTGATCAGTGATTCCTTGATTGACAAAAGCTCTGGGAACTCTCTCTTCAATTTGGTTTGATCAAGCTCATTGTTGCTCCTCGGTGCAACTATGACCTTTGCTTGCTCCTCCAAGTTGAAGTTTTTCCAAGTGAAGCTTGGATCAATGTAGTCTCTGTACATCTCTAGTATTTCATTGTGGCTCACCACACCAGGATTTGTGAAATTCCATATTCCAGTGAGGTTTCTCTTTGCCATTTCGATTGAGATGGGAAGAAGTTCATCCAATATTGTCATTGAATTTGGGATGTTGACAACCTTATCATATCGGGTGATTTTGGTAATGAAATTGCGAGGATTGGAGAGATCCGATGAAATAGGCATCCTTACACGAAGGGTGCATACATTCTCGTAGTTCTTGAGCAGTTCCTCAACCTATAAAAATAAATGTTAGGTTCACATGAAAGGAATAAATGTTACACCATCCAATCGGATACAGCAACCAACATGAAATACATCGAGGCAAAAAAAAAGTAACATGCCAGCAATACTGCAAAAATATTTGTCCAGAACGGCTTAGTTTCTCTCTGAAAACATCAAATGGGTGAAGTGTGTGGAACTGTGGATACAGTGATAACTCTTAGGAGCACTATGCCACTCAGTTGCATGAGGCAAAGAAAACTAAATCTATCGAAATGCTCTATCATCAAGTGAAAAACACTTGCAATTCCATGTCCCACTACTTGTGCTTGTGCTTTTGAGTGCTACATTGAAGTATAAAGAAACAAAGTACACAAGGGCCCTGCTAAAATAAACACCTTTTGCATTGCAATAAGCAACTATTTTCCAAGATTCAAGCTCATGGTATTAGACTGTTCAGAAGAAACCAAAGAGATGTACTGGCCAACAACATACACCACCACCTTGTAATATTAAGCACATTTCAGTACTTATTCAACCATCTAAAGCCTGAGCAAGATGTTAGTAAATGTCAAATGATAAGGTTATGCACAATAATCATCAGTTCCACACTCTCACATCAGCACAACTCTCAATACAATTTAAGAAATTTCGTCACAGCGTTAATTTCAAATTGCTATTTTCCAATCAAGAGTAGTTCAAACTTTTTTACTACCTGATTGGGGTGACATAATATACCATTATCCAGAAAGATTATTAATATCTTATTGCATTAGCTTTGGGTGTCTGCACTCAAAACATACTTGAGGAAGCTAGTTTATTGAGTAAATTACACGGCCAGTCCTTAAAGTATTAGGCTGATTTCGTCTGGGTCACCAGACTATGAAATCGCACTCTTGGCTCCTCAATCTACTTAATTCAGTCCATGTAGGTCCTAAACAGCCCAGACGGTGTCAAGTCGCTGTCCACGTACGCAATGCCAACGAGCGCGCTGAAGCGCCCGTCCTCCGGCGGCAGCCGCCTGCGCCGCCTCCTGGCGTCCCTGCGCCCGCCGGGCCACGCGGGGCCGCTCCCTGCTCACTGAACTCTCTGCTACCTGCTGGCCTGCCCTGCTGAAACTCTCTCGACTGAGCTGGAGAACGCCGCGCAGAGCACGGCCAGCGCCAGCGCCGAGAGCTTCCCGACGACGAGGCCACCGCTACCGGCGTCGGGAGAGCAGAGCGAGGCGGCATCGCTGCCTCCGTTGTCGGACTCGAACTCGCCGCAGCTCAGCCTGGGCGACTCCGCCGCCTCGCGGATCGGCGAGACGGATCCGCGCCCGCGCCCGCGGCGCGAATCCACCTTTTCCTTCGTCTCCGGCCGCCGAGGACGAGCGGTCCTGACGGACTCGATCCACGATAGCGCCACCGACGCGAGCGTGGCCACTGTCTCCAGGATGGCACCGGTGCTCCTGCCGCTGCCACTGCCGCCGCCGTGTCGTGATCCACCGAAAGCTCGTGCCTTTGCTGGGGCACAACGAGCGCCGGCTCCGTGGCAGCGGTGGGCGGCGGGTCGGCGCCGGGGGCGCGGTGCCGCCGTCTGGGGTTCCTGAGGCGGCCGTGGTTCTTGACGACGATGTCGGCGAGGGAGATCGGGAAGCCGGTCTGCACTGGGAGCGGCCCTGCGCGCAATCTGCAGCATCACGTCGACGACGACGGCGAGCGAGAAGGGCTTCAGCATCCGGCCGGGGCTCGCCACGGAGGTGAGTAGCGCGGCCTCGGCGCCCACGGCGTCGGCGCCGACGAAGTGCTTCACCGCGAAGGCCTCCCCCATCCACTTCACCTCCTTGAGGTTGCCCACCAGCCGCCTCCGGACGTGGAAGTCGCCCTGCAGGAGCACGGACGTCGGGTGCACCTTCCCGCGTCAGCGGCTCCGGCGAGCCCGGGCTCCTCCGTTCATCAAGGTACTGCGACAGGAGCCACCGGTCCTCCTTCCACGCCGCGTCCATCCTGGCGGCGAGCTCACGCGTCGCCAGGTACCCCGCGCCGAGCCTCTGCCAGAACAGCCTCGGCTCCAGCATGTCCATGTCGTAGTCCTTGGCGAACAGCAGCCGCCGCCGGGCGAGCTCGTCCGGGTCGGACCCCGTGACCTCCGAGACAAGCTCGACGGCCTCCAGCACCACGGCGACACTCCAGAGCAGGCTGTGCATGTGCTGCTCCACGCAGTCGGCGCCGTGCGTGGCCGCGGCGGCGTGCGCCCACCAGCACCACGGAGAGCGAGGACGACTCGACGGACGCCCGCACACGCGCCGCGCAGGGCTGCGCGAGGGGCCGCTCCGCCATAGCTACGTGAGGACTTGCTGTATCCGGCCGCGCGAGGGGCCGTTGCGCCTGCTGCATCCGTCCGCGTGAGGAGCCGCGCCGCCGGGGCCATGCTGTAGCAGAAGAGGCTGCGGGCGCTCGCCGTAGCAGAAGAAGAAAAGGGCGCATGTGAGCGTAGCGCAGGCGAGCGCGTACGGCAGCGCATGCGGGCGGGCGAGCAGGGCAGAGCCCATGCGAGCGAAGCGCATGGGGGCGGGCGGGCTGTGCGCGGGCGAGCGGAGTGCGTGCGGACGGGCGAAGCGCGGGCGAGCGTACGATAGTGCTTGCGGGCTGTGCGCGTCGCGGGCACGAGCTGCGCCTGCAGCGCCAGTCGCGAGCCCTGCTGCCGCGCAGGACGAGCAGGCCATGCCGCCAGCGCCGGCGAGCACGCAGGAGGCGCAGGCTTTTCGTGTGGGGGTTTTTTGGCTAAAAAGCCAGTAACTGCCGAGGGTCACGTGTGCCTCACGTACGTACGTGGACAGCCACGTCGACTGCTTGACACCGCCTGGGTGGTTTAGGACCTAAATGAACCAAATTAAGTAGATTGGGGAGCCAAGAGTGCGATTTCATAGTTTGGGGACCCAGACGAAATCAGCCCAATACTTTAAGGACCGACCGTGCAATTTACTCTAGTTTATTCAAATCAACAGTCGTCAAGATGTCCTTAAGGCCGAGCACCGAGCAGGAACTGATCATGGGACCATATCTTGTCAATTCCACTCTAAATCCAGCTAGTCTCTTCTTAGTGGGACTCAAAGCGTGGATGTTTAGCCACAAGATGCAGGAGCCATGCCATTCAACAAGTCATTGTTTGGCAAGAAACTACAGTTTGAGAAAACAAAAGCGAGCATTCTAAAATAAGACTTGGTGCGTTTTGCAGCAATCAGCCAATCACATACACCGTGTAAAATACAAACAGAAATGTAGCAACTGATATCGTCAATTACTGATGTTTCGAACAAAAAAAAATCGTCAATTACTTGTTCAGCTTATACAAGTCTCTATTTTAGTTTCCAAATTGCTGTCTCTATTCAAAATACATGGTTTTCCTCCGAGTAAAACTGAATTAGCCTCACATATATTTGAATTAGTGTAACATGGTAGTATATGTTGAGGTGAGCATCTGCATTTAAATCAAGGACCTCTATAAAAATATTTGCTCCACAACAACAACAACAACAACAATAACAAAGCCTTTAAGTCCCAAACAAGTTGGGGTAGGCTAGAGTTGAAACCCAGCAGAAGCAAAAAATATTTGCTCCAAATGAAACAAAATTTATCTTTCGCCAAACCATACACATGATAGTGTACAGGTACAAAAACAGAGCACCATGGCAGGATCAGAACTAGCTAGTGTGGATGGATGGGGAAGACCGGATCAGACTGCTCTGGGAACTCAAAGGGCTACAGAAATTTCTACAGGCTTCATTCAGAAATACTAGTAAGGGCTTGTTTAGATCCAGCGTGTAAAGTATTGGAATGTCACATCGGATGTTACATGAGGGTGTCGCATGGGGTGTTCGGATACTAATAAAAAAACAAATTACAGAATCCGTCAGTAAACCGCGAGACGAATTTATTAAGTCTAATTAATCCGTCATTAGCGCATGTGTACTGTAGCACTTTATTATCAAATTATGGACTAATTAGGCTTAAAAGATTCGTCTCGCAAATTAGACGCAAACTGTGCAATTAGTTATTTTTTTAGTCTATATTTAATACTCCATGCATGTGTCCAAATATTCGATGTGACATGGTGTAAAGTTTTAGGGTGGGAACTGTCAGTTCTCAGCCGAAGTTCTTGACTACCGGCGAGCTCTCAATCACAACCGTGAAAGCAATCACAACACAAACTCAACGCTATCACTTGGACACAAGGTTTGGTGCTGCGCAACCACTGCAGCGTTTTCTGATCTTGCGTTCTTTTATTGTATGAAAATACAGAGAGAGCAGAGCTCTCGAAGGCCGACTGCACGTCGCCTGATAGCGCGTCCATCCCCACGCGTGCGACGTCGCCCACTCCCGATCACTCGGATCATGGCGAGCTATTCTCGACCACTTCCCCAACACGCACGGCGACCACAGAATGACGGTGCTCGTGCGCATGCATAACAAAAAGAAAACATGCAAGACTAACTGAACCATGCGATGCAAACTGAAGATAAAAGTATCCTATGAACAAGACTTACTAACAGATCTCCTCCTAAGCCTTGTTCATGGTCTGCACATCAATGACGTCGATTTTGGAGCGCAGTTCACAGAACCTTTCTCGCCCCCAACGCCTTCGTCAGAATGTCTGCAAGCTCTTCAACTGTCCCAACGGACTCCAGTATCACCCTGTTCTCCTGGACGCATTCTCGTATATAATGATATCTCACATCTATGTGTTTACTGCGGTCATGAAAAACTGGATTCTTACTTAGTTGAATGGCAGACTCACTGTCGATCTTCAATGTGATGGCCCTGCTCCTCATGCCTCTGAACTCAGCAAGGAGACGGGCCAACCAAACACCCTGGCAGGCTGCAGTAGTGGTGGCAATGTACTCGGCTTCACATGAAGATAAGGCCACCACTTTTTGCTTCTGAGACTGCCATGTGATGATGCTGGAGCCGAGGAAGAAGAGAACGCCTGTGGTGCTCTTCCTTGTATCAATGTCACCGACCAAGTCACTGTCGCTGTAGCCAATGAGTTGTGCCTCCTTCTTCCTCTGGTAGTGGCAGCCGAAGTGCAGGGTTCCAGCAATGTACCTCAGCACCCTTTTTACAGCCACCATGTGCTCTGTAGTCGGATTCTCCATGAACCGGCTAATGTATCCCACAGAGTAAGCCAGGTCCGGCCTTGAATTCACCAGGTACCGAAGGGAACCCACTATGCTCCTGTATTTTGTTGCATCAACTGGAGGAGCAGAGCTGGACTTACTGAGCTTAAGTCTGGACTCCATGGGGGTGTGATTTGGATTGCATCCAGTCAGGCCGGTGCCTTCCAGAATCTTTGCAGCATAGGCACTTTGGCAGACTGTGATGCCGCTCCCCCTCTGTGTCACCTCTAGTCCGAGGTAGTAGCGCAGAAGCCCGAGGTCGCTCTTCTTGAATGTCGCCTTCATTTCCTCCTTGAAGGTGCTGATGTCTCGTGGATCCCCTCTGGTGATAACCAGATCGTCCACATAGACTCCCACGATGAGGCGACGTGCGCCCACACCGCGGAGGTAGACAGCATGCTCCGACGTGCTCCGTCGAAACCCGAGCTTCATCAGGGACTCATCGAGTTTGGAGTACCGTGCTCGTGGGGCTTGACGGAGTTCGTAGAGGGCATTGATCAAGTGGAGCACCTTCGTTTCTTGGCCCTTCAGCACGAACCCCGGCGGCTGCTCGACGTAGACATCCTCCAGGAGCTCACCATTCAGAAAAGCGAACTTGACGTCCATATGGTGGACAGCCCACCCTTCGCTTGCAGCGAGCGCCAGCAGCAGCCTCACGGACTCCAGGCGTGCAACCGGGGCAAATACTTCGTCGAAGTCGATGCCCTGGCGCTGGACGTACCCCTTGGCGACGAGCCGGGCTTTGAACTTGGTGACGAGCCCGGCTTCATCCCGCTTCGTCTTGTAGACCCACTTGAGGTCGATTGGACGCACCCCTGGTGGTGGGTTAACGAGCCTCCAAGTGTCGTTCGCCTCAATAGAGATGAACTCGTCGAGCATGGCGTGGCGCCAGTTCTCATGTTCCAGCGCCTCCTTGAACGATGTCGGCTCGGCCTCGCTTGCCAACAGCAGCTGCTCCTCCATCTGCCGTGCGGCGAAGCCCAGCGGTGTGGCTGGCCCGAGCACATTGTCGATGTCGCTGTACCGAAGTGGGGCGCCGTCGTCGTGGTCCACATCCAGCATTTGCGATGCGCCGGCACCTGGTGGCGACACGAACTCCACTGAGTCTGCGTCCTGCAATGGGGTTGTGCCCGGCGTCGTGCTCCCAGTGCCTTGCACTGGTGAGGCGTTGGCCGACGATGCTCCAGGCATCATGCTCCCTGTGCCTTGAGCCGGTGAAGCGGGGACTGATGACGCCGGCGAGGCCGAAGGTGTAGCAGCAGCTCCGGCCGATGAAGTCGTGCTCGATGTCGTTGTCGTGGTGGTCGATCCAGGCAGTGGCAGGTGTTCAACGACAAAGTCGTCCACCTCACTACGCTGGCCCTGGGTCCAGAGCCACTGCGCCTCCTCGAACACCAGGTCGCGGCTGACATGCACGCGCCGGGTCACCGGGTCATACACCCGATACGCCTTGGAGCCAGGTTCATAGCCGACGAAGATGGTGCGCCTGCTCCTGTCGTTGAGCTTCTTCAAGTTTGGCGTTGTTACCTTCATGTGTGCGATGCAGCCGAACGTGCGCAGGTGTTGAACGCCAGGGACGCTGCCTGTCCAGAGCTCATAGGGGGTCTTGCCACCCACGCTCTTGGACGAGGATCGGTTGAGCAGATAGACGGCTGTGGTGACCGCCTCGCCCCAGAATTCGCCCAGAAGCCCCTTTGCCTTCAGCAAGCTCCGGGCGGTCCCGACCACGGACTGGTTGCGGCGCTCAACGACGCCGTTTTGTTGAGGGGAGTACGGCGCCGTCAACTCGCGACGAAGTCCCAGCTCGGCGCAGTACTGCTCGAAGTCTTTCGCCAGGAATTCTCCTCCTCTGTCCGTGCGGAGTGCACGAACCAGCTTCCCCGACTTGCGTTCCGCGGCTGCCTGGATGCGCTTGATCGCCGCGGGCGCCGCGTCCTTGCTGGGAAGCAGAGCCAGCCACATGTACCGTGAGTAGTCATCGACGAGAAGGAGAAAGTACCGATTTCCACTCGGTGTTGGCGGCGTAATGGGCCTGCAGAGGTCGCCGTGGAGCAACTACAGCACCTCCGACGAGCGCCCCAAAGCGCGTTGAGGGAACGGCGCCCGTCGGTGCTTGCCGGCGAGGCAGGCGTCACACTTGCTCCACTTGGGTCAGCAGGGGCATGCCACGGATCAGGCCATCCCTGCCCATCTTGCGCAGCGCGGCGAAGTGGAGGTGGCCGAACCAGGCGTGCCACACCCAGGCTTCCTCGGCGCCCGTGCGATGTCGACGTCGAGCACGTAGAGCCGGCCTGGGTTGCGGTGAATCTTGGCAAGGAGTCGCCGCTCCTCATCACGAACCTGCATCACGCCATCTTCCACCAGCACTTGGTACCCGATCTCGTCGAGCTGGCCGACGGAGATGATGTTGGCGGTGAGGCGGGGCAGGTAGTAGACGTTGGCGATGGTGCGGTGCTCGCCGTTCTTGCAGGACAGCAGGACGGTGCCGATCCCCTCGATGCGGGCGATGGAGCCGTCCCCGAACCGAACGGAGCCGGTGACGCCGGCGTCGAGGCTGGAGAATGCCACCTGCGCCCCGGACATGTGGTTTGACGCGCCCGTGTCTAGGACCCATCGCTTCGGGTCCCGGTCGCCGGATTCGTCGAAGGCGGTGAACACCTTGCTCTCGGTGAAGTGGAGCTGGCTGTCGTTGTCGCGGATCGATGGGGGAATCGGCGGAGATGTTGCCGGCGGCGGCGCTGCGGAATGAGGGAGAACCCTCTCCTCCTGGACGGTACTGAGTGCAAGAAGCAAAGTGGGCTCATCATCCTAGGCTACATGGGCCTGCTACACCTTCTTGCTTCGACAATCCTTGGCCCAATGGCCCTTTTTCCCCCAGGCCTTGCACGCATCGTCGGCGATGGTCTGGCCCGAGTTCGAGCCGGCCTGTGAGTCACTGCCGCTGCCGGTGCCGCGACCGCGGCCTCTTCCCCGTCGATCCGCCGCGGCCGGAGTCCTTGTTCCGCTTCTTGTAGCGCTCCAGCGACTGCTCCTCCATGAGCAGTAGTTTGCCGGCGACGTCCTGGGCCAGCGACGGTTCGTCGTCGGTCGCCGCCTTGAGCCGCCCAGTGACCTCTTCGATGGAGAGTGTGTCGATGTCGAGGAGGGTCTCGATGGAAACTACGAACTGCTTGTACCTTGGAGAGGCGCAGGGCACCACCTTCGGCTCCGGCTCCGGGTCGCCGAGGATCGCCAGCCGCTGCACGATGTTGGAGAGGCGCAGGGCAAAGTCCTCGACGGACTCCCCGTCGCGGAACGTGATCTGTTGGTACTCAGCACGGAGACTCTGCGCCGTCGACCTTCTCACGCGCTCGTCACCGATGCGCATCGAACGGATCGCCTCCCACGCCTCCTTGGCTGACGGCTTGGTCGCCAGGGTGGGCACCATCTCCGGGGGCACGCCGGAGCAGATCGCATACAACGCGGAACGGTCGTCGTGGAAGTCGACGTCGTTGTCCTCGACTGCTTCCCAGAGGTGGCGAGCCTGCATCTTTAACTTCATCAACAGCGACCACGAATCATAGTTCGTCTTGGTCAGCTGTGGCCAGTTGCCTGAGGCTCCCGTCTCCCGGAACACGCGCTCGACCACGACCTCCCGTGGGCGCCGCGTTCTCGGACGGCGGGCGTCGCGGGTCCGCGAACGGCGCGACGACGAGCGGCTTGGAGACGGCGTGCGCGGTGGAGTCTTGCTGCCGGAGCCACTGCCCTTCTCCTTCATGCCCGCCAGCGGCGGCGAACGGCCTCGACGCTTCGGCGACGTCATGGCGGCGCGCTAGGCCCTATCTCACAGCTCTGATGCCAATTGTCCGTTCTCAGCCGGAGTTCTTGACTACCGACGAGCTCTCAATCACAACCGTGAAAGCAAACACAACACAAACTCAACGCTATCACTTGGACACAAGGTTTGGTGCTGCGCAACCACTGCAGCGTTTTCTGATCTTGCGTTCTTTTATTGTATGAAAATATAGCAGAGCTCTCGGAGGCCGACTGCACGTCGCCTGATAGCGCGTCCATCCCCACGCGTGCGACGTCGCCCACTCCCGATCACTCGGATCATGGCGAGCTATTCTCGGCCACTTCCCCTACACGCACGGCGACCACAGAATAACGGTGCTCGTGCGCATGCATAACAGAAAGAAAACATGCAAGACTAACTGAACCATGCGATGCAAACTGAAGATAAAAGTATCCTATGAACAAGGGCTAAGTCATCATTTTGCTTAAGTCAACCAGAGCTGAATGGCAACGCAATCAACCATTATGCTGACGGCTGACCAAGATGCACACACTATCAGCTACGTACGGATCTTGTACGTACTACGCCAGATCCAAGTGACAGCACCCTTCAGGATGAAGTGTGCCTGTCGCCTGAATCGAACTCCAACCACTAGTGAGAAATCGACAAGTGAGAGGCACAGTTTTGTACCATGCTCATCGAACTAATCACCCCGGGACATACCCTCGACGCACGATCAGACAGACAGTGTCACTTCAATTTGAGCAAAACGGGAACGATTTCTTGCGACTTGCCATTTGCAGAGAACCTTGATCATAAAAGCTACGTATAGCATAATGCTGGAAGAGGAGAGAGAGTTATAGTTGGTACCATGGCCTTGGTTTTGGAGTAGAATGATCCGACGAAGTTGGGCGTGTCCTCCTCCTTGAAGCCGACCCCGGAGCCGAGCGGGTGCCCCTCGTCGTACTCGAAGATGCATCCCGTGGCGTAGTTGATGAGCACGAGCCCGCGGCCCCGGCAGACGTCGGCGAGCGTGAGCGTGCCCACGACGTTGGCGCGGATGGTCTCGGCGCGGTGCGTCTCGCACCAGTCGACGTTGGGCCGCCCAGTGACGCCCGCGGCGTTGAACACGTGCGTGGGCGTGGTGGCGTCGATGTCGGCCTCGAGCGAGGCGCGGCTCTCGAGCCTGCCCGCGCCGTAGGCGAAGGGGATCCCGCGCGCGGCGCAGAGGTCGCCCAGCAGGCCCCCGATCCAGCCCGTGCGGCCGTAGATGAGGAACTTGAGCGCCGGTACGGGCGCCGGCTCCGCCGAGCCGTTGGTGGTGGCGGCGCCCATGCCGAGATCCGGGATGGAGGGCGGGGAGTGGCAGAGTGGTGGTGGCGACTGGCGAGGCGGAGCTGACCTGGGGGGTGGGGGGGGGGGGGTGCGCGGAGAGGATCAGAGGAGACGCGGATGCTCTTTTATTGCCGAGGTGAGCTGATACTGTCAGAGTCCCTGGTCTGTCTGGAGTCCGGAGCGATTGGGCTGGGACTGGGACACGCGAACACGGACGGTGACGCCGCAACACAGCCTGGTCCACCGCAACCGTGCGCGATCCGACGGCGGCTCAGATTTTTTTTTTATTTTTAACACTTTCTTAAACTAATTTTAAATCTAACATTATTTTATTTTTTTCCAAAATAAACACTTTTGCCCGCGTCTATTTCCCTGGCGCGGGGAAACGTTTGTACCGCGTCCTGCATGGTGGCCTGGCGAGAGAGATGATGTGGCGACGACCGGTGACGTGGCAGGGTCTGCCGCGCCACCGATCTTGGCACGACAGTGTGGCACGACAGTGACGCGCCCTAATCGGTGGCGCGGCAGAGCCGCCTAAAGGCCCGTGGCCCAGTCCAGCCACGCCACGCCCTGCCCATCGCCACGCACGCCCGAGCCCGCCCACCTGCCCGCATGCGGCCGCCGCGCCCGCCCGCGTCTGCCGGCTGTCGCGCCTGGCCGCCTACCCGTCGCGCCTGCCGTCGGCAGCGCCTGCCCGTCGTGCCTGCCGCCGGCCTCGCCACGCACGTCGGCGCGCCACGCCCGCACGCGCCCGCCGCGCCGGTGAAAGGATCTAACACTGCCTAGTGGGGGGTTAATAGGTGTATCTAAAAATTAACTGCAAATGCTAAGTTCAAATTTATCAGTCAATGTCGGAAGTCCTGACGTTTGGGTCAGAACTCCTGACGTTGTCAGAAGTTCCAGCGCAAACGTCAGCAGTCCCGATGCCTACGTGAACTACAAAAGCAATGCCAAATTTAACTTTACGGATAAATAATCTTACAACTCCACTTCCTAGTGGTTTGGTGAAGATGTTGGGTCACTCCCTTGACGTCGTAAAGCATCCAAACCGTAGATCGAGTCCAAACCCTAAAATGAGAGTTTAAAAGAAAAAGAGACAAACAAATACAAGTAATCTCTAGCTATCACAACAACAAGTACACGGAACACAAGGATTTATTTCGAGGTTCGGCAACCCCACAAAGGAGCTCCTACGTCCTCGTTGTTGAGGTAACCACCAAGGTCGGAGTCTCTTCCACCTCTTTGCCTCTCTCAAAGCGATCACAAAGGTCACTTGAGCTTTCCACTAAGAAATCAAGGGTAATACAAACTTCCCAAGGCTCTTCCACAAGATGAAAGCTCTTGGGCAACGCCTAGCCGGCTAGGGGCAAAGCCCCAAGAGTAATAGACGTAAAACCAACCGGCTTGACGAAGAAATCAAGTGCTCAAGCTTTCTAAAGTAATGTTCTCACTTAATCCACTCTTCTTTCACTCAAAATCCTAAGGAAATCAAAGATTGTAGCAAAGGGGAATGAGAGGGGTGCTTTAGTTGCTTGGGAGCTGTTGAACACGAAGTGGGCCAGCTGTCAATGAGTTCGTAACGGTTAGAAGTGAAGAGAGGGGTATTTATACTCTTAGTAGAAATCTAACCGTTCAGATCTACGTCGAAAATTCTAACGCAGATCTCGGGACATCCGACGTTAACAGAAAACGCTGTTCATGAAGGGTCAGAAGTCCGCTCGAGTAGGTCAGTGTTGGAACTCCTGACAAACATCGAGACTCCTGACGTACGTCGGGACTTCCGACATGCGCAGTCAGTCAACCAGTAAAGCTCCAGGTGTCGGGACTTTGGACGGTCGGAAGTTCCGACGTACATCGGGACTTTCGATGGGTGTAGCTAGCCAGCCAGTAGAACCACCGGTGTCAGGACTTCCGGCTTGGGTAGGGACTTTTGACACCGACAGTCATAGAAAAATAATCTACGTGCTCGTGGAGTGCTAGAGTGCCTCTCTATTGATTTTATTTTTATGCTTAAGCACTCTATCTTCCTCAGACCAACTAAGTTTGCATCCCTCTTTATAGTGCGGCGGATCCTAAATTCAAAAGCAAAAATAAAATCTTTGGAGAGCGCTTTGAGTTCGTCCACCTTTACAACTTTAAAAATTGAGGGATATCATTTCATCTTTATCAACTCTTTGATTCTTTCATGTGACTAATAGCTGCGACATATCTCATTAAGATCACATTAGTCCCTAATTTGGATGTCATCAATACACCAAAACTCACATAGGGGGCAAATGCACTTTCAATCTTCCCCTTTTTGGTAATTGATGACAACCAACTTAGACTTTTATAAGAATGAAAGAATTTAAAGCTTTTGAACCCTAAAATTTATGAAGAGCTCTCCCTTGATGTATGCATGAATTTGAATATCAATTAGAATCATCTATACATGATTTGCATACCTCAAGATAAAAGCTCCCCCTAAATTTTGTAATCCGTGGGGTACAACAAGTGTGTGTGAACAAATATATATCCATGAGAAAAAATGCAATATGACATGTTATTTCACTCAACAAGTAAAAGAGAATATGATGGCCAAGATTTCAAAATAGAATTTGAAGCAACACATGGCCTTCCAAAGAAAAACATTCACCATCATAAGTAGAGACAAGTATAAGCTAATAAGATAAAGAGATAACCATAACTTGTCCTACAATCATTCATCACAAACACATATCGATAGTTGTCCATCACAAGCTTGCCACCACACGACATAGTTCATACACGCCGAAGGTTTTAAAGTTCCGAAATAAAAAGACCAACTAACTTATTATAAGAGAAATCAAAGCCTAACACTCTCCCTTTGCCAACAAGTGCCAAAAGGGGTAGGCCGCGTGAATATCCAACTACTCATCCTCGTAGTCATCATCGTCATCTTGATCACCATCATTATCACCACCGTCGTCATCGTCATCATCATCATCCTCTTGCATGTAGTCCTCATCGTCGTCGGTGGCCTTGCCCTTGCCACGAGGGCGAGAAGCGGCATCATTCTCATACGCTGCACATGCCTCATCATATAATGCCAACGGATCACGAGGAGGCACAAACGATGGCGGAGGAGAGGACACAATACCTGTGTGCTGCTCTAAACGATATAGCCTCTCTTGGATGTCATGCTCACGTTGAGCACTAGCACAACATTGTCCAAACATATATGTCATTAGGAACTTGAACTTGCCGGGCTTCTTTCTAGAGGAGGACGAAGAGAGGGGCTCGGCACTAGAAGAGCGAGCAGCAGCAGCAGGCAGTGAAGCACCACGGCGAGAGCGAGAACCCGAAACACCTTTTCTTTTTGCTTTGGCTGCATCACCTTTCTCCCTTAGTTCTCTTACAGCAATGATGGAGGTCTTATTGGATATCTTGAGGAGCTTGTGCTGAGTGTCAGAGGGAAATCGGATGCCGGATACTTGCTCAATGACATGCATAATGTACGGTGCATAGGGAAGATGCTTCATTGGATCCTCAGTAGCATCATGTATCTTGTTCCAAATGTATCTGCTGATAGAAAATTTCTGAAACTTATCTCCAAATAGCTGAAGCACCTTCTGTGAATCATCACGAAGGAAGGTGGAGTCACCTACCTTCGGATACAAGATCTGTCGCAGGATGTTGTTCATAACATAATTGTAGGGCTTCAGAAACACTGTCTGTCCATTAGTTGTGTGTCCATCAAGATACATATGTTGATACTCCTCCAAAGCGACATCCTCATACTCAGTCAACTTAGTTGCAGTGCGGTCGCTGTGACTCAAACCAAGAAGGCAAGAGAAAGTGATGAAGTCCACCTTATAATGTTTGCCTTCAGTGGTCCAATGAATAACGTCAATAACACCGGCAGGGTCTCTCTCATGATGATAGGAAGCATAAAACTGATAGATTAGCTCGTTGTTCCAATGCTTCCTAAACTCTAGCAGGTAGGACAGCCCCATTGAGTGTATATCCCAAACCATTTGCTCCAGCTCGGGTTTCTTGTACTTACCAAGAGAGTATGCATCAATGCACTTCATCTGAAGGACCGGTGGCTCCCTTTTCTTCAAGAACTTCCGATAGAGAATGGAATCATAAAAGTCATAATGGAATGGGTGCTAGAAACGATACTCAAGTCGTAGATCCTTCTCGTCCTTGGCATAAATGTTCCTTCCCCTATTGGACCTGATGTCCTTAACCCAATGACGATAGTCCACTGGTAGAGGAGGAGTCCAGCCACCAGCAGGATTTGGAGCCATGGCGGGCTCCCACATGATCGGTGAAACACCCGTGAACGGAACAAGCTAAGAGACAAACCCCAAACCACGAGTCGAGGTGCGAGCCGGTGGAGCAGCAATGGTGCGACCAGCATGCTCAAGAGCTTCCTCTTCTTCATCAATAATTGGCACATCCCCAACATAGGCAGGAGCAGGAGGAGGAGCGGCAGCCGATGACCCTTGATCGACACGGCGACGGGTAGCACAGGAACCACCAACACCACCACGCTGGTATGCCACCTTGGTGCGGCCAGATGGCTTGGGAACAGCGGCATGATCTGGGTTCTTCTTGGACCTCTTCTCCTTGTGACGCGAGGGACTGCCACCGTCCATGACTGTGGAAAACAGGAAGGGGAACTAAGAACCAACACAACAAGAAGCGAACGAACATCGAGAATTGAAGAAACATGAATGGAGTGGTCACCCTAGGGTCAGGAGTTCCAACCATAGTCGGGACTTCCAACGGCTGGGATTTTCGCCCTGGCGTCGGGAGTTCCGACGGTCAGAACCACCGATGGTCTTCGGGACCTCCAACGCCCAAGGTGACCATCCCATTCATGGGGCTTCAAATCATGACACATATTCATACAAGGAAGATAGATGAGTAGATAGGGAGACAGAATAGAGGCAAAGCACAAGGTACATTGACAAAAGGGTTAGGGCACCACGGTAGTACCTTAAATCGAGGAAAGAAGAGACGAAGAGAAACAAATCATAGGCCACGAACTAATCCACGAGCGTGAGTAGCACCACCAATGGAATCTCCACCACCGATCCGAGGAAGAACACCAAGGCACGGGCGGTGGAACGAGGGCGGAGAAGACAGAACCTCCAATGGCACAACCGGAAAGTAGAAGGCATCGGAGCTCCCGGCGACCCAGAGCACGCTGGAGCCACGGGCAGGGCGCGGGACAGCGCGAGGACCGAGGGCGGCACGAGGAGACGCAAGGGCGGTGCGTGGAGAGGAACGCGGGGCTACAGGAGGGAGGGGAGGGAGAGAATAACCGCAACAGAAGGGACCGGGCCGAGTAAATGAGAAGGTGAAACGGTGCGGCGCGGTCAAAACGGGCGACACGGTGGGCAAAAATGTAGATCTGCGTCGGAACTCCTAGCTTACGTTGGGACTTCCAGTGGTTGGGACTCCCGGCGCAAGCCGTGACTTCCGGCCGTTGGGACTTTCGGCGTACGTCGGGACTTCCAACGCAGGGAAACAGAAAAACACCTCAACCCGCACTCACTCTACCATGTGGGGCAAAAATATGATGAACACTAACATTTTTTCATAAGTGACTAGATTTCATTCAACCAACACAAAGCAATAGTCACTCATTAAAATTATAAAATAGATTTTGAAAGTGTCACGCAATGTTTTCTTAATTCTTTTCTCCTAACTAGATCAAACAAAATGTGTGTACAAGGGATCAAGCCATGTTACGAGAATCAATGATATTTAGTTCACTCCTCAAAGCACAAAATCTTGACTCATCTAGGGGCTTTGTGAAGATATCGACTAATTGCTTTTCGGTGCTCACATGATAAATGGCGATATCTCCTTTGGCTTCGTGGTCTCTTAAAAAATGATGCCGGATGTCTATGTGCTTTGTTCGTGAGTGGTTTACAGGGTTGTTTGCCAACTTAATGGCACTCTCGTTGTCACACAAAAGTGGAATCTTGGTTAACTCACATCCAAAGTCCTTTAGTGTTTGCTTCATCTAAAGTAGTTGGACACAGCAAGCACTGGCCGCCACATACTTAGCCTCAGCGATGGACAAAGCAACAGAATTTTGCTTCTTAGAGCTCCAAGACACCAAGGATCGACTAATAAATTGCAAGTCTCGGTAGTACTCTTTCGGGTTACTTTGCAACTGGCATAATCTGAATTGGAATAGCCAAGTTACTCAAAAGTGAAGCCCTTAGGATACCACAAGCCAAGATTAGGAGTGTGCACTAAATATCAAAAAAATCTCTTAACAGCCATTAAATGACAATCTTTCGGATTAGCTTGAAATCTTGCACATATGCACACGATAAGCATAATATCGGGCCTAGATGCGCAAAGGTAAAAAAGTGATCCAATCATGGAGCGATATACCTTTTGATCGACGTCCTTTCCTCCTTGATCAAGATCAAGATGTCCATTAGTTGGCATGGGTGTTTTGATGGGCTCGGCCTTGTCCAAGTTAAACGTGTTCAACATGTTGTTGGTGTACTTGGTTTGACTTATGAACGTGCCATCCTTGAGTTGCTTGATTTGAAATCCAAGGAAAAACTTCAACTCTCCCATCATGGACATCTCAAACGTATTTGTCATAATCCTACTAAATTCCTCACAAAAAGCTATGTTAGTACTACCAAATATTATGTCATCGACATATATTTGGTAAACAAAGATATCATTATTGATTTTACGAGTAAACAAAGTAGCATCGGCCTTTCCTATCTCAAAACCTTGTTTGAATAGGAAATCCTTCAAACAATCATACCAAGCTCTAGGGGCTTGTTTGAGCCCATAGAGCACATTGTCGAGCTTGTAGACGTGGTTTGGATACATGGGGTCTTCAAAGCCCGATGGTTGCTCTACATACACCAACTCAGATAGGGGGCCGTTGAAAAATACACTCTTCACGTCCATTTGATATAACTTGAAATCATAATGAGCGGCATAGGCAAGCAGAATATGAATTGATTCTAGCCTAGCCACCGGTGCATAGGTCTCCCCAAAATCCAAGCCTTCAATTTGAGTGAATCCTTGAGCCACCAACCTTGCCTTGTTCCTTGTTACCACACCATGCTCATCTTACTTGTTGCGGAAGACCCACTTGGTTTCAATCACATTTTGCTTGGGTCTTTTCACCAAGGACCAGACTTTATTTTGAGTGAAGTTGTTCAACTCCTCTTGCATGGCTATCATCCAATCCGGATCATCAAGTGCCTCTTCCACCCTACGAGGTTCCAAAGGAGAAACAAATGAGTAATATTCACAAAAACTTACTAAACAGGAACATGTAGTTACCAGAGTAATATTCACAAAAACTTGCTAAACAGGAACATGTAGTTACCCCTCGTCGAATGCTCCCTAATATGTTATCAACGGGATGATCCCATTGAATGGATTGATGTACTCTAGGATGTGGCACTTGAGTTGATCTTTGGATGGGGCCATCATCGTCATCATCATGGTCATGATCAATTGGAGGATCACAATCATGAGCTTATGGAGGGTTGACTTCACTTCTTTCTTTATTGTTGAGTTGAGATTGAACTTGCTCATTGTTGACACCATCTTCATGAGAATGGCCTTGTGCTTCATTTGATCTCCCATCTTGATTATTTCTTATCGCGAAAGCTTCACCATGTTCATTGGATGAAACATGATGAATGTTTGGATCAAGATCATCATGCACAACATAGTCTTCATCTTCATCTTCGACGGGCTTTACTTCACCAATGGCAAGCTTCTTGATTGCTTCGTGTGTAGCTTCTTCATTACCTACAATCTCAACATTGACTTGCTCCTTTTGAGAGCTGTCAGTTTCATCAAAAGTCACATCTATCATGATTTCAATCAAACCGGTGGTTTTATTTAAAACACGATATCCATGTTCGTTAGTACCATAACCAAGCATGAAACCTTCATCAACCTTTGGTGCAAACTTAGAGCTTTTGGATTTCTTGTTAAGTATGAAACACTTGTATCCAAAAACTCTAAAGTAGTGCACCTTAGTCTCTTTATCGGTTAGAAGTTCGCAGGCGGTCTTTTCTCTTTTCTTGTGAAGATATAAGCGGTTGATGGCATGACATGCCGTGTTGACTGCTTCTGCCCAATAGTTGGTTGGAGTCTTGTACTCATCCAACATTGCTCTTGCAGCTTCTATGAGCGTTTGGTTCTTCCTCTCTACAACACCATTATGTTGTGGAGTATATGGAACCGAAAACTCTGCTTGATTCCTTCTTTATCAAGAAACTCTTCAATATTGGTGTTCTTGAACTCCGTCCTATTGTCACTTCTAACTCTCTTGATTTTGACATCAAACTCATTTTGGGCTCTTCTTGTAAACTTCTTGAAGATACCTTGGACTTCACTCTTTTCACGCAAAAAGAATACCCAAGTGAAACGAGAATAATCATCAACAATTACAAAACCATATTTGTTACCACCAATGCTTATATAAGCGATGGGTCCAAATATGTCTATGTGAAGCAACTCCAATGGCCTTTTGGTTGTCACAATATTCTTGGCGGGATGTTTAGCTCCAGCTTGTTTTCCCGCTTGGCATGCGCTACAAATCCTATCTTTCTCAAAAGAAACATTTGTTAGTCCAAGGATGTGTTCACCTTTTTGAAGTTTGGCCAAGTTCCTCATCCCAATATGGGCAAGTCAGCGATGCCATAACCATCCCATGCTAGATTTTGCCATTCAACAAGTCTCAAGATTTACTCTATTTGATGTAAAATCAACTAGATAGAGTTTTCCTTTTAAATGACACGCAAATGCAATAGAGGAATCCTCCCTTCTATAGACTTCCACACCCTTATCCGTAAAAAGACAATTGTAACCCATCTCATAAAGTTGTGAGACGAACAACAAATTGTATCTCAATGAATTCACAAGTAAAATATTTGAAATAGAATTATCATTTGATATAGCAATTTTACCTAAACCGAGGACTTCTCCTTTTCCATTGTCACCAAACACAATATTTCTACTATGATCAGGATTTGGTTGGAATGACGTGAACATGTCCTCCTCTCCAGTCATATGATTTGTGCATTCACTATCCAACACCCAACTTGTTCCATCGGAGGAATATTCCTACAAAGACAAATTAAGCTTTTGTTTTAGGTACCCAAAAAGATTTGGGTCCTAGGGGGTTAGTCACATAAAACTGGGCACCCAAACACTCCTCATAATTTCCTTTCTTTTTTGGGCACCAATATACTTAACAACAATCTTGCCATCCTTGCCCCAACAACACATATAGTCACCAGCATAGCACCGTGGAAGTGGTGCTTATGGCTTGGGAACATCGGATTGCTTCGTCTTGATTGTCTTATTACTTGTAGGTTGGATCTTTGGAATGTAGACCTTGTTGTTTGGCCTTGCATATTAGCTCATCAAGAGCAACACCCTTGTTGAATTCACACAAGGCACACCATTGATCATGTTCCTTCCATTGGCCTTTCCATCATACCTATTATAGCCAATGCCTTCCTTGATTGATGGGTGCCTTGATGACTTGTATATAGTCTTGTTAGATTGCTCTTGACACTTGCACCCATTCTTCAATATCATCTTCAACCTATGAATCTCCTTATCTTTGTTCTTTAACTCAATAAGGTTAGTTATATATGTATTCACATCAATTTTATAGCATCTTTTTATAACCATTACTAGTGAAGACATTAGAGTCTTCAGTTGCCTTAGGAGAAGTTGAAGTGCTAGCCCAAAGAGTACTATAGTTTAACTCAAGATTTTGGTATTTTTCTTCCAAGCTTGTGAGGCTTTCTTGAGCTATACTCTTCTCATTCTTAAGGCTAGCTACTTGATCATTAACTGAGGAATGTTTTTTAGTCAATTTCTCAATTGAGTTATTGGCTAAAGTCAATTCTACGGTTAACTTCTCAACCTTCATATTTTCCTCGGTGATAGATGCTTCAAGAGCAAGGTTTCTCTCTCTCTCTTGAGTGATTATATCTCCTTGCATTTCTAAGCATTTATCCCTCTTCTCTAATTTCTTCATTAGTGCTTTTATTTTAGTGAAGGCCTTTTTACTAAATTTCTTTATCATGGTTGCTTCAATTTCTTCTATGTTATCATCACAACTATCATACTCATCACTAGAGGGAACGGGTGTACTATGTACCTTCTCCCATTTTGCCATAAGACAAGTTGGGGGTGTAGTAGTCGTTGTCAATGAGGTTGGAGAAGAGCTTCGGTGGTGAAGATAGGTTGGGGAAGAGTTTTGGTGGTGAAGTTGAGTCGGGAAAGATCATGGTCGGTGAAGAAGAGTGGTGGATGGCGATGTTTGCGGCTCCCTTCTTCTTCTCATCATCACTTGAGTCACTATCACTTGACTCCCATTCTTCCCCCAAGATGAGCTTCACCTTTATTTTTGCCTTTGTTCTTCTTGTCTTCATCCTTATTGTGTTTGTGCTTCTTTTTCTCATTAGGACAATCGGCTATGAAGTGACCGGTTTGACCACATCCATAGGAAAATCTCTTTTTGAACCTTCTCTTTTCAGCACCATAGGTCTTGCAGTTGCTTTTCTTCTTCATAAACTTTCTAAGATTTCTAATCACAAATGCAATCTCTGCATTGGAATCTTCTTCTCCACTTGAGGAATCATCCTTCACTTTTTTCTTCTTTTCTTGACTTAAACCTTGACCTTCATGTTGTTGAGTTGCTTTAAGGGCTACACTCTTGTTGAATCCCATTGCATTAGGATTTTAATTATGAGCATTGATTGCATCTTCATCTAGACACTCATGATGCTTGAGTTTTGAAAGAACTTCTTGAGGTGTCATCTCATCATAACCGGGCCTTTCCATGATCATGGACTCTAGTATGTTGTTCTTGGCTCTATAGGTTCTCAACATCTTTCTAGCAACCTTGTTGTCATCCCATTCGGTGCTTCCAAGAGCTCTTATGCGGTTGACCAATGCCATGAGCCTATCAAACATAGATTGTGTTGTTTCATTTTGCAAGAATACAAATCTTTCTAATTCACCATGAAGTAACTCAATGTTGTCTTTTCTCACACTTTTATCTCCTTTAAATGACACTTTTAAAGTATCCCAAATTTGTTTTGCACTTTCCATTCCATTCACTTTTATAAACTCATCCGGAGCTAGGCTTGACATAAGCAATGCTACGGCTTGTGCATTTTGATGGAGGTTGTGCACTTCTTCTAGAGTTATCTCTCTATCTTCATCGGTAGGAATCATCACACCAACATCCATAACTTTCCAAAGTCTTGCGGTAAAGAGATGCATCTTCATTTTGTAAGACCAATTGGTGTATCTTGTTCTATCAAAGTGAGGTGGCTTGCCAATGTTGACGAACGGAGTATGTAGTGTTGAACCTTTTATGAGTTGTCCATAGTCAAAGCTCATGTTTGAATATATTCCCTTTCCATGAGCATGCTCACCAGCTCCAATATCATTAGCGGCATCTTTGTTTGCTTCATTCTTGTCACTTGTATCATTCTTGCCACTTATTGCATCATCAACCTTCTTGCTCAATTCTTCCTTTATCTTGCTCATCACATCTTGCATCTTTTTCATTTTATCTTGAAAGAGCTTGACTTGAGCAGCCATCAACTCTTCAGCTATTTTCTTGGCCATCTCGGCGGCAACGGCTTGCATCTTGTCGGACTTCGACATTGTTTCTTCTCACGCGGTGAAGCGCAAAGAGAAGACCTTGCTCTGATACCAATTGAAAGGATCTAACAATGCCTAGAGGAGGGTGAATAGGCGTATCTAAAAATTAACTACAAATGCTAAGTTCAAATTTATCAGTCAATGTCGGAAGTCCTAGCATTTGGGTCGAAACTCCCGACATTGTCAGAAGTTTCGGCACAAACGTCGGCAGTCCTGACACCAATGTGAACTACAAAAGTAGTGCCAAATTTAACTTTGTGGATACATAATCTCACAACCCCACTTCCTAGTGGTTTGGTGAAGATGTTGGGTCACTCCCTTGACACCGTAAAGCCTCCAAACCGTAGATCGAGTCCAAACCCTAAAATAAAAGTTTGGGAGAGAAAGAGATAAACAAATATAAGTAATCTCTAGCAATCACAACAACAAGCACACAGGACACAAGGATTTATCCTGAGGTTCGGCAACCCCACAAAGGAGCTCCTACGTCCTCGTTGTTGAGATGACCACCAAGGTCGGAGTCTCTTTCACCTATTTGCCTCTCTCAAAGCAAAAATAAAGGTTACTTGAGCTTTCCACTAATAAATCAAGGGTAATACAAACTTCCCAAGGCTCTTCCACAAGATGGAAGCTCTTGGGCAACGTCTAGCCGGTTAGGGGCAAAGCCCCAAGAGTAATAGACGCAAAACCAACTGACTTGACGAAGAAATCAAGTGCTCAAGCTTTTCCAAAGTGATGCTCTCACTTAATCCACTCTCCTTTCACTCAAAACCCTAAGGGAATCAAAGATTGGAGCAAAGGGGGAGGAGAGGGGTGCTTTAGTTGCTTAGGAGCTGTTGAACACTTAGTGGGTCAGGCTGTCAATGAGTCCGTAACGGTTAGGAGTGAAGAGAGGGGTATTTATACTCTTAGTAGAAATCTAACCGTTCAGACCTACGTTGGAAGTTCCGACGCAGATCTCGGGACTTCCGACGTTAACAGGAAACACTGTTCACGAAGGGTCAGAAGTCTGCGCGAGTAGGTCAGTGTTGGAACTCCCGATAAATGTCGGGACTTTCGACGGTCGGGACTCCCGACATACGTCGGGACTTCCGACGTGCGCAGTTAGTCAACTAGTAAAGCTCCAGGTGTCGGGACTCCTGACATGGTCTGGGACTTCCGACGGGTGCAGACAGCCAGCCAACAGAACCACCGGTGTCGGGACTCTCGACTTGGGTTGGGACTTCCGACACCGACAGTCACAGAAAAATAATCTATGTGCTCATGGAGTGCTAGAGTGTCTCTTTATTGATTTTATTTTTATGCTTGAGCTCTCTATCTTCCTCAGACCAACTAAGTTTGCATCCCTCTTTACAGTGCGGTGGATCCTAAACTCAAAAGCAAAAATAAAACCTTTGGAGAGCGCTTTGAGTTTGTCCACCTTTACAACTTCAAAAATTGAGGGATACTATTTCATCTTTATCAACTCTTTGATTCTTTTATGGGACTAATAGCTACGACATATCTCATTAAGATCACATTAGTCTCTAATTTGGATGTCATCGATACACCAAAACCCATATAGGGGCAAATGCAATTTCAGCCGGCCACGCCACGAACGTCGGCGCACCACGGCCGCCGGCCGCCCGCTGTGCCTGCCGCGCCCGCACGTCGACGCGCCACCCCCTCTGGCCGCTCGCCACGCCCTCCGGCCACGCATGGCGGCTGCGCCACGGACGCCCGCCGCCGCCCTCACTACAGTGCTCTCAACTACCGCACACCCTTCTCTCTATCCCGTGTGCACCCACCGCCGCCACTGAGGCCAGCGCCTGCGCCTCCCGGCCCGGTCTAGCACGCCGCCGCCACGAGGACGAGCGCCGCTGCCGCGAGATACTCCCTAGTGTATTTGTTGATTGAATCGACATTGTTAGTATAATAAGTTAGTAAAATAAATAAAGTTAGTATAATTAGTAAAGTATAGTTAGTATAGTTAGTAAAGTTAGTTTAGTTAGTATAGGCAATATAGTAAGTTAGTATAGATAGTAAAGTTAGTTAGTTTAGTTAGTACAATTAGTGAGTCTAGTTATACATTGTATTTAGTATAATTAGTTGTTGTAGTTTACCTTATATAGATGTTAAAACATACGGAAACAATTACTTATATTAAAACGACTGCATGTGTAGAAGTAACTAGCCGCTGTGTCTGGATGTCTCGATTGAAACACGTCGACCGGACGACCACAATCACAGTTAGGGACAGAGAGGTCAGGAGGGACGGGGGCATCTTTGCTAGACTCGTCGGGGTACAATTCTCTAGGACGACCCCGTTTTTGCCACAACTACTCCCGAAACATATCTTCCATCTAATAAAACGGTTCAAATTAAACATCAATCAAAACAACGCAAAATAATATAAAATATAATCATTTGCATTGCAACTCAAATAATATAACCAAGACTTATAGCAACAAAAATATACATGGTAAACATACTTTTAACTAAATAATTAACATTAACATTGACAAAATTAAACTAATATCTTCTTCCAAACCATAGACCATAGTTCCCAAACATAATTTTTCTCCTAACCTTAACTTTCATTCATAATATTTCAATCCACCATTCAAACAAAAATAAAAAGTACGTCATTATCTTGAACGAGGCCGAGGAGGGAGGGAGACGGCCAGGAAATAGAAGGAAAGGGAGGGAGGGAGGGAGGCGGCAATGGAGGACCGGGCGCCGACAACACTTTTGAGTGGTGGGAGGGCGCGGCGCGGAAGTCGTCCACCGCGTTAAGGCAGACAGGGGAGGGCGGCTCGCAGGCGATATTTACCTGGCTCTGCCGCGCCACCGATCAGGGCGCGATAATGTCGCGCCAAGATCGGTGGAGCAGCATACCCTGCCACTTTACCGGTCAGCGCACCGGTCGTCACCACGTCATCCCTCTCGCCGCACCACCATGCATGGCGCAGTACAAGCGTTTCACCGCGCCAGAAAAATAGACGCAGGCAAAAGTGTTAGTTCTGGGAAAAAAAATAAAACATTGTTAGATTTAAAATTAGTTTACAAAGAGTGTTAAAAAATCGTGGCTCACTCTGGCCGATCGTCAGCCTGTTCGCTTAGTCGTATTTGACTTATAAGCCATGGTTTATCAGCCAACAAACAATATTTTTCTATCACACCAAATCAGCTAACAGTACTTTCATCCATGACTTATTAACCAAACACGTCCAACGAACAGACCGCGTGTTTCGCACACACCATGACCTGGAGTGTAACGGCTGCATCCACCGACAGGGTGCAGATTAAACTGTTGCTGCGCGACAGCTGAGCTGGAAGTTTGAGAGAGAGCAAAATTTTCAAAAAAAAAAAAAAGAGAGAGAGAGACAGAGAACAAAAACCACTTTTACGAACTTTGCATTAGCCAAGTGGTTAAAATTTTCATTTATAAGGAGACGCCGATTGCTCAATTATCATTACACTAATTACTACAGACAGCTTGCGATTGCGATACTAGGAGTAGTAGTACTTTGATTATCGGGCGGAATTGGTGAGGACGCGGTGGGGTTTGTCCGAATTTTTTATTTTTAGCTTTTTTTTTGAAAAAAATTCACAGATATATCTTTAGGGTAAGATTTTAGCGCTGGCGCTGAGATCTTGAGCTCGACGCAGACGTGTCGGTGACTTGGCAGATAGCTCGACGCCGTAGATCCTAGCGCCGAGCTTGGTGTAGTAGATCTTGGCGTCGAGCTTGGCGCCAGTATCTATGGCGTCGATGTGGTATTTTAACTCCGCCCCCAGCCTTTCTGCCCGAGCCTTCTTCCTCTTCTTTCTCCTCTCTATCGGGTTTTTTCTCTCCCCACTTCGTCCTACCTCACGAATCGACATATTGGATCTTGAAAACTTTGATTTGATCCATAGATCTTCGAGAGCAAGGTACCATCGCTCCCCTCCTAGTTTTTTTCGCATCGATTCGATATATATTAGTCGGATTTTTAACCTAAGAATCGTCGTTACTTAAGGTTTCATACAATTTTTAATATTTGTATTATACAACCGTAGGATGCCAAAGCGTGAAAAAGCTAGCAAACCAAGGTAATCGCAGCGCATATTGTTATGTTATGGGTTCATTGTTGTGCATCAAATGGGAAACCCTAAGTTTAGGGTTTAATGTTAATTGTTTTCGGTTCTTAGAACGAAATTAGTTGTATTGTAGTTATGATCGGATGACCAAAAATATCTTCGACCCATTGCCTCTGCCTAGTGGTGTTCTAGTGCCCATGTGTTTTTACGACGATTCTTGCAAGGTAGCCAAGTCCGATGAAGAGAACACGTATAGGCAGATGTATTGGATGTGTTTTAATTTTGCGTTTGAGGCTACACTTCATCAGCACCGTATTAACAAGATGGTGAGAAATTGATGTTTGTGTCATATGACATCTTGTATGATTTTTTTTGTTTTGTAACAATTACATTTTTTGTAGATCCCTCCATCGCTCTGTGATTTTAAACAGTGGATCGACACTAAGATCAAGCCTGATGACAAAAAATTGATGCAGAACTGTTGCGGTGGGAGGTAGAGGACAAGGAGATGATAGAGAAGAGACACGGAGAGGAGGCTGCAAAAAAGGAGCACAAGGAAGAGGAGAAAATAAGGCGTGTTGCTGCGTACATGAAGGAGGGGGAGAAGAAGCTTGAGTGTACATGCCGAGCGAAAGCTGCGATGGAGGAGAATCCCGATGCCCTGAGGAAGGAAAAGTGATCTCGTTGCACTCAGTAGTCTTCATGACTTGCTAGTTCTATGATTTATTCACGAACAATGTTGTCTACTGTCGGTACGTACTTCTAGTATTATTGTATTGTTTAATGTGGCATAGTATTTAGACTTTTCATTATGTCGTTGTTTTCATTATTTGTGGTCATAATATTCAGTATAATATTGCGGACGTAGTGAAATATGATCACGTGCTGCAAACACAACCTAACGAAGTAGGGCATTATATAATTCAACACACAAAACACATAAAATGACATGTGAGAACATGTACCGAACTAGGGTACAGAGTTCCTTCGACTAAACCTAACACGCCTTAGGTAATTAAACCAAACAACAAACACATGAATGTGCCATGTGAATAAGGATATGGTTGTCCTAGTAGTGTGGCCACATAGCAAATTATGTTGCACCTTCTCCACAATAGCCTTCCATTGTTGGTGGTGGTGACGGAGGTGACGGCGGAGGCCCCTTGTTCTTATGATTAGGGCAGGTGCAATATGGATCATTGCAGAGTGTCTCCTGTGAATCGGCACCATTGTTGTTGTCGTCCTATTCTTCGTTCTTGTAACCGCTGCTAACTTCTATTTCTTGATCGAAGATACGGTCCTGCAGGTAGTAGATGTACTCCGCATGCGGATAAATAGATCGAGGATCGACCCACCTAGTGAACCCATAGTTTTTTTCAGCCAAGAAAGACTGCAATAAGTATGTCATGTAAGTTGTATATAAGAGGAACATATTAAAGAAATAAATAGTAATAGCAATTATCCATGCTCGTGGGTATTTGAAGAAACGATGACCTCCATCTATTCTCTCGATGAACATCTGCACTAGACAGTCCTCACCATGCATGCACGACAGGCGGGCGTGGGCGCAGCGAGGGCACGACGCGGGCGTGGGGACCGGCGCGGGCGAGGGCGCGTGCACGGGGTCCGGCGCGGGCGCGGGGAAGGGCGCGGGCGACCGGGGGCGAGAGAAGGCGCGTGCAGCGGCGGCGGTGCGCTGCTCGGGCAGGCGCTGACGATGCGAGAGAGAGAGGGAGAGGAAGAGAGAAATGATTAGGGCCCATACGTAAGACAGGTTGGGCGCCAGTAACCACGGCGCCGAGCTCGACCCTAAGATCTATGGCGCCGAGCTGACTGCCCAAGTCACCGCCACGTCAGCGTCGAGTCCAAGAGCTCGGCGTCAGCAACGATGGCGCCGGAACATGTAAGCTAACCAGCAATTATGGCGCCTAACTAAGGGTACATATTTTGAAATCATACCTCCAGATATATATTTGTGATTTTTTTTTAAAAATGGCTAAAAAATAAAAAAATCAGGGGGTTTGTCCGCTAGTTTACTTTCCGAGATCTGCGTTTATCTGTGGAACGGGAGAACCAAGCGTGACCACGTGACCTCGTGCCCGGAGACGGCCCATGAGCCTGGACCTCAGCGACGCCTGCTCTCTCTGGCCGTTGGGTCCGGTTGATCCACTGGCCCCGCAAGCCAGTGAGACGTTAGACCGTATCGCTGTCATGTGCGCCCCATCACAAGAGCGATCGGATCTTTGGCTATTATTATAAGAAGAAAAAAGAAGTGGTTATACAAAAAGAAAAGGAATGGCCGTTCGTGGGTAGTCGGCCACGTTAACTTACACGGCATGCACTGTGTTTCTGCCATGTTCTTGCGATGTCTCTTCGTACCTTTTTAGGCCGTATGTACTCTTGCAATTCTTGACTGCACTCGAGTCCTGCAGCCCTTGCTGATCAGTTGATGTTATCCGAAGCATGAATGAAATGAAACTTCCTAATGTAAACCTACGGTTAGTTTCATAAATTGAGATCCGCATTTTTTTTTTGAATTGGAGATCCACAATTTTTAGTAGTGTTTCAGCAATTACATTAGGTTCTAAAGAAATGATGTCGGTAGAACTCGTGCTTCATAGTAGTACTGCATTGGTCAAGCCTTCCGGTGGCTTTCCTCGTGACCACAGTTTGAACGTTGGTCAGGCGAATTTTTGGTCGGTCACGTGGAAAAAATCCCCTCGTCTATCCTGTGTTCCCAACGCACAAGTAAAATGGATCGGTTTTCTCACCGGATAATCCCTCTCACTGGGTATGTGCGGGCGGGACATAGGACTAGGTGATAAATCCTCTGTCCTAAGATAAAATATTTCGGTGGTGTCTATCTCCGTAGCCAGATTTTTTTTTCTTTTTCATAGTAGTACTGCGTTTGCCAAAGGCAAAAATTATCAAAGATCCACGAAGAAGTACTGATTGGGCTTTAGCTTTACCGACCAAGCCAGAACGCCCTGCAAGCCTGCAACGCGAGCATCAGTTGAGATCAAAACAGAAACCTCCGCCCTGTGGATTGACTTATAAGCCATGGACTGAAAGTACTGCTGGCTAGTTTGGTGTGAAAAAAAAACACTGTTGGTTGACTGATAAGCCAAGCCAGATACATGCAGTTATATGCTGCCGAACAGGCTGCTTGGCTGGTGGCACAATCTAAATATAGGTATCCTCTCTCCTGGAAACCCATTTGCAGAAATGATTCTCTTTTGGGTCATGTTGTTGAAGAAGATGCCGAATAGGTATTGAACCTTTTGCCTGTAGCGCTACCCAAAGAACGAATAAGTCTTGTATTTTGGGCGTGGTTGTCGAAGATAGCCTTACCTTGCACTTCAAATATCTTAATTAACACCCCCATTAGTACACAAATGGTACGTACTAGTGCAGCATACGTAGATGATACTAGACGTCCTTCGGATTAGCTGATAGGCAACTCTGGTATGGCATATTCAGAAATTAGGACACTGGTCACTGGGTTCCCCTGGCGTAGCCGTGGCGCGAAAAGTTTTGCTCTTTTGCAACCAATTTGCTGTGGGCTGCGAAAGCGACTGCTACTCGGTCCTGCTTCATAATGGACGGTTCGTGACTTCGTGCGGTCGTGCCGACAAGCACGGATCAGAATATCAGATCGAGTCTCATAAATACAGTAAGTAGAGTACTGTACTTTAGAAGCTGGTGGAGTTTCTGGCTCAAGATTAAGAACAAAGGCCGCCCTTTAGTTTCACTGACAAACGGCCACGTCCATGTAGACACGTTTGCAAGA
This sequence comes from Miscanthus floridulus, assembly GCF_019320115.1. NCBI lineage: Eukaryota > Viridiplantae > Streptophyta > Magnoliopsida > Poales > Poaceae > Miscanthus > Miscanthus floridulus. The sequence continues at coordinate 200,382,007 of NC_089587.1, read as the reverse complement.
AAAATGCGTGTCTGACGACAAGGGGCCAGAAATGTTCTAGGACTCCACGCAATAGAGTTAGACTTTAGACATGAAATGAACGGTATAAATACCATCCACATTTTGTGCAAATTAATTGGTGTGGAATTCATCCATTACAATTAGCATCTCCAATAACTTGTACGATCGTCACTAAAAGAATCTTGAAGGTTAAACGCAGGCGGCACACGCGCGTGTGCAGAGGTACCAGACTGGAGATTTTTCCTGCCTCATGGTTCCAGTAGCATCCTCTCCTTCAGGAGCTTCACGCCCATGTACCTGCCACATCAAAGAACAAAACCGCACGTCAGTGAGATCGAGGCCCTGAACTGAATCGCCGGCAAGAACGAACGTCGCGCCATGTTACCCAACCCAAGAGACGCGCGAGAGATCGATGTCCTGATTCTGTACCTGCCGAGCATCATGACGGTGGCCTGCGGGTTGGTGCCCGGCGAGGCGTTGAAGGTGGAGCCGTCGATGACGCGGAGGGCCTCGACACCCAGGACCTTGTAGTTGCGGTCGACGACCCGGCCGACCTGGCAGCCGCCGTGGTAGTGCCAGATGGTCATGACGGTGTCCCTGCAGAACTGCTCCAGCGCCCTGGGGTCGCCGCCGCCGCGCCGGTACAGCGTGTTCACGGGGAAGTCGGCCGTGACGTTGAGCGCGGCCGGGAACGCGAAGTTGGGGTAGGTGAAGCGCGAGAAGGCCCTGGAGCGGATCACGCGCTCGATGGCGGAGATGCCCGCGACGCAGCGGCGGAGGTCGTCCGGGTGCGCGAAGTAGTTGAACCGCACCGAGGGGTTGTCGTCGGGGTTCAGGTTGCGGAGCGCCAGGTGGCCCGTGGACTGCGGGCCCAGCACCTTCTCCAGGATGAACCCGCCACGGAGCGCCGCGTCGGGGACCTGGCTCATGGCCTCCACGGCGCGCGCGATGGCCTCCGGCGTCCGCTCCTTGGGCGGCACCGTCGCGAGCTGCCCCGTCTGCGGAGAGAACATGCCGAGGTTCCGAGGAGGCTGCGTCTGCGTGCCCGAGGGGTGGCTGTTCCAGTTGGCCCCGCTGGCGCCCTCGATGTAGCTGCCGAACTGGGTGATGCCGACTACCTGGATCAGCGACACCTCCACCGCCGACGGCGACGGCACGTAGATGGCGTTCATGGGGTTGTCGGACATGCCCTGCCCGACGCCCGGCAGGTCGAGGACGACGTCGATGCCGAGCGAGCGGAGGTGGTCGGCTGGGCCGATGCCACTCAGCATCAGCTGCTGCGGGCTGCCCAGCGCCCCCGCTGAGAGGAATGACCTCGCTGGCGGCGCCGGGGCTGAGGTACGCCGTGTGAGCGTTGCCGCGCGAGTCATGGTACACCACGCCTTCCGCCACCGGCTTGGTTCCTGCAACAAAATATGTATTGCCGCGGTTTCAACCTTTTTTCTTTTTTTCTAGTGCGGTTGGCAGTCGATCGAATTCGTCGATCACTTCTCCGGTGTGACGCCGAGCTCGGCCCAAAGCGCGTGATACCGACAAAGATGCCACGGGTACTAGTACTACCGTTACCTGCAACCGTTTTTATTTTTCTTGCATGATAGTACACTTTTAACAAAGCTTACCGGATTTGGCATTCAGTTATGCATGCCGTGAGACGCTCTCACCTTTGTAACGGAACAAGATCCTGGACACTCTCGCCCGGAGATACAGGTCGATGCCGTCCTGGTTGGCGTACCGGAGCAGGTCCGCCGCCGTGTGCCGCCGGCCGTCCTCGTCAAAGATGGACCCACCGACCTTCGTCCCCGGGATGTGGTCATACGTGAACCCGTTGTCCGGGAGCACGCCGGTCTCCAGCAGGCCCCTCCTTACGGCGGCCTGCCACGGGCCCAGCGCCGGGCGGAACGCGACCACGTCCTCCACCCACCGGTACGCCGCGCGCACCTCCCTGGGGTCCCACCCGGCCGCCCTGACGTAGCCGGCGCCCGCGCGCGTGAAGAACCCGGCGTTGATGCAGCTGCCGCCGCCCAGCACGCGCGGGCGGGAGTTGATCACGCCGTCCTCCGACACGAACCGCTGCGACGGGGACGACGCCGACGTGTCCGCCAGCACTTCCGAGAAGTGCGCCATGCTCAGCACGCGCGCGTCCTCGTAGGGGGAGTCCCCGCGCTCCAGCAGCAGCACGCGCGAGCGGTCCGACAGGGTGGCCGCCAGCGGGCAACCCGCCGTGCCGCCGCCGATTATGATGTAGTCGTAGTCGGCCATCCGCGGCGCGTGCACCGCGTCCTTCATGAACGTGTAGTTCGCAGCTCGCGCTGCCACGCACACATCACAAAGAATGAAGAGTCAGTCACAACGTAGGCAATGACGAACCTGACATCAGAAACAAGAAACACAACAACAGGAAGAAGACCGGTCACCTTGCTGAGAGATGCACAGGAGTGCGAAGAAGCTTGCGACAGCGAGGACGGCCATTGCTTGTGCTGAGATCAGGACAGAAGCCATTGGATCGACAGGAAGGAAGCTGTTGGATTTCGAGTTTGATGATGATGCCAACTCTCAGAGTTTCGTGTGCTTATATACTAGCAAGCAATCAGAGTTTGCTGAAGAAACTGTTCTTGGGTGAGTTGGTAGTTTGTTTGGTGCGGTTTGAGCTGACACACCGGCTCTTTTGGTCTCCGTGGTCCGCAGCCTTTGTGTCACCTGAAAATCAACCGTGTGTTTTATGCAGTTTCAACACATGATTTTTTTTTGCATTATAGGATTAAAATTCAACAATCTTTATCTTTCTTCTACCTCCAACCTCCACAGATCACAGATCACAATTTTATTTTCTATGGAAGGACAAATCACAGATCCGCCGCCGCCGCCACCGCCACCGCCACTGCCATGGCCGGTGCGGGCGCGCGGAGGCGCGTCGGGTGCCGCCGCAGGCGCCGCCGCCGCCACTACCATGGCTGGCGCGGGCGCGGGTGCGGGCGCCGGGGCAAGCTCGCCGGTCGCCGGCGCCGGCGCCGGTGGTCACCGGTGAGAAAGAGAGGGAGAGAGATAAAAATATCCATGTGTTTTTTTTTTTTGTGTTAAAACACATATGTGTTGTATAGCATTTCTATTCAGATATGGTGAATAATTGGCTCTGCTTCATAGCTGTCAGCTTCTTGCTAGGCAACCGAAAGGCAATACGGATAGTCGGAGACTTCATGATGAAGGTACGACCATAGGCAAAATAAACATTTGATTTTGCACAGCTTGACCGAGCATGCCATGAGTGTGAGGAAAGAAAGGCCTCAACCACCCAACGGCAAAAACTACCAGTGGCCTTTCACTTGGTTGCAGAATTACGCGGCAACCTTGTGTTCGCGCGGCACCTCGCATCAAAATTCAAACATGTATGGTGTTCTGTGCTAGTATTTAGTTCGCTGCTTGCAACCAATTAGTATATATCCTATTCAAGGAATCCAGCAAATGAATGTCTGAACTTTAAACTCTGACGGCAATTTTGAACTTGCCGCTTCAGATTCTCGTTGTTATATTAGATCAGTAGGGCAGTTTATTTAACGCGTACATGTTTCTGTTACAGCCGTAGCAAGTTTGCAACACTACAGCCTGTAGGCTTCGGCACACATGGACCACTCGAAGCTTAGCTTACATTAGCAGCGGCAGCCTGCAAAATTTACAGCGTCACTGCAAAGACGCAATCCAGCAGCTCCACAGCTCAAGCAGAACGTGTATAAGAGGAGAGCGGTTGGTTCATCGGTCATCAGTAGAGTGAGTTGTACGTGCAGAACGTCGCGATGATAGAGGCTAAACAGATCACCAGGGACGGCAGGAGGGTGGCGTTCAGGAGGCGGCTCTGCCCCAGATACCCGGCGGCCGTGATGGTCATGTCGGCGGCAACGCGGGCCAGCGTTCCGGCCTCCGTCGAGAGCAGCCCGCCGTTGTAGGTCCCGCGGGAGAGCCTTGACGACATCACGCGAGAGAGGAGGGACAGGTTCACTCCTGCAACGCATTGTTCACAGGTGGTTGGAAACACGTGGAATGACTATTTCAGAAACACTGCACGCAGCTTTCTCCAGTCACTACTTACCTTCGAGCACCTCGGCGAATACGAAGGTGATGAGCGCTGACGTGACATATTGTGGGACGGAATAGTGAGGGGTGAAGCAGAAGCTCATGACAATGCCGATCAACACCATGATCTCGGAGGCCACCAGAATTTGCCTTTGGTAGTTGAGCAAGAAAAAACAAGTGCAGAATGAGCCAAATGCGGTTGGTCTGAGGATCTCTCCGGCTTTCAGAGCAAGTGAATAACGAACATCACATACCTGTCCTGGAACAAGTTGGTGACATAGCTCCCGACGATGACATTAACTGGAAGAACCGTCAGGCCAAGAACTGCAAGAAAGATTGCCACGGTACTAGTTGTCCACTTAAAATAGAACGTGGTCACAACACTTGACTCCGAGAGCAGAATTTCCATGGCGAACTTGAGCATAAAGTAGATCAGTAGCTGAACCTGATAAGTTTTAGAGAATAGACGTGAGCTAATGCAGAAGAAACACTGAGAAGCAGGAGTTGCACCGTGCATCTATGATAGTAAAGGGCATTACAAGCAAAACATCTGAAAAAAATGGTAGAGAATGGAACCTTCACAGATGGCGTCAGCAATCTGTATGCTGCAGCAAGCGATGTCGCGGGTCTATGAGATTCTTCGGGGTCCTCATCGTTGTCGTCATTGTCCTCGCCATCGTCATCCTGCCCTGGTTTTGCATCAATGAGCAAAGGCTCCCCGAGGCCATCCTCCAAATGATCGCCTACTCGACGGCCTGTTTTGACCGAGAAATTTTGTAAGCCATGTTGAAAGCATATGGTTCCTGATAGTGACAACAGTCGTGTTTTTCAATCACGCAAAGTAAAAGAGCTTACCAGAATCAGATGACTGCGTGCTGACTGAATTGTCTGTAGCAATGTGGCCCGGCTCTTTGAATGAAATCCACAACCAGAACAAATATGCAAGCCAAGCAAGACACATGACCCACCCAGGTAAGGTGTTCTGATTGAATGTAAGCCCATATATCTTAAATTTTGTCTGCAGCAGACCGGCAAGAGCAGGACCACATGCCATTCCAAGAGCGCTAGCACTGACAAACCCAGCAGATGCCTGCATCCTGGTTTTCAGGGGTACACAGTCGCTGATGTAGCGGCGGTTCACGGCTCTGGCCGAACCCAAACTGCAGATGATTGCCAATTTGATCAATCAACAGTTTCTGATTTCTACCGAGAAAAACAAGGAGATAATAGTAACTATACCCGCACAGTAGTCGTCCAACAATAAGAACAGTTAGGGAATTCAGATCATATGCCAAAGCATAGAGCAGGTTCCCAAGAAATAACATAATGCTGCTAAATACGAGGGGTCTGAAGTACGATTTGTTCGACCAGGCACTGAAATATACTGAGGAGAAGATTTGGGCAACTGCCATTGATCCAATAATCACACCGCAAACAGTCGCTGCAGCTCCGAGGCTTACTGAATAGTCATCAGCAGTTGGAACGATGATGTATGTATTGACCATGTACAGAAACGTGTTTACCAAGTTTAGCAGCAGTGACAAGAAATGGTAATCCTTGTCATCACCGAGATCTGAGCCACTCTGCATATCCTCCGCAACGATAAGTGCATTTTGCCCTAAAAATTGCAGAAAGCCTGTGGAGTGCGTGAGTTTTTGTACTGAATGATTTATTTGTTCTATGACGGGATCCTGCAAATGAGAAGAAAAGGTGAGCATGTTGACTTTAGAGTTCAGATCATATGGGAATACATTATATGGTTAAGAGGATAGAAAAAGAATGTAAGACCTTCAAGATGAGTGATGGGTAATCATAGATATTTGCTAAGCTTCCTTGATGATCTTGTAGATAAGCAAGGTTGCGAGACAAAGCACCAACAACAGCCACGACTCCCTGTATTCGCGAAGTGCAATTAGAGGAAAAGGATGATCCTTTTTCAAATAAAAAGGATGCAGTAGCATGATAGTTTACCACTTGCTTGAAGATCTGCTGAAGCTGAGAATAAGGATGGTTTGCTCGGGTAGAGACGTAATAATCTGTAAACTTATAGCCAAAGCGCTTATCGAACTTCTTAAGTATCTTCCGGATACCAGTAGCATTCATATCAAGAAACCTAAGTAGCTTCACAAGATCATATCCAACTTCCCTGTAAGCCTGGCGTAGTTGACAAATTTGGGATACATCAGACCGCTCCATAAGTATGGCACGCTGCGCTCCTAAATTCTCGATCCTCCTAGCCAGATGACCTTGTTGTTGCAGAAGAAATAGCACAATCTTTTCAATCTACAAGAAAGAAGCTTATGTGAGCGCTGTTAATAAGGTAGTAACATGCAACTGAAGATGGACATTTCGGTGCTGATGGTTTAAACTGTGGGGTAGGGGGCAAATATGCTCAATGGTACCTGGTCATCAAGCACCCTTGAGAACTCCTTAAGAACCTGGTCACGATTTTTTCCACCAGTTTGGGTCTGCTGTACATATTGTTTTACCTTTTTCTTCATCATCTTATAATTAATATAGTATCTATCAAAAGCAAAAGAGAAAGAAGAGTCATTGAGGTTTTTTAAGGGAAAACTTGTTCATATTGTGAACGAAATGGTGTTTCATGAGAAATGGAACTGAAGAAAATTCCAGGTATACAGAACTATCGGGTTTATAAGAAGCACGATAACAAAGAACCTTTTATATATAGCTTCAGTTGCATTTCTAATATCAAAGGTGCAAAGTAAGGACAACAGTAAGGACATTTGAACTAAATATCTATGTTTGCATATATAGTTACATAATGAAACCGTAGCTTAAAATGATTGCAAAATTTTCTGAGTACCGAAGTAACTTACTCTCGCCACTCCTCCAATTGGTCCGCCATCAATTTCTTACCGAAATTAACCATCTTGGTTTCAGCACCTGAAACTGAAACTGAAAGGATGGTTATTGTGACACTATTTTCAGTCGCGTTTTATGCACTTAGATAAAAAAAAGACCCAACAATAAATCTTAATGAGGCTCCTGCCGTAATTTAGTATAGCACACATCTTAAGGCTAAATTGCATATCAAGGGTCACCCTGCATGAAAGCAAAAAAAAAAAAAAAAAAAAAAAAAAAAAAACCCAGAGCCCGACATGAGTAATTGGACAAAAGTCACTTTACAATCGAGAACCTAAGATAACATTAAAATTTCTAGCTAAAGCAAAAATTCTTCCAGACAGATCCAAAAGGATATGGCACGTGTCAAGCAAGGTGACACAGAATCGTCTAGTGACATTGTCAGATGAAGCCAATTTAAGGCCCCGTTCGCATGCCCTTAAATACGACTTGATCCGTTTCTTTTTTCATCCGGAATAGTATTTTTCTCTCACAAATTCCTCTAGATTCATCCAGATTCCTCTAGAATTCCACCGAGCGAACAGATGCTCCTTCGCTGTCGAGGATATGTGCAGTAACACTATAGAGTAACACACAAAAACGGGTCTAGGGGCTCCCAAGAGCTAAGCACCTTATGACGACATCCTTACGCTCTTCATGCACATGCTGCGCGTGGAGAGAACTGGCCATGCCATTTGTAAAGCCGTACTGTGCTGTGCCCGGAAAGTGAAGGTGCAATGCATACTCTGTTTTTTTTAAAAAAAAAGACAAAAGAGGAAAAATAAAAACTTTTGTTTGGACTTGATATGCAGTGGTACCACGAAAGTGAACCATCAGGTTAGATGATCAAGAAAAGACCCGTAGAGCTGAGGATGGTCACTCTTAAAAAAAATGGATGCACTAGCGGGAAAAGTAATTTTTGATGGGAAATTAGTGGATGAAATTCACCATGAAATTATGCCATTATCTTAAGAAGAAAATAATTGCATCTGAAGATGCTTTCTTCATCAGTACATACAAACTGGTGCAGCCTCTGATCTCAACCATCAGTGGTGATACTCCTAAGGTTCCCTAACGAAAAATGACAGGCATGTGCAGTATAGAAGGTACCCATTTGGAAATGATTGCCTAAAACAAAGACATATAATGTGTTTCGGTGCTTCTCACCGTTCATTCACAATCACTTGTTTGTTGAGATAGTGAGAGAGTAGAGGCCTACAAAAAGGTAGCATATACTACCACCACCAATGAAAAAGACGAAAAAAAGAAGAAATTATACTTACGTATGTTCCAAGCGCAACAAACAAAATGGCCAAAAAAAAATCAAGTTCTGATTAAAATGCCGAAATTCCGTATATTCGACATGAGGAGAAGATAAATCTTATTTCGGGTTTAAACAGGGGAATAACGACAGAACAGATGGCTTACCGTGGCGCACTTTTTTGAATTATACGAGCTACGGAGCGCGGCTCCGTCCCCTCCTCCGATCTCGCCGGATGATCGATCGCCTCTCTTAGCTAGATGACCATCACCAAACTCGATCGCGCACGTACAGAACCGGGAAACTGAGGCAATTTGTCTGCTCCAGCTGGGCACGATCAAATCAAAGCAGAGAGAACGCAAGCCCTACGGGGAAGGCATCATTCAGAGCCAGGAAGGAAAGCCAAATTGATGCAGGTGCGTGCGCAGGGACGGAGCGATCGATCCGGCGAGACGAACGCCACGGCGATGAGGGCCTCGGGAGCTCGTGCGCCCGCGGCAATGGCGCGTGTGCGGCGAATGAATGCAATAGGCTTGTCTGTGTCAGTCAGAATGTGAGATGGAAGGGGAGGAGGAGGCGGGAGGAGGTATTTATAGCGGCGACGCGCGAGGGGAGGGAGAAGACGGAGGGGAAGGAGGTGTGGCGGCCGTGTGGACGGAGAGGGGGGACCTCGCCGGGGTTGTGGTGGCGGAGACAGGCACTCTCCCCGCGGGCCGTGTTGCTGTCGGGTCGCCGATGAGGACGTGGCTGATTCGATCGGGACGACGCCTTTTGGCAGCGCCCCTGTGGCCAAAAATGCCTCGCCACCCCTGACCTCTGCTCCCCACTCCTGTTTCTTTCCCCTTCCCCCTCTCCTTCCCGATTCATCGGCCCAGATGGTTTGGGTTTCAGCACGGGTAACGGGTTGGGGTCGGGTGCGCGCGGACTGTTCGTTGAAACCGCACCGCAAAAAGTTCTATGATACCGGGTATCACGTGATCGAGCTCCAAGCGATTCTCTACTATAGAATAACTAAGCTCAATATAAGAAGTGATTTTGTGCGAGAAATGGATAAGGAGAAGCTAGTTTTCAGCTCCTAGCCCTCTAGTTTATTTTAGAGAATAGAATACTAGAATTAGCATAGAATTACTTTCCTTTTTCTAAAAAAAGAATTACTTCAATGTAATATATTGCTCGGTAGCAGTGGCGGATCCAGGATTTTAAACATGGGAGTACGGACCTAAGCGATGCAATTTGCTAATGATATAATATAACGACATAAAATAGTGAGGTATATGGATTAATAAGCTTACAATTCATCAACATTCATACAAAGATAATCATTGTCAAGGTCTTGATAAGCATATTAGTTTCTTGGTGATTTAGAGAATCAGAGTGGAATCTTTTGTGCTTTATTGAGTAGTCCATAAAAAGTAAATCACTATTTCTCTTAATGCCTTGACCGTTCTAGAAAAATAAAATCAATTATTAATTGAGTAATGTACAAATGATTCTTTTTCAAAATTTACTGATTATTAAACAAGATCAAGATTCAAACTTCACAAAAAAGAAATATAATGATGGTCTGGAAGGGAAAAAAGAGTCAACTTTACATATTTATCTTTCATAACTCGTTCTATCATTTTTATCTCGTACTTGTGCTATGTGTGCATTGGTTCATTTCAGGCTTCCAGGCTTTAGAACAAAGAGTGCTAGTAGCCTAGTATGCTATGGGTTGTTTTCCCTTTTGGATGAGCATTTAAAGTGCTCTAGATATATCATATTGTTATTTGATAAAGTGCTCTAGATATATAATATTTATAGATATACATACTTAATATTTTTACAAAAAAAATTGGGTACAGTTGTCGAAAGAATTAGCTTCGGCAATACCTAGCAGCTATCCGCGTGAGATGAATCAGATGATAGCACACGAGACACATGATTTATACCGGCTCAGGCACGTGGTACCCTAGTCTAGTTGGGGGTGATGCTCGTGGTGCCATTTTGGTTTCCTAGTTCGGGGGTACCCCTCCTTATATAAGCCGGGGGTAGGGTTACAATAGATCCAATCGGCTAAACATATTGGCTTTCTAGTTCGTTACATGGAATGCGCAACATAATTATTCTAGCCTATCTCCGGGATATGACGGCTCTGGATGTCCTCGATACGACTTGATCTCCAAGCTGCTGAGTTTGTCGGGCCTTCTTGGGCCTCATTCCTTGTTGTCTTCGCCTGGTCGATAGGTATGGTCGAATATACAGGCGGTGCAGGTACCCTGGGCCTATATATCCGACAACCGCTGCGCCCCCATGCACCTTCACTACATCCGCCCCTGCTTGGTAGCGCTCCTCATGTGTTTAGCCTATAAACTATTTTGAAAGCTCCGGCAAACAACTTGGAATAGGTTCGATCCATAAGACATCGAACCCACCATATACTCAACTTAAATGAAATAGCAAAGTAGCATCGGAGATGGTTCATCGTTGGTCACCATATCATATGCCTTGAGCAGGACACAACTTAGTGTTGTTGCAAATAATACTAATGAGGAGTTGTGGTTTGCTTGGTTCAAGACTTAATGACAATGTGGTACCATCCGGGAGACGAAGGATGAGACCGCTTGCAAAGTGCAATGACCCTCTCCCTCTAAATCATTGTAGTTCTTTTTTAAACAAATCGGGCAAAGTTCTCGATTATTGAATAAAGAAAAAGAAGACCTAGACTAGATAAACAATGGTCCCCAACGGAGGTTATAGAAGAAAACAATGATTACAATAATTAGGACAACTCCATCAAAACAATGAGAAAATTTCCTAAAGGCTGTTGTTTGTCTTCCTAAATAGGTGGCGTTTCGACCCGGCTAGTGACAAAAGTTCAAAACTAATGTACTCATATATGTTTTGCAAAATTCTCCTAAAGGCACAAAGGAAGAGAGGCCCAGCTTGAAATCTTGTTGTGTGCCAGATTTAAGTTTGAGGGTTAAGACTTCTTATTTCTTTGATTTGATGTAGCTGTAAGCTGCTAAACGGCAAAAGCTCTATTTGTCTTTAGACTATAACAAATTGCGAACTGCCACTATTTTTCTTAACAAACATGGAGTACTGATATTTTCTTTTCTATCCAATCCATCCAAAATATATATATAATTATGATATTTATATAAGTCGAACTACTTTAACCGTGATCAAGTTTATAGAAAACAGTATTAATATTTAAATTCTAACTAGACTTACTATAAAAATATTTTTTTATAATTAATTTAATAGTTATTATTTTATACCCTAAATATTAGTATTTTATGTAATTATAGTTAAATTTTAAATTATCTAACTTAGGGGGTGTTTGGTTCCTACAGGAAAATTTTAGTCCATGTCCCATCGGATGTTTGGATACATGCATGAAGTATTAAATATAGACGAAAAAAATAACTAATTGCACAGATTGTGGCTAATTTGCGAGACGAATTTTTTAAGCCTAATTAGTCCATGATTTGACAATGTGGTGCTACAGTAAATATGTGCTAATGATGGATTAATTAGGCTTAATAAATTCGTCTCGTAAATTAGTCTCTATCTATGTAATTAGTTTTATAATTAACTCATATTTAGTTCTCCTAAATAGCATCCGAACATCCAATGTGACATGGACTAAAATTTAGTCTATGAAACCAAACACCCCTTAAAAAGTTAGAATCGCATCTTTTGTGAACGGAGGAAGTAAAACAGAACTGCTCCACCAATCGCGTGACAACGCTTGTTTCCCATCACTTTCGTCGTTAACATCCAGTAATCCAGTACCCGCAAAAAATCTGTGCCATGTACTTTGTGATGGAACACCGATGATACAGACTGTCACTCTGTCAGTCACTCAGGGAATAAACCCGAGAATATTCAATACACCTACCCAAAAGGCCAAAACCTCGTCGTCTTTCCCCGGAAGGCCAGAGGCCAACCGCCTCATGTTTTTTTTTTCTCAGTACCGATCAGTAGGAGTAGCTCCTAGCAAAAAGCTGGGGACGATTTTTGAGAGAGAATCTCCAAAGATGCGGCGAACATGCTTTACGAACATGCCCAATAAGAGTAAAAAAGTCATAGAGGATTGGGCAAAAATCCTTGATTCTGCGGTGAACAATGTATCTATGTAATTTAGACCATCCCAAGCGAAAACCCCTTTACAAACCTTTTGTAATCATATAACCAGAGCTAAATATCAATAAAATCAGGTGGGGAATCTCCCCCCACCCACCCACCCACGTTAAAGCTTCAAAAAAAAATGTTTGACTTATCGGAAAGTGAGAATGATATTTTTTGTGGGACAAAACGAGTATCGATATAGATTTTAGTGTGCATGTGATTATCTACATTTATATCAAAACCGAATCCATATAATCCCAGATTTACATCAATCAATTCATTTAAGCCTATTCATTTACATTTTCTTATTGAAGTCTAATGCTACACTTAGGCTTCCTTCTGATTTCATGAAATTTCCTACTTACCAATTATGAATTGTAAATTTTGCGTTGGGATATCCAACAACTTACAAAGAATTGGCTATTTCACGCTGCAAACGACCAAATTTGCTAGGTACCGTTAGAAAAATCTAGGTCTTTGCTATAGAACACTGCAACGACTATAATACTCCCTTCCTAATTTTGAAGAAATAGAAGGAGGAGGAATTTATATTTTGCCCACGTCTTCTTCCTCTTTTACCCCTTTCATTTGCTACATTACACCATCCTCGCCCAACATCATGCCATTGTCCTTGCGGACGAGCATACTCATGAGCGTGCCCACCCGCACATCCAACTCCTTGAATGTAGATGGCATGCCACAGAGTAGGACGGCACACACGTGGCAGAAACGTCGACCAATGTGGCTATGTGGAGCCATGGCAGCATAAAAGGGGAAGAGGTGATAGTTGAGAGAGAAGAGGGATCGACAGACGAACGAAGTGAGATGGCAGACCAAAGAAATACCATACTTCGATTTTATTTATAGATTATAATTGTTGTCGTGTTAGAGCAAAGAAGCATGATTTTATAATGAGACCTAGTAAATAAATTTGTATGTTTGCGGTATAAAATGGCGAAATTTGTATGTCTAGCGCATCTTATGACATGCCTGTGCCAAATAACTTAACAAAATTATACGTTCTTCAGAGCATATGATTATGAAGTAACACATAGTACTACCAGCAAACAAAATACTTGTTCTGTCCACAAAACTTATACCAACATGTCGAGATTCCAAACGGGCGCATTTACCTCGCCCTGGTAAAATTTTTCAGATATACCACTGGTCTGAAATGTCCCAAGAAAACCCGTAACTTGCAACAAGAATACAAGCAGCTGCCGATGAAAGATAAACCAAATTCCTCCGTTCTTTTCTGCAGGAGGCTACTGTTGGGACGACTTTGAGAGTTGCCACGTAGACGTGTTCTCGTCATATCGTTGCACATGGGGCAAAGGCAAATCCAAGCCTAATCGCTAAACGGATGGCTCCTAGATATTACCACAGTACAAGAGCTAGCGTACTACAGGACTGCAAGGGATGTGCCAAGGATATTCCCTCCTCACTGCTAGCTTTTCCCGGTTTTTTGCGAACCTCACTGCTAGCTTTTCAAAAGAGAAATATATTATCTCTTCTTTCAGAAGGTCGTCATCGTGGATGGCGAAACTGCCGGAAGGCGGAAGAATCAGCACACTCGTCAGCTCGATCGTTCCAACTACACATCAGCTCAGAATCCCCATGCAAACATATTTCTCTAGCGTACTTATGCTAATGGCAGCATCGATCGTCTCGCCTTTCATGTGTGCTTGTTCGCTAAATGGTCGTTCAGCCCATCTAAACACCAGGTAAGGCCATATTTGAATGTTGTCGGATTCACCTCAATCCAAGTGGGTTGGATGGATTGGGGTAAAATTTAGTTTATCGCTCCGTTCGCTTGGCTTATAAGCCGTACTTTTTCAGCCAACGAACAGTATTTTTCTCTCACAACAAATCAGCCAACAATACTTTCAACCATGGCTTATCAGCCAAGCGAAACAGGGCACATGTGGATTAATGCGAATTCAATTACATCAAACAAGACCTAAACGGTAAACGTCACACGTCATTTTCTGTTTAATTAGCCGCATATCTTATTTAATTAGCTATGTGGCTCATTTATCGTTTAGCTCAAATAAGGGCCGGTTTGGATGCCAAAATTTTTGGCAAAACGCTACTGTAGCGTTTTCGTTGTTATTTGGCAATTAGTGTCCAATCATAATCTAATTAGGCTTAAAAGATCCGTCTCGTGGATTTCATCTAAACTGTGTAATTAGTTTTATTTTTTATTTATATTTAATGCTTCATGCATGCGTCCAAAGATTCGATGTGACGGGAAATCTTAAAAAATTTGGCATTTTAGGGTGCAACTAAACCGGGCCTAATAGGTGGCCAACTGTCTATACAGGTTAGCGTTGAGAAAAAACACTGGCTTCAACATGAGAAGGTTGACAAGGCCTCTTGTGTTGCTATTCAGTATCCCAGCCACTATACACTTCAATCTGCATCAGTGCATCTCGTGCAAGGCCGCGTCAGAGTGCTCTCTTCGATGACGACGACGCTTCCCTATCAGTCGGTGCCGTCGGGGTCGCCTATTATCATCGATCCTGTGATGCTCCTTTTCCAACCTTTTTTTTTAAAACTCCTTTTCCAACCTTTTTTTTTTAAACTCCTTTTCCAACCTTTCGAAGCACTGCATATCGCGGGGCCACTGTAGAATGAATCTGTCATGTGCAGTGGCGCTAGGATGTGCAGTGCTGCTTTCGATCACATGTTCTGTGGTCACAATAACTTCTTCCGATCATCGTGTACTTTTGATCGGAAGTTCTTGTTGATCGGCTGACAAGATCAATGTATCATATCACAAACAATGGTACCAGCAACAACGATGAAAAGGCAACACGAGTCACACGACCAGCATGACTCCAAGCCTCCAACCCAACTTTTTTCGCCGCAACGTATCATGGAATGGAATATTCAAGTGAAGCAAACAATGATGACATCAAAACAAGTACCACGTACAGATTTAACCGTTGCACCTGTTTCTGATCCAACGACGCATGAAAACAAATCAGTACAGCACCACGTACTTACTACACAATTCCAATTGACCACATCATTTATTTTCTCGTGATTCCCCGAGAAGTATATACCAACAGAGCCTGGAAGCTATCCAAGCACAAATATAGATAAATACCGTCACAAGTTTTGTGTGGAGCTTCCACATACTGTGCTGCTCTTGCTGCCACACACCGAGCCAAATGACTGAATGAGGTTACATGAACCGAGGCTGATCTGCTTGAAAAAACATGATCGTTCAACAGTTCCTAAATGAGAGATACCCATAGTCCTCAAACAATGAAAAATGGCACTGCTTTGAAAAGATCCACTCATTTGCAAATGCAGCTCAACAAACCCTTTAATATTAGCATATCCTTTTGAAACTGTCAGCACCTCCAAGCAGTCGTCAGACTTGCTGGTTCCAGTGCCTTACATATTACAACCAATTATTCTCCTGTTTTGAAATTCATTCCAGGACAAAACTACAGTCCATAACACAGACTCTGCTTCTCGCTTCACTGCATCAGGCATACCACAAAGGGCGTACCCAGTGCAGAGAGCTCCCGCTCTCAAACCCGGGACCTTCCGGTCACAGGCGGTAAGACTCTACCGCTTGCATCAGGCATACCACAGATCGACTGAATCTCATATCCTTTGCGACAAATGTGGGGCATATTACAAAAAGAACGGGCCACCAACCACAACCTCAACTCATTATGCGTATTTGTAAGAACTCCCTCATAAAATACATGAGAGAAACTAATCTAGCACACTATGTTCATTAGGTTTGGGCTCCATCTACCCACTGCCAAACCTTCAGCTCACCACTTCCATCCCCGGTAAAAAATAAACCACCGGGACCCATTTGTATTGCCCTAATTTCTTGTTTGGAGAATAGTCTGCCTCTATCATTGAACCTATACAACAAGCAAGAGTCACTCCTGGACATTATAAATAAAATACATGAAAAATATCAAAATATTGCAGCTTGCTTACGATGGCAAATCATATAGGCGGACAGTGTTGTCATTTAATGAACACAATAGCACAGGTTTTGACTGTGCATCAGGCATACCACTGAGGGCAAGCGCACCCTAAAGGCAGAAGATAACCATTAGCATAACCGTCAAAACATAAGAAAGGGTAATAAAGAATTGCATTGCATGCTACAGAATAAATTGGCAACAATCATGAACCATGTTTAATGAAAAGAAATGCTAAACTGCTGACAAAATGAAAGATTCTCATGGACAGTAATGACTAATGAGTACAGGCAGAAGTAATAGTTCTCAATTCAAAAGTTCAGAAAGAAAAAAGAACAGTACATATATAGCAACTGTTCTTGGTTTTAAAGTGCAGTGCAGTAGCTAAGTGGTTAGCCGGGAATTCTTGAAGGAGTTGGCTGTTGGTCATTAAGAATTCGAAATACTATTCTCAATTATCCCTTAGGAAGATTAAGGCATTTTAAGGGCTTAGTGCCTGGTGGGCATGGGAAACGTAACCTCAAGAACCTTCTGTTTGTAGGCTGACGTTTCTTCTCTCAAATTCTAACCTTGTGTACTTCTCTACCAGTTAGGGTGTACTTTTTCGGGTGACTACAAATATGACTGAAATAAAGGCCTGTTGTTGTCCTCTTGGGCACGTTTCGATCTCTTGCCTAGCCTTACTTGACCTTGCTGGGAAGGATACATATTTGGTAGGAGTACTAAGAGCTTGCTTTGCTAGGCAAGCTTGCTGGCGCTACCAAGAAAATCCTCGTTGAGCCAGTTGAGCCGATTTGGCTCTCCCACTTGGGCAAGGTTAGCACGAGCTGTGAGGAAAAAAACAACTGACACAAGGAAACAGGTGTGATCCAGAGCCAGCCGACCAACATGCCTCGCTGACCCTGGGGACCTGCTTCTTGCGGCCATATTATTTTAATCCAGAGGTCTTTCCATGCATGTCTGGGTACGAAAGGCCCAAGCTCCTTGCACACGACTGCCTACCATTAAGAGATGGAAATCAGCTAGGCTAGGCTTTTCTGTTCAAGTCTCCAGTTACTCAGCGACAAGTACTAGCATAGATGTTAGCTAAATAGTAGTGCACATACATTACTGATAAAAAAACTAAATCATTATATATTGACAAGATCGAACCGCTAGTCTAGTTCTTGGATTGCTTAAGTTTCAACATAACTTACATAAGGCAATAACTACACCTGGATGGTTAACACTAAAAAAACAACAAGACCATTCCTTATGTGCCATTAAAAAAAGATTGAAATCCTATATCTGCCACAAAAAAAGTTTGTTGCCATGCCTATTCTGCCATCGTTTTGATTTTTTATTCCCTGTCTATCACTGACATCTAATTTTGCAGAAACAGTGGCTAACAGGAGTCCACAATGTCTATTTTGCCTTCTCTACCCAGCTCTTCTTTCTCATTCACCACACAGGCCTCAAGGTCACTGGAACACAGCTGTAAAAGAATCTGAGCAAAGGGGACGCATGCTTGATGCAGGCCCGCTGAGGCGCTGAGCGCTAGCGGTCAGTGCAGCCTGCTATGGTGCCGCCAGCCCCGTGCTCTGCCTCGGGCTTGCATCGCACGCACCTTGCCGTATGCCACGTCTCACGCCCTTCACCTCAGCAACTCGCGTGTTCGTCACCACGCACATAGGCCACTGTGCGTCAGAGGCCGGCGTTCCTTGATGCAGTGCCGCCTGTCTCGCGTTCTGCCGTGCGTGCAACCGCAGGCCTCCCGTCCAATGCCTGTCCTGTGCTCCGCCTCATGCTCGAGTTGTGCAGCTGTAGGTCCGCAGTCCGTCACCTAATGTGTGCTCTCCTTCCCTTTTGCCTCTTGACTACCAAATCAACATGGGCCACAACGAGGACGACCTCGCATACGCTGAGCGCCGGTCAGCAATTAGACTCACCTCTGCCATGGCGGTTGAGAGGCAGGTCTTGCTGCTGTCATCCTTTGCTGCCACGTTGTCGCTGCAAGCCCTGAACACGGCATCCCCACCGGCGTCGACGCTTGCCGCTGAGGACGCACCCCTTTCCCTTCCCCTAGCCCGCTTCCACCACAGCGCACCTCAGTACCATTGAGCGCTTCGATGTGCCAGGATGCCGTTTTGTGACACCGGCGTGGTGCCGGCTGTCGGGCGACTGCAGCGCCAGAGTAGAGTACCCTGCTGCCCTGCACGTCCTCCGCGGATACCAACGGCTGCGCCACAAACAGCAGCACACAATGCGCCTCCATAATCTCCGCATCACTGATCCACGAGTGCGCTTCTTGTGCACGAAGCAAGTGGCACCCCCCCCCCCCCCCCCCCCCCCAACACACACACACCCCACAGCATCCCGCTGGCACCTCCTTCCCCTGCATCACCGCACAGTGCTCTGTGCACAAGAGCTGGCCCACGACTGCGTCCAAGATGTGGGAGATCTTGGGACTTAATCGGATAGAGCTAGTGCCTAATGTTCTTCAGAGGAGAGAAATCAAGGGAGGAAGAGTAGCTTTCTCGCTTGCTTGTTCGGTGCAGAAGAATTTTTTTAGTGACATGAAAGGAATTTTGATCTTTTATGATGGTTTACATGTTTCCAAAAACAATCTGGAACATGCCCCCCCTCCCCTAAAAAAATATCCCCTGGGGAACGGAGGTAGACAAATTAGCCCCAAGTTTTAACTGGAAAAGTGGGTCACAATACAGACTATAATAGCACAACAGACAATTAAGACTGTACTAGTGTACGGTCTTGTACCTGATCTTCTTTGTGCGTATATGTTACTTCTAAATTTCCACTCTCTGTAGCTGCCCAAACCTGCGCCAAAATAAATATTAGAGCCATGAACAGCTTTGACATGGGAATTGCCTAATATGGATAGATAGATAAATTTATGAAATTGCTCAACAAAATGATGGCGAAGGTGGGGACTAACTTTTATTGTTTGATCCAAAGAGCAAGATAATAGAAATTGATCCCAGCACAGCACAGACATAACAACATCGGTATGATCAGAAAGAGTCTGTATGCACTGCAATGTTGCCAAATCCCATACCTGAAATTCACACCTTCGGTCATTATATTTCGAGAATGAGACTTAACACGATAGACAAGGATGTTTCTTGATGGAAAAATGGAAAATGTAATAAAATAACATCTGAGAGCTATCACGAACAAGGAATTCAATTGAGAATTCAGGCACATTACAACAAGTGACATCCCATTTTCTCCAAAAGAGCAAAGACACCAAAATGCTGGACTAACAAGCATTCATTGCACTGGGAATAAATTTAACTTTCAGATGCACCACCATGTACATATCTTCTATCCACTAGCACACAGACCCAGCACTGAAAGGTATCCTTTGGCAATCAAATTATCCAGTACTATAGTGCATTTCTTTTCTTTTCTTTTTTCAAACACTAGCTCCAAATGTTCTGCAGCCAATTGAAATATCAACACAAAACGTCCATGCAAACTGGCTATTATATGGGAATCAAGGGATTGTCAACCGCAGAGCAGATACTATATGATGCATGCCTGTACCACCTACATAACGAGACTACGAGGGTGCCTAATCAGGACCAGATTTGGACCTGCATTAAGTTTCAATATTTTGCTGAATTTATGTTGATTGAAATACTAATCATACATTCAAGAGATGATCCTACATGACTGTTAAATAGCAACATCCGCCAGTTAAATACAGAGAAACTTATAACTATGGTGAGCACGAGGCATTAATTGAGCATGCAGTGCACTGTAAACTTCAACCACAGGGAACAGAAATGATAAAAAAGCAATATGGTTTTAAGTGAAGGTTGGCATAAAGCAAGGGAGTCAAACATCAACAAGAACTTAAAATCTCATGACGCAACATATACATCTTCGTAAATTGAATCTATCTTAGGACTGAGCATGAGTGCGAGTGAACAAGCTTTGCATACTCTGATAGTTTTATCCATTGAAGAAGAATAAAGCCTCATGCCTCCTACTATCAATGAAACAACAGCAAGCTTATGGCCATCAAGAG
The DNA here is from genome assembly GCF_019320115.1 of Miscanthus floridulus. NCBI lineage: Eukaryota > Viridiplantae > Streptophyta > Magnoliopsida > Poales > Poaceae > Miscanthus > Miscanthus floridulus. Next base: position 200,361,708 of record NC_089587.1, on the reverse strand, counting down.
AAGCAGCTGGTTCAAAACAGTTAGTTGAGGCACTAAATCTCCATGCTAAAATCCTCCCGTCCTGCACCAAGCACAAGAAAAGAGAATCGAATAAATGAAGAATTTGAAGTTTCAAGACAAAACAAAGGTAAACCCAAAATACGGGAAGCTTACTTGTGTTGCAGCAAAGAGTAAGTCACTGGCAACGGCGAGTGCATAGACTTGCCCAGTTGGTCCGGTAAGGCTCATTTCCGCTGCTGTTTGCATATTCCAAACCTGAAGGAAAAGACTACGTATTCATGCATGCAGAACACCAATGGTGATAAACTTCATCAGAATTTAAAAAGAGCTAAGGGAGCAGCAGCGCTGCCTAGTGTCCAATTAGATGATAGGCGGGAGAGTCGTGCCTTGAGCCTATCACATTGATGAGCTAGTGCTAAGTTGCCTCAACTTCAGAAACAGTGAGCAATGCACAAATTTGAAGTATTACGTACCTTCACTGCATCAGGCATTCCAACAAATAACCACGGACCTTCAATGATCATACACCCAACCTCACGACCCACAGGGATGACACCGGCACACTAACAGACCACCAACAGCAAAGAAGTACTGAAATTTTGTCACAAGGAACATACAAAACTCTCGAAGATTCAATCTAATGGCATCTCAGCTACCTGGCCAGTTTGGCAATCCCACATGCGAACAGTTCCATCCTTACTCCCGGAATACAGCTTGTCTGACCCGGCGGGCAGTGCAATGCCTGTAACACCCTGAAGGCATCCAATGCATCTCAGTTAGAAAACCTCCTTGTTTTTACCAGAGGGCAAATTGGCAGAGATCAAACTTTACCTTCTCGTGGCCCTTGAGCGGGGTAAGCATCGTAATACTATCACTTATGCAGTAGCTGTGCGGATAGCGGCACCTCTCGCCATAGCTGCATTCGGTACCGGCGAGAAAGTACTTGCAGGGCCTGTCAGGCGGCTTGTGGCTCGCAATCCCGCTGCCGCCTCCGGGGCCCTTCCCCCATCTACTGTGACCGCCGCCGCCTCTTCCTCCGGTGTGGGGGTTGCGCCACACGTTCCCCCCGGGTCCAGTGGGGCGCTTGGGCGGCGCAGCCTCGGGGAGCTCGCTGTGGAGGAAGGGGCACGGGAAGCGGTTGCACCGCCCGGCGCGCCAGTAGTTGCAGACCTTCCCGTTGGTAGATGACGGAGCGCCGCCAGAGCCCGGGCCGAGGCGATTGTGCACTCGCTTGTTGCCGAATCGCCCGTCGGTCTCTATGTCCATGGGCGGCGGCGACTAGGGTTTGCGGGGCTCGGGAGCAGATAAGCAAACAGGCAATATGGTGAACGCAACCTTGGTGCGCGCGGCGGCGGGGATGCCGGATAGATAGATAGATATGGGAAGTAGTCGGTCGCGTGGAGGCGACGCGGCGATGGCTCGCCGGAGCTGGTGGGGAGATCCGGATCGGAGAGGAAAGGGGCGGTGGCCTGGTTGCTGGGTCGGGTTCAGCTCGCGCGGTCGCGGGCGGAGGGGAGGGCCCGACTCCGGGCTCCGGCTACTGACTGTGTTTATGCCTTTATGGTACGCGGCCCACAGGTCAGCCCATAGGTATCAGCTGACGCCGCCGACTGATGACCGGTAGCCAGAAGGTGCTTCCATGGTTCGGCTTCTAGACTCTTCTTACTTCAAGAGAAAACGGCTTCAGGAAAAATAAGGGGGTTAGACCGACTCCAACGAAGGAGACCCAAATACGATACCCATTCGCTATTATAGGTCGTCTACAGTAAAAAAAAGTCACGACCTAGATATCTCCGCTCCAACAGACAGACCCAAATCCACGCCCACACACCGCCGGACGCCCACGCTTCTTTTCCTCATCCTCAACGTCCCGATCCAGAGCCGAAGAGGTCGAACTCCTCGGAAGGAGGACCTGGAGTGCAGGGCAGCGTGCGGGGCGCTCGCCATCACCTCCAGCCTGCAGCTGCACGGCCTCCTGGCCTCCGACGATGACCCTGGCAAGGACGGCTGCCACCACCCGTGCCTTCCCGACGCCGGCAGCGCGGGCGCCACCCCGAGCACCCCGTCCAACCCCGCGGCCGCGCGGGCCGTCCCCGACGCCGGCAGATCTCGCGCCTAGGACGGAGCTCGCGTCCGCGCCCGCCTCCCTCTCCTTCTTCTTCCCCGACGGAGCTCGCGTCCGCGCCCGCGGCTCGGCGGAACTCGCGCTCGGCGGATCTCCCTCTCCTTCTTCTTCCCCAACGGTGCGGGAGCGGGCCACCTCGGACGCGAGCGAGCGTGGACGATTTGCGTAGCGAGGAGAGAGGCGATGCTTTTTTGCGTATCGATTGCTTCGGTAGGCAAAATGGGTGACGGGTTTGGGTCGGCTGTTGGATGGTGTTTTCGAATAGGCAAAGCACTGTTGGGGACGTATTTTGGGTTTGCCTCTCGGTGTTGGAGATAGTCTTAGGATCCGGCTACTAAAATTTAAGATATGTGTCGAAAGGATATTGCATAGAGTGTTCGGATACTAATAAAAAAACAAATTACATAATCCGTCAGTACTCCATGAGACGAATTTTTTAAGCCTAATTAATCCATCGTTAGCACATGTTTACGGTAGCAAATCATCGTCAAATCATGGACTCATTAGGCTCAAAAGATTTGTCTCGTAAATTAGTCGCAAACTATGTAATTAATGTTATAATTAGTCTATGTTTAATACTCCATGCATGTGTTCAAACATCCGATAAGACAGCGACTAAAATTTAGGAGGGGCAACCAAACACCCCCTAACTTGCACAACACCTAGACGTCCAGACAGAAGTCCACACGTCCGCGTCTCCTTCATCGTGTACGCCTGTCAAAAAATTGTCGCACCCACCGCTCCTTTCCCTGCCCCCTTCTCTCTTCTTGAGTCCGGACACCCGTGCCTCCTCCGTCACACGTGTCCACAAGAAACGTCGCACCTGCAGCTTCTTTTCCCTGACCTCCTCCTTTCTCTCCGCATAGGCCAGACCTAGAAGCCAGGACGAGGATGAGCATGCTCCATCCATCCGCCGCCCCCTTCTCCCAGCTCACCGCGCTCTATCCTCGGCGCCTGGGCCATGCCCATGACTCTATGAAACATAAAACACTTGAATACAACGTATATAGGTCTGAAGCAAATAAACATTCGTAACTGTGGGGGTATAACCCCATATACCCACAGGGCTTACATGGCCGCGCTCCTAGGGGAGGCCCAGCCCACAACATCAAACTGTGTGGGGTACGACATAGGTCAGCGTGCACCGCAAGACTGAGTGAAGCATCCTTAATGACGAAAGAAGATCTAATCGGATATGCTAGATATCGTATTCCTTATAAACACATATTATGTAATCGATCAGGATAGATACAACTGACCTGCAACCCTACCTCCGAGCTATATAAGACGGGTAGGGACCCCATCGTTTTTATCTCATCTCATAATACAATTCACCAAAGACATATGACGTAGGGTATTATGTCAAGCTGACGGCCTAAACCTGCCTAAATCGTTGTCTCTGCATTTTGTGTCACTATCTAGCTCCCATCACATATATCTCCATCGATTCATCTACTATCGTGAGCATATCCCCCGATAGACTGCCGACCAGATTTCGTAGACAGTAGCGTGCCAAATAAAAGGTGTGCGTGTTGATTCCCAGACGAACCAGATGGACCTGAGATCATCGCCATCCGTAATTCTGACGGCGGCGTCCTTCACCTACCATGGAGTCGTCGTCTTGAGGCTATTCGCGGCGTCTCTACGTCGCTAAGCAACTCATTGCGATACTTTGACGTTCGGCCGCGGCATTCTACGTTCCGTGATCCACGACAGTTCGGCATCGGGAATACCTAAAGATGGCAACGGGGACCCGATACCCGATACCCGACGGGTATTTGATCTATTAGGGGATGGGGATGGGATCATATCTTTATCCGCGGGCATCTAAATGGGCAAGAATCCATACCCGACGGGTATAGCGGGTACGGGGACGTTCCCTGTTTACCCGTCCCCGTTACCCGTTGGGGAACCCGACTATTTGAGCTGTCATGCGAGTATTATGCCCAAAGAAGCTCAACATAGATATTTTGGTCCAAATCTGAACAGTCATATATATAGTTTGTGTGTTCTAGGAACTCTCGTTCAATTTTTCCTCACCGTCTCCGCCAGCAGCACAAGTACGCCTGTCTCACGAGCGCTCGTGCCCCTCGCTTCCTCAGTTCGGTCTCTCTGCCACCTTTGCTCGTCCTCCTCGCAACCTCGCTCCTTCTCCTCGGCATCTCCGAGACTCCGACACTTATACCCGGGTGAAGAAGAAACGTCTCTGATTGCAAAGCTGCGACCCCAAGTGTCCTTATTTATCGGGTATACAGTACCCGTTGGGTATCTGTTACCCGACCGATACCCGACGGGTACGGGGATGGGCAAGAATCTATACCCGAGACAGTTAATGGGGATGGGGACGGGATGAATTCTCCGTAACGGGGAAGAGAACGTTCCAGCGATACCCGACGGGTATATACCCGTTGCCATCCTTAGGAATACCACGTGTCGTCTCGTCTTCGTCCAGATGCGATTTCGTCTTAGGCCGGTGCCCGCTTGTGCTAAGCCCTGTGCTACTCGGCTTCGGGTACCGGATTTCCGATGGCGGCATCAACCAACCCGGCACTGGCACGAGAGGATCTACTATCGCGGATCACGGCACAGGGATCCTGTGCATCGGGATTGCTAGCTTCAACGACCAATCAAGAAGACCGGTGCTGTTTCAATCTACAAAAGCTGCGCATATCTGCTGCTCCTATGGACGTGTCGACCGTAGGAGATTTGCTGCCAGCCGCTGTGGAACAGGGTGGAGAAAGAAAACCACCCTCACACCGCCAGAGGAAAGGTGCGGTGACTTCAACTGCCCCAACTCGTATAGGATCCGATCTGATTCTGCGACAAATTCGCAATATTTGCTACGTGCCGCATGATGAGTTTTACACAATCAAGAACCAACATTGCTTTTGACTAGCAAGCAAACAAAGGAAGCACATACGTGGTATACAGGACCATGCATTACTGGATTTATCCATAAAACAGCTTCCGGGACCATTATCAAACCAACGACAACAAGTGATTCAACCCGAGAAAACTACGAAAGATAACACTAGAAGGTTCTAGAAGACACCACGCCGAAGCTTGGGCCAAACGGCCACCAAAGTGGGCCGACTGGTCCAGCCCATAGGCCGGCCGGCCTGCCATGAAGCCCACTCGCCCTCCGCCACTTCATACTCCTTCCTACGATCTACACCGTTGATTTTAAGGCGGTTTGAGGTCGGTTTATCCAACGGTGGTCAAGGGAGTTGACGCGGATCGATGATATGGCGATTCCTTGCCCCCTACTCCACCTCGATTCCTTGCCCCTACTCTACCTCGGCCTATATATAGCAGTCCTACCCCCCCTCCCTAGAGCCATCTTGAAAACCCTAATTCATATCTCTCATTCAGATCAAGACACACTAGGAGGATTAGATCTGGAGCTCTCCAATGTAGTAGATTAATAGCTCAGGAGTGAGGGTCGAGTTGGGCTTATGCTCAAATTTCGAATCTAGTCTTGGAGGCTCGACAAAGCCTTATATCTTCACTTCTACATCTTGTAAGACTTATTATCAATTTATCATATTCTTATCTACATGGCTATGTTTACTTTGAATATATATCTTGCTTAGTTAAAGGTTATCAATACTTTTGTGTGCGGGTTCATAGAGCGCTTAGCTTGCTAGTTTACCGGTTAGGCTAAGTAGTCGAGTCTCGTGTAAGCATGGTGCTTATATGATGCTCTGTCTGTGAGTGCACCCTGTTCTCTGGTTGGGTGATAGTAGCGGGAGGTGATGGCCCAGTGTATCCTTTGTAGTCCACTTCGAATTGAGCAGGTTCTTAAATTGTAGGACCGTAGTCGCGTCAGTAGAGTTATCCAATGTGGGTGCTTTACCATCTAAGCGGCGTCCCAAAGTGCACATGAGTAGAGTTAGTCTTAGCTATAGTTGGGTATATATATACTTTGATTCTGTAATAAGAATATCATAGGAATCTACCTCACTGTCGATGCGGGACCCACAGGATACCCCGCAAGGGAGAGAGAAGATCTAGTCTAACTAGGATTCTTCCCATGTAATCTTAGTAGTAGTACTATTCAGTAATCCTACTAGGAACTCTCATTGTAAACCGACTAGGACTCTGGCCTCCTGACTATATAAAGGAGGGCAGGACTCCTGGGGAAGAGGACAACAGAACAATAATTGTACGACACTTCATAATCAATCCAACGTAGAGGCTAACGCCGGCTGGACGTAGGACTGTTACTCGATCAACGATCGAGGGTCCAAACCAGGATAAGTCGTTTGTCTCTTGCGTTCACCATCGAGTTCTGCATATGCTGAAGCCCGAACATACTGCCTCGGGTACCCCCGTGACAGGCTATCGGTGGTAAAACATCGACAGCTGGCGCGCCAGGTAGGGGCTTTTCGGCGACTTTGCATCCGGGAGCTCGATGGACCTCGATAACATGATCTTCCCGACGGGATCAACTTTCATCTTCGGCTCATGGATCTGCGAGGCGAACAACTACGACAAGCTTCAAGGCCATCTCCTCAAAGATCCGGATCATCATGAAGAATTTCCTATTTCGACAACTACGACGGATCAGCTCACCAGAAGATTCGCGCAGCTCATAATATCCGATTCAAATCAGATTTCACGGCTACGCGCATCCGACTCGAATTCAAGTTCCTGTGTCCAAGGTGAAGTTTTATCCGAGTTCTTTCAAGAAACTGAGTTCTTTTTCGGCAGGATTCCAGAGCACAACCCAAAACAACTCGGATTACACTCAGAGTTCTTTCAAGAAGTCGAATTCTTTTCCATTTGGGCTCGACAACATGGCAAAATCCTATCAGGGACAGTTCGAAAGATCCTTCAATCCAATGCTTGGGATACCACTGACAGGAGCCCAGGAGGGTCTCGTGCTAACGATAACATCACAAGACTGTATCATCCACTGGCCAGGTTCCGTTCCTGAAGATAGCGGAACCCAACTAGTCGGCACAACAACAACAGCAATCCTACCCTATCAAGAAGGGGATTCGATCTGTAATCATGAAGCATCTACTGAAATTATCAACAACTGTGACAGCATGGGAAACAACACCTATGACGAAGCAATTCACACGCGGGAGGTGTTCATGGTTCGTCGTCCGCAATCACCTTTGGACCCACCAGAAGCACCTGACGTCAGGTCATCAGACGAATCTAAATCCAACATATCACCATTTATCCAGGGGTATGATGGTGAGACCGAAAGTCAGAAACAAGCCAGAGAAAGAAGAAACAAATTAAAACAAGGGCGCCAACACCGTGCCAGGCTAGCGCAAGGAAGCTTGGGTAAGATACGAGTCTGACCTGGCCGAGTACAATAGAAGAAAATCTGAACAAGAAGTCGGAGAAAGGCATGCAGCGAACACGCCCTACGATAGGATCCGAGAAGCACTGGAAGAACTTAGAGCGACTACGCATCCCGACGAGAGGCAGGAACAACTCTGGAATTTTTTCCAGCCAGCGATTCAAAAGACGCATGATGGAAGAACACGCTCAAGACCACCTGTGAAGTCAACATCTCATGAGCAAGAAGGTCAAAGCAAGAGGAAATCTGCTTTTACGAGACTTGGACCAAGTGGAAGTCACAACAGAGAAAGTAAAAGGGATTATAGCCAAAATCACCGAGTTGAACAGCCAAGAAAGACCATAAGCAGAGCACCTGCACAGACAGCCTTGCAGAACTATTCTCACCAAGACAATAGCTAGCAAGAAGGAGGTGCTGAATCGGAATACCAAGAAGCCTGGGACGCGCGATAGATTCCCCTGTTTCGCAAGCAGACTAGCTTCAATACGACTACCTCACAAATTCAAACCATCCAATCACTCCAAGTACGATGGCAAGACTGAACCAAGGCAATGGCTCAGAATATACTCGCAATCGATTGAACTAGCCGGTGGAGATGACAACATCAAAACTTTGTTTTTTCCCATGGCCCTCGAAACTATGCCCCTCCAATGGTTCGATAAATTGAACCCAGGGTCGATCAGAAATTGGGAGGACTTGCAAAGAGCTTTCTGTGAAAATTTCGCGGGTATCATCACACACCCGATCACCCACGCAGAACTAAAAGGACTCAAGCAGAAAGGAGGCTGAAAGCCTCAGGGATTACTATCGATGATTTGGCGAACTACGTGCTCAAGTACACGATATCACCGAACGAGAAGTAATCGAAGCCTTTTCTCACGGAATCATGGCCAGGTGGCAATTTTAGGACTTCTGCAAAGAAAACCCAAGGAAGCAACGAAGAATTCAGACGAACGGTAGAAAAGATGATTACTGCAGAAGAGAAGACGCGAGAAAGGTTCCCAGAAAGGAACAACCGAGACAACCCGGACAAGACAAATCATCGAAACAACAGGCATCAGGAAAGAAAACATGGACCGGACAACACGGTGGCAACGGCTGACAAATCAAAGAAATTTTCAAGGCCAAGGAGATATGACGACATTGAAAGTATGCATTGCATCCTGCACCCAAATGGAAAGCACACCATCGGAAACTGCTACACCTTCAAAGAGCGATACACAAGGATAGACAGCAAAAAGGACACTAAACAGGACGGTCAGAAAAAAGAAGAAGAAAACCCTGAGGACAAAGGATTCCAAAAATCCAGAGGGACGGTAGCAGTGATTTTCGCTGGGGCCTTAGATTCCAGAAGCAAGCATCAAGAAAAGTTAGCTTTACGAACCATCATGGCAGCAGAGCCGGCTACTCCAAGATATCTCAATTGGTCACAATATCCAATCCAATTTTCAAGAGAAGACCAATGGACTAGCATAGGGAACGCAGGCCATTACCCACTAGTTCTAGACCCAACTATTGCCGGTATGACTGTCACCAAAGTACTAATCGACAGGGGGAGCTAGGACTCAACATCATCTTTTCAGAAACACTAAGGAAGATGGGACTACAACTCGCCGGGATGATCACACCAACAAGCACACCTTTTTACGGAATAGTACCCGGCAAAGCAGCCATGCCGCTCGGACAAATTACTCTACCAGTCACTTTTGGAACACCCTCGAACTACCGTACAGAATTCATCAAATTTGAGGTGGCGGACTTTGAGTCATCATACCACGCAATTCTCGGACGACCGGCACTAGCAAAATTCATGGCGATACCGCATTACCCGTATTTGCTGCTCAAGATGCCAGGACCTAATGGAGTACTTTCCCTTCGAAGTGACTTGAAACGCGCTTTTGACTGCGATGTTCAAGCAATCCAGATTGCAGCCAGAGCACAAGATGACCAAAGTAGAAGAGAAATAGCCACCGTTGCTGCAGAAATAAACCCAGAGGAGCTAGAGATACCGGCTAAAAAGCCCGGCATCCTAGTACCACCAAAAGAAGCCGACGTCAAACAAATCGACCTGGGCACTGGTGATGCCTCAAAAACAGCAATCATCAGCACCCACCTCTCGGCAAAATAGGAATTCGCGCTCACCAACTTTCTTCGGGACAACAAAGATATATTCGCTTGGAAACCGGCCGACATGCCAGGTGTCCCAAGGGAGTTGGCTGAGCACGGAATCGATGTCAATGAAGGCTCTAAGCCTGTAAAACAACGGCTACGACGATTCTCACCCGACAAAAAGGCAGCGATTAAAAAGGAAATCACAAAACTGATGGCAGCCGGATTCATCAGAGAAATCCTTCATCCAGACTGGCTAGCAAACCCGGTCCTTGTGCAGAAGAAGAACACTGGACGAGTGGCGCATGTGCGTCGACTACACAGATCTCAACAAACATTGCCCAAAAGATCCGTTCGGGCTACCACGCATTGACCAGATAGTTGACTCAACAGCAGGGTCTGCACTATTATCCTTTCTCGATTGCTATTCAGGGTATCACCAGATCGCATTAAAAGAACAAGACCAGAGCAAGACGTCTTTCATTACTCCGTTCGGTGCTTACTGTTACAAGACCATGTCATTTGGACTAAAGAACGCTGGCGCCACATACCAAAGAGCTATCCAAACTTGCCTTGGGGATCAAATCGGTGAAAATGTGGAGGCATACGTGGATGATGTAGTGGTGAAAACAAAGAACCCAGACACTCTGATTGAAGATTTAAAGCAAACCTTCGAAAACTTGAAAAGATGGAGATGGAAGTTGAACCCAAATAAATGTGTATTCGGAGTTCCCTCAGGACAACTACTCGGATTTTTGGTCAGTCAGCGCGGGATTGAAGCCAGCACCAAGCAAATTCGAGCTATAACAGAAATGGGCCCACCTAGAAGTATCAAAGATGTGCAGAAACTAACAGGATGCATGGCGGCCCTCAACCGTTTCATATCAAGACTCGGCGAAAAGGGGTTACCTTTCTTTAAACTACTAAAGAAGACAGACAAGTTCGAGTGGACAAAAGAGGCCGACGAAGCTTTCAAAAAACTTAAAGAATACCTCACCTCGTCGCCTGTCCTGACACCTCCAAAGAAAGACGAAGATATGATGCTATATATTACGGCGACTTCTACCGTGATCAGCACGGCGATAGTCATAGAAAGAGAAGAACAAGGGCGCGTGTATAAAGTGCAACGTCCCGTATACTACATCAGCGAAGTACTGTCAGAATCCAAAATCTAGTACCCGCATGTACAAAAACTACTCTACGCTCTACTTATCACCTCACGCAAGCTTCGCCACTATTTCGAAAGCCACAAGATTACCGTGGTGATAGATTTTCCACTCGGAGACATCCTACACAATAAAGATGCCACAGGGCGCATATCTAAGTGGGCAGTCGAGCTTGGTGCTCTCAATATCGATTTTACCCCACGCAAGGCAATCAAATCTCAAGCCCTTGCTGATTTTGTTGCCGAGTGGACAGAGATCCAACAACCTATATCAAATACCATCTTTGACCACTGGAAGATGTATTTTGACGGGTCACTCAAACTAGGCGGAGCCGGTGCAGGCGTTCTCCTCATTTCTCCAGAAGGAAAACAACTCAAGTACGTCCTTCAGATATTATGGCAAGCTACAAATAACGAAGCAGAATATGAAGCCCTCATCCACGGGCTACGAGTGGCAATTACCCTCGGAATAAAGAGATTACTCGTATACGGCGATTCAGCAGTAGTCATCAACCAAGTCAACAAAGATTGGGATTGCACCAAAGAAAACATGGGTGCTTACTGTGCTGAAATACGGAAACTTGAAAAACATTTCCAAGGATTAGAAATTCTACACGTCCTGCGCGATTCCAACATTGCAGCAGATGTCCTCGCCAAGCTCGGATCAGACAGAGCGAAGGTTCCACCCGGCGTATTCATAGAAGAGCTATCAGTTCCCTCTATCAAACAACCCGGTGAGACAACCCATGAAATTCAGGCTAAAGGCGTTCAGATCTTGGTAATCAACACTTCATGGAGCCAAGTTTTCATCGACTATATCAAAGAAAATAAATTGCCAGCAGATAAAGCAGAAGCCACCCAAGTTGTTCGCAGAAGCAAAAACTACGTTCTAGTAGGAGATAGACTTTACAGAAGAGCAGCATCATCAGGAGTACTCCTAAAATGTGTCTCATTTGAAGAAGGCAAAGAGATCCTAGACGAAATACACTCAGGTTGCTGTGGAAATCATGCCGCTTCAAGAACACTGGTTGGCAAAGCATTTCGCACCGGATTCTACTGGCCAACCGCTTTGAAAGACGCAGAAGAACTTGTCAGAAAATGCAAAGGTTGCCAAATGTTTGCAAGACAAGCCCATGTGCCAGCTCACAATCTTATCTGCATCCCACCCGCTTGGCCTTTTTCCTGCTGGGGGCTGGATCAAGTAGGACCTCTGAAGAAAGCAAAAGGCGGCTTCGAGTACATCTTTGTAGCAATCGACAAGTTCACCAAGTGGATTGAATACAAACCACTCGCGAAATACAGCGCAGCCAAAGCAGTCGAGTTCATCCAAGACATTATGCACCGCTTCGGCATGCCCAATCGAATCATCACAGATCTAGGCTCCCCCTTCACAGCTACAGAATTCAAAAGCTGGGCACAAGACTGTGGTTTCAGTATAGACTACGCGTCTGTTGCACATCCAGAAGCCAACGGACAAGTAGAAAGGGCTAATGGACTCATACTAGCCGGATTAAAACCAAGGTTATACGAAGAACTAGTGGACTATGGGTCCAAATGGATTGAAGAATTACCTAAAGTAGTATGGGGGCTACGAACTCAAATAAGCAGAGCAACAGGCTACTCACCCTTCTTCCTAGTTTACGGGTCAGAAGCCGTACTGCCTGCCGATTTGATCTGGACATCACCAAAGATAGAACAATACGATGAAGGAGAAGCAGAACACACAAGAAGATTAGAACTCGACAGCTCAGAAGAAGTCAGAGTAAACGCTACCCTCCAATCAGCCAGATACCTACAAGGTTTAAGACGACACTACAACAAGAGTACCCATCCTCGATCATTACAAGTCGGAGACTTAGTGCTAAGAAGGATACAAAAAACTGACGGACGACATAAGCTACTCAGTCCATGGGAAGGTCCGTTCATTGTCACAAAAGTCACCGGACCAGGCACATACAAGTTAATAACCGAAGATGGAAGAGAAGTCAACAATACATGGCACATCAGCCAGCTAAGAAGATTCTACGCGTAAAAACAACTCAAGAAAAAACAGATATGCAAGCCACAAGGGACCAACGTTCACAATCGACAAAGGACAATATTCCTCGACAACATATGTATTAGTTTATATTCATGATCAATAAAGATGATATTCATCCACAGCATGTCTTGTCATGACTTTCAATGAGTTGTTTTCACGAAACAAAAAGCAAAATGGCTGAAAACATGCCTGAGCATCCCGGCCGAGAGCAAAATAGCTGAAAAGACGCTTGAGCCCGCCGATGAGGGTAGCTAAAAGCTAACACCCGAAACAAAAAGCAAAATGGCTGAAAACATGCCTGAGCATCCCGGCCAAGAGCAAAATAGCTGAAAAGACGCTTGAGCCCGCCGATGAGGGTAGCTAAAAGCTAACACCCGAAACAAAAAGCAAAATGGCTGAAAACATGCCTGAGCATCCCTGGCCGAGAGCAAAATAGCTGAAAAGATGCTTGAGCCCACCGATGAGGGTAGCTAAAAGCTAACACCCAAAACAAAAAGCAAAATGGCTGAAAACATGCCTGAGCATCCCGGCCGAGAGCAAAATAGCTGAAAAGACGCTTGAGCCCGCCGATGAGGGTAGCTAAAAGCTAACACCCGAAACAAAAAGCAAAATGGCTGAAAACATGCCTGAGCATCCCGGCCGAGAGCAAAATAGCTGAAAAGACGCTTGAGCCCGCCGATGAAGGTAGCTAAAAGCTAACACCCGAAACAAAAAGCAAAATGGCTGAAAACATGCCTGAGCATCCCGGCCGAGAGCAAAATAGCTGAAAAGACGCTTGAGCCCGCCGATGAGGGTAGCTAAAAGCTAACACCTAAAACTAGTCGACCGAAATTAAGCTTAAAAAGACCCTCCAGCTCTTCGTTCCGAAAAGCAAGAGGCTCGGGGGCTACATCCAGATAGGAATACTTTTTCCTCAGAAAAGCACAAGCGCCACTCAAGAAAGCACTCGGATGCCGAAGTTTGTCAAGGCAACATTCTATGCCGAGTCGTTTTACATAGCGCAGACGAAAGGTTGTCAACACAAAGATCTACATCTAACAAGTCATAGCGCGGACAAAGCACTCGACGGATCACAAAAGAGGAAGAAAAGAAAAGTACTCGACAAATCGAGGGATTTCGTCAGGATAACGCACAGAGTTGTTTACAGGGCAGAGACGAAAATGGGACAAAGTACTCAGCAAGTCAAGTAACTCCGACCACACCCGGGCAAAGAATACATCAACGAAAATAAAGAATCTTCATTTGAAGAGGAGTGTAATATTACAAGAGGCTGGTCAATTGGATCAGGCATTGTCATCAGGAAGGGAAATATCAATATTAAGACTGTCTACAACCCTACTGGCTAAACCTTCGACCTCAGGCTCCATCCTCTCAACGGCATCAAGGTATTCTTGGCTATCAGCTTCCTCTGCTATCTTGGACAGAGGCGCCTCTGGAGCAAGGACCCGGACCTGGGCCAGCACATTCTTGGTACATACTTGAGCGCACTTCTTCGCGAACTCTTGGAAACGAGTCGGAATCCGAGGAATGAACTGAGCCCAAGATTGCCCGTCATCCGCTGGAGTCCGGAGAACATCAGCTACTGAACGAAAGGATTTCCACAAAACGTTCCAATTTTCAGTAGCCAGTCGCCAGCTTCCCAGACAAGTCTTCAATAGTTTTTTGGGCCTGCACAAGATCTTTATCAGCTCCACGCCTGATCAACTTAGCAAGTGCAAGTTCTTCTTCAGCATGAGTAATTACCTCCTCAGCCTTGTTATGACTTGTACGAACAAGAGTCTTCATTTCATCAATGCCCTCCGAGAGCTTTTTTCCTTCAACTCGGAGAGCTGGACAAGACACCAAACAACAAGTCAGCAGGAGGGAAAGGTTTGAATACTGAAAGAAACAAAGAGAACCTCGGAATACCTTTACATTCTTTCTTCATGGCTTCCAAGCTCTTCATGGCCTCCGAGTTCTTTGAAGCCTCCCGGATAGCAGCATCTTTCTGTTTCTCCAACTCCTGGGCAACAGTGTCTCTCTGTTTCTCTACCTCTACCACCCGGGCACGGAGAGCCTTTTCCTCTTTTTGATGCGACTTACGCTCAGTCTCCAACTCGGCCCGGAGGAGGTCAAGGTCAGTCTTCAGAGAACTTACCTCGGAGGACAACTTCTTCTCGGTTTCAGACGAAAAGAAGAAGCCGGTATGGTCACGAGAGAAAGTCTAAACAATTAAAGATAGAGAAAAATAAGGCGTAAGGACGAAGGCAAAACAAATGGCCTAAGAAAGAATCTCAGAAAAACTTACGTGAAGCTTCTCCCCGAAAGAAGTCGCAGAGGACGCCAAGCTCCCCCAGGCTGCGGTCAGCTCCGATAGCCGATGGGTGGCATCGAACTGTTGCACCACGTCATCGGTAAAAGAGGGACCGCCGGAAGCAAGAGAAGGGGAAGGAGAGGCCGGCTGGGGCGAAGAAGGAACGACCAAAGCAACCTCCCGGGAAGCCGAAGCCAATCCCTCAGAAGGACCCGACGCGACGGCCACAGTCACCTCCGGGGCAGCCAAGTCCGCAACTTCGCCAGGTAGCTCCGAAGCCCCCGCAGCAACTTCACCAACAGTATGTTGCGAGTCCTGAGGCTCGGAACTCAATGGCACGGCGGAAGGCTAAGAAGAAGTCGATGAAGAAACGAGAGAAGACGAAAGACTGAAAATTGATAAAAGAAATCACCGATGAGAACCAGAAGAAGGAAGACAGAAGCAAAAGGATGAAGCCAGAATCTACTCACCCAGCCACTTTCTTCTTCAGCGAAGCCAAAAGAAGGCCTCGCAGGGGGACCACGACGGCGAAAACGTCCCCGCCACCCGACGACGGGAGCAGGGATAGCAGATACCGGAGCCACGGAAGAAGCGGGGGCTAGAGCCATGGAAGAACTCTGCACTAGGAGGAGCGGTAGAGCTCGGTACCGAGGCTACCAAAGAACTCGACACCGGAGCTTCAGAAGAAGTCGGCGCGGGAGCCTCAGAAGAACTCGTACCCGACGTCCGGTTACTTCAAAAAGTTCAAGACTAAAAGTCAAGACAAAGAAGAGAAATTCAATGCAACAGGAATATGAAAACAACTCACCGCCGCATGATGAGGGGTACTTCGTCATCCTCCTCTCCCTCAACCAAGGAAACCAGAGCACCTGCTGAAAAAAAGAATAAAAAGTACTCGGTTCAAGAGAAAAACAGGAAAACAAAGGAACAAAGAGTATTAAATATGCTCACCTAAGAGCATGCTAGCAACAACTGGAGTACCTGAGAGACTACTTGGTTTGCTGAGACTTCTTGGAGACAGGCAGGCCAGATGAAGACCCATCCGTTCGCCCCCTCTTCGGGACACTACGAGGACCGCGAGGGACTAGACGAGGAACATATTCTTCATATACATCAACAAATCCAGAAGAAACTCCAGGAAGCGCTGTGGAGGTTGGGAACTTACTAGTTACGGAAGTTCCAGCAAGTTTATCCCCAGTCTCCGCCATGGCAGGGAGAACATCAAGAGGGATCGGGTCAACAAAGTTCCGCCCAAGCTCCTACGAAAAAGGATAAAATAGCAAGACAAGGAAAAGCTAAGCAAAAATGGATGCAGCAAGAGTACATAAAGTACCCAAACAAAGAGATAAACAACTCACAGCTGGGGGCGGGTTGTTGGCAGAGAACTCGGAGACAGCAGGAGGAACAACGCTCACTCCTTTCAGCATCTTCTGGAGACGCTCGAGTACCTCCTCATCGGTCAGCTCAAGAGCTGGGACCATGCGTGAAGGATCCTCGGCCCCAGAATACTCGAAGCCAAGGTGCTCCCACTCTTTCAAAGGCTGAACTCGACGACGAAGAAAACTCGAAACAATACCGAAACCGGTTAAACCCTGCTGTTTCAGCATGCTAATCCTATCAAGGAATGGCTGGATCACTTGAATCTCAGCAGGTGACTCAAGTTTCTTATCCCATCGGTCATTCACCATAGGACCAGATCCAGAGTGGACGACAAGGGAAGGGATCAAATTGGCAGCATAAAACCAGTCGGCACTGCCAATCTTTTACAGAATCAACCAGGTCATAGTCAAAGAACTTGCTCTTAAGACCCTGGCGAAACTGAATCCCGCAACCGCCAAGAACGCTGGTTTCTTCGCGGCGGGGTTGGGGTTTCAGGCGAAAGAAGTAACGAAACAGAGAAAGAGAAGGGGGAATTCCAAGGAAAGCTTCGCAAAGATGAACAAAGATAGAAAGGTGAAGAACTGCATTAGGAGCAAGGTGGTTTAGGCAAATCCCAAAATAATCAAGAAATTGGTGAAGAAAAGCGGAGGCGGGAAGACAAAGTCCAGCGCGAATGAATGAGACAAAAAGAACGATCTCACTAGGAACTAGAACAGGAACTCGATGCTCGCCTGGAACTCTCCATTCAGCAAAAGCCTGGCCCTGGATCAAGCCGTCGCTGACAAGCTCACGAAGCTGCGCTTCGGTGGTTGTCGGAGCCGGCCAAAACTTCTGGGCGGCCCTCATGGCAACAAACTCCTGATTCTCGATCAAGGAGAGTGAAGACTCCTCATCCACGAAAGAAGACTGGGACTTACTGGCGGTTTTCTTCTTGCCCATGTACTAACGAAGGCAAAAAGAAATCAGAGGAAAAAGAAAACCTAGATGGCGGCGCTAAGGACGGCGGCGGCAATGGCGACGGCGGATGATTAAGAGCTAGGGTTTGAAGGCAAAAGAAAGGCAGTAAAGAAAAAGAGGACGAAGGGTCTATAAATAAATTTTACAGCGTTAGAAACGGCCCACCAGGCCCGTTAAAACACCAGTGTGAGAACGCAACGGTCCATTTACCGACGCAACTAAAACGACGGAGGGCACAAATCCACACAACGGTACAATCCAATGGGCAGATTTCAGACTTATCCATCCAGCACTACTGCGGAGCCATCAGATAACTGCAAGAACAACCCATCCTCAAAGAAGAAAGGGAGGGTAACTTCTGAAGGAACAAAAGAACCCGGTTCTTGATAAAAAGAACTCGGAAATTCCATAAGCAACACAGCAGGAGAAAGCATGGCAACTAAGAAGGCAAGAATCTTTTTTATTACAAATGAAATCAAGAAGTACAAGATTACACATCTTACAAGACCCGACGAACTCGGTACTACAACAAGCAAGGTAGCAAAGAGGAACCCGGACACAGCTAGGCTCTGGAACGACTACGTGTTCCAATTTGCTGCCAGGTAGAACAAACCGCCCTCGGCTACACTGTTTTCTTCAAAGGACGAACACAGTGCATCCAAGACGGAAATCAGCAGCACAGCAGGAAAGCATGGACCAAAGGAGGCTGGCAGGCATCTGTCTACCCAAGCCCGACATGATGCAGGATCAGGTGTTGATCTGCACCGGACAGCCGCAGGGCAGACAAAGAGCGCCAGCCAAAAACTGCCGGATGAAGGGACGAAGCCCACATCACAAGACTTCCTCCAACTACCACCACCAACTTCCTGATGCAACGCCACTGCGGGATTAGTCTACCTCTAACCCCTATCACAAGACTTCCTCTAGCTACGACGAGATACACAACAACTACAAGATACGCCCGGGGGCTGCTCAACTTCATAAACTACCATATCCATGACTACAAAGACTTCAGGCCACACAACAGAATGCTCAATGATTCAAAAACAAGCACCACAGGAGGGTATTTATAGACCAAAAGAGCGGTACACATGAACCGGGAGCACCAAAGGTAAAGACCTAACAAAGGAAACAGTGAAAAGATAGAACTCAATGAAAAAGGACTCAGGCGTGAAGGAACAGTGACCAAGGACAAGCATATTCGGAAGGATATACCACCACGGTACAACCCGTCAACAAACAGCATTTACACCCAACCAACTCCACACAACTACATCCGACAACAGAAGACTAGCGGAGAGTATGCCAAGGCCATGTAACCGAGTTCTTTCCAAAAAAAAAAGAACCCGGACATAAGCTCAGAGGATGGATGCCGCGAAACTACTCGGATGATGACATAATCCAAGTCTCGGGAACTACTTCAGAACACAAATTTTCAAACAACATAAAGATTCAAGACCCTCCAACTTTTTGTTCCAAATAGCAAGAGGCTCGGGGGCTACACTCAGTGAGTGCACTTTTTCTTCGAAAAAGTGCACGTCACCAAAAGACTTCCTCAACGCAGACCACTTCAAGACATTACGACAAAAAGAACCCGGAACGAGCCATATTCGAGTTCTTTTTGATAAAACTTCAACGAACAATCAGAGCAACTTCAAGACAAGATCCTCCAGCTCCTTGTTCCAAATAGCAAGAGGCTCGGGGGCTACAACCAGATGGATGTACTTTTTCTTCAAAAAGCACTCACCACTCGAAGATCCCAAGAAGCGCTACAAGGTTTCACTCCAGAAAGCACTCGGATGATGTTTGTTCCTACTCAACAAGACCTGAAGGAGCAAAACGAGACTTTCAGAGCTCAACCATGAAGTGCTCGGGGGCTTGTCGATGCGGGACCCACAGGATACCCCGCAAGGGAGAGAGAAGATCTAGTCTAACTAGGATTCTTCCCATGTAATCTTAGTAGTAGTACTATTTAGTAATCTTACTAGGAACTCTCATTGTAAACCAACTAGGACTCTGGCCTCCTAACTATATAAAGGAGGGCAGGGCTCCTGGGGAAGAGGACAATAGAACAATAATTGTACAACACTTCATAATCAATCCAACATAGAGGCTAACGCCGGCTAGACGTAGGACTGTTACTCGATCAACGATCGAGGGTCTGAACCAGGATAAGTCGTTTGTCTCTTGCGTTCACCATCGAGTTCTGCATACGCTGAAGCCCGAACATACTGCCTCGGGTACCCCCGTGGCAGGCTATCGGTGGTAAAACATCGACACTCACCTGTTGTTCTCCCGAGTTGACTAGTTTACATTATCTTTATAGATCTTTCCCCTGAGTGTCATTATGCTTAATTCCTATCTATATATTTACCCTCTACTTAAGCTATGCTGGTATATTGATAGATATTCCTCTATTACTCATAAGTCTTACTCCATTGTTTTTCTATGGTAAAATATAAATAATGATACCTGGAATACTTTCGGTAAAATGCTACAATGGTATTTTGTGCGCTTGCAGAATCCTTCATATTCTTTTTGCGTTAATAAATACTGTTGGTGTTTTTGGACCACCGACGAGTAAATTTGTATTTGCGCGTCTAGCTCGAATGGTATGCTCGGAGGACACATGGGTTTATACTGATTTGGGCAGAACGTCCCTACATCTAGTTCATTGCTGCTCGTGTTACCAGCACTTGGTTTGCAGTAGGAGTTACAAACAGGCGAGAGAGAGAAAGGATCCCAAGTCTTTGGTGGAAGGAGTGAACGGGTGCTGAGAGCTCGATTGCCGCTTAGTCATGTGCTAGTGTCGTGCTCTTGTGTTCCGATCTCGTGTTTTTTCACCCCCTCCATGAGGCGCCCTGCTTTTCCTTTTATTAACGAAGGGAAAGCGCGGGTTACAGAGGAGGAAAAGTAAAAGAACCAGAGAGAGAGGAAGGCTTCCAGGATCGCCGGGTCCTTCTTCTCTTTCATGCGGGTCCCACTGGTCCTGTAGATGTCAACAGGGATGGCTCCATGTCGTGGCCTTGTTCGTCACTAGCGCCATGCGCAGACGTCATCTGCCGGTCATGGCGCTCCACTCTGTCTCGGTGGATGTCATGGTGAACTAACGTGCCTATCAGCATCCGTACGAAGGTTAGGCAGAACAACACCGACATGTTCGACACTGTTCTTGATATAAATCCCCAGGTATGACCCGTCATGGCCATGGGTCACATCGAGGCATGCCAGCCTCTTCCCTAGCGTCAGAGTTTTGACCCAGGCCCATACGCTTGGACCAAGAGTGGTTGGCGGTGGTATGGGTCCCCGTTGAACAAGACGGAACCCACATCCTCGAGGCCAGGTGAGATGGATCCCGAGGTTGAACGAGACGAAGCCCGTGGCCTTGGGGTCGGGTGAGACGGAGCTCGCGGCCTTGAGGTCGGGTGAGACGGAGCTCAAGGTCGGGCGAGATGGAGCCCGCGGCCTTGGGGTCAGGTGAGACAGAGCCTGCGGCCTTAGGGTTAGGCGAGACAGAGCCCATGGCCTTAGGGTCGGGTGAGATGGAGGTCGCGGCCTTGAGTCCAGGCGAGACGGATCCCGCGACCTTGAGGTCAGGCGAGACGAAGCCTACGGCCTTAGGGTCGGGCGAGACAGAGGCCGCAGCCTTGGGGTTAGACAAGACCTTTTAATACGTCTTAAGCCATCTGGGGAAGTCAGCATGTGCGCTAACTTCCTTGCTTTGGGTATCCCTACTATCGATACCCGGTAGTAGCCCCGAGCCTGTGGAGGAGTAGAATACTCCTTTGGAGGCTTTTCCGAACGGGAGGACTCTAAGGGCCTTGGCCTTCTTTTGGTAGCCCGCGATGTGTCCTATTAGGATGGCGATTCCCTTTTATCGTGATCGATTTTCTTGGGGGCATGCAACCATAGGATTTGGGAGGTCAGAAAGATTGTTCTTGATTCCAGTCCCCTAGGATCTGATCGGTCCGCTGTCGTACTACGACCGCGCGTTCGGTCTCCTTGTGAGTCCAATTTCCCTCGAGCCCCCATGCATGGTAGGGGTCTGGCTGAGGGTCGGATCGTCTTTGTGATCATCATCCCTCAAGCATTTTTTTCCGATAAAACGGTGGAGCTGAGCCATGCCACGTTCTTCCTCGATGGACGAAACATGGTGCTCGGTGAGCTATTAATGGGCTAGTCCAAGTAGGGCCCTGGCTTCCTATTTGTAGGGGTTCAGCATGGGTCAGCTGGTGATCAACTCTAGACTCTTGGCGGCCAATCCATATAGTTCTTGGGTCCGTTCGGCCAGTCCCAAGGGCTCATTGCCTTTCTTTGAGGAAAAACCATGGACTGGGAACCGACCAAGACTCGACCATGGGCTGGGATGCCCGCAACGCTCGTGCACCTGGGTACTGGCAGCTAGTGGGCCCATCCCTTTCCATCCCTCGCTCTAAGGGTGCCCTAGAGCGGCTGTGAACCCATCGGCGGGCCAGCCTTCAAACTCCTAGCCCTGAATGGGCCGTAGGAGCATTTTTAGCTCTGTATCCCTCCTTACCTGCGATGGTTCTTGGCCCATCGACTGGGTGAACCATCATCTGGCGTGTCCTTTAAGGGCGTAGCTATAGATAGCGTGAGCGTGATCTTCGGAGGGAGGTGACGTGACGTGGCGCAGTGGGCAGGTGAATCTAGGCTGACGGTTCACCTTCTCGCCCCACTCTGTCCTATAAATAACAGCCTCCCCCTTCATGTTTCTGCACATCAAAACAACAGCCTTACCTTCTCTGTTTCTCCGCCATCGCCGTTTGGATCTGCCGTGCTTGCTAATCCACCACCGGAGCCCTAGATCTATAGCTTCCGCTTCTTCACTGCCATCTTTGCTTCTCTACAGCTGCCTCCATCCTCCATGGATTCATGGTACCACTCTGATGTTACCCATGCGTGCATGGAGGGCCTCATCAAGCGTGGTCTTCTCCATAGGAGGACCGATGAGGCGGAGTGGCTCGTGCCCGACCGTGAGGATGCGCCGGCGCCGCCAGATGGTTATATCATCTCCTTCACGCTCTTCCACGAGCACAGACTCATGGTTCCTCCCCACCCATTTTTTTGGGGTCTGCTGCACCACTATTAGATCGAGCTATAGCACTTGAACCCCAATGGGATCTAGCACATCACGACCTTCATAGCGATGTGCGAGGGCTACCTGGGGATCGAGCCCCACTTTGAGCTATGGAGATACTTCTTCTCCATCCCCTTGATCAAGAAGATGGAGACCCTGGTGTTGATGGGATGCGTGGGCATCCACCTCCAGGGGTAGTGAGTGGCCAAGTACATGCCCTGCCAGCTCTCCAGATCCAACAAGGGGTGGGACTCGCATTGGTTCTACCTAAAGAACGACCCTGCTGCTCCCTTGTCGTTCTTCTTTGGGCGCCTGGTCAAAGAGATACCACCGTCATGGCTGTGGGGGCCACCCATCAAGGAGAAGAAGAGGATGCACGACCTCCTTGAGGCCATCGCGTTCCTGAAGACCCATGGCCTCTGTGGGGCCGATGTCATGGGGGGTATCATGCGAGGAAGGTGTCACCGTTGATGTCGCGCGTCCTCTTGCTGTACGGGATGACGCCTAGCGCGCAGTTTGTTGGGACGACGCTCAGCCAGGGGCTGCTCCACAATAGCGAGGTTACGCAGTGCATCAAGGAGGCCACGGGGGACACCGACGCCATGTTCTCGATCCTAGGGCATCCTATGATGCGGTCAGATGCGGGCTTCCTTGAGCTGTCGGTGGGATTAGTCTTCCGGGACTCTGTCGCACCGCTGCCAGAGCACACGGTGAAAGCTCTAGTTTGGTTTTGGTTAATTGATGAAACCCTAAGTGCTAACCTAGTTTATCAAAGTGATTATGAGATAGGTAGCACTACTCCAAGTGATGAAGCAATGACGAAGATCATGACGATGGTGATGGCATGGTGATGATCAAATGCTTGAACTTGAAAAGAAGAAAGAGAAAAAACAAAAGGTTCAAGGCAAAGGTATAAATAGTAGGAGCCATTTTGTTTCGGTGATCAAGACACTTAGCGAGGGTGATCACATTTAGGTTAGATAGCCGTACTATTAAGAGGGGTGAAACTCATATTGAAATGCGGTTATCAAAGTGCCACTAGATGCTCTAACTCATGCGGACAGTCCGACGGTGCCACCGGCGCCCTATACAGAAAAGATAGGGGTTCATGCAGTGACCGGACGCTGGTGGCGCAGTGATTGGATGCTGGGGTCCTACGTCCGGTCAGTAGCAGCAGTGAGCACGCGTCTCGGTCTTGTGATCGAACGCTGGCATGAAGAGTGACCGGACGCTAGCAGGGTGCCTCCGGTCAATGCTGACGTACGCTGATGTGTGGCGCACAATGGAGACATTGAGTGACCAGTACACGTGGGTGAGTCCTGGTCGAGCATGGACTGACGCAGTCCGGTCAGTGATTTTGCGCTGAATGGAACCTTACTGGAAATGACATGAATGCTGAGGTCTAGCGTTCTGATCACTTGCAGTAGCGCGTCTGGTCATCACTTAACCATTGGCATCGGGTGCTCAGTAGTTTGAAGAGAAGGGGACACGTGGCGTGCATCGCGTGACTGGACGCTGAGGTCCTAGCGTCCAGTCGGCCCATGTTTCAGTGCAGTGAGTAGCCCAACGGACTCTATTTCAGTGAGGGCTTCTATTTAGGCCCCATGGCTGGCTCAAGCTCACTCCCTTGGCCATTTGCATTGACATAGTAATCTTGTGAGCTTAGCCAAAGCCCTCCCACTCATCTCCATCATTGTTTCATCATCATTGTGAGATTGGAAGAGAATCTAAGTGCATTGCTTGAGTGATTGCATCTAGATGCACTTGGTGTTCAGTGTTTTGCTGTAGGATTCACTTGTTGCTCTTGGTGGTTGCCACCACCTAGATGGCTTGGTGCAGTGGAGGAGGATTGACATGAGTTGGTGATTGTTCATAGCCATCTCCGATGATTGTGAGGGGATTTATACCTTCCCCGGCGGAGAGCCAAAAGGTAACTCTAGTGGATTGCTCGTGTCATTGAGTTACCTCACTTGTAGGTAGGTTCTTACGGTGTCCAAGTTGTGTGGACGAGGTTTGTGCAACTCCTCTTAGCCACCGAACCACCAAGTGTTGGTCGACACAACAGGGATGTAGCGTGTTGGCAAGCACATGAACCTCAGGAGAAAATTGCTTATCTCTTGCCATTTGGTATTCTCCCAGTGATTGATTTAATATTCACCTTGTGATTGGTTCACTCCTCTACACATCGGTATAATCACCCTACTCACTCATTTATATTCTTACAAACTAGTTGTGGCAAGCTCTTTAGTGTAATTAGAATTGAGAGCTTGCTTTGTTATTTTAAATTCATCTAGTGGAGCTCTTTAGAGTAGCAAGATTGAGAGCTCTTAGTGAGTAGTAACATTGCAAGTTGTGTGCCTGCCTAGTAATCATTGCAACTAGAATTGTTGGATAGGTAGCTTGCAACCCTTGTAGAGCTAGAGCAAGTTTGCATTTCGCTATTTGTCATACTAATCAAATTGCTCTAGTTGATTTGTAGATTTTTAAATAGGCTATTCACCCCCCCTCTAGCCATATTAGGACCTTTCACGTAGCCATGAGGGCGGCGAACCATGCCACGAATGAGCAAAGGAAGAAGAAGAAGAACGAAGAGGAGAAGAAGCTGACAGGTCGAAGCTAGCGAGCAAAGCTACAGCGAGGGAAGCGGTGTCAAGGTTTGTCGGAAGAAGAGGAGGATGAAGAAGAAGAGGAGGAGGAGGATGATGGCTCCATGTCGCCCATCCCGTGGGATGATCTGGCCATCGGGGACTTGGACCCACCTTCGCCGCAGGTGGGGCCCTTCCTACGGCATGCCACGGTGTAGGAGGGGGAGGATGTGCCCCTAGGAGTTGGTGGAATCAGGCTGCCATGCCTCTTCTGGGCCTTTGGCAGCGCCTTCGGAGTCGACGGGAGGTGGCCATTCTAATTTGTCCGAGCCCTCCGAGCCGAGGGAGGGCTCGAAGCGGCAACATGCTGATGAGGAGCAGCCAAGGTCAGGCAAGCCAACCCCAAAACATCCTCGCATGATGGCGTCCAGGTGAGTCAAGATTTTTTCGTCCTTTTATCCTAATGAATTTTTGCTGCGAACTAACCTCCATGTCCCTTGCGGCGTTGGAGGATGTGGGACTCTCCTACAGCTCACTCCGAAAAAGATCCTCCTCCGGTAAACACGCCAGGAGCCGGCTGGCGCCGCGCAGGTGGTGAGCGTGAGTGGCGTTGGGGCGGCCATGGCGTCGATCGGGGAGGCGTAGCCAATGGCTGCATCCATGGGAGAGCAAGAGGAGGAGGGCACAGCGTGGCCGGTCGTGTTCTCGATGTCGCAGGCGGAGGCAGCACAACCGGAGTCGTCGTCCGTGCAAGTGGCCATGTCCACGGGGAACGGAAGGGGGCGCACCCGAGGCATCCTTCGCGGATGTGGCGACAGGGTAGGCCTCCGTGTCCACGTCACCCGCCCCCTCTATCGCTAGAGGAGCCACCACCACAAAAGATTTTAGCGCTGCTTGAGGTTGGCATGGGGATGTCCCGGTCTCTGGTCCGGGTGGCTTGTGGCAGAACCGTCTAATCTAATATCTCCCAGGAGTACTTGTCTTTCATTAGACACTAAGTTCCTTAGAGAGGACACTAAACTACGTGGTTCTATTGAGCACACCCCAAGAGAGAACTCAAAAATCCACATTTTTCCATCAGGATCATAAATGAGAGAATAAAACTTACAACATTCTTAAGTCATTTCTTACATCACTTCATTACAGTACCAGAATATTACCTCAATTTATTAAAACAACAGAATATAATAATGTTATCAGAGTTACAGAGGAAGCAGGATTAATTTAAGGACATGGTAGAGCATTAACATATAAAATATTTTTATACAAGAGATGCTAGCAGATTTTACATCTTTTCTTATAAAACCTTTCATGAGGGTTATAAATAAACACTACTGGTCGTAGCAGTGAAAGGAATCCTCTCTGAGCCCACCAGGAGGTTTTCACATACAAGAGTCGGCTCTAAGTATCCTTCCGATCATCTGCAATAGGGGAATAAAACCCTGAGTACTAGATCGTACTCAGCAAGACTTACTCGATAGGAGGAAAATAAAAGACTCTAAGGATATGCAAGGCTATCTGGCTTGTGGGTTATTGCATCTATGGAAGAATTACTAAACATGCGTCCTTATATTCAACTTCATTAGTAGTCATCATTAGTTCATTAACTAACCATTATATGTAAGCATCTATGCTACTTTCAAGCAGGTGGTAAACAATCAGAACTATTTTACCATCTTTCATATTCTAAGTTCTTACTACTGGTGCTAGACCATAGCCAAGTCGGTACCATCTCACAGAAATAGCGATTCGCGAACCAATGTATCCCAGCTGGGTGCCCCAAAACACACGCCCTATTTATACCCTAGGCACAAATAAGGCTGGATAACGAGCTGGCTCGGCACGGCTCGGCTCGGCTCGTTCTGGCTTATTAAGATAACGAGCTAGCTCGGCTCAGCTCGTTATCCTAACGAGCCAGAAAGCCAGCTCGGCTCGGCTCGTTAAAAGCTCGAGCTGGCTCGTTAAGCTCGTGAGCCAAGTATAAAAAATACACAAAATATAATATTTATATTTATCTAAAGTTTGAGAATAGTAATAATATAAAAGAAATGCATCTAGACCAATTACCAATCAATTTATAGGGTCTAGACCAGTTACCAGTCAATTGTAAAGTGCAAGACATGAAGTAATACAAAAACTAATATAAGTTTTGATACTTTTTTCCTAGAAGCTTGGCTCGTTTAGCTCGTGAGCTGGCTCAAGTTGGCTCATTATAGCTAACGAGCTAAAATCTTGGCTCGGCTCGGCTCATTTTCATAACGAGCCGAGTCGAGCCAGCCATGAGCCGAAGCGAGCTAACGAGCTTTCGAGTTTTTCGTTCAGCCTTAGGCACAAACAAGACCAACCCATTCCACTCCTATCATGAGGTCCAGGTCCCCATCCAAACTTGAACTCTAAGCCCCCACACTTGAGACTCAGTCTCAGTATGGTGCTTAGACCTCCACCTTTCCCCTGCCTCCAATCAGTCGGTTCGGAAAGAGTCAAAACCCACTGACAAAAGCGTAACGAGCCTTCCCGCTCCCATAAGCAAGTATGTGCTCAGGATAATAAGTCTGTGACCTGACTACCATCCACAACAATGGATGGTCCTCAATCGACATAGACGGAACAAGTGCAATCTGAGCCTCGCTCGAATGCCTAACCAAGTCCAGATCCAAAGTATCATTCCACACGGTTTCCAATTATCATTCATATATATTCCATGTGACAGTAACAATAATATCTTTCCTATCTCTTGCGAAGTGACAGGTAATCACTCTACTTCTACTGGATCCTATAGCATTGCAATCTATATGATCCTGACATACTAGTAGAACTCATAGGATATATATATATATATATATATATATATATATATATATATATATATATATATATATATGTAAGTGGTTTTCATTCAACTCCTTAAAACTTAATGCACAAGCATAAAATAAAGTGCAGAATAATAGAGGTTATGCATCGGGGCTTGTCTGGGCAAGATGTAAGCAAGGATTAGCATTCTATCATGGTAACACGATCATCAAGGCACCATCTTTTCTGCTACTCCAGATGACTTCGCAATCCATCATTGTTCCTATTATGATATACGTGGATACAACACAGAAATCGTAATTAATCAATGGCAACTGTAACTCTTAAAATACGTTGACGCCTATCAAGCTAATGAGCTAGCTCTAACGGCTAACGCACCAGGCTACATGTCCATGTGGTCGAGTAAGGCATCATTTCCTGGAAAATATTTTAGTTCTACGATCCCAAGATGTTTTGGTATTTTATTGATTAAATATATATATATTTGAACTAGGGCCCATTTAGCTACCTTAGCAAACTAATTATTATGAAGCTACAAAAATTATAGTGAGCCTATAATAATACTAGGAACTTACTATAAATTTTTTAGAATTAACACTAGCACTTGATTGATCATAAAAATTCCTATATGTTCATATTTTAATAATATTAAAGCATGTTAAAGTATTTAGAGCAACCTTAAATATTTTAGAGTTATGTGAACCAAACACACTAACAGATAGATTATGATTATAGGAACCTAACAAAATTAGTTTCACAATTTTGTTGGACTCCTAAATGATTTTATATTTAAATAACAAAATCAGCCCAGAATTTATTTTAGAAAATCTTTACTAATTCACTAGAGAAAGAAAAGGGCACCGCGGCCCACTCGGCCTAGGGCGGGGTGCGGCCACGCATGGCATCGCTGGCCCTAGCAATAGCCCAAGGTGGGGAGCCCACTGCACGCTGGTAATCTTTCAAAAAGGCCTTCTGAATACTAGAAGAGCTACGCAACGCAACATGTCCCTATTCCAATAGAGAGAGGATTTGCGCTCAACACCCTACAAAGACTCATCTTTGCAACAGGCATGCCCCCGGGTGCGCGTGCGCGATGATGCGGTGCACCGACAACATACGGCGGTTACGCCGGCCAACGGCAGGGTTAGCCGGCGGCCGAAAGGGGTTGAATACCTAAACCTAAACAAAGGGGGGCCCTAGAAGGTGGTTTGGTGACTAGCGGGGCCCTACAGTGGCCTGGCCATGACGGCAGGCGGAACAGCGCCATTCACGATATTGGCATGGCTACTCCGGTAAGCTAGAGCGGCGGTAAGACAAACGGGGAGGCGTGGCTGCCAAGGTGATGGTCGGGGCTAAGTAAGGCGGAGCTACGCTGGACACGTACGAGCGGGCGGTGCGGTGGCACTCCGAGCATGGAACCTCCGCATCAGCATGTCACTGATAGTTCCTCTGGTGGAACTAGCGCACGCATGAGGACAAGGGGGCCAAGGCAGGCTCGTAGGAGCAAGTAATCGAATCGCTACCAAAGCATACCGGCTTACCCCCGACCGAGTAAAGGCACGATGGTGGAGGTGACCGACGGTGAGGAAAAACATGAAATTGGTTGGCAATGAAGCTTGGCTGTGGCTCTAGGCGTGTGGCTCAGCTAGACAACTCTATGGTGGAGCTATAAGTGCGACAAATCAAGCTCTAATGAACTGAGGCGCACAAATTTCAAATCCTCTGTGGGATGGGACGTCGGCCTGTCATCCATGATGGTGGTGATGGCTTGCGACGAGTCCTGTCGGTGCGGTGGTCTCCATAAATGGGCATGCAGGGAGGGCAGAGCGTGGGCAGGGAAATGCCATAGCGGCTGCCTTGACTCTCTAGCTAGACGCGACTCGCGTCGGGCGAAAGAGACAAGGGAGGGGTCAGGCTTTTACACGGCTCGTCCTTGCCTCAGCAATGCATGGCTAGCTACTAGTGAGGTCAAGCACACATGCAACAGCGAGCGTGCACATCGGCACGAGACGTGTGCTTGGCTAGAAGTGGCGCGAGCAATGTGACCAAACAATGAGTGGTGGCATGCTTGCGTTGTGGCGCTTGGCCGGTGGTGGCACGGTCAGACGACCATATGGCCTCTTGCCACTTGGCGTATGATGGTTCAGTCATCGAGGTCGATAGTGACGCGCCAGCGGCAGCAGCGATAGCAGCACGGTCCCAAGGCCGTGGCATGGCAGCACAACGATGCGTGCAACGAACAACGTAGGCTACGACGAAGGAAGGGAGAGAGAGCGCAGCACAGCAGCGCTGCAGTGGCGACAACGGTAGCAGCACAGAGCGCTACAACGTGGCAGCAGCAGCGGCGGTTAGCTAGGCCGGGGCCGGCCAATGCCACGACATGGGCGACCACAGTCGGCCAGCGCGTGGCCGAGCACGGCGTTGCCGAGCCAGGACGTGGTGACCGCGGCTAGAAGGCCCAACTACGGTGCCTAAATGCAATTTAGACTATTTAAAACTTTTAATTAGCAACTAAAACCGTCACTAACATGACTAACCCTTATACCATTGCAAAGCACTCGTCAAGATGCAAGTCCCTAGGCCAAAACATGACACTAGTTTTTAATTCCATTTTTTTCAGGATTTGAATGCCAAAATGGCATTGTCATTATAATTTTAGACTTTTGCCTAAACTTTTAAAAAGGTCTAAACCCTATTTATTTCACCCAACAAGCATCTCATGCAATAGTACATACTTTATACTAATCTTGTAGGAAACAAAATATTTATGCACTATTTAATTAGTTTGCTTAATATAATTTGATAAAATTCGCACTTTAAACATAAGTTCAAATATTTGCTGACTTAATGAAAAGAGTTTATCTTAATTTCAAATTGGGATTTTTGAACTCCCAAAAATATTTGTTAACAATATTTATTCTAAAAAATCCAAGTTGCATTTTGATCTATTGAACTTACACTTCGAATTTTATTTTAGTACTATATACAAGTCATATTTTTGGTGGTCCTCGATGTTTGGATTCTTCTTGCAAGCATTGCCAGCTAAGCTAGGGAAATCCTTTGGTGGTCGGATTTTGTTATGTACCATCGGTGTACTATCAAGTTGCTCCATGTTGTTCGGATAAGGGTGCTGAGGTAGCACATCCGGGGCCTTGATAAGTATATGTCAAATGACGTTGGCAAGTTTTCATTAAAATTCTTTGACCCTGCTACAAGATTTATTTTTTTATCTTCAGCAGGCTCAGGGGACTACATGTGTACATGTCATCTAGTGATGACTATACTGATTTTCATTAAAAAAATTCTTCAGCTAAGCTGGGGACTGGTTTCTAGCTAAGCTGAAGACTGGTTTAGCATCTGAAGTCTACTATTTTGGACCTTAGCACCACGTGAATACTTTACCTACTGTTAGGTTTGAGGACTAACTGGGCACACTTCACCTTATGGATGAATGTACTTATTTCTAGGACCCAACGGTCTCCTAAACGACTAAGTCATGGATTACAATCATCCAAGCTCTTCGTTCAACTCTAAGAGTCTCTTTTGCCTAAGGCATGGGTGATCACCATCCAGCTCCACACTGACTAAGTCAGGGATGCTAAGCATCTATCATTGCACATGAGGGACTAAGTTCCTCCGTGCTGACTAAGTCAGAGACGCTAAGTTTCTAACTTCGCTACCCAGAACCTAAGTGGGCACACTTCACCTAAGGTGAAGGCTTCAAATTTTTTTACTTGAGCTCCTAACATCCTTCTGACAAACCTTACCCTCGAGTGAGTCCGAGCTCGGCTCCCAATTAAACTAGTCGGATGCATGTTTCAACTGCTCGGCACCTAGTTAAACTGGCCAGATGCTTGATTCAACAACTTGGTTCCCAGTTAAACTGGTCGAACGCCTGCTCCTGGTGATCGGTGTCAAGTTGAATTGCTTGAACAAACTCAATACGACGTAGCTCAGTGGGTACATGTCACTCGGGGACTAGCTATGGGGGTATAACCCCAGATACCCATAGGGCTGTACATGGGCCGCGCTCCCAGGGGAGGCCTAGCCCACAAGATCAAGCCGTGCGAGGCACGACATAGGTCAGCATGTGCCGCAAGACTTAGTGAAGCATCCTTGATGACGTAGGAAGATCTGATCGAATATGCTACATATCGTATTCCTTATAAACACATATCATGTAACCGATCAGGATAGATACAACTGACCTGTAACCCTACCCTCGAGCTATATAAGGCAGGTAGGGAGCCCCCTTGTTTTCATCTCATAATACAATCCACCAAAGACACATGACGTAGGGTATTATGTCAAGCTGATGGCCTGAAGCTGCCTAAATCGTTGTCTCTGCGTTCTGTGTCACAATCTAGCTCCCATTACGCGCACCTCCACTAATTCATCTACTACCGTGGGCATACCCCTTGGTAGACTGATGACCTAATTTTGTCGACAATAACATACACTTAAAACATATGTGTGAAATATATGCAACATCTAGATAGAACATTTATAACATAAAAACACTTACTACAACATAATAAGACTAAAACAACTAAAACATTTTGAACATATACGTGAAACATGTGCAACATCCAGATCAAACGCTTGCAACATACATTTAAAAATAGATAAAATATTTGAATAAATGCTTACAACATGCCACTGAAACACTTGCAACATCCCAATCTACTTTTGCAACATCCATATGAACCACTTACAACATACATCTGAAACACTTGAAACAAGCATTTGCAACGTAGGGGGGAGAAGCCAGGGCCAATCGATTCTGACCGTTAGGATGGGAGCTGGTAGTGAGCGGCGACATGCGAGCACCACTAGCACCAGCTGTGCTCGTGGGTACCCTTGGCTCGGTCGGGGAGGACCTGAGGCGCCCCAGCACGTGCGCTCAGCCGCCATCGGTAGGGGCAGCGGCTGTCACACCCTGATTTTAAGGATAAAATGGGATGCAAAATGTTATATGCGCCTAGAGATCAGTCACACACATAAGCTGATAAATTATAAATAGTACCATCATAAGTGTTTATTACATCATGAATAATAAGACATAGTCTTCACATAAATGTAGCGAAAGTATAAAGAATAATCTCTCGTGGAAGCTCCATATCACAGGGACGTCAACTGGTTGACCACTAAGTCTAGTATTCCTTAGGAAAATCATCATTACCATAGCCATCAGTTACCCATCTGGGATTTTTATCCAAATAATGAAAATAAACAAGCGTAAGTACATGTCGTACTCAACAAGTAACATAGGGGTTCATGAGGCTCAAAAGGCTTGACATAGGTTTAACAACATTCAAGCTTTTAATTGTCATAATTTTAGCATAAGAGTAGCAACAAGTTGTTTCAATCCCAAAGCAAAACACATCATCAATGTAAACATGCTTAATGAATAGCATAAATAGATAATTCTTAGTGATCATCTATTCCATAAATGTTCCAAGGCTGCTCGTGACCGTGAGCATGGCTAATATACCAGTTTTACACTCTGTAGAGATTGTACTATTTTCACTTGTGAGTCATGATACCCATATGCCTAGGTTAATTACTCCTAAAACACTTCCAATATGAGCAGGTAGGGGTCGCTATGAAGCCTTTCAAAGGTTCATCTAACAAGTTAGGGCCATTAGATTCACTTGGCAAACAGATATAGGAACCCCCCTGTCAAATGGCACAATTCCCTCACGTCTATACACATAAGAGTAGAGGCTGTCCTATACCTGATTCGTCAAGCCATTCTTATGCCAATAAAGGTAACCTCTAACAAGCTAGGAAAGGTCCTCATACCGAGCTAAAGCTAGAGCC
Source organism: Miscanthus floridulus (assembly GCF_019320115.1). NCBI lineage: Eukaryota > Viridiplantae > Streptophyta > Magnoliopsida > Poales > Poaceae > Miscanthus > Miscanthus floridulus. The sequence continues at coordinate 200,328,001 of NC_089587.1, read as the reverse complement.
ATGTAGCCCTCACAGCTGTACTGTAAGTCCCGGATGATCACTTACAGATAAGTCCTTAGGGAGAGGAATCTGAAGCATTTAGAAAGTAGTTAAATACTCTAGCCCCCTATTTCCAAGTGCTAAAAAGTCATGTTTTAATGTTTATTGCATATACCATTAGTCAAGTTACAAGATCATGGTTTAGTTGAGCACTAGCAAAGCTACCCAATGCATATCCCATAGGAGACAAGGTATAAGTTCAATTCTAGGGAATCCCTATCAAGGTGACACATGCAACATGAATTAAATGTATTAGAGTGAATAGGAAACAAGGATGATTCCCATGCTATACTTATCTTGAACAAAATACTCCTACTGATCCTACTCGTCGAAGTAATACTCTCGATCACCCACGAATTGCTCACCGTCTATACTCGATAATCACAACAACATACAAGCATCCAGAAGCAATCATGCATAGCAAACAAAAACTATAGATTAGAATAGTACACTAATCAGCATAAAATCAAGATGAAAAGTTTGTAAAACGAATCTATATCTCACTACGATCATGCAGATGCGAAGATCACAAAATTCAGAGCTAAAACGAAGAAGTTATGATTTAAACAAGATTTCCTTTAATAAAATAATAAATTAAATCTAACATCAAATTTTAAAAGTTGAAAACATACTTAACAGTAGTATGATCATGTAGATTATGGAATTACGAACCTAACGCAAGTTGAACGGATCAAATCGGAGTTAAAACAGAGATTTTATGGCTAAAACAAGGTTAGTGGCAAAACTATAAATAGATGAAAACGTATTTTGAATCTAATCCGAAGGAAACTACGCTTTCTAAAGAAGAAAACGTATTCTGAATTTGCACGTTGGACTGCGGGTTCTATAATCAAAAACCCGAGGGGCTCTTTAGAAAAATAGAAGGACGGCGGGTTGAGATCTAAATAGTTGTAATGGCCTTTTTGCAAAACTACAAGCAAAAGGGTATCTTATGATCTGGACCATTGGATTGGAATCAGACGACACAGATCAGATCGGAGAGGAGGGAAATCGGCCGGCGAGGACGGTGGCGCCATGGCCGGAGACGGGCGACGCTCATGGAATACGGTCTGTAGACCATGAAATAGTAAACTAAGAACACCGAAAGCTAGAGGAGAGCAAGGCGAACTCATCAAGATAGCTTACCAAGGCACAGAGCAGACGAGAGCAGCGCGATGCTCAGTGAGGTGGTGGAGATGGAGGTGGTTCTAGGGTTAGCATAGCTTGGCACGATACGAGGGCAGCTGAGGCTCTGAAGCTCGAGATAGGCGCGGCACGATGCGGGCATCCGATTCTTATAGCCAGAAGCGGCTTAGAGCACAAGGCAAGGAGAGCGACGGGAGCGGCATGGACTCATGGCGATAGCAGTGTCCGATGTGGAAACGCTCGCGAGGAAGGCGATGACAAGTGGAGCTGGTTGATCAGCGACTCAGCGCAGCGGAAACAGACCGGCGCGGGCGCGCAGCTGGGCCGAGCGAAACTAGGCCGTGGGGAAGAGGAGAGCAGGCCGTGTGGGCAAAGCAAATGGAGCAAGGCTACACTGGCTGTGGAACTAGGCCGGCGCCTGGCTAACGGGCCAGAAGCAAGGGACTGGAAATGAAATCCTTTTCCTTTTTCTAAACCAATTTCCAACCAAATTTTGAATGCAAATTCCAATCAATTTGAAATCTGACTTGAACCCACATAATACAAAATAATATGCAGCAGCATGAATGCATAGACATGTATGTAGTCCTATATTTGATTTTAATTTTAACAAAGTTATTATTTTCCAAAATTTAAATGCTCACAAAATGCATAATTAAATCATTTTCTCCTATTTTAAAATCATACAAATTTTAGGGTGTTACAATTCTACCCCCTTAATATGAATCTCGTCCTCAAGATTCGAACGATGCTTACTCAAATAACTACGGGTATGTTTTTCTCAAATCCTCTTCTGTTTCCCATGTAACCTCATCTTCTGTATATCGATTCCATTGAACCTTACACATCTTTATAATTCGGCTCCTTGTAACCCTTTCTGCTGTCTCCAAAATCCTTACTGGAAATTCCTCATATGTAAGATCTTCCTTAACTATAAGCTCCTCTAATAGTATCTACTCCTCAGGTACACGCAAACACTTCTTTAATTGAGACACATAGAACACATTGTGTACTCCTAACAAACTCTCAGGCAATTCCAACTGATAAGCTACTTCACCACGTCTCTCTAAAATCTTGAAAGGCCCAATATACCCTTGGTGCTAATTTTCCTTTCATGTTGAATCTTCTCACACTTCTCATAGGTGACACCTTCAGGTAAATATAATCCCCTACTTCAAAAACCAATTCTCTTCTCCTAGTGTCGGCATAACTGTTCTATCGAGACGGTGCCACTCTCAAGTTATCCCTAATCATCCTTACTTGCTCTTCTGCGTCTCTTAAAACATCTAGTCCGAACACTTGAGTTTCTCCCGTTTGAATCCAAAACAACGGGGTTCTATACTTTGGTCCATACAAAGCTTCAAAAGGTGCCATATTGAGACTCTTCTGATAACTGTTGTTATATGAAAACTCTACATAAGGCAAACTCTTGTCTCAATTTGTGCCATACTGCAATGCACAAGCTCTCAACATGTCCTCTAGAATCTAATTAGTTCTCTCAGTTTGTTCATCGGTCTGAGGATGATATGCGGTACTAAAATTCAACTTTGTTCCCAACGAACTATATACTTGCTGCAAAAAATGAGACGTAAATTGAGTACCTCGATCAGACACAATTTTCTTGGGAACTCCATGTAGGCATACTATTCTTTCCATATATAATGCAGCCAATTGGGGTCCAGTATAGGTAGTCTTGACCAGTAAGAAGTGAGCAACTTTAGTTAACCGATCCACTATCACTCAAATTGAATCATAACCTCTCTGAGTGCGTGGTAACCCAACAATGAAATCCATAACAACTTCTTCCCATTTCCACTCAGGTATCTTCATTGGTTGTAATAATCGTGCAGGTCTTTGATGTTCAGCTTTGACTCTTTGACATGTATCACATAAAGCAACATATTCAGCCACATCTCTCTTAAGTCCATACCATCAATACTTCTATTTCATATCCAAATACATCTTGGTACTTCCAGGATGAATAGAGTAAACAGACTCATGTGCCTCATGAAGAATTGCATCTCGTATAGCCTTAATCTCAGGCACACATAGTCTCTTCACAAACTAAAGAGTTCCATTATCATCCATATGAAAACCTGGTGCCTTGCCAATCACTATGTTCTCCGCCATATCTTTCAACTTCACATCCTATAACTGACCCTTACGTATTTCTTGCTCTAACGTGGGTTCTATCACCAACTCCACTACATTAGTGACAAATCCCAAATTTAGTTGCTCAAATTCAGCACACAACTCACTTGACATAGCTGCCACTTGCACCTCCTTAGCGTAACTCTTCCTACTAAGAGCATTGACAACAACATTCATCTTTTCAGGATGATAGTGTACCTCTAGATCATAATCTTTAATCAACTCTAACCATTGACGCTGCCTCAAGTTCAGATCCATCTGAGTGAAAATGTACTTCAGACTCTTGTGATCAGTATAGATATCGCTCTTATGTTCGATAAGATAGTGTCTCCATATTTTCAAAGCATGAACCATTGCTGCTAATTCTAAATCATGAGTAGGATAGTTTAGCTCATGCTTTCTCAACTGTCGGGATGCATAGGCCACTACTCTACCTTCTTGCATAAGAACACATCCGAGACCTTGACGAGACGCATCGCAATAAATAGAAAAGTTCTTGCTCAAATCTGGCAAAACCAATACTGGGGCGGTAGTCATTCTCTTCTTCAATTCTTCAAAGTTAGCCTGATACTTTTTAGACCACACAAACTTAGCATTCTTCTCCAACAGAGCTGTCATAGGCTTAGCAAGTTTAGAAAACCCTTCTATAAACCTTCTGTAGTATCCAGCCAATCCTAAGAAACTACGAATCTCTCCCACATCGGTTGGTGGTTTCTAATTCAACACATCTCTCACTCTGCTTGGATCTACTGCTATTCCACCATGAGGGACAACATGGCCTAGGAAAGAAACTTCCTTCAACCAAAACTCACACTTGCTTCGCTTAGCATACAACTTGTGTTCCCTAAGCTTTTGCAAGACCAACCTTAGATGTTCAGCGTGCTCTTCTTCTATTTTGGAGAATACTAGTATATCATCAATAAATACCACCACAAACTTATCCAAAAACTCCATAAATGCCTTATTCATTTCTTAGGTGTCAGGAGAGGTTTTGTATATACTCTTTCTATTTCGAATTATAAGACGTTTTGACTTCTCTAGATACATTACTTTTACTATATATCTAAACATAATGTATATCTAAGTACGTAGCAAAAACTATGTATTTAGAAAAGTCAAAATATATAATAATTTGGAATAGAGGCAATAGCAAAGAACTCTAGGGAACAAGGCAAAGGTTAATGAATGGATTAACTATACGCTCATGTCAGCCACGTCATTGCTGCAGATTAGTTTGATTACCAACTGGACGCAACCATGCATGCATGTAGTAATCATCTGACGATTGGTAGCAAAAGACGCCATGCAAAAGGTGTTTCGAGTTTAGAGTGTTGAGTAAGTGCCGAAGCTTTGGTTTGACGACGCTTCTTCCCCTCTGTACCTATGTTCGTATAAGGGTACGTATAACAACCATGTTTCAGCCGTCGAAAAGGGGTCCACGTCATAAAAAAACACCCACGTTTTTTAGGAAAGAAGAATTATATTAGATAATAGCCGGTACATTAACATGTTACAAGCACTCTGAACTATACAAATATCCAAAAATTGATTTTCATCTAAATTACACCCACATTGTGAATAGCTCCAGATCTCAAAACTAAACATGTACGACGCTTTGCAGTGTGGATGACCGCATAGGAAAACACTTGGCAAAAGTTCTGAGAACAGATGTCCAACGAACGACGACCAACATTCATGTACGTGGAGTTGAGAAACTTCTTCTTTCTGGTGTTTTCCTTCTTCTTTCTGCCACCGAAGAATGAGGAAGACCGATCTAAAACTTATTCTCCCTAGTCCATCATGGCCAGATCTAACCATGATAAAACGGACAAGAGACTGGAGAAAATTATTCCATGACGGTGACACCATCTCTACCTTGATGTCGCCGTCCAAAAATAAAAGTCTCCATTTCATATTGGTGAGGATGCTGACGCCGTAGTTGTCGCTCTCATCTTCAACAGAACCGCTATGGAGAAAACGATTCCACCCTATCCTCTCGCCGTCACCGAAGAGAAGGAGGAGGAGATAAATCCTTAAAACCAAGAAACTTGACATGGAGAGACCCTAACCCTAAAGACTCGATCTAATAGAGAAACTTATTAACAACGATGGATCCCCACTCCCTTTGGCCTCCGGTGATATACCGGAGGAGGGAGGGAGGGGGACTAGCGGTGGTCGAGGTAGGGGCACCGGCGGCGGCGGTGCTCGAGTCTGACTTGCTGAGACGCGACACCCATGTTAGGAGAGGGATTAAGAAGCGTGTGCTAGACTTCTCGTCCTGCTGGAGCATGGTACAAGCACAAGGAAAAAAGGCTTCTTCTAGCCCGTTGCGAGCGAGAAATCGGCGATTCATTTTCCGGTCCCTCTCCTCCCCAGCTCATGCAGACGTAGCGCACAACATATTATATATGCAATGTAAGCATTAAATATTTACAATCTCTAGTACAACCGATCAAATAGCCAACTCATAATACGAGTTGACTGTATTGCTAGCTCTATATGACATGGCATTGTGTTATAGCCTTCAGCTGACTAAATTATATTATTAGCTTTGATATAAGGTTAAAACTTTAAAATCTGTCAGTGCCTAAGGAAAAAATGGATATATGGATAGGGAATAAAAATGAAGGGAGTAATCAAAGCAAATCATCTACCTGCTTTTTTTTTGTTCACCCCTTTGATTCTATACCTTAAACGTCCAGGACTTCTATTGGAGAGCGCTTGTTTTCTATTAAATTTGTGAGTCCTACAATAATAAGTGGTTAAATTTGTGGTTTTTTATACTAGGAAGTGGAATTTGAGAGTTGCAAGAGATGTTCTAAAAAAGGATGTAGACATTGCTTAGAAGTACATTTTTAAGGTGGTAATTGCATCTTGCAACATATGTTCATTCAGTTATGGATAGTTTTTATTTATTTGAACACACATGGAAAATAAAGTAATATCTAAAGACTAAAATTTTGTAGCTATTTTGGTTTAGGGACAAGGATGGACGAACAAATCCATTCTAGTTTTCTAGAATGGGTGCATCCCATGATTTGTGTATGGTTGCGGGGATGCGGATGTCCTATTTTGCGTTTTGCACAGGAGAAGTTGAGGAAGTGGATACATGATCGGCTTAGATCCGTTAGGCATCCATAAAGTGGGGGCCACATGTTAGCCTCCTTCACCATCTTCTTTGTTCTTCTCCCCCACTGCCATATATCCGTCCAATGCCCTAGCCTTCGGGCTAGCCCTCCATGCACTACTACAGATTAATCTTTCATTGTCGCCACTTTCACTGCCGTAGCGATATAAGCGTCCATGTGATACTTTCACCATCGGTTGGACCGATAGGGAGGCCTCCCAAGGAATGAAACCTGCAGTTGAAAATGATCAATGCGATGGTGGTAGTGGGGTTGAATTCCACCATCGTTCGGAACGTCGAGCCGATTGAGATACGTGTTATGGCCGCCGCACCTACACGACTGTTTGGTGTACCGGCAGTAAATATTGAAGGTGAGTACTGTAAATGAGAGTGTGTCCCAATGCCCAACTATCCACACTCCCTGCTAGCCTGCTCTACATATTCTTCAAGCCCGCTGCCCTCTGAAACCACCCCTCTTCGTTCATCTCATTCTTTCATCAAACTAGAACCATGTCAGCGAATAGTTTTTTTAAGATTCCTAGCTACGACTCGTCCTCCGATGAGGACGAGGTCCAGCAGCACTCATTATCTGAGGAGGCCTCCAGGGAGTACATGGATCCTGATTTGATTTCTAATAGGAGCTCCGACACCGAGGAGGAGGAGGAGGACACCGAGGAGGACGACGACGATGATGAGCTCGAGGACGATGACGTCGATGAATGATGACGGGCCTCCTCTGAAGCGACCAAGGTGACCATCATCCTCGCTCTAAGAGGATTATTTTTAGGTGTATTATCTTTGTGGACGAGTACAACCACTTGTTGGAAATGTATCTATATATTTTATAAAGTAATAAACAAAAATTCTAGTCCGAATCCCTCTAGTTTTTGGCAGTTTTTAAGAATCTGGCTTTGTAAACTGGGTGGGATCTAAACATGCCAGTTTTTAAGAATTCAAAACTAGTCCAAGCTGGGTCATAACGGACCAGTGCTTGACAGGCATGCTGCTCACACTTTCATACGGCCCCTATGCCTAATATAACACTGTTTGGTGCGGTGTCCGTTCTTTCCAATGCCGAAAGCCAGCGGTAAAGAGTATTTCCCCACCGAACTGCATATCTAGGCGGCGATAAAGGCTAATTTCCACCACCGAGTCGATGGCGTAGGTTGCCTTACTTAAAGCCATCCGCTGCCATAGCCATACCCAAAGTGAATCCCACTATTCCCCTTTCCTCGATCATTGCTAGTTCCCCCAATATCTATTGAAGGTTGTGTCCAAATCGAAGCCGGGTCATCACTTAACTGATCTGAGGTCCGCAAAATTTTCTTCACAGATTCAATTACTTGATTCTAGCTATTGTGCTTTTTACTGTGTTATCGATGTTCTTGCTCAACAGGACCTCCACGTTCATTTTCGATTTCTTCATGTTATAAGATCTGTCTTTGCTGTACACAGATGGATCGTCGATGGATGTATACGAAGCATAGTTTAGTTGCATTCGTGCAAGGCCTTGAGTTGTTTATCAATGCCGTGAGTGCTTACATGGAGCATAATATTGAGGCTCTTGGTTTCATAAACTACCCATGCAAGGATTGCAAAAATCTTAAGTAGTCGGATAGCATGGAGCTGATTAGGGGTCATCTGCTTCGGAGGGGTTTCATGCCAAACTATATGGTTTGGACGAAACATGGGGAAGAAGGTGAGAACCCACCTGACGAATAAGCTTCAACGGGTATACGAAATCACAACAGGGATACAAATGTAGGCGAAACAGGGCACGTGAACAAGAATGAGATAGTCCAAGAGATCATGAATGAAGGTGTCAAAGAAACCGTCGCCGTCCTGGGGAATGAGAGTTTGGCATATAATGAAGTGGTAGATGCTCTAGACCAGATGATTGATGCTAGAAAGCTGGATTTCCTTGATGAAAAAACCAAAAGAAGTTGGAGGACATGAGGAAGCATGCAAAAACTCCGTTGTATAATGGTTCAACTATAACAATGTTGGAAGCTGATATTTTGCTTCTGGAGATGAAAGCAAGGAATGGGATGTTGGACACTGGGTTCAGCGATGTCTTATCCCTGCTGTAGAAGTTTGTTCCAAGCTCGAATGAGTTGCCTCAGAACACGTACGAGGCCAAGCAGATGATCTGCCCATTGGGACTCAAAGTACAGAAAATACATGCTTGTAGCAATGACTGCATATTGTTTCACGGAGATTATAAAGACTTGGATTCATGTCCTCGGTGCCATGCCTCATGATACAAAACTAGCAATGATGCCATGATGCAAGCTGGCCACGAGAAAAGACCGACTGTGAAGGTGATGTGGTATTTACCTATCATTCCTCGCTTGAAGCATTTGTTTGCCACAACAAAGACAACAAAATAGATGAGGTGGCATGCGGAAGATCGAGTGAGTGATGGAAAGTTGTGGCACCCGGCCGATGGTGCCCAGTGGAGCTATTAATCACAGTTACAAGCAGTCATTTTCCAATGAAATAAGGAACATAAGGTTTGGTTTGAGCACGGATGGGATGAACATGTTTAACATGGTTAGCAGCAATCATAGCACTTGGCCAGTGACTCTTTGCATATATAACCTTCCGCCTTGGCTGTGTATGAAATGGACGCACCTTATGATGCCGATACTGATCCAAGGGCCAAGGCAACCTGGAAATGACATTGACATCTTCCTACAGCCGTTGATGTAGGAGCTACTACAAATGTGGACAAAAGGTGAGAGAGTGTGGAACAAGTACAAGAAATAGCACTTCAAATTGGAAGCGTTGTTGTTTGTAACAATCACCGACCTACTAGGCCTTGGTTCTTTATCTGGACAAGTGACAAAGGGTTGCAAAGGATGCGTGGTTTGCTTGGATGGCACTTCCGCTAAATTTTTGAAACATAGCAAGAAGATGGTTTACATGGGTCACCGTAGGTTCCTACCATCTACCATACCGCAAGAACAAAAAAATCCTTAGATGGGACAGTAGGAAATCGAGAACCGCCTAAGTTAAAAACTAGAAGGTAGATCATCAAAATTGTAAACAAACTCAAGGTCGTCCTAGGAAAGGGTGCAGGAAGCATACCTTCTCTAGTGAAATCTATGTGGAAAAAAATCTGTGTTTTGGAAACTGCCTTATTAGAGGACGTTGCATGTTCAGCACGCACTTGATGGGATGCACATTACCAAAAATGTCACGGAGAGCTTGTTGGGTACCTTAATGCAATCGAAGGGCAAGGGGAAAGATTCATTTCAATGTCGTATGGGCTTAGAAGCTATGGGTGTGAGGGCGGAGCTGCATCCCTTAACACTACCTGATGGCAAAAACAAACACCAGTTGCATCGTGGTCGTTAGAAACAAAGGAGAAAGAGAGGCTCTTATGGTTCTTCCATGAACTAAAAGCGCCTACAGGATACTCATCAAATATAAGGAGGATAGCGAACATGAAAGATTTGAAATGCAACATGAGTTGCTTGAAGGCCCACGATTGCCATGTTATCATGACGTAGTTCCTTCCTGTTGCAATCAGGGGTGTTCTTTTGGAGAAGGTACGTGAGCCGATCATCAAGTTCTGCTCATTCTTCAATGCGATCGCACACAAGGTCATAGACCCGATGGAGCTTAAAAATCTACAGGAGATCTAATCCACACACTGACTCGGCTCGAGATGCATTTGCCACCAACATTTTTTGATATGTCCGTGCATCTCGTTGTTCATGTTGTTCGCCAGATAAAACTGCTTGGCCCCATTTTCTTGCACCAGATGTTTCCTTTTGAGTGGTTGATGAGCGTTCTTAGGAAGTGTGTTCAAAATAGATATAGGCCTGAAGGGTGCATGGTAGAAGGATAGTCAACAAAGGAACCACTGGAGTTCTGCATTCATTATTTGGGTCACACTGGGCTCGGCATTCCTGTGTCACGGCATGAGGGAAGGCTACATGGAAAGGGGATTATTAGGGAGAAGTGTCTCCGTGCTCGTGAGTATAGTGTTCTAATTGCTTGTGAGTACAGTATTCTAATGCAAGCTCATTTCATAGTCCTGCAACAAGCACACGTAATTTCGCCCTATGTCGAAAAGCACAGGAAAGAATTAGCTGCAGCTAACATTTCTAGGTCCCAGGCGTGGCTCGACAAGTAGCACAGAGAAAAGTTTGCCAAATGTCTACAACAATATCTGCTAGAGGTTACATCCGATGACCCTGACCTTGATGTGTTGGCCATAGGACCAAATGATTCAGTGGTGATGTACCAAGGTTATGACATAAATGTGTACACATTTTACACTAGAAAACAAGGCAAAAAAGAGTGAGAACCAAAATAGCGGTGCCCAGATCGATGCTTGTTATGAACAAAATAAGCAAATGGACACCTACTATGGAATCATAGAAGAAATATGGGTGCTAGAATATGGAGAATTAAAGGTCTTACTTTTGTAGTGCAAGTGGGTTAGACCTAGAGCGGTATCCGTGAACAAGGATGGTGTTACTACCATGGATCTCAACAGCATGGGTTACAAAGAAGAAACTTTTGTATGGGCAAAAGATGTAGTCAAAGTATTCTATGCACCAGACCTAGGAAATAATGAGGGAAGACATATAGTTCTTTAAGGTAAATGGAAGATCGTCGGTGTCGATAATACAACTGAGGAAGAAGGGAACTGATATCAGGACATCGTTCAATCAGAGCAGATGTCGACCTACCTCTGTTTGAAGAGGGCGTGGAACCTATGGCAGAACCGCTCGAAATAACACGCTTTCAGAGGCGCTCATCTTCCACTAGACACTAAGCAACCCAAAAGTTAGCTACATCGGACAGTTCTATTGGGCACACCCCATGGGAGAACTCGAATCAATCCATGTTTTACCTCCAAAATCCAATAATGAGTACGAGCTTACAATACTTAGTCCATTTCATACAACAAGAGTTCTTAGAAATTATTTATTACAATACCAGGGTTCAGAGTGCGATAATTAAACAACGAAATAAAAATAAACATCTAGCAGAAATGATACAAGGATCCATTTGTGCCTACTAGAAGAATCCTCCACACAAGAGTTACTCCTCAAGCTACACCTACAATAGGGTAAAATAAACCCTGAGTACACAATGTACTTGCAAGACTTACCCGACTAGTGGGAATACTTTCCTGACTCCAAGGGGTATGATAGGCAATATGGGTTTGTTGTTTTCTTTTTGTTTGCGAAAAGCATTACTAGAAGTACGTCCTTAAGATCAAGTTTAATTAGCAGTCATGATTACTTCATTAGCTAACCATTCTAGGTAAGCACCTGTACTACCTTCAAGCAAGGGTTGAGCAATGAGAACCATTTTACCATCTTTCATATTCCAGTTCTTACTATGGTGCTAGACCATAGCCAAGTCGTACCGTCTCATAGAAATGGTGATTCATGAACCAATGTATCCCAGCTAGGTGACCTGAAACACATGCCACGTTTGTACCCCAGGCACAAACAAGACCAACCCATTCTACTCCAGTCACGGGGTCTAGGTCCCCGTCCAAACTTGGACTCCAAGCCCCTACACTTGAGACCTAGTCTCAATATGGTGCTTAGACCTCCATCTTTCCCCGCCTCTAATCAGTCTGTCTGGAAAGACCAGAACCCACGACAAGAGCGTAACGAGCCTTCCCGCTCCCATAAGCAAGTATGTGCTCAGAATAATAAGTCTGTGACCTAACTACCATCCACAGCAACGGACGGTCCTCAATCGACACGGAGAGGGAAAATAGTGTAACCAAGCTAAGCCCCATGGCCACGGGACACATCTCATCACACCCACCATAACCCATACCATATCCCTGCCCGATCTCCATTTTCCTTTCATCATTTTTATCATGAGAGTAATTATAATAATCACCTATTGTGAGTAACGGCAGGTTACTCACGCTATCAAAAACCTAAGCATAGCAGCTACTCGAACCTACACTAATAAAACTCATAGGGCAGATATATCTATGCATGTGGTTTCTATAAAATTCCTGTAACGTAAATGCACATCACATATATATATTCAGTGATTATAAAAAATAAGGGTTATGCATCGAGGCTTGCCTTGGGCAGGTGCGGTGTCAGCTGAGTCAGTCATTGGTGGCTCTAGAACCTCCTCATGTACGAGAATCTCTTCCTCATACTCCTCGACGATCTCCTCGAACTCGCGATCGTTTGTGGTCTCTATCTCCACCAACTTATTCTCTACATGCATGCGATGATGATGTAATACTTAGCATTTAGGCAACAACAACTCTTAAAATAAGAATACACATACTGAGCTACTAAGATAGCTCTAATGACTAAGGTACTAAGCTAACTACCATCTTCATCAAGCAAAGTATTGGGTTCAACTAACAAACCCTTAGCTTGGTAGTTTAAGGATATATCTTTATTTCTACTAGTGATTTAATGTATATTGAAACAAAGAGCATTTAACTACCCTAATGCTTAGACTATTCTAGAGCTACAAAAATTATAGTGAACACATAATAATACAATGAAACTGCTGTAAAAATTTTAGGATCAAAACTAACAAAAATTCCTACAATAATCAACTTAATAATATTAAGCATTCTCATACTATTTAATAGCTCCTAGTGTCAACACATATAAACATGAACTAAATATACCAACAGATAGATCACAATTTTAGGAATCTAACAAAATTTGTTTCATAATTTTTGGACACCCACATAATTTTATATTAATTACCAAAGATCAGCTTAAAAATTAAATTAGAAAACTATTTCTAATTCCTTAAGTAAATGAAAAGTGAATCTCCCGCGCGGCCCACACGCGCGGCCCGCATTACATAGCGCGCGCGCAGTGGCCAGCTTCCACGGCCCGCACGAGGCGCCCACGCGCTGGCGCTTTATGCAAAAGAGGCCTCGAACTTCTTCTAAATCACAACTAACTACTAACACTATTTCCCCCTCTCACAGGCCTTCTCACTTAACCCCCAACCTTTACCTAATTCACCCGCATGCATCCTCAGCTACTCAGTGCGCGGCGACGCAGCAGGCGGTGACACGGCGTGACCGCGCCGGCCACTAGAGGCTCGCGCTGGACCGTCGGTCGGGCTTGACCTTCAACTACGGTACAACCGCCTACACCAAGCAGTAAGTATTTCATTGTCATCTACAAAGTTCATATTCCAAACTTTATTTAAGTGCTACATATATGTTCTATAGTGTTTTTGGTTCAATAAAAAATAGTTTTAAACCCTACTTGATACATATGAGTTATGGAATAGCTTCTCATTTAACATTTTTATTGATCATCTTAAGTTACAAAAATGTTATCTACACATTCCATCACATGCATTATCACATAAACATGATGCTCATGACATGATTTGGTAATTTGTTTAGGGCATAACATCGAGGGTGTTATAGCTCTCTCCCTTAAACAAAATCTCATCCCAAGATTTCATGTGAGTGCCCAGTGTAGGAAAAGGGATAAGAAGTATACTTTTATCTTAAACCATTACCTCGATACTTCAGGGAGAAGATGGGGATAATGCTCTAGAATATAAGTCTCCTATTCCCCAGTGGTTTCATCCTCTGAATGATTTTGCCACTAGACTTTATAGAATTTTACCACTTTGTTCCTAGTGACTCTCTTTTTCATCCAAGATTTTGACGAGATGCTCAATATAAGAAAGATCAGGTTGGAGAGGGAGTCCTTCAATTTCCACCACTTCATCGGGAACCCGCAGACACTTCTTTAACTAGGAAACATAGAAGACATTATGGACTACTGACATAATATCCAGGAGTTCAAGATGGTAAGCAACCAAACCACACCATTCCAAAACTTTATAAGGTCCAACATAACGAGGAGCTAACTTTCCACGGACTCCAAATCAATGCACACCTCTCATCGAGGATACCTTTAGGTACACATGGTCACCAACTTCAAACTGCAAGGGCCTTGTCCTCTTATCTGCATAAGCTTTCTGACAGTTCTAAGCTGCTTTCAAATGACTTTGAATAACACTGACTTGCTCTCTTGCTTCTTTTATGAAATCAAGTCCAAAGTAGCCATGATCACCCACTTTCACCCAATTAAGAGGTGTTCTACATTTCTTGCCATACAAAGCCTCGAAAGGTGCCATTCGAATGCTCTCTTGATAGCTATTGTTATAGGAAAACTCAGCTAACGTCAAGCACTCGTCCCACTTTTCTGAAAAAGAAATGGCACAAGCTCTCAACAAGTCTTCAAGTACTTGATTGACCCTTTCTGTCTGACCGTCAGTTTGTGGGTGGTAAGCTGAATTTCTAAGAAGACGAGTACCAAGACATTCCTAGAGTTGCTCCTAGAAATGAGAGACAAAGACTGACCCTCTATCGGAAATAATGGTAAGAGGAACTCCATGTAGGGTCACAACCCGATCAAAATACAACTTGGCATACTTTTTGGCTGAATACCTTGTATCCACCAGGAGGAAATGAGCGGACTTGGTAAGGCGGTCCACAATGACCCAAATAGAGTCATACCCCTTTGCCATGCGAGGCAAACCCACAATAAAGTCCATGGAAATATCCTCCCATTTCCAAACAGGGATAGGCAAGGGCTGCAGAAATCCAAGCGTACGCATATGGTCTGCCTTAACCCTTCCACGAATGTCACATTCTGAGATGCATTTAGCAATATCTTGTTTCATATTTGGCCACTAATACAAGTGACACAAATCATGATACATCTTGTTACTTCCCAGATGAATGGATAATTTGGAGTTTTGAGCTTCATCCAAATTTTTTCTCCTAAGCTCATCACTTGAGGGAACCACCAATCGGTTCTTGAACTTCTAAGTTATAATCTTTGATTAACTCAAGCCACCTCTGTTGTCTCATGTTCAACTTGGATTGAGTGAAAATATATTTGAGACTCTTGTGATTCGTGTAGATATGCACTTTATTTCCCAACAGGTAATGTCTCTAATTTTTTAGAGCGTGCACAACCGCAACCAGCTCTAATTCATAGGTGGTATAATTCAACTCGTGTTTTTTCAGCTATCGTGAAGCATAAGCTATTACACATCCATCTTGCATAAGCATGCAACCCAATCCAGTCCTAGAGGCATCACAATACACATCAAATGGCCTATCAATATCTGGTTGAGCAAGAATAGGAGTAGAGGTAAGAAACTTCTTTAGGGCTTGGAAAGCCTCTTCACAAGCCAAACTCCATACAAACTTGACATCCTTCTATAGCAACTTTGTCATTGGTTGAGCTATTTTGGAGAACTCAGGGATGAAGCGTCGATAATAACCAGCAAGACCAAGGAACTAATGGATCTGATGCACTGACTTTGGAGATTTCTAATTTAACACATCCTGCACCTTGCTAGGATCCACAGAGCTGCCTTCAAGTGTTAGGACATGTCCCAAAAACTGCACTCGATCCAACCAAAACTCACACTTGCTGAATTTGGCATACAACTTGTGTTCCCGCAATCGAGTCAGGACTATGCGAAGATGTTGTGCATGCACTTCATTGTTCTTAGAATATATCGATAGGACATCAATGAACACCACCATAAACTTGTCTAACTGTGGCATGAAGACTGAATTCATGAGATACATGAAGAATGCAGGAGCATTGGTGAGACCAAAAGACATGACTAGGTATTCATAGAGGCCATACCTAGTTGAGAAAGCTACCTTTGGTATATCTTGTGGCTAGATCGTAATTTGGTGATACCCCGAACGAAGATCAATCTTTAAAAACACCTTGGCACCAGCCAACTGATCGAACAAAGTATCAATACGAGGTAAATGATACTTGTTCTTAATGGTTACCGTATTGAGAGGGCGATAATCCACACACATCCGAAGAGTGCCGTCCTTCTTCTTCATGAAAATAGCTAGACAACCCTATGGTGAAGAACTTGGATGATGAATCCCTTCTCTAACAATTCCTCTAACTATTTCTTCATCTTAGCCAATTCCTTTAGAGCCATACAGTAAGGACACCGTGAAATAGGAGCAGTACCAGGTTCTAACTCAATGGCAAACCCACATCCCTATCCGGTGGTAACCTAGGTAGATCCTTAGGGAAGACATCCAGAAACTCATAGACCACAGGAATAGAAGCAAGATTAGGAGAAGCTTCAGCATGATCAACAACTGGCAAGGCAGGGACTAAAGGCATAAGGAGAGACATTCTATCCTCAGAAGAAGGGAGCTTCAACTCAACAATTCTCTGTCTAAGGTTCAGGACTACCCATAATTTCTCAACCAGTTCATTCCCAGAATTACATCTATGCCTTGCCCAGGCAACACCATGAACTAGAGACGATAAGAGTGAGTTGCTAGCATTAGTCTCATTATGTTCGGCCAAGTTTTAACACACAACTGCGTACCTAGGGTTCTGATTCTATAGGCAATAGGAATAGCCATAGTAGATATATTGTGCCTTTGTTCAAACCCCATACTCATGAATGAATGTGATGCACCAGAATAAAATAACACATATGCTGGGTGAGAATCAATGGTAAACATACCAGCCATCACAGGCTCACCCTGTGAAATCTCCTTAGCCTCAGTGAAGTTAACCTATCTAGAGCGGCTCACGGGCACCTTCTTCCTGATGATGGTCCTCTTGACCAGACGAGAGTTGGCTGAAGGCTGAGAAGACTGAGCAAGCTAGTTCTAGGGGCACTCACAAGCATAGTGGCCTTCCTTGCCACACTTGAAACAAGCACCCAACTTGTTCCCCTATCATAGACAAGGCAGAACCTACTATCCCTGAGGTTGCTGCACCTGCTGAGTAGGTGCATGGTACTAAGTGGAAGGTGCCTGGTGACTCTACTGAGTCTAGCGAGATGGCTGTCCACCCGGAGAGTGATAAGACACCCTCCTCACAACCTATACCTTATGTGACTGTGGGTGACTAGAAGACCCAGTGATCACCCTCTTGCGCTTCCACTCAGCCTGAGAGTCACGCTGAAGTCCCTCCATAGCAAAGGCAGCATTCATCAAAGCACCAAAAGTCTAATAGCCCCCTGTATAAAACTTCTCTTGCAAGATACAAGAGAGACCACGATTGAAATGGTCCATCTTCTTCTCATCAGTATTTACATGAGTCCTAGCATATTGTGCAAGATGGATGAACTTGTTCACATACTCCATCACAATCATGTTTCCTTGCTTCAGCTCTAGAAACTCCAACAACTTCCTGTTCAGCAAACTAGCAGGAATATAGTACTGACGGAAAGTAGTGGTAAACTCCCACCAAGTCACATGGTGGTCCATAGATTGCATGGCATTGAAAGTGTCCCACTAAGCAATAGCAGACCCCAGAAGTGGTTGTGCGGCAAAGCGTACCTTATGCTCATCCGTCACATTGAGCAGCTGAAACTTCTGCTCTAGAATACAAAGCCAATGCTCCACGTCCAGAGGCTCAACAGTCGGCGTGAACGTGGGTGGGTGTGTCCCCAAGAAGTCATGATAAGAACAGGGCCTCTTGGGACCACGGGCACCACCCCTATTCCCTCTGTTGCCACCGGGGCCTCCACGGGCGAAGCCACCAATAGCCTACGCCAGCATCTCTAGGGCACAGGCTGACTCACGACGAGCAGCCAATATCTTGGCCATCATCTCCGCATGAGTCATTGGAGGCGGTGGTGGTGGTGGACAAGGAGGACCAAGGAGTGGGGCCTTGTGGCTCTCCCCATTGGCATTGCCAAGATCATCGCCATGACCATTTTTGCCTTGGTCTTCACCAAGACCATGACCCATCCCAGCACTGGTGCTCCCACGACCAGACCTTAGGTTCATCTGTAAATAGATAGGAACACATCATTGGGGACCAGGCCTCCATACTTAGAAACAAACGGCTAGAGAGATGACAAGGCTCAATAAATGGTTACAAGCGAGAACTTTTTCTTAAGAGTTAAATCATTTCTATTATATATTAACCTATCATATTAACTACCCAAAAATTATACGTGAAGGGGAGTTTAGCTTAAACAAGATTCTATTTCCATGATGCATGGATCGACCAATTCGTTCGCTCAAGCCAGAATATAGCGGCATTCGCATATAATTTTTGGCACAACGCACACTCACTTCCCGTATGCTAAATGATTCTTACGCAGCGTAAGTTAGTGTACCTGTAGAAGATTGATTAGATAAAACTAGTGCTACTATCCTAGATAGACCATATTACTAGGTCTTATACTTACATAATTTATCGCATCCTACTTTTCGCAAAGCTTTTGTTGGTCAAATTTTAGGTTTTGAAAAGAGTTTTTAAACTCATAGACTCATTATTGGCTCTGATACCACCTGTGGCAGAACCGCTCGAAATAACACGCTTTCAGAGGTGCTCGTCTTCCACTAGACACTAAGCACCCCGAAAGTTAGCTACAACGGATAGTTTCGTCAAGCACACCCCACGGGAGAACTCGAATCAATCCATGTTTTACCTCTAGAATCCAATAATGAGTATGAGCTTACAATACTTAGTCCATTTCATACAACAAGAGTTCTTGGAAATTATTTATTACAATACCAGGGTTCAGAGTGCGATAAATAAACAGCGGAATAAAAATAAACATCTAGCGGAAACGATACAAGGATCCGTCTGTGCCTACTAGAAGAATCCTCCACACAAGAGTTACTCCTCAAGCAGCACCTACAATAGGGTAAAATAAACTCTAAGTACACAATGTACTCATAAGACTTACCCGACTAGTGGGAATACTTTCTCGACTCCAAGGGGTATGATAGGCAATATGGGTTTGTTGTTTTCTTTTTGTTTGCAAAAAGCATTACTAGAAGTACGTCCTTAAGATGAAGTTTAATTAGCAGTCATGATTACTTCATTAGCTAACCATTCTAGGTAAGCACCTATACTACCTTCAAGCAAGGGTTGAGCAATGAGAACCGTTTTACCATCTTTCATATTCTAGTTCTTACTACGGTGCTAGACCATAGCCAAGTGGTATCGTCTCATAGAAATGGTGATTTGCGAACCAATGTATCCTAGCTGGGTACCCTGAAACACATGCCCCATTTGTAACCTAGGCACAAACAAGACCAACCCATTCCACTCCTATCATGGGGTCCAGGTCCCTGTCCAAACTTGGATTCTAAGCCCCTACACTTGAGACTGAGTCTCAATATGGTGCTTAGACCTCCACCTTTCACTGCCTCCAATCAGTCGGTCCAGAAAGAGCCAGAACCCACGACAAGAGCGTAACAAGCCTTCTTGCTCCCATAAGCAAGTATGTGCTCAGAATAATAAGTCCGTGACCAAACTACCATCCATGGCAACGAACGGTCCTCGATTGACATGGATAGGGAAAATAGTGTAACCAAGCTAAGCCTCGTGGCCATGGGACACAACCTGTCACACCCTCCATAATCCATACCATATCCTTGCCCGGTCTCCATTTTCCTTTCATTATTTTTATCATGAGAGTAATTATAATAATCACCTATTATGAGTAACGGTAGGTTACTCACGTGAAAGCTCTAGTTTGGTTTTGGTGAATTGATGAAACCCTAAGTGCTAACCTAGTTTATCAAGTGATCATGAGATAGGTAGCACACTTCAACTGGAGAAGCTAATAAAGATCATAACATGACAATGGTGATGGCATGGCGATGATCAAGGGCTTAAACTTGAAAAGAAGAGAGAGAAAAACAAAAAGCTCAAGGCAAAGGTATAATTTGTAGGAGCTATTTTGTTTTGGTGATCAAGACACTTAGAGAGTGTGATCACATTTAGGTTTGATAGCCGTACTATTAAGAGGAGTGAAACTCATATCGGAATACGGTTATCAAAGTGCCACTAGATGCTCTAACTCATTGCATATGCATTTAGGATCTAGTGGAGTGCTAACATCCTTGAAAATATTTGTGAAAATATGCTAACACATGTGCACAAGGTGATACACTTGGTGGTTAGCACATTTGAGCAAGGGTGAAGAAGACGGAGGAGATGCCAGCGTCGATCAAGTGACCGGACGCTGGATCTGAATGCACCGGACGCTGTCTGCTTGCGTCCGGTCGTGCTGACTTGGTGGTACAGTAGCTAGGGTACTCCACCGGACGCTGGGCTATGTCTGGTCGAGGTGGACCGAATGCGTCCGGTCGAGGAAAAATAGATTTGGACCCTTACTGTACTCGACCGGACGCTGGAGCTTCAGCGTCCGGTCAGTTTTGTCGGATCGTCCGGTCAGCTTCGTAGCCGTTGAAATCTGACGAACAGCATATGAAGCTAGTGACGCGTGGCATCCATTGGGTGACCGGACGCTGAGGGCTAGCGTCTGGTCAGTTGGACCGGAGCGTCCGGTCAGAGCGTAGTGTGCCCAGTGAAGGGGTATAACGGCTCTATTTCATGGGGACTTCTATTTAAGCCCCATGGCCGGCTATGGCTCACATCTTTGGCCATTTTCATTGACATAGCAACCTTGTGAGCCTAGCCAAAGTCCTCCCACTCATCTCCATCATTGATTCATCATCATAGTGAGATTGGGAGTGATCTAAGTGCATTGCTTGAGTGATTGCATCTAGAGGCACTTGGTGTTCGTGTTTCACTGCGGATTTTGCTTATTACTCTTGGTGGTTGCCGCTACCTAGATGGCTTGGAGTAGCGAGGATCATTGAGCGGAGGTGGTGATTGTCTCAGGCTTTGATCGTGGTGATTGTGAGGGGTTCTTGACCTTTCCCTGGCGGAGCGCCAAAAGGTACTCTAGTGGATTGCTCGTGGCTTGTGTAATCCTCATCTTGTGTTGGTGGTGCAGCACCCTATTGAGGGATTGGCGTGTGATGCCAATTAGCGCATGAACCTCCAAGTGAGTGAATCGACACAATGAGGACTAGCTTGCCGGCAAGCAAGTGAACATTGGTAAAAATCATTGTGTTCATCATTGATTCCGAGGTGATTGGTCTTCATTGTTATTCATCTTTGTGATTGATTGGTTCTTCATCTACATGGCGGTATAACCTTCTTGATCACTCTCTTTACTTTACCGCAAACTAGTTGACAAGCTCTTTAGTGTAGCTAGTTGTGAGAGCTTGCTTGCTTGGTTGGTGTGGCTCTTTAGTTAGCTTTTGAGAGCACACTAACATAGGGTAGTGTCATAGCTATTGTGTGAATATACACTATCTAAACTAGAATTGTGGTAGGTGGCTTGCATTTTGAGTAGGCTAGCACAATACTTGCTTCGCCTCATAATTGTCTAACCATTTTGTTAAGTGTTGTTGTAGAAATTTTATTAGGCTATTCACCCCCCCTCTAGCCATTAGGACCTTTCATCATGTAACCGAAAACCTAAGCATAGCAGCTACTCGAACCTGCACTAATAAGACTCATAGGACAAATATATCTATGCATGTGGTTTCTATAAAATTCCTGTAATGTAAATGCACATCACATATATATATTCAGTGATTATCAAAAATAAGGGTTATGCACCGAGGCTTGCCTTGGTAGGCGCTGTGTCAGCTGAGTCAATCGTCGGTGGCTCTAGGACCTCCTCTAGCATGAGAATCTCCTTCTCATACTCCTCAACGATCTCCTTGAACTCACGGTCGTCTGTGGTATCTATCTCCACCAACTCGTTCTCTACATGCATGCGATGATGATGCACACTTAGCATTTAGGTAACAACAACTCTTAAAACAAGAATACACATACTAAGCTACTAAGATAGCTCTAATGACTAAGGTACTAAGCTAACTACCATCTTCATCAAGCAAAGTGTTGGGTTCAACTAACAAAGCCTTAGCTTGGCAATTTAAGGATACATCTTTATTTCTACTAGTGATTTAATGTATATTGAAACAAAGAGCATTTAACTACCCTAATGCTTAGACTATTCTAAAGCTACAAAAATTACAGTGAACACATAATAATACAATGAAACTGCTGTAAAAATTTCAGGATCAAAACTATCACCAATTCACCACAAAAATTCCTACAATAATCAACTTAATAATATTAAGCATTCTCATACTATTTAATAGCTCCTAGTGTCAACACATATAAACATGAACTAAATATACCAACAGATAGATCACAATTTTAGGAACCTAACAAAATATGTTTCACAATTTTTGGACACCTACATGATTTTATATTAATTACCAAAATCAGCTTAAAAATTAAATTAGAAAACTATTTCTAATACTTAAGAAAATGAAAAGTGAATCTCCCGCGTGGCCCACGCGACACAGCGTGTGCGCAGTAGCCCACTTCTGCGGCCCACGCGAGGCTGGCCCATGCACGAGGCGCCCGCACTATGGCGCTTTATGCAAAAGAGGCCTCGAACTTCTTCCAAATCACAAGTAAGTACTAACACTATTTTCCCCTCTCACAGGCATTCTCACTTAACCCCCCGACCTTTCCTAATTCACCCGCACGCACCCTAAGCTATTCAGCGCATGGTGGCATGGTGGGCGGTGACATGGCGCAACCGCACCGGCCACCAGAGGCTCACGCTGGACCGTTGGTCGGGCCGACCTTCAACTATGGTCTAACCGCCTACACCAAGCAGCAACGCGGGGTAGCAGGACTCGCTGGAGCGAGCTACAGCGACGCGCGACCATCCACGGTGGCTGCGCACCCACTCTGGTGAGCTAGGGCTACTACGGACCTAATTGGCTAGTGAGTGAGCATTAGGAGACTACCATGAACCAAGACGAGGTGACAGTTAGGGTGGAGGATAGCGGAGGAGGGGTGGCCACGTGCGACCGAGTCATGCGGCGGTGCATCGCGGTGGCACAATCATGTTAGTGGTGATAGGGAAGCGGTAGCAGTTCCTCTGGCATGCGCAAGGTGGAGAGGGAGGCAAGCCGAAGCTAGTAGTGCAGGTGAATTGGTTTGGGGTGGCGGTAGGAGGGCTGCCATCGGCACCTACCAATCACGACCTTATTGGCCCGACGGCGGGGAAAGCTCCAAATTGGAGCTTGGCAGTGCATGCTTCATGGTTGGATGGGGTTGGGTAGCTAAAGAACTCACTGGCAGGGCCGTAGATGGGCATAATTGATTAGAGATGACCTCTCGATGTCTAACGTGCTGCCGCGGTTCCGATGGCAGCAACAGAGGGAAAGAGGGATGGGTCCGACCTTTGGCCATCCTCACCTTGGTAGCTAGCGGTCGATCGGACTCATGACCGTGCCTGCGCACTCACTACGCGACAAGCGACCAGACCATGTGCGCGTGCAGGGAGGCAAGTGTGGGCGCGACAGGCGCGGCCGTAGCACCATTAAGGCGAGGTGATGGCGGGAGCGCAACTAGGACAGCCCATGTGGCCGTGGTGGTAGAGCGAGCGGTAGCAGCACAGCACAGCATTGCGGTGGCATCGGTAGCAGCAACGCGAGGTAGGGTAGCAGTGTGCAGACGCGATGATGAGGTGATGGCATCGGCAGTGGCTTCGTCGCGGTGCGGGGTGGGGCAGGCAGCAGCAGCAGCTCCGTGTGGTGGGGCCAGCGGTGACCGGGCCACAGCTAGGCCAGAGGCAGCCACGGCCAGCCACGCACGGTGACGCCAAGCGCCCGAGCTTGGTGACCGTGTCCACCCGGCGAGCCAGCCCGAGAACGTGTCGTGCACACATTTTAAAGTGCCCATAACAACTAAACGGTTGCTTTAGGAACCAAACCATCTTCACCATGCTCAAGATGGCATGTGAGGCTACTAACCCGAGCTAAAACATGACACCACCTCCTAACTCAATTTCACAAAATAAATCACCAAACATTGCATTGTCTTGTTGTTTATAAACTTGAAAATATTCTAAGCCTTTGAGCTAAACTTGATTCCAAGTTGCATTTCTAGGCTATTAGAAATATTGGCTAGCAATGTTATTTTTCCACGGCAAGTATTTCATTGTCATCTACAAAGTTCATATTCCAAACTTTATTTAAGTGCTACATATATGTTCTATAGTGTTTTTTGTTCAGTAAAAATTAGTTTTAAACCCTACTTGATACATATGAGTTATGGAATAGCTTCTCATTTAATATTTTTATTGATCATCATAAGTTACAAAAATGTTATCTACACATTCCATCACATGCATTATCACATAAACATGATGCATATGACATGATTTGGTAATTTGTTTAGGGCATAACACCAAGGGTGTTACAGAACCTACATGCGTGAGAGTGGATCATGATGAGGCTATGATCGTCGTGCCTTGAAAACATTTGTTGTACCTGAATTTCATTGTTCTTGAGGTTTTGTACTATGGTTATAACTACCAACGTAACAAATGGTACCATCGTACTATGGTGACAACATAATATTCTTCATGTTATGGCAACACCAGCGTATGATCTGGTGTTCCTGTACAACTATACCCTGGCCCAAATTTGTTCCATCTATCATTCTTCGATTCATCTCGGCCATCCGTTTGTACACAACCGACCAACCCTAAAAGGACAGTCTACTTACATCTCACCATCTGTCGCCGTTGCTGACCTCGAACTCCAAGGGAATAGACCTGATTCTAATCCGACTGACGACGAACCTGATGTTTCGAGTTCGCCGATCTGCAATCAGAGTTAGGAACCCCAGGTTCGTAGCTAGGGAAACCCTATATCCCGGTAGTTGTTGTCGCATCGACACATCGAGTGTTGTTTCCTTACCTCCATATATCGCTGTGTGTACACACGCCCCCTTCTATTGTCCCCTTGACCTCCTGAGCAAGGCACAGCTGCGCTGCCGAGGTTGTGTTCTAGGTAAGATCTGATCCTTGCCCTTGCCCACAACTGTATATTGAAATAAAAAACAAATCAGTTTGTAAATTGTGCGCTCCGTGTATCTTTGGTACTTCAAGATTATTCATCACTACGGTTAGGGGAGGACCCATGCGTGCATCAGGCAATGAGAGGGAGTCATTGACATCATGCCGACAAAGGTCATCGCCGTGGGCAAAGAAAGTCTGTGAGTCCCTTGTATCCATTCAAAAAAATATAACCAATCCCTTGAGAAGGTTAGCAAGTGTTCAATTATGAGGAGGCCTAGGAGCAGCTGACATTGAGAATGGATGGCATACCACCCACCATCGTAGCTCCTGACACCGTATCTAAAGTTGCCACATTCATTCAGCTTCAACAATAAGGTTGAATGATAGGGAACTGAGGGACGCACAAGGCAAGCTAGAGGCAGGCCACATGATTTATCTTACTCCCCCTGTTTCCCGTGCTGACCAATTGTTGAGCATGAGAGGCAGCAAGATTTGGGAGCTGAGGTTTGTTCCATTAGAGGATTGGTTCCCGGAACCAAGACCCATTGCATGAGGTCCATTTTGGACTCCAATGCAGGCAAGTTTTGTGATGGCCGTCCAAGAAGGAGGTGTCAAGTTCTGTGCACATCATCGGATTAAAGTCAAAGGCCTAACAAAGTCAGCCAAAGTCTCTGAGGAAGAGATGAAGGGTCATTTGACATACATGCTAGGACTGCTAGACCTGTTGACTAGAGCGCATGAATATGTGCTAGATTGGGTGAAGATATTATTTGCAACTTTGTGGATACCATGAGGTTGGCAATACATTGAATTTATGTTCAGAGGGGATCGCCACTGGCTATATAAGGAAGAAATAGCTAAAGCTCTAGGTGTTGATCTAGTTACCACCACTCAGGTCCATGAATTATGTTACCTAGGAGCAGTACCTCCTTGTCATGCCCATGCAGGCGGGACGCCACCACCCGTCGAAATTGTATATGTTCTTTTCAGATAGTCATTCAGTCCTAACTCTCTGAGGTCACCGGGAGAACTCACTCAACTAGCAGTTGTGCTCCTACTCGCCTTCAAGAAGTTGTTATACCCTAGAGCTAGATTTGGTGAGGTAATACAATAATGCAACAATGGTTGCTATCTTTGGGGTTGGGGCACACCCCGTTTGATTTGGTAGACTTGCTGATTTATGAGTAGGAAGACTAGATCGCTAATGGATTCAAAGGGCAAGAGGAAGATCCCCTATGCTCATGTCATCTATTACCTATTGGCTAAGACTATTGGTTTCCCAGAATAGGAGATGGTACTAAGAGAATCAAAGAGTATGTTCCCTGAGTATAAACCTCTAGGTCCGACTGACAGATGCAGAGGAGGGCATACTATGAGGGCACTACATGACCACATGATACCAGCGGATATAGCCAACAATGAGGAAGCTAACCTAACTTTGCGAGAGGCAGAGGCATGTTCTGGGCTTTAGGGTTTACTTGGTGCTGCACTACTAGCTAGCGACAGTGATGATGAGAATTATACATTGCGGGATGATACTATAGGCTCTAGTTCCAGGCCACCGACTGAGCCAAACATGGCACAGGCACAATTTGAGCTTATGCAATCCCTACAAGCAAAACTAATACATATGAGAAAGTCACAAAAAGATAGGTTTGATGTTGTGATGAGGAAATTGTAGAAGCACGATGAGGCGCTGGCTTTGTTATTTTTAGGCCAGCAGACATTGCTTGAGCAGATGAGGGAGGACATAGCACACAATGACTATCAGTTTGCATACATTTTCAACAAGATTGGTATGCTGCTGCCTGTGCCTATGCCACCTAGTACTCAGCCTTTGTCACATTTTCCTTGTCCTATGTTTTGCGATGATCATTCGTAGAAATCCTCAGGTGAGGTGCACCAGGAGACAGATGTTGGCAACAAAGAAGGTTAGGAGAATAGCAAAGTAGCACATACAGAAGGGAGTCTAGTTCCAATGGTGGAGCCCAATACGACTGATGTTGCGCACAAAGAAGTTGACCCAAATACTGAAGTACCATGTACACAGAGGAGTCATGCGCCAGCGATGAAGCCCAATACGTCTGAAGTTGAGAGCAAACAAGTTTAGGTGAAATAGTGAAGTACCACATACAGAGGTGAGTGAAGATCCGATGATGATGCCAAATACAACTGTTGTTGAACCAAATGGTGAATAGGTAATTGATGAAGTATATACAGAGGGGAGTGAAGCTGGCATGGTCTGCTAGTTTGAAGATTCTATTTTTTCTGATCGGCTTTTTGTTTTATTATATTCTCAGTTTTTGTGATGGACTATGTAAATTGTATGTGAGTTTGTTAATTCAT
Source organism: Miscanthus floridulus (assembly GCF_019320115.1). Classification (NCBI taxonomy): domain Eukaryota; kingdom Viridiplantae; phylum Streptophyta; class Magnoliopsida; order Poales; family Poaceae; genus Miscanthus; species Miscanthus floridulus. The sequence goes on along the minus strand of NC_089587.1, from coordinate 200,300,466 downwards.
TTCCAGTTTTGAGATGTGTTGTTCTTAGATTGTTAGTTGTAGTATAAGCACTTTGTTTGAAATGAATTTTAATAAGATTTGCATCCATTCCTGAACAATATCTATAATGAATCTGATTAAAGATTTGCAAGCCCATTGGTATGATTCTAATGTGCAGACTATTTGTCAACTTTTATTCATATTTACAATGACATGACCTGTCGGTGATTATTTTATTCATATTTATCACTATTCCATGGATCCGAAGCCCAAGGCTATCCTCGAGGAGACGTGTGTCATGGTGCGAGAAGGGGAAAAGCCCCAATCTCAATTCGACTGCATTGCTTCAAGCATTTACTCTAACCATCATTTCAACTAGTGTTGGCAACTACCATGACATGACTCTCACTAAGCAGTCGCATCCCACTCAGTCCTCAGTCTACTCTTCCCAAGGACTCTGACAAGCTCACTAGCGACAACTTCCAGCATACAACGGCACTAGAGTACAACTACGGTAATGCCAATGGCAACAGCGACTATGCGATGCCAGCACTATTGGGACTAGATGCTATCTCTGGCGCCATGTTAGCCATAGGTATGGATTACAATCAACCCATCAAATTTGTTTTGGGGGCATTCTAGATCTGTAGTCTTGCTTGGAGTCATCTTCCAGCCATTGGACAACACTTACCTCGGCGAAAGGCACTTTGACGTCGCCGTCCCTTTTAGAGAACATAGTGGTGCAACAAATGATGAAACATTGGGGATACAAGGGTGGCCATGGCCTGGGCAGGCACCATCAAGGGTACGTCAATTGCATCGAAGGATGACTATGCCGCTGGTGCATGGGTTTGGGCACCGACTACGCCAACACATCCATCTGGACAACCAACAAACTCGTGTCATCGTCTGGCGAGGCAACCTAGCTATCCTATTTGGGGGTGGGAAGTTCTTGGAATCCTCTTGATGCTGGTGAGGTCATCAAATCCCAAAGGCGGCAGAAGAACAGTTAGGCCAAGGGGAACTTAGATGAGCTTATTAGGCGGTACACGAATTTGAAGACTAAGAATCCTGGCGACTACATGAACTGCTCCCTCGCAAACAAAGCATGCGAGGAGTTGGTCCTAATGCTGCAAGACATGTTCGCTCAGTTGTGGGAACCGCTCGAGCACCCAAAGCGGCGGATGGAGGTGGTGACCAAGCTGAAGGAAATACTCTTGGACGATGGGTCCACCTCGTCGCTGTACGCCACATTGCTAACGAAGTTGGTGGTCGGCCCTAATCTGGCAGAGTTGAGGAGGTCATCGATAATTGACTACCCATGACAAGATGAGCTGGTACTATTCTTGTTGAGGCTACCACCGCAGCTCTCATTTGTGTAGTCGTTCCTGGAGGATGTGGTGAAGCCGGAGCTATCTAAGTACGCCGAGAGATTCAATGTGGCGTGGGATGTAGAACCAGGATGGGTATGGCTGTGTCCGTGGATGTCCATCATTGGGTGGCAATTCCTTGAGCCGCTGGTACACATGGTGCTAAAATCCCTCGAGAACCTCCTCACCAAGTCTACCGACGAAGGCGCCTATAGAAATTACGACATGGTGGTTCCATGGAAGAACGCTGCTTGGGATGACATTTGGAGTGAGTTTGTCTAGCGGGTCATCGTGCTGTATGTGAGGCGTAGACTAGAAGAGGTCCGTGACAAGCTGATGTCAAGAATGGTGCATGCGGTGGTGCGTCTTGATGGTCTAATGAGATGGGGCATCGAGCTATCGCCAGAGACCATGGTTCACCTTCTTCAGGAGTCCTGCATAAACAATTGGCAGGGTGCCCTATGCAGGTGGCTCTTCTCGGATGATTGTGACAACAATATGATCTTAAGCTATGAGCACATGTTCGGTCCATTGGATTGGTGGAAGGAGTTCGTCGACAAGCTCATTGTACCGTACTTGGCATCCTGGTTCTAGAGCGTGGTCGTCAGCTCACCGCATCCGGAATATGACATGTTCCATAGGCTAATCACCAGGTGGACACATGTTTTGTCCCTACAGTCATTGAACTAGGTCCTGAGTGACTTCATGAAGAATTGTGTTGATGGGCTATACCGCTGGTTGATGCATGATAGCCCGATGAAAGAGGAGGCCATCGCCTGGCACAGGGAATGGATGCAGCTTCTGCCGCAGGACATGGTTGGCATCAACACTACTACCATGGACTCGGTCATCCAAGTGATCCAAGAAACGTACCAGTGACCACACTTCAATCGTCACTAGTAAGTTATGTTGTAAATGTACATGTTAATGTAGGCATTATATTGTTTTACTGTGTATGCCGGATCGGACAAATGCGCATCCAATTAAGCGGGTGCACCTCCTGACTTTGTCCACTTAATGATGAGTATGTTCTGGTGCATCACTGTTGCTTCTCTCTGTGATACACTGTGTCGTAGTTATCAAACTGTGCAATTAATGTGCAGTTTATAATGCAAACGGTGTCGCAAAAATCAACATGCAAACGGATCCCTTTTCTAGGGTTGGCTTGGCCCCTGCGTTATCTCCATGTGACCCATTCTTATCCCCTTCCATACTCCATCCTCCCATGGTGGCGGCGCCTAGCCAAAACACGGTTTCCCTCCCCTTTCCCTTACCACACTACAAGCAGTCATCGGTGGCCACTCACAGTTGAGTGTTGGCATCGCCATTGAGGACAGCAAATGGATTCGCACCTCCATGGCCCACCGCATCTATCACCCACGTAGCCACAGTAGCACCGTTGAAATGGACACAAACATGCCGTCGACCCACCCTAGCGAGCAAGGTGCACATGCTTCCGTATTTTGATTCTATGAATCTGATTCGATATTTACGAATGCGGATTATGGATTATTTCAGTTGGAAATGAGATTCAATAGTTTCTAGTTTTTTGTTCTTACTTTGGATTCCTTACTTTCCATTCATTACTTTCCAAATTGGAACGAACCGATTCAAGCTGAAGCCTGGGCGGAAGAAATTATCAGCCTACTTTCAGCTATAGCTGTTGCTACAATGTAGTCTATGTTTTGCCTCAGCAGATTTACTTTGTTCCCCAGCATCATAGTGTCATTGAGATTAGGGTTCTTTATTTTGTTTTTTATTTTTTTTAGCGATCAAGTGGTTTAGATTAATTGAAAGATTGTTATAGCTTTTTTGCTTTAGTCGTTGTCTTTGCGATGGACGGTTGTTAGATACGTTTTCTTGGCTCAATTGAAAGCTGGTAACCCCACCTCTGGATCTTAGGCTTCGTTAAGCTATCAATAAACTCGGGTGAATGCCTTTTATCCAAAATGAAACAAAACAATAGTTTTCTAGGATTCCATTTAGTGCATGTTATTAGCCTACACTGACAATGTACGCCTATGAATTGGTACGTACAGCACCAATGGTATTGACATGGTACCGAACATCAGTACTATGGGCTCCAGAGCAGAATCTGCAGATTGAAGTTCAAGGTGGAGACGATGACATTTGCCCAGTTTCACCTTTGACATGTCTAAACCTCGAAGGAAATGGGGAGGTAATTACTCATGACTCATTACATTGTCGATGTACATAACGGCTACCGCCAATAATTGCAATGTTGTGGTCAATGTGTAGGATACTAGCGTAGAGGAACCTGTAACAAACATAGCAGTTAAACAGAGGACGAAGCGACGTGGCTACAAGCTGCGCACTTACCGATTTGTCATCGAGCACTTCGATTGCATTGGAGAACCCAAGGAACCAAATGTGGTTATTGCGCCATACCACAACTCCTAGGGTGCGATTGTGAGAAAATAAGTCCCAATCAAATTCAAGTACTGGAAGAAGAGGAAAGGTCAAGAGGATTATTGTGTTACTAACGAAATCAAGCAAAAATGTTGGGAGCAGATGGTGAAATTGTTTGAATTCAACTTGCACCCCACTGATACAGAAATTGTGAAGAAACAGGCATTGCACTGCATGGGAAAAAATGGAGGTATTTCAAGCATGAGTTGTACAAAAAAACATGTGTTAAAGGGAACATAGCCAGATTGGCAAAAAGGTGAGCACCCTACTCAGCAAGCATATTGGGAAGCTTTTGTCACTTGGAATTGGAAGAAATCAGAGGAAGCTCTTTCCATTAGCAAAGTAAATACCCTCAACTCCCATAGAAATGATAACCCCCACCGCACCGCCTCTTGGGGTCCGCAAAGAAAGTTCCTGGGTGGGAGAACAAGTTACAAGCGCTAATCCAAAAAGGTGTTACACCATAGACTGTAGGCTGGGATGCCCGGTCGTTGAGGTATCTTCTTGCAAGCAAGATGACCGACAACGATTATGGCTCCCTAAGTTTTCCAAACGATGCAGTCTGGCAACTCACTGAAAGGATACAAGCACTACAGGCTCAAGTGCCAAATGGTACTTTCATTCCTGATAGGGAGGATAGCGTCCTGAGTCGGGCACTAGGGACAAAAGAGCATCCTAGTCTGGCATGAGGTATAGGATTGGTTCCATGGCAGATTGCCTTCAAAAATGACCAATCCACGTACAGAAGTCATGGGAGGAATAATGCCAGAAAAATTGTCAGTGTGCATGAAGAATTGTCAGCTATGTTTGAGGCCAAATGGAAAGAAAAGGAGGCGGCATTGACTGCCACATACCAGACTCAAATAGAAGCAGAACAAGTATCCCGGGGAAACTTCAGCTCAGAACAGGTACGTAGCAGCTGCAGAAGCACACAACTTCCACAAGTAGATGTAGATTCCACCTTTGACGTGGATCACATCAACGAACCTACATATTGCATGCTATACATGGAGTCATAAGGATGCAAGGCCGTATTTAGGCACAAGGTGGCTACTGGTCAGGTTCATCCAGGGAATATGGTAAATGGACATCTGTTGCCTCTAGGCTATGCAGCAGTTACCCTAGATACATTGGCCAAAGAAATGTACGACACAGTTGAGTTGGACATGACCATGGATGATGATAGATCGACGCTAGCGGCCAACCTAGGGTCCTTGGTGCCTTGGCGGAAGCATAACATAGTCCTTGTTGCCACAATGTCGGATGGCAGTTCCGATGAAGATGTCAAACTTACCAATCCAATGCCTACACCTACACTGCCACCAATTTCTAAAACTCAGGAGGGACCCCATAAGATTCAGAACATTAGTGCATCGGACAAGAAAACTGCCACAGATAGCAATCAAAAGAACTTGCTTTGTCCCTCCAAGAAAACAATAGAGATGGAGCAGGCAGGCGCAAAACAAAACCAATCCAAGAAAACAATAGAGACGAAGTAGACAGGCACAAAATAAAACTAGTAGTGGCAGTTTAAGGTAGGTCAACCTCTAGTGCATCCGAATCGGGTCCACAAATTGCCATAAAAAATGAAAGCTCTGAATGAGTGGTACTTAAACCAGAAGGGGTTCCAGATTGGTGCAAGATACTAGGACAAACATTTCTATGATGGAGAGGGCGCGGTACTATTGGTATTTATTAACTTATCACTTGTTTAAGTAGCCACCTAATGTTGTTGACATTTCTTAACATCACTTTTGCTAAGTTGTCATCCCTAGCTATGATGCCATAAATGCTTGTTGGTACTACCTATTGCCACTTGAAGAATGACACTACGAAGTACTTTAGTATTTTATGTGATTAGAAAGAATATATATGAAAGGGATCTGCAAGCGCATAGATAATATACCATTCTAGCACTTCACTCGGGAGTATTCCAGGTATCGTTATTTATATTTTTACCATAGGGAAGGACTGGTGGTTGGAATATATTGATAACTTATACACATGATGGAGAAATAAACCATAACCCAACTTCTACTCATAATAGGGGTAAGTCAAGAGATAAATAGGATAAGTAATGATAAATGATAAATAATCACTCAAAGTACTCCTTTCTATGGCATTAGAATGGCTAAGTAGAATATTAGAGGAACAATTCCTAAGTCATTCTTAATTACAAGTCAAAACATACGTTGATTAGTGCAATTACACTTAGCAGTCATGGCTAAGATCAACTTCATATCCACACATAAGGGATATTACTAAGGAAGATTAAGAACAGAGCTTGTCTTCCTTCATAACTAGATCCTACTTGTCCTATATTCAGAGCGTGGACTACAAAGGACTCAACGAGAGTGTCACATCCGCAATCTACCATATGGCTCAGAATATAGGGTGCATCTATAGGTAAACAACGTATAAGCACCATGCTTACACAATGTCGATCACTCACCCCTGGTACCTTGGAGCGAGCGCTATATGAACTTATGCTTGAACATGATGAAAAATCTAACTATACTAAGCATATAATCAAAGTAGATGATGAACATGATAACTAGGAACATGAATAATATCAAGAACAATGTCGAATCAATTGTAGCAAACATATGAATAATGAAAGATACAAAAGAGGATACAAGGGGCTATACCAAGCCACACTCTTGACAAGATCTAGAATCCAAGTGAAGCTTGCCTTCCTCTAGACCTATTCTAGTTAGTTGTGCCCTAGAATATGGTGGAGCTCTGAGAATGATTAGGGTTTCTATCTTCTTGACTAAATGCAAATCTGCCTGAGGGAGGGGGTAGGGGCTAGTATATATAGGCCATAGCATCCATTCTGAGCCCTCGGATCAAACCGACTTAAAAGGATGGCGTAGATGCAAACCCTAAGGTGGTGGAGAACCAACATTCAAAAGGAGGAGGCTGACAGTGGGCCCCATAGGTCGACCGATCTGTAGGTGGGGCCAACTGGCCCCACCTGGTGGCCTCTCGCCCTCTGCCATGGTGTGGTGTCCTCTAGAGTCTTCTAGATTCTTCTGGTGTCCGTCTTGTTGCGGATAAGCACGACATAGGTCTCACTGGCTGCCTTCTTATGCTTGTGCACACGCTTCTTGAGCTTACATTGTGCGGCTTCAGCTCTCATGAGCTTGTCCATGCAGGTGGTGTATGATTCCTACCAGAAATTCCTGGTGTCCTAGCGTGTACAGAATATCTTCATCACCGCAAACATGGCACTCATAGCGGGACTAGAGCTATTGGCCTGCTCATCCCGATCTCGAATCAATGCATTTTGGTTGCGTTGTTCCCATATTTCTGTGGAAGGATCCACCCGAGGAAACACACCAGTGGCACTGCCGATAAGTGCATCCCCATGCTGCTGACAAATCTGACTCAATACCTCTAAGGCCACTACTTGGGCAGCCTCCCAAGAAGTTTTCCCTTCAGATTCTGCCTTCCACTCCTGCCAGAAGGGTGCTTGTGTGTGGGCTGGTATGGTTAGCCGCACCTCATACCATGGCTGTCCATCCAGATACTCTTCACTCCAATGATAGAGAGGTGGCTCATGATACCCCGCAAAGTGCAAGACTCTCCAAAGCAAAGCAGGAGTTCCGAACACCATTAGGAAATTCTCACATCTAACTAGTGCTGCCATCTGTACCATCAACATGTACAACTTTTTGTGAGACAAGGCCATAATGGATAAGAGTTACATAACCGAGTAAGAAATTTATAAGGGGAGGAACAATGCAAGTATTGAATAATAATTATCATGATGCATGCACGTTCCGTACGTCCTCACAAACTTAGAAAAAAAAATATTTCTAATGACATACACGGTGGCATACATACATTCTCTCATATATAGCGAAGCTAGTCGAGCTACACGTTTTGTTGTTAGTGTACCTGCATAAGAGTTTCATTTTAGCCCAAACCCCACAATTATATATGTAGAATATAAATCTAAATACTTCCATATATGTATACCCATACATATACTTCTGTATCAAAGCTACCTGATGACAGTTTATACCCACAATTAAATACGCACCATATACACATGCAAGAATGCATACATAGCCGTACCAAAGCTAACTCTCCCCGACCGCACGCTCATATATTGCGGTCATGCCACTCATCAACTTACCTTCTTACCTTGGCGTAGAGGCATTTGATCCATACATTACCATTCAAGTAAATGGCATCCATACAATAGCACGTCGTATGGACGACGAAAGTAAAAACCCCCATGTTAGTACTTAAATAGCCACCTAATAGTCCTTAATTTGGGCATAAGGAAAGTGATCACTGGCACACTTTAGATTTTAAATACCTATTTATATAGTTATTAGTTGCTAGAAAAGGGTTTTGGAAAACAAAAATCTTTGTTTTAAATATACATGTGGCAATTAACGCTGAATCTTGCTCTGATGCCAGCTGTCGCAGAACTGACCAATTTATAAGAGCACAAGTACAATGGCAGACCGTAAGCGGTCGCACTGTCATACTTGAGCCCATATAAACCCGGTAGTCTGTTGAGTACCACGACGGGTCTCGATAAACGATCCACAAATAATCAAGATCGTACATGATTCAACATACATGTCACATATTACATAAAGTTCACAGATACATTTCTATCATCGGAGTATGAAACAAAGTTATTGTAAACCAAGTTTGATAGATAAAAGTGGAAGCAAATTAAGCTTGAAAGTAGTGTTTCCAACATAGTTTAATATAGTGCCAACATACGATCACAGTCCACAAAAGCATATAGAGGGATTAGTAAAGAAGCCTGCCCAAGGCTTACTCCTCATCCACAGCGGGATAGAAGCAACTCTTGCAATATCCATGATATATTGTGCCATCTGCAATAATGAAAATAAAACCCTAAGTACGAGAAGATACTCAGCTAGACTTACCCGTCATAAACCAAAAATAAATTGACTCCAAGGATTATGCAAGGCTTTATAAGTGGAGGTAGCTTGACAACATTTTGCAGAAAAAAGCAATTAACTCAGTTATACAATTATAATTCCGTTATCAAGTTAATTATAACTATCCATCTCTAAATTAGCAACTATCCTATGCCAAACATGTGATACATCATTTTAAGAGCATACAATAGTAACCATAGCAGGTATAGTAATTCTATGTTTGTCTGAACCATCATATTCCATAATACAATTACTACAATGTTGGGGCTAGCCAAGTTTCTCACTATCCGGGAGAGACGGTGATTCGAATCGATTTCAACCAGCTGGGAATTTATTCCTAACACAAACCCAGGTAGACCAGATCAACGGTCACCTTAGGTCACCTTTGGTACAACTTAAGTACACATTTTGTGGGTTCGCCCAGCGCCGTACAATCAGGGACAACCAACTGCCAGGACGTTCAGGCCCAGCCTACCCTTGGGCTCATGTCTGGCTCCCCGCACATCCATACTACCATCCAGAGTGCACACTTTGACAGAGTAAGGCCGGGCCTGAGTTGAGCTACTCAGCTTCACGGTCGGAACGAGTTATCCGGCCAGCTAAGTGATAGGCATGCGTTCAATATTGTCAAAAGTACCAACAACAGTACGGTCCTTAATCGGCACAGACGGAATCACATGAGTCAACCTACACATAGACTCTGTCCGGCATCGATTTACTTTTACCCCAAGGTTCTTTTTCCACGATAGCAAATATAGCCAACCGTGCTTCGGTACCCACCTATATCTCACAGGTGACAGGAAATCACCCGACTTCTACCGGTCTAAGCATGGCTAAGCATATATTCGATCCTAGACCTACATAGGTCTAAAGGTGTATATATCTAGACAAGGTAGTTCCATGCATCAAGTGTTTCCAAACAACTCTTATAACCTAATGCATCAATCATAAAGGACTCAAGTAATATTCTGTAAAACACTGGGAGACTTAGAATGCTCCGGGGCTTGCCTTTTAGAAAAGAAGTGGTGCGGTGGTCAGGGCACTCCAAAAGCTCTTCTAGGGTCTACTCCTCTTCTTCGGGAGTTGCGGCTTGAGGAATCTCCTGCTGGTCCCCTTCCTCTTCTCCGTTGAATTCCAGCAGCGTTATCTCCTCTGTCGATCCTAGATGCATGCATATGACATAAGATATTGCGAATGCATATATGCTGACAAGTATAGTATGATGACACATGACGAATGCATTCGTGTAAGTATTCTTAACAGCATGGTGTTAACAAGTGCATCATATTTTACTGAGTAGGTGCATATCTCTTCTGGATTACTTAATCAAATACTTCAACAATTCATTTACTATACCACAAAATAACAGCTACTTGTTTTACTCATAACTGGAGTTATATACATCAAAATTATATGGTTGTGGACATTCTGTAAAGCTTAAGAAATTTTCTACAACTCTCTTTTAATACTCTTACTGTGATTCAATAGTTATATAGGGAAAACAAATCATTCAATCAAATCTGTCCAGAAAGTAAATATTTCAGACAGCAAACTTGTAACAGCTAGAACTCTAAAACCCTAAGTCCTATGACTGTGAAAATTTAACACAAGGTAGATTAGTAAGTTATCTACAACTTTGTTATTAACAAGTTTTACAGCAAAGATCATTATCCATATGAAATCATCAACACAATCAAAACTGTACATGCAGCCTTGTATTTGAATTATAAAGTGATAATTAGTTAGTTGCATACAATCAATTGCTTATAAGCCTTACCATTTACATCAACAGTTACTATGCATTATAAGAATCATAGAAAACATCATGGTGAACCCCAATTTAATTATTTACATGCCTTTATTAATTTGATTAAATAATTAAGGTAAATAATAAACATACACCAAATGTGCACAATAAATCCTCAGAAAATTACAGTAGACTCCTAATGCTCACAATAGGCTACTGTGAAAATTTCATACCATTTGCACATGTATAACATCCTATGAAAAAATGATAAGCTAGCAAGGGTTAATTTAGTGAAAATAGTAAACCCTATAGAAAAGTGTCAAGCAATAGATTATATATTTTTCCTAGCTTCATATTAGTGCCATACTACTGTACAAAAATTTGCATAGCAATACATTATATATTTTTACCCCTACAAATTTCCTTAGAAAATGTCATTTATTAATAAATAAATAGAAAGACCATATTTAAATCAAGTTTACAGCAAGCTTAATATTTTTACTAGCTAGAGCATGTCAATACAAAACCCACAAAATTGGAATCACAATTTTAGGAGTTTTCTAGCTCAAGATATCTATTTTACAAGATTATTAATCATTCAAAAAGTATTTATCTAAATACATTTAAATCCCCAATAAAAATATCAGAAACTGTACATATCATATTTTTACAAAATACTACACTTCATGAGGAACACAACAAAATTTGTTTCACAAGATTTGGATCACCACAGCTCAACTTATCATTTTTCAAAGTTAGCATGAAATCTGAAATAAATGAGCTATCCTCTTCAGCTAAGCCACTGACAGCCGGGACCCAGAGCTCAGTCGGGCCCACTAGTAGCGACACAGGAAGCAGGGGAGCGGCGCAGCTCGACACGGATCAGCCCTAGCTCATCGCCGGCGAGCTCTCTGACCAAACGAACTGTACAGACGTGTTCTACAAACCAAGGCGCATCGGGTAACCTAGGTAGTGAAGGCGCGCATGCACAGGAGCGTGCTCGTCGCCGACGATGGCGACACGGCGGCACGGTGCTGTGGTGCTGAAAGGACCTAGGATGCCGCCTAGAGGGGGGTGAATAGGCGTTTCTGAAAATTAACACCTTTAAATGCGGAAATAATTAGAAAGGGGAGTTTCCAAAATGGAAACTCCAAATCAAGAGTACTACCACCCCTCACAAGTTAGCCACAAAGTAAACAAGGTATAAAGAATATATCTAGAAGCTACAACCCTGCAACACCAAGTTGGAACAGAGAATAAATATTTTCAGTGCAGGCAGGAAATACCGGACGTGTCCGGTATGAATACCGGACGTGTTCGGTATACACGATTTCTGCAGATCAGCCCCGAACTTGCTCCTTTCGATTTCTATCTTCAAACCAAACTGCAGGCACCTAATGGAGATAACAATATACACAGAGAACCTGCAGCACAGCTAGAGCAACACAAATATCAAATGAAATGCGAATTAAGACACGATATTTGTTTTACCGAAGTTCGGACTCGTTCGAGTCCTACTCTCCGTTGAGGGGGCTGCGGGCGACCCAGCGAAGGTCAGCCCTAGAGGGTACCACGAAGGTCACTCTAGCCGGAGTCTTTTCCAACTCCTTTTCCTCCTTCCACTAAATGATTCCGAGGCGGCGGAATCGACCGTTACAAACTTTCCGAAGCAACCACAATCTCTCGGTTGCTCTCCGGCGACGCCTAGCCGTCTAGGACCGAAGAGTCCAAGAGTAACAAATGCGAATCACGAGATTGACAATATGCACAAGTGCTCAAGTGGTGGCTTGCTCTCTTTTTCAAATTCTTTCTCAACCCACAAATTGATTTTGCAATTTGGATCACACACTCACTAAGAGAGGGTTTAGGAGAGTTGGCAAGGCTCAAAACGTGTGTCTATCTCAGCAGAATCAGCAGCCTCCAAAGGTGGAGGCTTGGGGGTATTTATAGCCCCCTTGAAAAACTAGCCGTTTTATAGCCGTTGCAATACCGGACACGTCCGGTATGCATACCGGACACGTCCGGTATGACTCATACTGCGCCAACGGTAACTAAGTTACAGTGATGTTGTGAGGCGTCGGAACTCCCGAAAAAAATGCCGGGACTTCCGACCGTCGGAACTCCCGACGCTAGTCGGAACCCCCGACCCTCAGCAATTTTGAAAAACATGTAACTGAGTTAAAGTTAGTGAGGTGTCGGAACTCCCGACGCATGTCGGAACTCCCGACCCTTACGGCTTTTGAAAACTAGCCGTTGGCTTCTGGTCATCCATACCGGACACGTCCGGTAGGAATACCGGACACGTCCGGTATGACCAGGACAGTGAAACCTCCAAGTCTCTTGAAGGCGAGACGTCGGAACTCCTGACCCATGCCAGGACTTCCGACCGTCGGAACTCCCGACCTACGTCGGAACTCCCGACGAACCAACCCGAGAACAACAATTTTACAGCTGCTGGACAAATACCGGACACGTCCGGTATGAATACCGGACACGTCCGGTATTGCCAGACCAGCAACAAATCAGTTAGCACTTTTGTCGCTCAAATACTCAAAACTCACATGGGTTGGCTTGAGCACTTATGAAACATTTATCTATCAACATGATGCATCCCTCTTAATAGTACGGCATACCTATTAAACTCAAGACAAACGGAAATATGAATTTGTACCACTTGAGTTGTTCTTTTTGAATTGATGCCGTCCCTTCCAATCTTCATCAAGTAAGGGTGCTAACATGTTGATGTTGATCTTTTCACTTGAGAGACTGATTAAAGCTTCAGGATAGTTTCATTTGCTTATCTTTGTACCTGAAGATATGTACTGCAGGCTGTAGTTTGTTTTTGAGCTTCATTGATGTATCTTGGATTTGAGATAGATTGTATCATGTGAGAGATGAGACTTACTTATGCTTTATCTATGTATCTCTTGAGACATGATCTTTATCTATATATCAGTGGTTTCTGGACTTGAAAAAATTTGTAATGAGTGCTATGTGTGAATTACATATGTCATATTTATTTTCATAAGGACTATGCATGCTAGAATGAAAATATTTGATGTGATGCTTTTATATTTATTCTTGTGTGATATATCTTGTCATATGCATCACGGTTTCACTTTGTCACACACACATGCACCCCACGGATGCAATGATTTAGGGGGAGTCTCCTATTTGTTTTAATATGTGCAATTGACATTTGAGGTCATTTTGTGAATTCTAATCATAAGCACATATTAAGGGGGAGCCTCTCATAAATCATTGAACCCAAAAGCTTAAATGTTTATATCATTTTGTAAGCTTTAATCAAGTTGTCATCAATCACCAAAAAGGGGGAGATTGAAAGTGCATCTAGCCCTTTAGTGGGTTTTGGATGATTGAATGACAACGTGATTAAAGGACTAACCCGTTTGCTAAGTGTGGACAGGTAATAGGTTATCTCACAGGCACTTAATGAAAGCCAAAATGATGTGTTGTTGTATAAACAATCTAGTTCAAGCACAAGACAACAATGCAAATGGAATTCATGTGAAGGCTTATTTATTGTGGGATTTCCATGTACTATGTGAAAGCAAGCTTGTGATTATTAGTTAATGAGACATGAGGGATTGCATATGGAATGGTCTCATATTTGAAGCTTGCTAAATTAAAATGAAAAAGATAACAATACATATGAATGGATGATTCAACACAAGATGTGACTTGATGGCTTGAGATGGTGAAGATAGCAAGGAAAGGCTTCGAGGTACTAAGCAAGGGTGAAGGGCAAGCGACGGCTTGGCGGCCGAAGAACCTAGCTAGGGTGAAGAAGAAAGTACTTGCATTTAGTTGAGGTACTAATCAATTGGTATCAGAGCGAGGTTCTCACCTAAAGCTTCACCGCCGTGAGAAAAAGGATGTCGACGCCTGTCGAGTTGGAGCCGGTGCTTCTCCAAAATGATGGTTCAAACTTTCTACCTTGGTCAATTAATGTGCTCAATGCTTTTAGAGATATTAGTCCTCTTGTTGAGCATATTGTGGATGCAAGCATACCTCTTCCTATAGTTGATTGGAGCAACTACAAAAATTTGTCAAAAGAGGAAGAGATATGCGTGCAACTCAATGCTCAAGCTATTAATGTCATTTTGAGTACATTAAGTGTAGAGGTTCAAGATGAGGCAATATTCAATGGACAACCACCTCCGGAGAGTGCTCATCTCATTTGGACTAGACTTTTTGATTTATATGGAAAATCCAAATGTGATGATGCACTTGAGATTGAGTCAATGGAAAGTGTGTCCATTGTGTCTTCATACAGCGAAGAAGCCTCACAAGACCTCAAGAGTGCCGAGCCGGAGCAAGAAGCGCAAGCAGCGCATGACCTGGTGTCTGTCTGCATGTACCGGACGTGTTCGGTATGCCTGCCGGACGTGTCCGGTATTGCCGAGGCAGCAGACCAGCAAGCAGCTGTTTGCAACGATGCTCAAGCCCGGTGGCAACCAAGTGATGAGTCAATCTCAGTATCTCATGATACTCATCACTTGTGTCTCATGGCCAAGAAAAGCAAGAAGAAGAATAACAAGAAAGATCAAGAAAAGGAGAAGGCTCAAGTGGATGATCAAGATAAGAGTGATATTGAAGTTGAAGACAACTACAACCTTGATCATCTCAACCATAAAGACAAGTTCATCATCATGAAGATAGTTGAAAAGAATGATGAGCTTGAAGAAGAGATTGAGAAGCAAGAGCAATCGCTTCAAAATCAAGAAAAGTTTCTCATCTCCAAATTACAAGAGCTAAAGGCAATAAATGAGAGGTATGAAAAATTGTCAATTGAGCATGCTTTAGCTACTAACTCCTCTTCTAGTGTTTCACAACTAGAGAAGGAAAACTTCGAGCTCAAAGCAAGGCTAGATGAACTATCAAGCAAGTATAATGAGCTACAAGCAAATTATGTTCATCTAAAGTGCTCTCATGAGGAAGTAGTAGAATCAAGCGTCATGCTTGAGGTGGCTCATGAGGTTGTGATTACATCGGTAAAATTCTCTCAACCTCTAACACATCCACTCACTAGTACACCATCTCAATTAAATATTTCTTGTACTAATGAATGTGCTCCTCAAGCAAGCCAATCTTCGATTGAGCTAAATCTTATAGAAAACATAGAGCTCAAAGAAGAAGTGCAAAGATTAAAGAAAGATGTGATTCGGTTGAAGGGTAAGAAGAAAGCACAACCTTCTCAAGATAACCGTGATAACATGGTGAAGAAGCTTGAGAAGGGTTCAAACCTTGCTTCCTCCAAAGCCCAACAAAAGAATCACATCTCAAGCAAGGCCAACACAACCAAGAGCAAGAAACATGGAAAAAGGATGTGCTATGGTTGTGGATTGTATGGACATGAGTGGGCTATGTGTCCACACAAGAGTTGGGCCGACAAAGTTGAAGCCGCCAATCAAAAGGCTTCTACCAAGAAATGCCAAATGTACAAAGAAGCAAGAAAAGAAGCCCAAGTTGCAACTAGAAGATGCTATGGGTGCAATGAGATGGGCCACAAGGTTGATAGATGTCCATACAAGCAAATCAAGCATAGAGCACACAAAGGCCGCATATGCTATGCTTGTAGAAGAAAGGGGCATCTAAGCTATGAATGCCCAAATGGTAAAACTCCTAAGCCAAACACATTTGTTTATAATGATATGCTTAGGAAGACCACAAATGGAGTTAGCACTAGTAAGGTGATGTGTTCACCACAAACTAATGCTAAAGCCATTTGGGTGCCTAAGCACTTATTGACTAACTCAAAAGGACCCAACAAGAGTTGGGTACCAAGGTGTGCTTAGGTTAATGTTGTAGGTACTTGGTGATGAGATGAAAGTATCGGGGTGATTGAGCAAGCAAATTGACAATATTCACTCAATCTATCAACCAATTCTCATCATAATCTCTTATATGGTTGACCCGAAGATAATTCAATGAACATATCATAGATTTCATCCTCAACATTGGTAACAAGTACCTAAACCTTGTAAGATAGCCACTTTGTTTGTTTCGTGTTCTATAGTTCACAAATAGGTACATTTGTGAAATAATGAAAGTGGCTAATTAATTTCACTTGAGATTTATCTTGTTTGCCATATGATGCTTTTGATCGTTCTCTAGTAGAGTAATTTATCTGTTGAGATGCTAGTATACAATAAATAATAAAGCTAAACAAAAATTACATGCAATGAATTAATTGGTTCTGTCCTGAACCTATCGGACGTGTCCGGTATTACTTCCGGACGTGTCCGGTATGGCCAGGGACAGAAAGTCAGTGTTTCTGTTCTGTGTATTCCGGACGTGTCCGGTATACTACCGGACGTGTCCGGTATTACAGGAACCAGAACACTAATCGGATTGCAACTGAGTATTCGATTCATACATTTTTCATATATCCCTAACATACTCAGAAGCCTGTGTTTTATCAAATCTAAGTGGTCTGTGAGCATCTCTTAAACTCACTTTTAAATATGGCAATCTTATTTGGTTTATGGTCAAAATAAAAATTGGCTCTCAATTTCTTATCAGAATAAAAGTGCTTGTTGAAAGTCATTCAAAATACTTGAAGCACTTATTTAGGGGGAGCTAAATTTCTATTTTGCACCATTGTGGACTAACAAATTTATCTAGCACTCTTTGTAGTCCTTTGGATGAAAAATTGAATTTGTATCAAGCATGATTACTTGGCAATCAAGGTCAACATAAAGATTATCATGCCATGTGTCTTCTTAGTGGTATTCTTGTGGGCTCAAGGCAAAGGTATGTTTTTACATACATGTATTGTAAGTGCATCTAAGGCCCTTTACATGTTAGAATGTGCATTTGTGTGACATAGGAGAGATGTTTTTCAAAACCCACAACTAGCATGTGTAGGTGGTGTGAATTTGAAAAACTATTTGAATCTTGGTCTTTGTGACCTAGCCTTGCCATGTGATGATTATAGCTCTCCTTGATTGTTTGATTGGCTAATCACACATGACATGGCTTTCTTAAGTCCACAATCTACTTTGTCTCACTTTATCTCTCTCAAGCAAGCAAATGATTGATTATGCCATTTATTTGGAAAAGAGAAAATAAATTGATGGCATTCGATAAGAAAAGTGATAGTACTCGGTTTGGATCAAGATCATACACCTTTTTGGACTGAGCAACAACAGAGAAAGGGTTTGGAAGAGTGAGAACACATTTTGGAATAAATTGGGCCAGCCCGTGCATACCGGACGTGTCCGGTATTCATACCGGACGTGTCCGGTATGAGCGGGACTATAAAAACAGAGCGTACCCCTTCGACCCAAACAGACTTGCCTCCTCCAAACCAACCAGCCAGCGCCCTTCTTCTCCCCTAAGGCGACCAAGGATTTCACCAAGGAAAGAGAGAGAGGGAGATTGCATTGGAGAAGGCTTGGATCAAGGATTGAAGGCCCGTGGATTTGGATTTCACATCGCTCTCTCTTCTCTCCTCTCAAGGTACCCTAAATCACGGACCTCGTCCGATCTACATGGTTAATGCATGATTTGGAAATTCCTTCGGTAAATATGCTGCATTAGTAATTTAGAAGCAATGCCCAAAATTTGGAATTGATCCGTGGTGGTTTGAATCGAGAAACCCCGGTTAGGGTTGCTGGTCGCCCATACCGGACGTGTCCGGTATGCTACCGGACGTGTCCGGTATGGCCCAGCAGAGCAGACTGCCTGCTGATCTCTGACTCAATCCTATCTAGAATGGTTTGTTAGGCTTAGTTTCTTTTGTATCTACGTTTTGCAAACCTTGTGACAATGGTGTGTCGAGGTGATTGTAAAACCTTGGATGAAAGAATCTATGTCTAATTACAAGCTATGGGCATGTATCTAAAATTCTTTGGAAATCTTTGGATACAGGACAGCAGCCATGAGTGGACGACAGGAGCCGAGGTCCAAGCACAGGCATGATCCAGCACTTGAGAAGTACAAGAAGGCGAGACAGGATATGCATCCTGGATTTCAGCCGACCAGCAGGAGGTCCACCAGGGCTGCCTCTAGTGCAGCAGCTCAGTATGCAGAGGGGTCCGGGAGCTTTTCTTCTGACACAGATACTGATGAGTTCAGAGTGGAGTCTAGAGATGAAAGAAAGAGGAAGAGCACTGACAGAGGATCAGATGGTGACAGCTCAGATGAGGAGCAGGAGATTGAGGAGGAGGAGTCAGTTCCTCCAGTTCAGCACCAGCCTGGTCAAGGGATGCATTATGGTCTTCTTGAGACACGTCTGCCCAATGTGCCCTCCTATGTTCCCAGAGTTGATTACAGAGGAAAGGGTATGACCAGGAGAGCTAGAGATGAGCGAAGGGTTGATCCGAGGGGCTTACCTAAGGTTCAGTACGATCACCGCTTCCAGACAGCCTTTCACCTGGACTTCTACTCCAGTGTGATTCTCACCAGGAACCCTGTGATTGCTAGGTCTCAGTGGATTGACTGGCAGTACGTTACAGAGTTGCAGAAGGCCTCAGTTGATCATACCATTGCCATTTGCCAGTGCACTGGGGTCTATGAGATCATGGAGTTCCAGCATGACTGGAACACAGAGGTAGTAGCTCAGTTCTATGCTACTCTATTTGTTGAGGAGGATGAGCGGCGTATGCACTGGATGCTTGAGGGCCAGTGGTACAGTGTTGACTATGATGTATTTGCCGCCCAGCTTGGCTTCTCTGAGGATGATCTCCAGAGGGACAGGATCCACACCGAGCAGGTGTTACCTCCTGAGCAGCTCGCATATATGTATCCTCCTGGTGGTCAGAGAGGAGCTGTGGGGAAGGTTCTAGGTCTTCACCCTACCTACAGGTACCTGGACAGGATGTTCAGGAAGACTATTGACTGCAAGGGTGGAGACAAGGGCACCATTGCTGATTACTCCAGGAACCTACTCCATAGGATGGCACCTGATGCTCGGCCCTTCAGCGTGTTTGACTTTATTTGGTCCGAGATCAGGAGTGTTGGAGAGAGGCCCCTCAAGGGCTGTGGTTTTGCTCCTTATATCATGCATATGATTGAGCAGGTGACAGGGCACACATTTGAGTATGATAAGATTCACAAGGCCCTGAAGATTATTGCAGATTTGCCTGAGACAGGGTTACCTCCAGCAGGACTAGGAGGAGGAGCAGCAGCACCAGAGGCAGATGCACCTGGGAGTGGTGCACCAGCAGGAGCTTCACCTTCACCACGTGCTCCTTCACATTCTACTTCACGCCGTGGCAGTCCTCCTTCGCCTATCCGTAGGCTTTTCAGCTCCATATTTGGGATGTGCCGTGACATCCAGACTAGGCAGCAGAAGGAGAGGGAGGCTAGGAGGAAGGACACTCGGACTTTGAAGCAAATTGCTTCTAATCTTGAGCTTGATCCTCCTAGGTCTCCTCTATTAGATGAGGCAGCTAGTGAGCCTGAGACTGAGGTGCAGCAGCAGGCTAGATATGATAGAGAGTATGTTGAGTTCATACAGCGACAGCAGCAGCAGCAGGCACCTGAGCACCCTGACACTCTACCACTTCAGGCTCGTGTGCCTACTCACTCTCAGCCATGTCCCAGCACTGCAGATGACTATGCTACAGATTGGTGGAGTGACCTGACAGGTGGTGGTGGCTTCTACGGGTCTGGTGGCTATGACGCGTCTGGTGCGGGTGGTTCTCGTCCAGCCGGTGTTGCACGCTCAGATGATGAGGATGCTGGTCGAGATGATGATGATGATGAGTGATCTCAGCTTTCCATGACAGCGTGTAGCCTCTTTGTCCTTAGTATGTCATTGTTGGACCTTTGTGGTGATAGATGACAAAGGGGGAGAGAGACTGATTAAAGCTTCAGGATAGTTTCATTTGCTTATCTTTGTACCTGAAGATATGTACTGCAGGCTGTAGTTTGTTTTTGAGCTTCATTGATGTATCTTGGATTTGAGATAGATTGTATCATGTGAGAGATGAGACTTACTTATGCTTTATCTATGTATCTCTTGAGACATGATCTTTATCTATATATATCAGTGGTTTCTGGACTTGAAAAAATTTGTAATGAGTGCTATGTGTGAATTACATATGTCATATTTATTTTCATAAGGACTATGCATGCTAGAATGAAAATATTTGATGTGATGCTTTTATATTTATTCTTGTGTGATATATCTTGTCATATGCATCACGGTTTCACTTTGTCACACACACATGCACCCCACGGATGCAATGATTTAGGGGGAGTCTCCTATTTGTTTTAATATGTGCAATTGACATTTGAGGTCATTTTGTGAATTCTAATCATAAGCACATATTAAGGGGGAGCCTCTCATAAATCATTGAACCCAAAAGCTTAAATGTTTATATCATTTTGTAAGCTTTAATCAAGTTGTCATCAATCACCAAAAAGGGGGAGATTGAAAGTGCATCTAGCCCTTTAGTGGGTTTTGGATGATTGAATGACAACGTGATTAAAGGACTAACCCGTTTGCTAAGTGTGGACAGGTAATAGGTTATCTCACAGGCACTTAATGAAAGCCAAAATGATGTATTGTTGTATAAACAATCTAGTTCAAGCACAAGACAACAATGCAAATGGAATTCATGTGAAGGCTTATTTATTGTGGGATTTCCATGTACTATGTGAAAGCAAGCTTGTGATTATTAGTTAATGAGACATGAGGGATTGCATATGGAATGGTCTCATATTTGAAGCTTGCTAAATTAAAATGAAAAAGATAACAATACATATGAATGGATGATTCAACACAAGATGTGACTTGATGGCTTGAGATGGTGAAGATAGCAAGGAAAGGCTTCGAGGTACTAAGCAAGGGTGAAGGGCAAGCGACGGCTTGGCGGCCGAAGAACCTAGCTAGGGTGAAGAAGAAAGTACTTGCATTTAGTTGAGGTACTAATCAAGCTTAGATGGTCATATTGATGTGAAGGATCAAATCTATAATGAAGTATTTGATGGAAGTGACTTGATACATTTGGGATTATTCAAACTTGATGAATGGAATCAAGTCACATGCTCAAGATGGCTATGCTCAAGTGAAAAGATCAACATCAATATGACCATCTAAGCTTGATTAGTACCTCAACTAAATGCAAGTACTTTCTTCTTCACCCTAGCTAGGTTCTTCGGCCGCCAAGCCGTCGCTTGCCCTTCACCCTTGCTTAGTACCTCGAAGCCTTTCCTTGCTATCTTCACCATCTCAAGCCATCAAGTTACATCTTGTGTTGAATCATCCATTCATATGTATTGTTATCTTTTTCATTTTAATTTAGCAAGCTTCAAATATGAGACCATTCCATATGCAATCCCTCATGTCTCATTAACTAATAATCACAAGCTTGCTTTCACATAGTACATGGAAATCCCACAATAAATAAGCCTTCACATGAACTCCATTTGCATTGTTGTCTTGTGCTTGAACTAGATTGTTTATACAACAACACATCATTTTGGCTTTCATTAAGTGCCTGTGAGATAACCTATTATCTGTCCACACTTAGCAAACGGGTTAGTCCTTTAATCACGTTGTCATTCAATCATCCAAAACCCACTAAAGGGCTAGATGCACTTTCAGGTGCTCCGGCCATGGAAGGCCACGACAGGGCTCAGCGAAGAGCACACCATAACCATGGTGACTACACGGATCTATTAAGGCTATCTAGGTGACGCGAGGTGCTCCGACGTGCTCTGGCCACGTGCACGGTGGCGCGGAGGTGAGAGCGCGGCGGCATGGGTCGCCGTGTTCCGCGCCGGTGGAGCAACGAATCACAGTAACATCATGACACAAGCTAACACGCATCCTAACCAAGCCCTAACACAAAGAATATGGAAGAATGCACGTGCGAGTAGTGCGGCGGTGAGCTCGCCATGGAGGCGGCCATGGCGGCCGAGATCTCCGGCGAGATGAAAATGGCGAATACGCCCTCACTGAAGCTCATCAGCTGCTGAAATCAAGTCGAGGAGGTAGAGGGGGCCGTGGCGCAGCTGTGGGCTAGACGTAGGCGGTGGCGGTGCGGTGGCGTGGGTACTGGGCGACGGCAGAGCTACGCTATGCTCGGCGGCGCTGCTCTGGTTCCACGGCGAGAGCGGAAGCAGGCGATGGAGAGTGAGTGAGTGAGCTTAGGTGCGTGGAAATGGGGCGCAGGGCGTGCAGATATCGACTGCCAGCGCGCGGCGTCGAGGGCCAGGCGTCGGCCAACGGCGGCCACGCGGCGGCCATGCTCTGTCCATGGTCGGCCATGACAGCGCACGGCGCGGCGTGCGTCAGTGCACGATCAAACGTCTGACAGCGCGATTTCAAGCGATTCATTCTCCTAATCCGGATCGAATTTATGCACGTCGGTAAAACAAAATGTGTAGACGTATGTACCAGCTACAAAAGTTCTTAAGAAACCTTCTCCTAATTCGCAACAGGTGGGGAGTAAAATCAGCCCAAAGTTGAGCTCGTCACACTGTCAGTGAAACATGACTTAGCAAAAATTCTAAGTGTTGAAAACAGTGCAAAGCTTATTTTTGTGAGCCCATTTCAAGCATGTTAGGAGCTGAACTAGCTTATGACCCAAAAATAAAAGTTGTTCCTCTCATCAATTACTACAACTTTGCTTTAGTGACCACATCCATGCAAAGTTTCTATGACATAGTTCAAACTAGGTCAAACCTACTACATTCAAATGATGGTATACACTTAAACTATGACTTAGCGACCAAATTAGCCCTAGCCATGAATACCAAAGTTGTTCATAATGACATTCTAAATATGTTTAAGCTATTCATAAGGTTACACAAACATTTCATACATTGGTTACACATTTCACTTTCCAGGTCAACATACATAGCATCACTTAAGGACTTGATTAGACAAAGTGACCTTCACGAACATTGTTCCACTAGTCATCCTAAGTGTAGCTAAGATGTTTTAGTGACTCACATCAACCATTTACATATATTCACTCATGATCATATGCATATATACAAGGAGACATAAAATAATAAGCATGTTTCATATGTTTCAATTGTAAAAGTTTATATATGAATGCTCGATGCTCATGCTCATGCAATGCAAGTCAAATTATGCAAGCCTAACACCTAGGGTGTTATAGTATATGTCAAATTTAACTTTTTTCTTTTGTCTGTAAGATGGAGGCAAATACATGCAAGGACGAAAACATTGCAATAGGCTTCTTCAACCCGATGACCTTTAACTCCTGCACAGTGGGCTTCACAACGACGATAGACGCTATGTGCAGCTCCATTCTCGCCCATGATGATAAATCACTAATTCTGCCACCATACAACGATGGGTAAGTGAGTAATTCATTTACGTAATTACGTGTACTAGGTGGGACTCTAATCTGCATTTGATTTTCTTTATTGCAGCGAACATACTTGCCTTGTTACTGTAGACCTACTCAATTCCAAGCTCTTCGTGTATGATATAAGCAGGAGGGGAATGAACCATATCAAACCCTTCAAAAAATGATGAATAAGTATAGCTCTCGTTCCATGCATTTTACAACGTGGTTTCGTAGAACTCATCATTTATATGTGTAACAAATTTTTTGTTCGTCACAATGATCATTCTGCTGGATGATGACAGGGCTTACGACAAGTACAAAAAGAAGAGCAAATTCAATGTTCTTTCCTAGAATGATGGGTTCAGAGTAACGGAGGTCGATACGATCGTAAGGCAACGTCCTGGTGATAGAGATTTTAGTGCGTACTATGTAATGCATTATATGAACGGGATCATCAAAGCCATGAAACACAAACAGGTTCTTATTATACCAACACACAAATCTCTACTGATTAAATTGAACAATGTGCTCCATGTTACATTACTACAATGCTGCCTTCTTGTAGTCTGTGTTGTTGTTAGATACAAGGGAGCTGACCACTTGAGACATATTTGCGCTTCAAGAACGCCTGGCTACTTTTATCCTCGATGGGGCCATACATAGAGACCACACGGTGTGTTAATTATCAATAACAGTTTAAATCCTGCATCTCTGTATCCTAGCTACTACTATCAACATATCGTCTATTGTCAAAAGTACTCTTGTATGTGAACGTATTGTATGGATTTGACAAATATATCTACATGCCGTGTCATGTAGCTATTATGGTCCATCTTAATTAATAATTATTGTCAATACTAGATACAGTACCATTCCGTAACGGTCTCCATTTTGTATTGAACCGCCGTTCTTGTGTTGTCAACACCACCGCATCATACGACTATGCGACTATGAAGAAAGCCTCGTCACCGTCGCACTGTACCATTACCCGGTGGCAGAAGTCATCAGCAACAATGCTGGTCCAACTTATGATGCGGCGAGATCACAAAATCATCACCGCCATCTCGATTAGCAAATCGACACCGAGTACATCCTCATCAAGGTCGGATCGTACTACAAGGCGACGGTGATAATGCCATTCAAATAGACGGGTAATACATCAGAGCGGCGGTGATGATATCCTCCACACAGGCGGGTCATGGTACAATGCGACGGAAACAACGACCTGATCACGGACGGATCATAAGCCAATACGGCAGTGTGAGTGTATACGGCGGTGTTAGTGTATACCCACACAGCCATGTCATCACTCTGATGTGATGGAAATAAGGACCTGATCATGGACGGATCATAAGCTAATACGGCGGTGTTAGTGTATACCCACACAGCCAGGTCATGCTCCAATGCGATGGAAGTAAGGACCTTATCACGGACGGATCATAGGCTAATATGGCGATGTGAGTGTACACCGCAGATGGTCTCAGATAGTGACGGTGAAGGCTATGACCATCACTACCGACAACTAACTGCCGAGGCCAAAATTGGATTGCGATGTGGGTTACGCCGCGGCTGTGAAAGGTGCGAGTGTAATAGTGATGGCCACACCTGTCCCCACCCCCACGTTGGCACCGACCCCATTTGTCATGGCCACTGTTGCCCTGCCCCGCCATGATGTAATGGATGTTTTGATGGCTACAGTGGGAGTAAATAGCCTAATAAAAATTTTCTTGTAAGGCATGACACTAGGCAAAACATTAGTGACAAATGAGGCCCTCATAAATATATGGCTAGCTAGGTTTTGCAAGTATATGGAGAGCATAACTACACAATTCTAGTGATCAAGATACTAGATTAAGCTAAGTCCCTAGAATTGAAATACTAGCTAGTTCAGCACCCCTAGGATGACAAGTCCCACTATTTCTACTCTATGAATTGTAAGAACGCATTGAATTGCACAAGAGCAGAGTTATCAAACCACAAGAGGAATACACAAAGATATATCTACATGGTCTATACTTTCCGGTCACCTTCGTCTAGGTTGAGGCAAGACTAAGAATCACCGCCTCTCTATTAAGACTCAACCCCGCAAGGCTAACTCCTTCACTTGAGGGCTTGATCTTTAGGCTGGCTTGGTCACATCTCTAAGCCTCTATTCCACTAAAGTTGCTCTTTTCCAACTCCAGTGAGGGTGAGCATAAGCACCTCTCCACAATTCACCTCTAGAGCACCTCACAATCTTCAATTGAGTGCTTCAACAGAATCAGCACTGCTCCTGGCCGTCTAGGTAGTGACAACCACCAAGAGTGACAATAAAACTCACAATCAATGCAATCACTAGTGCCACTAGATGCTATCTCTCAAAGCAAATGCAATAGATCACTCCAGTCTCACCAAGAAGGCATCTCTAGCAAACAAATGATAGTTGAGTTCTTACTTAAGCTCTAATAATGCGTGCGCGTGTGTGTATCAGCAAGGGAGTCCAAGAGTTCTCACATGCCACACCACACACTCTATTTATAGCCTCACTCAAGAAACTAGCAATTACAAGCTTGGGACAACTTTCATGAGGTCACCGAGGTTGCCACTGAATCTCTCTCAATGGCTACCGTTGAAGCTCTCCAAGCTCCGATGTGTGCTCTTTGGAGAGCACCTGATAATTCTGGTGAGCACAAATTCCTTGTGCGCGCAAAAACAACCTCTCTAGAAACTTCTTTGAGTGCTAAGCTCTGATGCCTATATTTAATCTTCCCGTGTTCGCCACATGTCAAAACCTGAGGTCTAGTGGTTACCTCTCCAGTGCCACTGGAAGGTTAGGTTGTTGCCTCAGCGATATTCAACAGGGTTAGGACTTGTGCTCTAACCTCTAGTGACCTAACATCTGGTGATCACCGAAGGGCTCCGGTGGACGATCCCGATCACAACCACGCAAAAATCTGATGGGTGCACTCTAGTGCCCACCAGAGAGCTGGTCTTCTCAAACCTTTTCTCCGATAGTTCTCCTACGGGATGGCCATCAACTTTGGCACTGAGTTAGCATTGCCAAAACATTTTTAAAAAGCTTTTCACTTACTTCTCACCATGCCACTTGATCTTAATGCACATGCAAGGTTAGATCTCACCTACTGGTACTAGATAACTGTATTAGCAATGAATTTGCCCTTGTTTACTGTACGGCTATCTATCCTATCAACCCGACCATTCATCTTTTCTAACCACCTCATGCATATACTTTTGCCTTGGACTTTGTTTTCCACCCTTTGCACTTCCACCATCCATCCTCTTCAACTCTTCACTTGTTGAGCCTTTGCACCACATGGACTTTGACATCTCCTCCATGGCCTTCATGTTGCTTGACTTCAAACTTGTAGACTAATCATCGCCTTTCATACCACATAAAACATATTAGTCTACTAATTCAATTACCCATACCAAAATTGGTCTTTCACATGGCTCTGGTTTCACCCTCGCCCCTCGCTCGCCATGGCCACCCTTGCCCTTGCTCACCATGGAACCCGCCTTCCTGATGTGTCTACCGTCGATGGCCCCGTCCCCATGCGACACCCTTGCCCGATACATTCACTATTGTTTCCCCCTACCTATGCCACCCGCCCTCGCTTAGCGCGTTCATCGACGCCCCGCCCGTCGCGACGTGAAGAAGAGGAGGCACGAACAGAAACTCATGGTGTCAAAAAGGGACGAGATAGTCTGCTCAATTTTTGGGACGAGTTAGACACGAATCTAGAAAGAATATTCTCTTTTGGGGAGAACTACATCTCCAATGTCCCTAATCAAACACCGGGATAAAATAGGGTATCTCACCTTGTCCAAATTCCACCCCCAAACGAAACACCAATTTTCTTTCACGTAAATAGTTATTTGTTAAAAAAAATAAAAAAAGCATTCGCAAGTTTCAAATGTGCCGTAGCCCATTTTTCTCTAGAGGGCCCAGCCCAACTATGAACGTTTGACAATTATGGAGGAAAGCAAAGCCCTGCGCGTTGCGCCCCCATCCAGATCCAACCTCTGTCCTGGTTTCTGTGCTTCGATAATGCTGGAGGCTGGAATCATCTAACTCGGAGCTAACGATGACTATAACGCTCAGTTGTCCAAGGTGTTGCTGCTCAGATCAGTGTTATTCGCCGCCGCCACCGTTCACATACTGCACTCCATCGTCACATACAAGCGGGGCTAGAGTCAGGAATTATACATGTAACAGCTAAGCGCAGCTCAAGTGGTTAGATTCCTCATAGTGATCTTTTGGGTTAAATCATCGACTTGACATGGTATGCTCGTGTTCAATTCTAGCGTTGTGACGATGAGAAAGAACGTGTCCTCTTTTCTTCTCGCACATTTATTGGAGTCTGTAGCAATGGCCTTGTTCGCCTAAAAAAAAAGTAAAATGCATTAGGCCAGATCGGAAATGCTCCACAAGCTTTTGAAGGCTTGACGATGCCAAGGCCCACTACTTGAAAGTTGAAACTGACAGTTCGTGGCAAATTCCAGACCTCAGGAAAATGAGGATTGATGAAGAAAACAAACAGGGGCAAAAGCAACACATCGAAGCGATAAGGCCATGGTCACCGAAGGCAATTTCTACCTCACGCTTCAAAGCAGCATCGGCTGCTGCTTTTCACCGCAGCTGCAGCACCACGACTCACGGTGCGCCTCCGCACGCACTCCCAATGGCACCCAGCGCCGGCGGCATCAGAGCCTGCTCGCCAGACCTCCCATCAGCCTGGCCAAAACTCGCAAATTCGACGAGAAGACCACGCGCTTATTCCGCAGCCAGTGCGCTACCGAGACTCCCACGGCGTCCGTCGATCAGACGCGGAGCCGGGGCGGTAGCATGCGCCCGCGGAAGCGAGCGGCAATCCTCCCCGGCCGTCGCGGCAAAGGCGCGGCCCGAGCCCGACACGCTTAGCGTCGAGTTCCGGACGCGGGACGGCTGCCGGCTCGGCATCGCCAGGTACCCGGACTTCGCGTACAACGCGCAGGGCGGCCGCGGCGTGGGCGCCGGGCGCGGGGCGAAGAGCGGGGAGGATGGCACGGTACTCGTCGACTTCGACGTGGCGACCCTGTACATCCCGTCCATGTCCAGCGCGACGACCAGGTTCCTCGGGCTGCCGCTACCGCCGTTCCTCAAGATCGACATCTTGCCAGAGGCACTGGGCGGAACCATCGATCGAGCCACTGGTCAGGTAACCGTGCGTCTCCTGCGGTCCTGTCTTATCTGCATCCACGCAAGAATAGTTTTTACCTACTATTACTACATATTTATTTCTTCTTTGTTCTTCTTCTTTCTAAAGAGCAATAGAAGATTAATCCCGTGGTCTAGTTAGTACTTAGTACCAGAACTCAGAATATGTGACGAACAAGATCAGAAGTCTTAATGAAATGCTATTGACAAGCATTGCGCTGATGTTCCTATTTTGAAGGTTGATCTCAAGTTCAGGTCGAGGTTCTGCTTCTCGGTTGGGAGCATCTACAAAGCGCCGCCGTTGTTCGTTGAGACAACACTGACCTCCGAGGAGTCGAGGGGAGCCATAAGATCCGGCACTGGAGAAAGAATGGACGAAGAAGGGAGATGCAAGCTGGTTGGGGTGGCCGTCGTCGACCCAATCGATGACCTCTTCATGAACACATTTCTCAGCCTGCCGACCGAGTGCATTGCTTACTTGAATGCCACCATTTCCATAGCCACAGCGAGATGATCGTCCTTATTGCTGGTCTACATTGCAAATGAGCTCGCGAGTTTCTTTTCTTGTAAAGATTAGCAAAGGCTCAGCCATATGGAGTACACACCTATTGAGTAGAATAATATATGCAACATAAACAATAGAAAAATATGAGTCTAGAGTTAAATATAGCGCATATATATTAGTATAATGCGAAATTTTGGAATTTTCTTTTGGCCACCACCAAAATTATCGAAATTCGTGAAATTTTGGCGAAAACACCGAAATTTTGAACCCCGCTGAAGACTTATTTGCAAATCTCAACCCCACCAACCATCTTTCCCTATAGCTCGGAGGAGGGGATTTTGTGTCCTCTCACTCTTCTTCTCTCTATTGGGGTCATCACCAATAGATAGCGCCCACCAAGCTCGGCTCACCGGCTGCGGTAAATCATTTTTTTGGGGAGAAGGAATTCACAAGGAGAGCTTCACTTTTTTTGGTTTTCGTCCATGCCTACATCGCCAGCTCAGTCCGAACCATCAGATGAAATGGCTACCGGCCAAAGACTTTATCATCCCGAGCAAATCGAAGGATTTAGTTGGTCCTGGGTTTTAGAGTTTTGTTATTGCCTCCAAGTTTTTCAAATAAGTTGCCTCATCTTGACTTCATAAACATTTCACAAATATTACGTCTAACACAGAGAGCACGAACGATCCGACCTCTAGCATTAGGTCGAGTGACGAGATGGAATCAACAATCTGCGCAACCGCGGTCGTGCCGCCCGCAACAGCATTCAACAAGACGGGGGAGATGTTGCCATCTACCCTTGAGCAGAGCAAGCCACTAGAGCATTGCCTCGGTGACCCGATCTCTCCGAGGCATCCAACTTCATGCTCTTACCATCTCATCACAAAGCTCGGATCCTCATTGAATGAGAGGTCGCCCAAGTCGCTGAGAGTTCTATTATTTTCCGAACCAGATCGACGGCTACTCAAAGTCGGTGCTCACGCCATGACGCCACGGTCTAGCACAACTCGACTCCTGCAAGAGGTCCATCAACGTATCGGGAAAAACCGCGACGCTCGTGACATGATCAACGCTGGGCACAACGCCTGCAACAACCTCGATTAGGAACGCCGCCAGGAAGACGAAGCCATGAACAATGCAGGGCAACCCATGATGATGACGATGGCTGAAAAACTACCATGACCACCCTTCCGGACGGTAACACGGTCATCACGATCAGGCTCACCACAAAAATAGACTCCTTAGAAGATAAATGTCTGTGTCTACCCTCACCGACAAAGCCTAGAGGACATCCATAGCCTGACCTCCAACCTGAGTTTGACCAGAGGCCTTCGGATACCGCATCCTAGCGCTCTTGCTCCGGCCAACTTCTGAGTTTCGCACAACTTTCCAATGTATGATGGAACACGAACTCGAAGAATTGGCACAACTTTCCAATATATGATGGAACACGAACTCGAAGAATTGGTTGGAAGACTACCAATTGACTATGAGGACAACAAGAGGCTATCTACACAACCATGTGTTTTATGCAATTTCAACACATGAATTTTTTTACATCATAAGATTAAGATCCAACAGCCTCCACCCTTCTTCTATCTCCAGCCTTCTTCTACCATCAGACAATCACAAGATCACAGATCCATAAGATCACAGATCACATAAAACAATTTTTTTTCTATGGAACGACAAATCACAGATCTGCCGCCGCCACCGCCGCAGGTCGCGGTCGTTGCAGGTAACCGCCGCCGGCGCCCAGGCTGCTCGTCTCCGCCTTTGCCTCGCTCGACGCTCCTCCCGGGTTTCTAGCCGTCCGCTCGCCCGTCGCGTCCGCTTGTCGGAGCCGCGCCATGCTCGCCCGCTGTGTCCGCTCGCCCGCGCTGCATGTTCATGTGCCGGTGTGCGCTCACCCGATGGCCGTCGCGCTCGCTCGCTCGCGTGCTGGTGCTGGTTCTCCGCTGTCACGTGCGCTCGCCGTGTGTGCGCCGGGCGCTGGCGTGGGCGCCGGGGCGAGCTCACCGGTCGCCGGCGCCGGCGCCGGTGGTCACCGGTGAGAAAGAGAGGGAGAGAGATAAAAAAATTCATATGTTTTTTTTTTACTAAAACACATGTATGTTGTATAGCATTTCTAGGACAACAAACGTTGAGACATCCTTTAGGATGTTCAATACCTCTCCCTCTACCTCACCGCCTCGGCCCACTCGTGGCTTGAGCACATTTAGGGTTGGTCCGATCTGGAGAACCTTTTCGTAGACAACTTTGATTGGGCCCATAGCAAGCCCGACAACTCACGGCAGCTGTTGGGCTGCAAGCGCAAAAAGGGAGAGAGATGTGTGCCAGTACAAGTATACAACTGGAGTACATGGCGAAGACGAAAGAGTCAATACAATCAAATAAAAAAAAGTTTGCAACCCGCTATTTGCGTGGTTCATCTTACCAGCGTTCCCGATCCCGACTCCTCAGCCCTGAGACCCAAAGTCAGACAGCAACTTCTAGTTCTAGCTATGCAGCGGCGGCGCGAACCCGCGGGAGGACTGGGTAAAAAAGAGAGAAATCGCTGTGATTCTGTGAGCTGGCGGTTGGCAGGGGCACTACTTTTGTTGGGTTGGGAATGGCACTTGCGGTCCGAGCCGCCCGACCAGAGGAGTGAGCGCGACAACGAGTGACAGTCACCCGTCAGCCACTACCATGCTGTGGACCGCGTATTCGCTACCGCGGCTTGCCAGCTGAGGCCACTACGGCGTTTCATTGACATCGTCAAAGCCTTTTTCCGTTATCTGGAAGCCCGTACCCGTCATCATCAGCTCCAACGCAAACCACGAGCTCGCACTCTGTATAACGCAATGCAAGGCGAATGTTCTCTTCATTAAAAAAAGACCGGTGCTCCTTAAGACCCTCTTTATAACAATGCAAAGACATAGGAATAGAGAAATATATAAAAAAAACCCTGCAGGAATACCGTTGTAAATAGAGGATTGAAAACATAGCAATTTTGAAGGAACAATTGTTTGGATAGACCGTAGAAAAAATATATGAATTTTACCAAGAGATTTCAGTAGATCCTAACTTTCTTATATTTTCCTCCAAAATACTCTCATTCCAAATTATAAGCCATTTTGTTTTTTTATAAGTAAATAACTTTCGTTATTTATCTAGATATACGTTATGTCTATATAAGTAGTAAAAATAACTAAAATTTAGAATAAAGGGAGTAG
This sequence comes from Miscanthus floridulus, assembly GCF_019320115.1. Lineage (NCBI taxonomy): Eukaryota > Viridiplantae > Streptophyta > Magnoliopsida > Poales > Poaceae > Miscanthus > Miscanthus floridulus. The sequence continues at coordinate 200,267,788 of NC_089587.1, read as the reverse complement.
CAACCAAAAGAAAAATTCCTACACTATTCACCTCCCTAGAGCTAAAATTAAGGTTTATGAACAAAATCACACTCCAACGGTCCCCCTATTCAACATCCAATGTTTAGTGGTATCCTAAACTATCCTCTCCCCCTCTTAAATTTTGAGATGTCATGTTGTCCACCATATATATTATTTGAGATAGGGTAATTGTTGGAGAGAGAAATATTTAGAGATTTTTTTTTTGTTAGAATGTACTCTATATATGAGGATTTAGGGGAATTAAGTTAAGGAGAACTGTTGAAGATAACATAATTGGTGGTTACCTACCTCTGCACACCCCTTATTTTCTTTCTTAAGAAAAAGGAGCTTTAGCTTTCGGTAATAAAATATGACTCAAAGTATACATATCAAAATACAGCCACCGCATTATGATTTACCGTGTAGCAATGTAGCATTACAGTAAGGATTTGAACGACATGAACTTAGAGCAGTTTGAGTTTCATGATCAGGTGCGTGGGTACCAGGTTTTCAGAAGGATTATAGTTTCTGATCCCTGCAACAAGCCAAGTTCTCAATGCAGCATCAATAATATACCATCAGGCCATTCCCAGATCCATACATGAAGCCCCATGCTTTTGCGGCTTATTACAGGTGCTGATGACACTCTGAAGACCGTTACCATGCATGCATTATGCAGTTACATCTCTAGCTCCAAATTAAACGACCAAACTGAGAAAACCCAGTCTTCTGCTTCTCCTGATTACCCTTCATCAGAAGAGCAGGGTACATTAACACTACGGAGTACGGACGAACTGAAGGGAAAGGGCAACCAGTACATTTCACCGGCACTAATTCTTCCCGAGGCTGTACAGGGAAGTTATTTGCCCAATGCAAGCCAGTAGCTTGCTTCAAATGCGCGCGATCGGTCATCAGTAGCTCCAGAGCTTGACCTCACCATCGTCATCATCGTCGCCGCCACTGGTGGACGAACCAGCCATCGGTGGTGGATCAATGAGCATCCCTTGCGCCATGTCGAGGTACCCCTGCATCCCGAAGTCGAGCCTGTCATCGATAATGCAGTATGGGTCGTCATCGACGCCCTGCGTCGCGCTAGGCAAGGCATCCAGCGGCGCAGTATCTGCCGCCTCCTCGGCTGCCACATTGCCCTGATCAGGCGCCGGCCGGAACTGCTCCGCCGCCACGGCGGCCGCCCGGCGTATCTCGTCATGCCCGGAGCCCATCGGGGGCACCCTGAGGAGGCGCGGCGAGTCGGCGAAGTTGAGGCAGGCGGCGCGGCCGCGCAGCGCCAGCGCGGCGACGTCGTGTGCGCGCGCCGCCATCTCGGCGGTCTCGAAGGTCCCGAGCCATATCCGCTGCTTGCCGTGCGGCTCCCGCACCTCGCAGACCCACCTCCCGGGGTTCCTCCGCCGCACGCCCTTGTACACGGGGTGCCGCGTCTCCTTGAACTTGGTCCGCCCGGCTCGCCGCTTGGGCGGCGCCGACGACACCGTCATGTACGACGAGGAGGAGCCGTCGTCGCCGGCGGCGCCGCCGACAGGGGACGGCGTCCCAGAGGAGTAGTCGCTGAAGGAGCCGGCGTCCATGATGGCTGCAGCACGGGAGTGGTGGTGGCCGTGGCGAGCAAGGGGAGGAGGAACGAGTCGGAGCATTTGATTTGAAATTTGGAGGGAAAGGTGGCGGGTTATATAGGTTAGCGCGTGGAGAGCGACGTGGCCGCGTGCCTTGTTCCCACGCGGTGCGGCTCGGGAGGCGCCAGCCAGGTAGTGCGACTTGATGAGTCGGGCGGCTCGGGACTTCGGGAGAGAGGAGGGCTCGTCGGGCTCCAAGGGTTAGCTGCTGGGTCGGAACCAGCTGGAGCTCGCGGGGCCGGGGACGGGGACGCGCGGGACGCGCAGGCATGGGATCCAAGTGGGCCGCCTGGGCCTCCCTCGCTGCTGTTGGGCGCTAGCTTACTAGTAGGGCTCCACCGCTGACGGCGACGTGTGTTGAAAAGGCGTGACGCCAGAGGGGACGGAGTGTGGGGCTGAGGGCGGGAAATTTGGGCTCGGTTGAGCTGCTACTGTAAGCCGGGTTATAAGTCGGCTTATTAGTTATGGTGTAGTATTTTTCTCTCTTAATAAATTAATCGTATAAATTAGCATAAGTGGTTTATAGACCAGCCGAACAGAGCCCTGATTTGTATGGTTGATTTGTTGGGAGAGAAAAATACTGTACCATTAACGTGCACTCGTGCGAGACGGATAGCGTGGGATTCTCTGTACGCCGTACGCGCTGGACCAGTGCAAGTGATCGGATGGGGCCACGCAGCACGCAGAGGATCCCACTCGACGGTTAGGCGGCAGTTATATTGGACTTGGTCTCGGGGTTTCCAGATCACCCATGATGGTACCATGAGGGAGAGCGACTCGGCGTATCGCTGGCGTTAGGCTCCGGCTTCCAGAGATGGCCTGCCTCTTGGTTCGTTTTCAACCGGATGGATAAATGGCGACCGCTGGCTTGGCAGGCAGTGCACGCCCGCAAGTTGCGCGCCTGCCGTGCTGCTAGAGCGTCGCCGTGGAAACCCGCGGCTTGGCTGCTGCTGAAATCCAACCTATTCCCGTGCCCCGTGGATTGCTCGTGAAGGAGTACATACGTAGGAGCGTACTACTATTTGAATTCTTCTCGTCGTGGACTTCCCATGCATGAATTCTCAACTTCTTCGTGGATTATATTTGTCAACACTGTTCAGTAAACTTCTTCGGGGATTTCTCAACGATGTTTAGTAGAAGCAGCTGCCATATATATATGACAGCATGTTCTAGAGGAATCGTACGAGCTCGCTTGTGTATAAGTATAATGACTAAAGCTTGAATAGAGGAGTGTTGGAGATTTCTTTTTCTTTTGTTACTCGTACGAGACGTTTTGATTTTTCTAGATAAAAAGGCTATGTTTCTAGAAAAGACAAAAAGGTTTATAATTTGGAGTAGAGAGAGTAGAACATATAGTTATTCCCGATCGAGAAAAAGGTGCTCTGCCTAAAGGAGCAAATAAAAGAGTGTACCACCATGAAATAAACACTGTTAGCGGTTTATAATTATTTTCACCACTTAAGCGACTTAGAATATGTACAACACAAGATGCTTAGGGAGAGAGCGAGAATATTGTGAGCAAGACCGACTATGGACCAGACAAAAAGATGAAATCGTTCATAGCCTGATCGCTGGGAGTGCCATGATCCCAAATAAGACTGTCGGCGTAAAAACGTGTCAATGCGCCTGGCACGTAGCAAGCTGGAAGGATCTGCTTGGAGTAAGCCCAAAGATCTGCTTGGCTTCAACACAGGACCAGCCGATCCTACGAATTTCCAAAGGTGTGCTAGTCAATTTAACATGTAATTGACAAACAGAGAAAGTTTATCAGTAATTTAGGGTGGAACGTGCCGGTTCTGCCCAGACAGTTCCAAGTGTGCCGCTTCGGGAGTAGCCAGACGGAAAAATCGACTAAATAGCCGATACGAGAAAAAATCGGCTGTTAAGAACCGCAACGCTCGCGGATCATGATTGATTTTTTAGTAAACGAATACAATGCACCAAGTTCTAATGATCCTTTCTCTTAAGCTATTAACATGTATGAGTCAAAGATGCATCACTGGCTAAATTAGATTTGATCAATACGTGGTGTAGAGCCAATGAATCCGGTGAAAAGGGATATGCCACGCAAACAATCGACTGTTTGATATAGACAGATCTACGAACCGTCTGGATCTAACCTATTACCGTCAACAGTGAGATTCGACTGGATCGATGCAGCTATAATGATGATGATAGTCTAGAACTGAAAAATCTATAGAACCGACTATACTTCAACAGATTCATAAAAGCGTGCCATATCTGTGAAAGCGTAGACGAATCGGCTAAAATAGTCGATTCGGGTATAAAAGGGATTACAGTACTTGAACAATCGACTGTTTAACATAGATAAATCTATAAACTCATCAAATCTAACATGTAATCCTTAACAGTGGGGTTCGACCGGATCGATGGCAGCCACGATAAAAATAACAGATCAAACCTTTAAAGTAAACAGATCTATTCACATTTAAAGGAATCATGAAGACACAATGTAGCGTTAAAGTATGGGCGATCGACTATTTAGCCGATGCGGGCATAGCAAACAGCCAAGGTCATGCCTGGTCGAAAGCAAATCTACCAGCTAGCATACTCTGATCCAAAATGCTAACGGTGGGGATCGACCGGATCGTTACAACCATAATAGCGAGCTATAGACCAGATTCAACTAGCTAGTAAACCTACTCGAGATCAGACATGCCTTGACCGCGTACTATGCACAATCAAGATCGAAGTAGAACGACCGATAAAACATAATCATGCTCAACCCGAATTCTTCATATGATGTTCGACGCACTCGGGGCAGTATTCATCGCGTCGTCCACCATGATGTCGATGTCCATCTTAGTCAGTGCTGACGTGTTGTTTACGCCATCGTCGGCATGTCATAGATGTGTCTAGCTACCTCATGATCTCGTACTTGCGCTCTAGGAACATCTCGGCAGATCTATCCACCTTGTCAATCAGACTATCCATCACCAGAGGATAGGTACATGTTGCTATCCATGCCAAGGCACCGTACTATCCCCTTGTCGATATCAAGCTGGTCACCGGTGATTACCTTCACATTCTCGCCTAGGTGGAACGTGCACCTGATGATCTCCGTTTTGTCATGTCACAGTGGATTGAACAGCGACAGCAGGCCGATGAACGGCCATAGTTCGTCAGTGCTTTCCTTTTCTTAGGGACCTATTGGTATGATATGCTCAGAGAGCAAAAGTCGCAGTCGGCATAGCTATCGATCAGCGCATGGGTCTTTTTCTTGGCACTCTTGCTCGTCCGACACAGCCGATGATCTGCTCGGGGTCCACATCATCTTCCTTTTGATCTTGTTCTTCATTACATGACCGTACTCCATCGGCTATTTAGTTTTTACAGCCGATGAGCTATACTTATGCAAGCCGATAAGCAACCTGGAGGCAACAATCTTTGAATAAAAAATAACTGATGCATCAATATTTCCAAAAGCCAATGTCCAATTGACTTGCTGATCAACTTGATGCAATAAAATATTTCAATATACTTTCAACCATCGATATCGGCTATCTTCACATACTCGTCGATTGGTTACAACTGAGTCAACAATTGTTATTGGCTGTAAATCTTTATCGGCTTCATGATCTGGCTTTGCCGTTCGGCTGGTGACTATTTTGCATATATGATATATAAATATTTCCCTTTTGTTTTTTTCCTCTTGTAAACAACCAGGCTAGCAAGACACGCAAAAGTGCCAATAAAATTGGAGTATCGAACCCAAGATGGATTTGATCACTAGGGGTTCATAAATGATTGACTGGACTTTATCGGCTCCATCTAGCCAATCAACTGTAGAATTATACCCATATCCTTCTTGGAATCCCCATGCATGACATGCACGTATACACTTAATGGACTTGGCTTCCTTGTTTCCATCATATGCCTCCAACTGGATTCCAAGATGCTTGCAAGCCGTCTTCCGCACGCATAAGATAGCATTGTATATACCAACTTCCAATGATGATTGTCTGGATTCCATCGGCTTTGAACAATCCTTGCTGATCACCTTCTGTTGGCGTCATCGGCCTGAATACTTGATTTTTGGTTAAGTAACTATTTCCTGAGCTGATGACAACATCTACAGTTTGATCAAATAGCCGATATTAATAGCCCATACGTTACGCCTTTGAATATAGGTAGGTCCCACCTCTGCTCTATGCTTGAATCGGATACTGCTGTCAAGCACCGAGCTTCAGACTCCAAGCATCAACGTGGCCATGTGCACATATGTGGCATTTGGACTTTATCTCTTGCACTTTTTAAATAATCTCACATGCAACTACATAACTTGTAGGCAATGTCAATTCTTCTTCAACTTCCTTCGTACGTGAATTCTAGCTTGCCATAGAATAGTGCCGAATACTTTTCAATATTGGAGCTGATCCCTGACTTCTCAAATGATTGTGATTTCACCGTGAACAAGCTTAGGTAATAAGCCGATAGAATATGCTTAACCAGAGCAAAAATCCATCCATCGGATATCCTTTGTTATTACCTCCATTGGCTATTTATCGTATCAAGTAAAAAAACCGATGAAAGAATTCAAGATATAACCAGAAGCTGCATTGATATTCATTGAGGGCTACCGACTTTAAATTACAAATGCTCATAGCCAATAAGATCATCTCATGACAGCTTCTCAAAGTACTACCACCAATTTTCCAAAAATAGAATCTTGCAACTTCTACTGCTAGGAATTCTATTAACAATAGCCCTAGCAATATATTTATAGAAGATATTGGTTAATATTCTTACATGATTGATCACATTGGTTGTGCGTATGCCAAAATAGCCGATGCGCTGATATTAGCTGTCATCTCCTTAGACCACCTTTGTAGAAGCATCGTCTGCCTAGATGACTGTTGTGGACTTCTGCTGCCGATATTCTCCAAGCCGATATCCCTCTTCGGGCTTTTAAGAAGAATCTGATTACTCCACAGTATTGACTAACACGCTCTCTACTCAGCCGATACTTTTCAATGTGACTCAGGATGGCTTTTTGTCGTCCAGTGCCTGCTGCACAGTGAGACCCTCTAGCTTGTTCTTCGAGGTGTGTTTCGGTGATGATATACTCATGTGGTCACCGTACTTGCTCGGGCCAAGACTACTTCTAAAATCTAAATCCCTTGCTAGTTTCTTCTAAAATTAAGCCAATAGCCAATTCTTCTCCTGAACAGCTGATTCCTTGTACCAAAATTATAATAATCATTAATTTGATCTCTGGACCTGCTCCTGGATCCTTATCAAGCTGATGAAGCAACTTGAAGTCATTCGCCAAGAAATTTATCGGCTATTGCAATATGGAAATCGGCTCTTCGAGGCTGCATTGGCTTAGCGAGCAAGACTTTGGACCCTATCCGATTCCACTTTCAGACATCCGATCTCCATCGGCAAGCTTCCATAAATATCACTTTTATATTGCTTGCCCAATGAAAAATTCCATCTAGGAGTTTCTTCAACATGTGCTTGAGCACACCATATCTGATTTGATATATATGACCAATATAGTCCATTTTCATCTTCTCCGATCCAAATCAATGTATGATATAAGTCTTCTTTAAGCTAGTAGTCTAACCAAGACGAGTGAATATCTCTGTGTGCGCTCAGCTAAATAGTTCTTTGAGCGGTGGAGTACAGGAGCAGTAGCTTTTGATCTTCTCGAGCTTATCACTTGGAGTGTCAATGTGTTGCCACACACCGCAAACGGCCTCATGTAGATGATACGCACAGCAGGATTGGCTTGCAAGCCTCGTGCAGTGGTAAATCTTAGCAATATGGATGATGTTCTCAGAACAGTCCTGTAGATTCAACATAATGATCAATTTCGACCGACTTCTAATCAAACAATTGTGGTCCCACTGGGCGTGCCAAAACGTGTGTCGGCGCAAAAACGTGTCGATGCGCCTGACACACAGCAAGTCAAAAGGATCTGCTTGAAGTAAGCCCAAAGATCTGCTTGGCTTCAACGAAGGACCAACCGATCCTGTGAATTCCCGAAGGTGTGCCAATCAATTTGACATGCAATTGACAAAGAGAGAAAGTTTATCAGTAATTTAGGGTGGAACGTGCCGGTTTTGCCTAGACAGTTCCAAGTGTGCCGCTTCGGGAGGAGTCAGATGGGAAAATCGACTAAATAGCCGATACAACAAGAATTCGGCTGTTAAGAACTATAACGCTCGTCGATCATGATTGATTTTATAGTAAACGAATACAATGCACCCAGTCTAATGATCCTTTCCCTTAAGCTATTAACATGTATGAGTCAAAGATGCATCATTAGATAAATTAGATTTGATCAATACGTGGTGTAGAGCCAATGAATCCGGTGAAAAGGGATATGCCACGCAAACAATCTAAACAGATCTATTCACATTTAAAGGAATCATGAAGACACACTGTAAGCGTTAAAGTACGGGTGATCGGCTATTTAGCCGATGCGGGCATAGCAAACAGCCAAGATCATGCCTAGTCGAAAGCAAATCTACCAGCTAGCATACTCTGATCCAAAGTGCTAACAGTAGGGATCGATCGGATCGTTACAGTCATAATAGCGAGCTATAGACCATACTCAACTAGCTAGTAAACCTACTCGAGATTAGACATGCCTTGACCACATACTATGCACAATCAAGATCGCAGTAGAACGACCGATAAAACATAATCCGTCATTTAAAGTAAGAACCATCGCGATGTAACAAAATAAACGATGGACTAAAAGGTTGCGAGGCTGATCTAGATCAATCTCGATCAGGCAGGTTAATATTGTTGAAACTAATGACAACAAGAACATTAGTAAGATCGGTAACTTAATGAATCTACCCGTAGGATGCCACCCTTAGATAGAGCCGATAACTTGACCTTAATCTAATTCGAGCAGTGGAGGTCGAACTTAATCGATGCAGCCATACTCGAACTAGATAAGGATCGATAACTAACTCATAATAGAGCTCGTAAGAGGTCGGCCGAACCGATGCAGCCTTACAAACAGAAGTATAAGCCATGATGGTACTTACAGACAAGCCAGAGGTCGACCAGATCGATGCAGCCCTACTTGTTGAAGAACTCGCCGAGATCTACAGTACTACTCCTAAGGGTTGGCGTGAAGCCAAAAAGATAAAGACTATTTTGATTGATTGAGAGATGTCCTTGATACAATAGCCAAGGTTTATATTTATACCCTAGGCTGATAAGAGTCCTAAACGAACACGACTAGATAACAAAAAGAAATATCAAGATACTTGGACTCTAATTTCCCATATGCAGAATCATTGCTGATGAAGCTTCCTTGTTTGATTCGTGTCCTTGTTTCTTTCATCGTGATATGCACCTGGACGTCATGTCTCTCTTAAATATATTAAATAACATTTCCTGGTCGCCTCGTAAATATCCCTTAATTAGGAGACTCTCTTGCTTTTGACATCATCGACCGATCTCTTCCTTTCTAGGATAAGCTTACCCAATTTTGGTGTAAACATAGGCCCCCTAGTTCAAAGTATGAGTTTTTATGCTTTGAACTATTTTGATCCAATAATCTCCTTGCCTGAGTCAACGACATCTAATTGCAATATTTGGCTTTAATGACTTACTTGGGTTGACTGTTCATCTGCTTTAGCCGATTAAGAGCTGGCCCCCGAGTTGATAACTATAATCGGCTATCAATTCACTGGTAAGGAGCTGAAGAATTCACTGGTAGCAATATTACCTTATTCCAAGCTTCACCTATACATGTGAACTTTGAAGTGTCTATCACGCCATCTTGGGTGGTTGAAGAATGGAATGGATTAGAATCCAGTCATCATCACTTCTCCTGCTTAGAAAACTTGGGTTTTTTGAAAGATTTTTAAATTAAAACATAGCTTTGCTCCCCAAATGATTCTCTCAGATAGCTCAATATGCATAGTTCCTCACCAAGACATTGTTTCGCCTCTATTTACCCTACTTCTAAAAAGCTTATGTGGAGTTCGGGTAGGGACAAAGTATGTAGCATACTTACCTTGCGTATCGTAAAGTCAAACCTTGGATCCAAGGAGCAAAGTGTCATACTCTTAGATCAAGATGTGCATGTGTGGAATATTTAGTGGCTAACCTAATTCTACTATGCTCTCTGAAATATATTTCTCTCTTGTGGAATATTTTTTATGAGAACATGAGTTATCTTTATTCTCATTTCTTTTTCTTTTTTCCCTTTTTACTTTGGACCTCTTTTGTCTCCATCTTTTATATTTTGCATAACCCATGTCTCTTTTTACAACAACTTTTGAGAGAAATATTATCAAGAACTTAGAGCATTTATTCTGGTAAAACTTAGCAAACATATTTTTGTCTTCTCCTAGTGTAGGAGCAGAACATTTTGAGGTGGATGAAAAATATGTTTTTGCATACTTTCAGTATAGAAGCAACACATATATGTGGCATGTACGTGATTTTGATCTTGGGAGCATGATAAATCTCTCAACAAGGGTCAACAAAACTTGACAAAACTCAACAAAGAGTAAGCAGCTTATGTGAAAGGTTTTTAATGAGACTAATATCTGGCTCTAGTAGGAAATTCAACATCATTGAGGAGACAAGCTATTGATTTTGAATTTTTGTAAGAAATTTTACCAAGTACTTTGCAAAAACAAGCAAGGTTTCTTTTATCATACTATATCTTATTCATGAACTACTTAGATAGCATGCTTTCCCTATGATAGATTGTTCACAAGTAACAGGAAACGTAGGAAATAAAGAATATGCGTACCTTCGCTTTGAACCAATGAATACCTTTGCTTAGACTTTCTCCCAGTATGCATATATCAGCTAGACTTTGTTGGCCTTATGATCTCTATGTTCCCAATCAAACATATGATATGGCATGACCACACGTACTTCCAAGATCTGATTCATCCTTTTTGTGCCCACATACATCATGCATATATATGGAAATCTGACTTGCATGCACTAAATAAAGGGCTCTATCAGCTTGATGCCTTGATCTTCCAAATCTGAGCCGATTGCGAGCAATTTTTCATTTACTGCTTCTAACTTTTAAGAAGTTGATTATCAGTTTCAGAAGTCCCATAATTAGATCAAGTTGAGAACACAGAGAGAGAGCACTGCGAAAAAAATCGCTTGCCGAAGCCACAAATTGCAACAAAAGGTTAGGGCTGGCCAAGAGGCTTCCTACGTTGGCCGCTAAGCGTGCTGTAGGTGCATCATGGTAGTGCAGATGCCTTTGTTGTCATCAGACATGTCCTCGACAAGCACCGTACTTACTCAGGCCAAGACTACTTCTAAAATCTAAATCCCTTGCTAGTTTCTTCTGAAATTAAGACAATAGCCGATTCTTCTCCTAAACAGCTGATTCCTTGTACCAAAATTATAATAATCATTAATCTAATCTCTGGACCTGCTCCTACATCCTTATCAAACTAATGAAGCAACTTGAAGTCATTCGCCAAGAAATTTATCGGCTATTGCAATATGGAAATCGGCTCTTCGAGGCTGCATCGACTTAGCGAGCAAGACATTGAACCCTAGCTGATTCCACTTTCGCAAGCTTCCATAAATATCACTTTTATATTGCTTGCCTAATGAAAAATTCCATATAGGAGTTTCTCCAACATGTGCTTGAGCACACCATATCTGATTTGATATATATGACCAATATAGTCCATTTTCATCTTCTCCGATCCAAATCAATGTACAATATAAGTCTTCTTTAAGCTAGTAGTCTAACCAAGCCAAGTGAATATCTCCATGTGCGCTCAGCCAAATAGTTCTTTGAGCGGTGGAGTACAGGAGCAGTAGCTTTTGATCTTCTCAAGCTTGTCACTTGGAGTGTCAATGTGTTGCCACACACCACAACCGGCCTCATGCAGATGATACGCACAGCAGGATTGGCTTGCAAGCCTCGTGCAGTGGTAAATCTTGGCAATATGGATGAGGTTCTTAGAATAGTCCTATAGATTCAGCATAATGATCAATTTCGGCCGACTTCTAATCAAACAATTGTGGTTCCACCGGGCATGCCAAAACATGTGTCGGCGCAAAAATGTGTCGATGCGCCTGACACACAGTAAGCCGGAAGGATCTGCTTGGAGTAAGCCCGATGATCCGCTTGGCTTCAACGAAGGACCAGCTAATCCTACGAATTCCCGAAGGCGTGCCAGTCAATTTGTCCTACAATTGATAAAGAGAGAAAGTTTATCAGTAATTTAGGGTGGAACGTGCCAGTTTTGCCCAGACAGTTCCAAGTGTGCCGCTTCGGGAGCAACCAGACAGGAAAATCGACTAAATAGCCGATACGAGATGAAATCGACTGTTAAGAACTATAACGCTCGCGGGTCATGGTTGATTTTATAGTAAATGAATACAATGCACCTAGTTCTAATGATCCTTTCCCTTAAGCTATTAACATGTATGAGTCAAAGATGCATCACTAGCTAAATTAGATTTGATCAATACATGGTGTAGAGCCAATGAATCCGGTGAAAAGGGATATGCCACGCAAACAATCGACTGTTTGATATAGACAGATCTATGAACCGTCTAGATCTAACCTATTACCATCAATGGTGAGATTCGACCGGATCGATGCAGCTATGATGATGATGATAGTCTAGAACCGGAAAATCCATAGAACCGACCATACTTCAACAGGTTCATAAAAGCGTGCCATATCTATGAAAGCGCAAGTGAATTGGCTAAAATAGCCGATTCAGGTAGAAAGGGATTACAACATATAAACAATCGACTATTTAACATCGATAGATTTATAAACGCATCAAATCTAACCTATCATCCTTAACAGTGGGGTTCGACCAGATCGATGGCAGCAATGATAAAAATAACAGATCAAACCTTTAAAGTAAACATATCTATTCACATTTAACGGAATCATGAAGATACATTGTAAGCGTTAAAGTACGGGCGATCGGCTATTTAGCCGATGCGGGCATAGCAAACAGCCACGGTGATGCCTGGTCAAAAGCAAGTCTACTAGCTAGCATACTCTTAAATTGCTAACAGTGGGGATCGATCGGATCGTTACAGCCATAATAGCGACTTATAGACCAGATTCAACTAGCTAGTAGACCTACTCAAGATTAGACATGCCTTGACCACATACTATGCATAATCAAGATCGAAGTAGAATGACCGATAAAACATAATCCATCATTTAAAGTAAGAACCATCACGATGTAACAAAATAAACGATGGACTAAAAGGATATGAGGCCAATCTAGATCGATCTCGATCGGGTATGTTGATATTGTTGAAACTAATGACAACAAGAACATCAGCAAGATCGGTAACTTAATGAATCTACCCGAAGGATGCCACCCTTAGGTAGAGCCAATAACTTGACCTTAATCTAATCCGAGCAGTGGAGGTCAAACTTAATCGATGTAGCCGTACTTGAACTAGATAATGATCGATAACTAATTCATACAAGAGCTCGTAAGAGGTCGGCCGGACCGATGCAACCTTACAAACAGAAGTATAAGCCATGATGGTACTTACAGACAAGCCGAAGGTCGACCGAATCGATGCAGCCCTGCTTGTTGAAGAACTCACCGAGATCTATAGTACTCCTACTCCTAAGGGTTGGCGTGAAGTCGAAAAGATAAAGACTATTTTGATTGATTGAGAGATGTCCTTGATACAATAGCTGGGGTTTATATTTATATCCTGGGCTGATAAGAGTCCTAAACAAACACGACTAGATAACAAAAAAGAAATATCAAGATACATGGACTCTAATTTCCCTTATGCAGAATCCTTGTTGATGAAGCTTCCTTGTTTGATAGGTGTCCTTGTTTCTTTCATCGTGATATGCACCTGGACGTCATGTCTCTCTTAAATATATTAAATAATATTTCCTGGCCAGCTCATAAATATCCCTTAATTAGGAGATTCTCTTGCTTTTGACATCATCGGCCGATCTCTTCCTTTTCAGGATAAGCTTACCAAATGTTGGTGTAAACAAAGACCTAATTAAACGCTAGGTCACGTTAGGCTGTAAAAATGTTGGGTCAAAATATTTGGCCTAAGTCCTTCCCGACAAAATATTTGGCCTAAGTCCATCCCAACATTGGGAGTGTCAGGTCAGACTATTTATTGGATTTTCCTACTTTTAAGTCTGTCTTTTTAGGTTGGGTTGGGTCATAGGTCGAAAATCATGATACAAACCTGACCTAACATACTAGCGGGTCAGATCAGATTTTTTTAAATGGATTGGTTGGGTCATGTGCTCCATGATCAGGTATATCCTAGATATGCAGGACATGTGATGTGCATTGCTCATCTCTGAAATTGGTGGCCTACAGCCATCTAGCCAGGAACCAGGACGAACAAATCATCATGGACTCGTGGGGCCATGTGGTTGGGCGAGGGGGCTCGACTCAACCATTTTTGGATCTAGGATTGTTCTATCTCTTCTTTTCTCTCTCTCTCTCTCTCTACCTATCGGGTTCATAAACCCGGGGTCCCTCAGGGACCAGCTTCCCAAACAAAGGCTCGGCCCAAACTGATAACGCACAACTCATGGGCCGGCCCAAGTATCGGAGCGACAGGCTAGGGGAGTGATCCAATCTCTGACCGAAAGGTCAGGCCAAGGAGGAACAGCGCCTATTTCCCAACTCCAGTCCACCTCTCCGACCGGAGCGCTTGCTTCGGTCACCAGCCCGCCTTTGGACGACCTCTTTGACCAAAAGGCCTAGCCAAAAGCACCGCTTCCAACTCTGACCCCACACTCTCTGACCGGAGATACGCCCAGCCCCTACTCACCGCTCTTCTCCGACTGGCAAGATCAGAGCCGACTGGGATCAACTGACCGGGGACGCCCGCTCGGTAGGGACTAGGAGATGTGCGGAGAAAGCAGGGCAACACGCACAAGTCAAACCATGATACCAGGGACCATACCCTGCACACTTGCAGGAACAGTACTCTGCAACCGCCCTGACACAAACAGTGTTGTAGGTGTCTACATTTCCCCTACAGTATTGCGTGCACCATTAAACTCCCATACGGTAAGGCTCCCCCCACATGCCTCTGGGTATCGACAGTGTTGTGGGCGCTAGGATTTACCGTACCGAGTGCACATGGTGGAACTCCTCACATGCCTCTAGGCATCAACAGTATATATGGGTACCAACATCTGCCATGCCCAAACAAGGATGACAAAACCTCCCATGTGCATCCGACATCCAACAGTGTTGTGAGCGCCTACCATCATCCTGTACCCATCGACATGGGCAACAAGGCTAAGAAGCATTCGTACTCTCTCCCTCTCACTTGTAAGGCCATCCCTTTCATCTATAAAACGGGATGCGCTCTCTCCTAATAGACCCAGTTTATTCAAGCTTAGTCCCTTTAGATTTATTAGATCGATCAAGTTCACTAGCTCACAACCACAGAACCGCCAGGTTCAGACCTCAAGCGCACGCTTGAACACTTAGCTCGTAGCGAAGCTCCTATCGCTCTTGGCCCTTCTGGCCGGAGCCGACTAGACCTCTTGTACACCCTATCTTTCTCCTTCTCGTTTGCAACCCCACTGCAGACTTCGAGCACCTGGGCTCAGGAATAAAGTCACCGACTGACTCAAACTAGACGTAGGGCACGTTGCCTGAACCAGTATAAACCTTGTGTCATTGAGCGCTAGGCCACCTCTGATCACAACGTATGACAAAACTACAATATTTATTTGTTGGTCACTTTCTGCACCGACAGTTGGCGCCGTCCGTGGGGAAGACGTTGTACATTCAACACTTTTTAGTCATCGGATGGCCCACTTTTCCGCCACCCTCACCGTGGTGGGCTCAGGCAATACAATTCGCCTCGGCTCGCTCGAGTTTCCCGCTCCCCCACCATTTGGGATGTGGGTTCCACCCATCTTCGAGCCATCCCAGGCCTTCCTCTTCGGATGCCTGGACTTCGTCGCCGACTAGCTCGGCGTACTACACCTCCACGAGGAGGCTCATGTCTTGGCACCCGTCAGAGGGGCGCCGTCCATTGACTCCAGGATGCATGACTTCGACGACACGGCATCTGTGCTTCATTCCAAGCAAACTCTCTGCTCAAACCCCATTATAAGTAATATGCATACTATTACTTACTCTTTATTTACTATCTCCCATCGATCATCCGGAGGGACCGTGTTGCCCATGCCACGAACACCGTACTATCGGTTCCCCTATGACCTCACATCCCCCACGGAAGCGTACACTTGGGGGCACCGAAGGATGCCGGCGCCATCCCCCCTCACATTCGAATTCATGGGAATGGCGAGCTATACCTCCGCCACCTTCCACGAACTCCCAGGTGACGAGGGTGAGAGCGACGGCTCCAACATCGGTGATGTGGCACCTCGCCACCGTCCGTCCTAGGAGTGCGCTATGGTGGATGCTCCGGGACAGCCGCCGGTGGTTGTGGAATCTACGCAGACTCACACCCCTCAAAACCCACGCGTGGGGGCCCTCGTGTCTACGCAAGCGCACACCGAGGAATTATGACAACGTGGCAAGATGAAAGGTCCTAATGGCTAGAGGGGGGGTGAATAGCCTAATAAAAATTTCTACAACAACACTTAACAAAATGGTTAGACAATTATGAGGCGAAACGAGTGTTGCGCTAGCCTACTCAAAATGCAAGCCACCTACCACAATTCTAGTTTACATAGTGTCTATTCACATGATAGTTATGACACTACCCTATGTTAGTGTGCTCTCAAAGGCTAACTAAAGAGCCACACCAACCAAGCAAGCAAGCTCTCACAACTAGCTACACTAAAGAGCTTGTCAACTAGTTTGCGGTAAAGTAAAGAGAGTGATCAAGATAGTTATACCGCCATGTCGAGGAGTGAACCAATCAATCACAAGGATGAATAACAATGAAGACCAATCACCTCGGAATCAAAGGACGAACACAATGATTTTTAGCGAGGTTCACTTGCTTGCCGGCAAGCTACTCCTCGTTGTGGCGATTCACTCACTTGGAGGTTCACGCGCTAATTGGCTTCACACGCCAAACCCTCAATAGGGTGCCGCACAACCAACACAAGATGAGGATCACACAAGCCACGAGCAATTCACTAGAGTACCTTTTGGTGCCCCACCGGGGAAAGGTCAAGAACCCCTCACAATCACCACAATCGGAGCTAGAGACAATCACCACCCTCCGCTCAACGATCCTTGCTACTCCAAGCCGTCTAGGTGGCGGCAACCACCAAGAGTAACAAGCAAAATCCACAGTGAAACACGAACACCAAGTGCCTCTAGATGCAATCACTCAAGCAATGCACTTGGATCACTCCCAATCTCACTATGATGATGAATCAATGATGGAGACGAGTGGGAGGACTTTGGCTAAGCTCACAAGGTTGCTATGTCAATGAAAATGGCCAAAGATGTGAGCCATAGCCGGCCATGGGGCTTAAATAGAAGCCCCCATGAAATAGAGCCATTATACCTCTTCACTGGGCATACTATGCTCTGACCGGACGCACCGGTCCAATTGATCGGACCCTGGACTCAGCGTCCGGTCCACAGATGGACGCCACGTGTCACTGGCTTCAAACGCTGTTTGTCAGATTTCAACGGCTACGAAGCTGACCGGACGCTCCGGCAAAACTGACCGGACGCTGGAGCCTCAGCGTCCGGTCGAGTACAGTAAGGGTCCAAATCTGTTTTTCCTCGACCGGACGCGTCCGGTCCACCTTGACCGGACAAAGCCCAGCGTCTGGTGGTAAACCCTAGCCACTGTACCACCAGTCAGCGCGACTGGACGCAGGCAGTCCACGTCCGGTGCATTTGGATCCTACGTCCGGTCACTTGACCGACGCTGGCATCACCTCCGTTCTCTTCACCCTTGCTCAAGTGTGCTAACTACCAAGTGTATCTCCTTGTGCACATGTGTTAGCATATTTTCACAAATGTTTTCAAGGGTGTTAGCACTCCACTAGATCCTAAATGCATATGCAAAGAGTTAGAGCATCTAGTGGCACTTTGATAACCGCATTCCGATACGAGTTTCACCCCTCTTAATAGTACGGCTATCAAACCTAAATGTGATCACACTCTCTAAGTGTCTTGATCACTAAAAACAAAATAGCTCCTATGGATTATACCTTTGCCTTGAGCTTTTTGTTTTTCTCTTTCTTCTTTTTAAGTTTAATCCCTTGATCATCGCCATGTCATCACCATTGTCATGTTATGATCTTCATTGGCTTCTCCACTTGAAGTGTGCTACCTATCTCATGATCACTTGATAAACTAGGTTAGCACTTAGGGTTTCATCAATTCACCAAAACCAAACTAGAGCTTTCAATCTCCCCCTTTTTGGTAATTGATGACAACCCTTATACAAAGATATGATTTGAAATTCAATTGAATCCATGTTGCTTGCCCAAGCATTTTTACCATTTGTAAAAGGATATGGACAAGTTTCATGAACCCCAAATGGTAGCAATTGCTCCCCCTACATATGTGCTAAGAGTTTGGATTGTAGCTTGCACATATGCTTAGATAGGAAATATAGGAGTCAATGTCTACCACATGATGCTAAGGTATAAAAGATGGACCTTTGAAGCGTGATACCAATCGGAGTGCACCAATATACCATCCTTAGCACCATGGTTAGCTCAATATCACTTGGAAGCATACTTTGAAAGATACCACTTGTAAAAACTTGCTTGGAAATGAAAGTTATCTAGTGATTTCATTTCATCATTCATTCTTACAACTAACATTCATTACGCAAGCATGGATGTTTAAATTTAATACTTGTGCCATGCAAGCAAGCATATGAAATGCACATTCAAATGCATCATACAAGTTCATGAGCTTGCTCCCCCTACTTGTGTGCTCAAAATTTTAATTTATCCCTTTCCTTTGTCATATCTCTCCCTCTATGTCATATATCAAGATATCTTCATGTTTCTCTCCTTTTATGATATTTCTCCCCCTTTTCACTATTTTATGTCATATATCAAGATATCTTCATGTTTCTCTCCTTTTATGATATTTCTCCCCCTTTTTCACTATTTTTACTACTATCTTTGTTTCTCTCCCCCTTTGTCATCAATGACCATAAAGGTTCTAAATATAGATAGTATTACTTGTAGGGTCAAGATTATCAATGTCAATCAATGGGGTGAGGATCATTTTCCCAAATTTGGTTCAAACTAGAATACATGCCAAAGATATTTAACTCGGTTTGATCCAAGGACAAGCTTCTTCACACCTCCAAATAAGGGTTATCTTGTATCATGTTGAGTTAAACACTTATAGCTCATTTTCTAGATTAAACACTAGGTTTACAAGCTCATAAACATGTCATATGCCATCACTAGATTAAGTCAAGCATAGAAGCAATAGTGATACCATATAGACATCAAAATCATTTGATTTTCATGAATGAGCCTAATAAAATAGAACCATTTGAAAGGTCCTAATAAGATTGAAAATATGCACTAAACATGTCCTTAGCAAGGATGTATGCCATGCCAATCAACTTTTACCTTGAATTGCTCGAAGGAGAGGCATGTCATATTAGTGAGGGGTGCATCAACACATATTTGAGAAATCCAATATGTTCAACTCATTCCTCAGCTTGCAAAACCTTTTCTCATCCAATGACTTGGTGAATATATCGGCAAGTTGATCTTCGGTGCCTACACCCTCAATACAAATGTCCCCTTTTTATTGGTGATCTCTTATGAAATAGTGGCGGACATCAATGTGCTTTGTTCTTGCATGTTGCACAGAATTGTTGGTTAGCTTGATTGCACTCTCATTGTCACATAGCAATGGCACTTTCTTGAACTTGATTCCAAAATCACTCAAAGTGGCCTTCATCCAAAGTATTTGTGCACAACAACTACCGGCGGATATGTATTCGGCTTCGGTGGTTGATAATGCAACACTATTTTGCTTCTTTGATGACCATGAAACAAGTGATCTTCCCAATAATTGACATGTACCCGAGGTGCTCTTTCTTTCAACCTTGCATCCCACATAATCTGAGTCGGAGTAACCAACTAGCTCAAATTTTGCTCCTTTGGGATACCATAAACCAACATTTGGTGTATGCTTCAAGTACCTCAATATCCTTTTTGTAGCCTTCAAATGACTTTCTCTTGGTGAGGCTTGAAATCTTGCACATATGCATACACTAAACATGACATCCGGCCTTGATGCGGTCACATAGAGTAGGCTTCCAATCATAGACTGATACAACTTTTGATCCACCATATTTCCACTTGCATCACTATCCAAGTTGCCATTTGTTCCCATTGGCGTGCTAATGACTTTGCTATCAATCATTCTAAACTTCTTGATCATGTCCTTGATGTACTTGCCTTGACTTACAAATGTACCATTCTTCAATTGCTTGATTTGAAGACCAAGGAAGTAACTTAACTCTCCAATCATGGACATCTCAAACTCATTAGCCATCATCTTTCTAAACTCATCACAAAATTCTTGATTTGTTGATCCAAATATGATGTCATCTACATAGATTTGCAATACAAATAGATCTTTTCCAATCTTCTTGATGAAAAGAGTGGTGTCAACCTTGCCCATTGTGAACCTTTTAGAGAGGAGGAAGTCCCTCAATCTCTCATACCATGCTCTAGGTGCTTGCTTCAAGCCATACAATGCCTTCTTCAACTTGTATACATGGTTGGGCTTCTTATCATCTTCAAAACCAGGAGGTTGTTCTACATATACTTCTTCATTGATGTAGCCATTGAGAAATGCACTCTTAATATCCATTTGATAGATCTTGATGTTGTGGGCACAAGCATAGGCTAGCAAGATTCTTATTGCTTCCAATCTAGCAACCGGGGCATATGTTTCTCTAAAGTCAAGACCTTCAACTTGTGTATATCCTTGTGCTACCAATCTTGCTTTGTTTCTTACTACTATCCCATCTTGATCTTGCTTGTTTCTAAAGACCCATTTGGTTCCAATTACATTGTGTCCCTTTGGTCTTTCTACTAACTCCCATACTTGATTTCTTGTGAAGTTGTTAAGCTCTTCATGCATAGCATTGACCCAATCAACATCCTTCAAAGCTTCATCTATCTTCTTTGGTTCAATGGATGACACAAATGAGAAATGCTCACAAAATAATGCCAATCTTGATCTTGTTTGTACACCTCTAGAAATATCACCAATGATTGTATCCAAAGGATGATCTCTTGCAATACTTGTTGGTTGGAGCAATGGAACTTGATTGCTTGCACTTGCTTGATCATTGGGTTGAGATGATGTAGTAACCACTTGATCTTGTTCATTATCATGAGAGCCACTTGCACTAACTTGATTTGTATCATCTTGCACATTTGAGTTGGAGAGCACTTGCACTTGATCATCTTCATCATCATTTACTTGCCTAGGCCTCCATTCACCAATATCCATGTTCTTCATGGCATTTGAAAGTTGAATGCCTCTAACATCTTCCAAGTTCTCATTCTCTACTTGTGAACCCTTGGTTTCATCAAATTCAACATCATGAACTTCTTCAGGAGTACCACTATCCAAATTCCAAACTCTATAAGCTTTGCTTGTAGTGGAATAACCAAGTAGGAATCCTTCATCACATTTCTTATCAAACTTGCCCAATCTAGTGCCTTTCTTCAAGATATAGCATTTGCAACCAAAGACCCGAAAATATGCAATGTTGGGCTTTCTACCATTCAAGAGCTCATATGGTGTCTTCTCTTTCAATGGGTGACAATAGAGGCGGTTGCTACAATAGCAAGCCATGTTGATAGCTTCGGCTCAAAAAGATTGACTCACATTGTACTCACTAAGCATAGACCTTGCCATATCAATAAGTGTTCTATTCTTCCTCTCAACAAGGCCATTTGATTGTGGGGTGTACTTGGCCGAGAATTGATGTTTAATTCCAAATTCATCACACAACTCATCAATTCTAGTATTCTTGAACTCACTACCATTATCACTTCTAACTCTCTTGATGGTTGTTTCAAACTCATTGTGAATGCCCTTGACAAATGATTTGAATGTTGCAAATACATCACTTTTGTCCACTAGAAAGAATACCCATGTGTATCTAGTGTAGTCATCCACTATCACAAATCCATATTTGTTTCCACCGATACTAGTGTATTGTGTTGGTCCAAACAAATTCATGTGCAATAACTCAAATGCTTTACTAGTGCTCATCATGCTTTTCTTAGGATGGGTGTTTCCAACTTGTTTGCCGGCTTGACAAGAGCTACAAAGCTTATCCTTTTCAAACACAATATCTTTCAAGCCTTTAACTAAGTCATGCTTAACCAATCTTTTCAATTGTTTCATTCCAACATGACCAAGCCTTCTATGCCATAACCAACCCATGCTAGACTTAGTGAACAAGCATGTAGATAATTTAGCTTCACTTGCATTGAAATCAACCAAGTATAGATTCTCATATCTAAAACCTTTGAAGATCAAGTTAGAGCCATCTACACTTATGATCTCTACATCATCTATCCCAAATATGCATTTGAATCCAAGATCACACAATTGAGCCATGGATAGCAAATTGAAATTCAAGCTCTCAACTAGCAATACATTGGATATGCTCATGTCATTGGATATTGCAATCTTACCAAGCCCTTTGACCTTGCCTTTGCCATTGTCACCAAATGTGATACTATCATAACCATCATTGCCATTGGTGTTGATTGAGTTTAACATTCTTGCATCACCGGTCATGTGTTGAGTGCACCCACTATCAAGAACCCAATGCCTTCCTCCGACTTTGTAATTAACCTACAAAAGAAGATCAATTCTTTTTAGGTACCCAAACTTGCTTGGGTCCTTGAAGGTTAGTAACCAAGCTCTTTGGCACCCAAATGGCTTTCTTCTTTGAGCCCATCCATGGTTTGCCAATGAACTTAGCCTTCACACCATTTGTACCCTTAACAAGCATATAGGAGGAATTAAGCTTAATGGAGGATACATTAGCCTTTTTGCTTTTGTTGGTGCATTCGTGCTCTTTATGACCAACTTGCTTGCAACTAGTGCAAAATCGACCATTATTCTTCACAAAACTTGTCTTATGAGGAGCAAAGGCCGTCTTGCCTTTCTTGGGGGTATAGCCCAATCCCTCTTTGTAGAGAGAAGCTCTTTGGCTACCCAAGGCCATAAGCAAGCGGTCCTTACCACCATAAGCCTTAGCCAAGGTGTGAGTGAGCTTAGTTACCTCCTTCTTGAGGTTCTCATTCTCAACCACTAGTGAGGTATCACAAGTGAGACCATCACTACTAGATGAGGTGGAAGTGGAAGTGCTACAAGAAGGGTTAGTTGGAGCAACAATGATAGGCATAGATAGTGATGTATCAATTAGATCACAAGTCAAACCTACATTGCAAGTTTCAACATGCTTCTTTTTAGTTTGCTCATCAAGTAGAGAGGAATGAGCCTTTTCAAGCTTTTTGTGAGCCTTGCAAAGCTTCTCATGGGCATCCTCTTGCCTCTCATGAGATGCATTGAGCTCATCAAATGCTTGCTTAAGGGCTTTTAGTTCCTTACGCAAGCTTTTGCATTCCTTTCTTGAGATGTCAAAGTGTTCTCTAGCATCTTCTAGCATGTCAATTAATTCATCTTTAGTAGGTTCATCATCATCATTATCACTATCACTATCATGTTCATTATCACTTCCATCATCACAAGTTTGTACCTTAGTGGCCTTAGCCATGAAGCATGATGAAGAGTCGAAAAGAGAAGGCTTCTCATTGATTGCTATACTTGCAAGAACCTTCTTCTTGGTGGTCTTGTGATCATCACTATCATCATCATCATCACTTGAGGAAGCATCACTATCCCAAGTGACCACATATGATCCACCCTTCTTCTTCTTGAAGAATGTCTTGTTCTTCTTCTCCTTCATTTCTTTCTTGTCCTTCTTCTTGTTCTTCTTGTCATCATCATTGTCGCTATTATATGGGCATTGAGCAACAAGATGATCTTTGCTTCCACACTTGAAGCATCTTCTTGACTCATCTTTGTTTTTGGATGAAGACTTCTTTCTTCTTGCATGGTAGCCTTTCTTCACCATGAACTTGCCAAACCTCTTGACAAAGAGAGCCATCTTCTCATCGTCACTATCATCCCATGAATCATCCTCACTTGATGTTTCTTGCTTTGCTTTGCCCTTGGATGATGTGGCCTTGAATGACACACTCTTCTTCTTGTCTTCCTTCTTCTCATCTTTCTTCTCCCTCTTTTCTTCCTTCTCATCATCATCTCTATAGGCATCATCGGTCATGATATCTCCCAAGACTTGGTTTGGTGTCATGGTGTCCAAACCACTCCTTACTAGAATAGTGACCAATGTACCAAATCTTGGGGGTAGGCATCTTAAGAACTTGTTTGAGAACTCCTTGTCCTCTATCTTCTCACCAAGTGCCTTGAGATCATTTACAATTACTTCCATCTGATGAAACATGTCCGGCACACTCTCATCTTCCTTCATCTTGAAACTAGCAAATTTATCCTTGAGAATGTATGCCTTTGCACCCTTGATTGCCTTGGTGCCCTCAAATGATTCTTCCAATTTCTTCCATGCCTCATGAGCTCTCTCAATATTCTTAATTTGCTCAAATGTTCTCTCATCCAAAGCATCATGGATGGCACTAAGAGCAACGTCATTATTTTGGAGTAGCAATTCTTCGGCGGCGGTGAGAGCCTCTTCATCTTCTATCTCAATTTTTGTTTCTACCACCTTCCAAATCTTTCTATTGATTGACTTGATATATGTTGTCATCTTAGCTTTCCAATAAGGATAGTTGGAGCCATTGAATTGGGGTGGCTTCTTGGTGTTGTTGATTTGAGCCATTTTAACACCGAAGGTTGTTAAGCCTCAAATAACGGTGACCTCGGCTCTGATACCACTTGAAAGGTCCTAATGGCTAGAGGGGGGTGAATAGCCTAATAAAAATTTCTACAACAACACTTAACAAAATGGTTAGACAATTATGAGGCGAAGCGAGTGTTGCGCTAGCCTACTCAAAATGCAAGCCACCTACCATAATTCTAGTTTAGATAGTGTCTATTCACACGATAGTTATGACACTGCCCTATGTTAGTGTGCTCTCAAAGGCTAACTAAAGAGCCACACCAACCAAGCAAGCAAGCTCTCACAACTAGCTACACTAAAGAGCTTGTCAACTAGTTTGCGGTAAAGTAAAGAGAGTGATCAAGATAGTTATACCGCCATGTCGAGGAGTGAACCAATCAATCACAAGGATAAATAACAATGAAGACCAATCACCTCGGAATCAAAGGACGAACACAATGATTTTTACCGAGGTTCACTTGCTTGCCGGCAAGCTACTCCTCGTTGTGGCGATTCACTCACTTGGAGGTTCACGCGCTAATTGGCTTCACACGCCAAACCCTCAATAGGGTGCTGCACAACCAACACAAGATGAGGATCACACAAGCCACGAGCAATTCACTAGAGTACCTTTTGGTGCCCCATCGGGGAAAGGTCAAGAACCCCTCACAATCACCACAATCGGAGCCGGAGACAATCACCACCCTCCGCTCAACGATCCTTGCTACTCCAAGCCGTCTAGGTGGCGGCAACCACCAAGAGTAACAAGCAAAATCCACAGTGAAACATGAACACCAAGTGCCTCTAGATGCAATCACTCAAGCAATGCACTTGGATCACTCCCAATCTCACTATGATGATGAATCAATGATGGAGACGAGTGGGAGGACTTTGGCTAAGCTCACAAGGTTGCTATGTCAATGAAAATGGCCAAAGATGTGAGCCATAGCCGGCCATGGGGCTTAAATAGAAGCCCCCACGAAATAGAGCCGTTATACCCCTTCACTAGGCATACTGCGCTCTGACCGAACGCACCGGTCCAACTGACCAGACCCTGGACTCAGCGTCCGGTCCACAGATGGACGCCATGTGTCACTGGCTTCAAACGCTGTTCGTCAGATTTCAACGGCTACGAAGCTGACCGGACACTCCGGCAAAACTGACCGGACGCTGGAGCCTCAGCGTCTGGTCGAGTACAGTAAGGGTCCAAATCTGTTTTTCCTCGACCGGACGCGTCCGGTCCACCTTGACCGGACACAGCCCAGCGTCTGGTGGTAAACCCTAGCCACTGTACCGCCAGTCAGCGCGACCGGACACAGGCAGTCAGCGTCCGGTGCATTTTGATCCTGCGTCCGGTCACTTGACCGACACTGGCATCACCTCCGTTCTCTTCACCCTTGCTCAAGTGTGCTAACTACCAAGTGTATCTCCTTATGCACATGTGTTAGCATATTTTCACAAATGTTTTCAAGGGTGTTAGCACTCCACTAGATCCTAAATGCATATGCAAAGAGTTAGAGCATCTAGTGGCACTTTGATAACCGCATTCTGATATGAGTTTCACCCCTCTTAATAGTATGGCTATCAAACCTAAATGTGATCACACTCTCTAAGTGTCTTGATCACTAAAAACAAAATAGCTCCTATGAATTATACCTTTGCCTTGAGCTTTTTATTTTTCTCTTTCTTCTTTTTAAGTTTAAGCCCTTGATCATCGCCATGTCATCACCATTGTCATGTTATGATCTTCATTGGTTTCTCCACTTGAAGTGTGCTACCTATCTCATGATCACTTGATAAACTAGGTTAGCACTTAGGGTTTCATCAATTCACCAAAACCAAACTAGAGCTTTCACAAGACCAGCCACCGCCTGTGCCAGCGCGCTTAGTATAGCATGTTGTGCCCCATGCGCATGACCCAGCAGGTGGCGCCGAGGTCGCACCCGCTAGGTCCAACATGACATCATGAACGAGGGAAACAATCTCCCATAGTTCGCTTGGGCTGGCCAGAACATCACTGCTACGGTAATGCTTCTATGCGGCGCTCCCGAGCTCATCGACCCCTAGGAGCGGGCAGTCTACCAGAACCTCTGGGTTCTAGTAGAAGCCACCGCTTTTCAATAGGCGTAAAGCTCTACATCTTGACTCTGACACGCGCCCTCTCTCCCCACCGAGGAAATAGGGACACGCTAGATGGATCGCTCCATCCACTCGCCGCTACAGCCACCAGGTGTGGCTCGGGGGGCGGCAGCCGTAGCACGGTCTACCCTGGCACCTGCCCCACACCGATCACTGGTACACGAGTGGCCCGGTCCACACCAGGACTCTCACAGCATCGTCAGCAACTGGCATCGGGCCTAGCACGATGATGATGTCCATCGGGCGGTGGCAAGAGTAGGAAACATGGATCCTGGCCCAACCATCAAGGGGAGCGATGAAACACGCCCTAGGCACGATCGCCAATCAGACGACCAGAGTCCTAGCCCTAAGGGTCCGAGGCTATAGGCCTTTGATCGGCGTATTCGAAGAGCGCCGTTCCCATAGCGCTTCCGACCGCTCACCAACATCGCTAAGTACATCGGGGAGACAAACCGCAGTATTTGGCTCGAAGATTTCTGGCTTGTTTGCCGGGCCGAAGGAGTGGATGATGACTATTTCATCATTCAGTATCTTCTCATTTGCGTGGGGGAACATGTTCAGGCATGGCTTGAATTCCTCCTGCACGACAGCATCCGTGACTGGGCAGACCTCTAGAGGGTCTTCGTCAGATATTTCTAGGGGACGTATGTTCGCCCTGAAAACTCTTGGGACCTCAAGAGCTGCTAGCAGGAGCCCAGCGAGTCCCTGCGGGATTACATCCGCAAGTTCTCCCAACAATGCAACTCCCTTCCTAATGTCGTCGACGTAGACGTCATCAGCGCATTCCTCTCTGGGATGAACTTCGAGTCCTAGATCCATAAGCTTGGCTGCCTGAAACCCCGTACCACCCGCGACCTGCTCGACGTCGCCACTAACCACGCCTCTGGTGAGGAGGTAGTTGGAGCGGTCTTCAGCGGAGGTCAAGACAAAGGCAAGGCCAAGCACGTGGACCAAGACGAGGGCCCCTCCACATAGAGGGGCAAGAAGAACAAAAAGGATCGACGCTGATCAGACAACACCATGATGGTTGCCGTGGCTGATCGCATGGGCAAGCAGCCCCAATAGGGGTTGCCTGACCACTTCAACAAACTCATGGATAGTCGATGCACCAACCACGCCTACCCCATCAAACACCTCTACAAGGACTGCGAGATCCTCAAATGTTTCCTCCGACAGTCTGGTGGGCCAAAGGAGGGAGACGGCAAAGAGGCAGCAGCCAAGAAAGGAGGCGTAGTAGACAAGGACAGAGATGGCTTCCCCGAACCTAAGGAGTGTATCATGATCTTCGGCGGGTCCGACGCCATCTGGACGAAACACCAGCACAAGGTGCTCTATAGGGAGGCATACGCCGCCAAGATGGCCGTCCTCTCTTTCCTCAGCTGGTCAGAATCTCCGATCACCTTCAATCAGAGGGACCATCCCTCCCACGTCGCAAGACCGAGATGCTACCCACTCGTCATCGACCCTATCGTCCGCAAGAAGCGCCTCACCAAGGTGCTGATGGATGGAGGCAGTGGCCTCAACATTCTCTACATCAACACCCTCGACGCTAAGCGCATCCCCTGATCGGAACTCTGCCTTGCGGGTTCTCCCTTCCACGGGGTGATCCCGGGAGCGTGGGCATACCCACTTGGGCGGATCGATCTGCCCGTCACGTTTGGCAAATGAGCCAACTTCCACTCGGAGGTCCTCACCTTTGAGGTGGTGGACTTTCTAGGGTCCTACCACACTATCTTGGGATGTCCATGCTATGCCAAATTCTTGGCGATCCCCAACTACACCTACCTCAAGCTCAAGATGCTAGGACCAAATGGCATCATCACTGTAAGTAGTGCCTTCTCGCATGCCTTCACGTGCGACCGTGAGCATTTTGAGCTCGCCACCACGGTCATCAACTCGTCCGAGCTCCCGTGGCTCAGGGAGTCATCAACCCCAGCAGTCCCAGACTGCAACAAACTAACCTCCTCAATGGCCTCCCAACCGCTCGAGGTAACCAAGGCGGTGGGTATCGACCCCACCGACCCAACCAAGATGGTGCGGATCGGAACCCAGCTCCCGACCAAATAGGAATGCGACCTCGTTGACTTCCTACGCGCCAACCACGATGTCTTCAAATGGCAGCCTTCTGACATGCCGGGTATACCACGGGAGGTCGCTGAGCATGCACTACGCCTCATCCCAGGCTCGAAGCCCACCAAGCAGCGCCTACATCGCTTTGACGATGAGAGACGTAGGGCAATAGGCGAAGAGATCGCCAAACTCCTGGCAGCCGGATTCATCAGAGAGGTATTCCACTCCAACTGGCTTGCCAATCCCGTTCTTGTTAAAAAGAAGACCGGGAAGTGGAGAATGTGCATTGATTATACTGGCCTCAACAAAGCATGTCCAAAGGATCACTTTCCTTTGCCACGCATAGACCAGATAGTCGACTCCACCTCGGGTTGCGAGATCCTCTCCTTTTTGGATGCCTACTCAGACTATCATCGGATCATGATGAAAGAATCCGATCAGCTCGCAACCTCATTCATCACCCTATATGGTTCGTACTGCTATGTGACCATGCCTTTCGGCCTAAAGAACGCTGGCGTCACCTACCAAATGTGCATGCATCAATGCTTCACCAACCAAATCGACTCGCTCGATCAGCCTGATCAAGCCGAGCGGCCAAAACCAACAATCGCCGTCTATGTTGATGACATAGTGGTCAAAACTGCTCAAGCTTGCGACCCAATCGCAAACTTGGCCGCGACATTCGCGAACCTCCAAAGGTTCAACATCAAGCTGAATCCCAAAAAAATATGTTTTTGGGGTTCCGAAGGGGAAGCTGCTTAGATACATCATGTCCGAGCGCGGCATCGAGGCCTACCTTGAAAAGATCACAACCATCTCCAACATGGGCCCCATACGCAACATCAAGGGCGTACAAAGGCTCACCGGTTGTCTGGCTGCCCTGAGCCGCATCATCTCCTAGCTCGGCGAACTGGGGATGCCACTCTAAACGCTCCTCAAAAGGATGGACGCCTTCGTCTAGACTGAGGAAGCCCAGCAGGACCTCAAAAGCCTCAAAGCGTCCCTGATGTTGGCCCCAATCCTCGTCGCTCCTGAATTGGGAGAATCCCTCCTCCTTTACATCGCGGCAAGCAACCATGTAGTGAGTGCCGCCCTGGTCGTTGAAAGGGAGGAGCCGGGACACCAGCTCAAGGTACAGTGACCCATATACTTCATCGGAGAGGTACTTACCGACCCCAAGGTCCGGTACCCCTAGGTGCAGAAACTCCTATACATCGGGCTAATGGCAACCAGGAAGCTCCTGCACTACTTCACCGACCACGAAGTTGTGGTCATCACTTCATACCTGCTCGGAGACATCATCCGCAACCGTGATGCCGTGGGGCAGATCTCCAAGTGGGCACTTGAACTCATGGGCCATGACATCAGGTACACCCCTCGTACCGCTATTAAGTCTCAGGCTCTCACGGATTTTGTCGCCGAATGGACGGAGGTCCAGCTACCAACCCCAAACATCACCCATGAGTACTAGACAATGTACTTCGACAGGTCCGTAATGGTGCCCACCTCAGGGGCTGGAGTGATTCTAATCTCCCTAGATGGGAGTAGACTCTGCTATGCCATCCGCCTCCATTTTTTAGCCTCAAACAAAGCCGCAGAATATGAGGCCCTCATCAATGGACTGCGCATCGCCATCAAGCTCAGCGCTACGCGACTCTACATTCGTGGTGACTCGGAGTTGGTCGTTGATCAAGTCATGAAGGAATCTTCCTGCAAAAGCCCCCTCATGGTAGCGTACTGCCAGGAGGTGCGCAAGCTCGAGGACAAATTCCAAGGGATCGAGCAGCACCATGTCCCCCGAAAGGACAACGATGCCGCCGATTTTCTCGTAAAATTGGCCGCCAGGAGAGACCCGTCCCCAAGCGGGATCTTCATCAACGACCTCCATGAGCCATCCACCCATGTCCTAGAAGGTCTGACCCAGACACACCCCGACACTAGGCCAGTGCCCGGGGGCTCCGACCTTGACGCCAAGCCAGCGCTCAGGGGGCTCCGATCCTAGTACCTCCATGGCGACGTCACCCGGCGATGTTGCTGTATTGGCACTCAATCAAACCGACTGGCGAGCGCCGCTACTCGCCTACCTCCTCAAGGAGGTTCTCCCACCCGAAAGGACTGAAGCTCAATGGATCATTCGACGTGCCAAAACCTTCATCGCACTCGGTGACGTACTCTACAAATGGAGTCCATCAGGAGTGCTCATGAAGTGCATCCCCACCAACCAGGGGAAGCAGCTCCTCCTCGAGGTCCATGGTGGGATTTGTGGACATCACGTGGCCCCAAGGTCGCTGGTCAGAAAATCCTTTCACCAAGGTTTTTACTGGCCCACTGTGCTACGAGATGTAGAGGAGGTCATCCGCAGATGTGAAGAATGTCAGTTCTACGCTCAGCAAACACATTTGCCGACACAGGAGCTCCAAACCATCCCCATCACCTAGCCATTCGCGGTCTGGGGCCTCAACATGTTGGGACCCCTCAAAAAGGGCCTAGGCGGTTTCACTCACCTACTCATAGCAGTCGACAAGTTCACTAAGTGGATAGAGGCCAAGCCCATCACCAACATCCGCTTGGAAGAGGCGGTCAAATTCTTTCACGACATTATCTACCGGTTCGGTGTTTCTAACTGTATCATCACTGACCATGGAACTAACTTCACCAGAAAGAAGTTCCTAGATTTCAGTGATGGATATGGCATCAGGATCGACTAGGCCTCGGTCGGACATCCATGAACCAACGGTCAGGTCGAGCGTGCCAATGGCATGGTCCTTCGAGGATTCAAGTCACGCATCTTCGATCGACTCAACAAATACGTCGAACGATGGGTGGTAGAGGTCCCAGCAATCCTTTGGAGCCTGAGAATGACCCCAAACCAATCCACAGGGTTCACACCCTTCTTCCTAGCTTACGGAGCTAAGGCAGTGCAGCCCTCCGACCTCGACCACGGCGCCCCAAGAGTGAAGGCTTTCGACCGCGATCGAGCCACGGAGGATCAGCAAGACGTAGTCGACCTACTCGAGGAAGCCCGTGAAATGACCATCATCCATTCCGCTCGCTATCAGCAAACTCTCCTTAGGTACCACGAAAGAAAGATCAGGGGGAGAATCCTCGAAGTCAGCGATCTCGTACTCTGGAGGACCCAATCGACAAAGGAAAAACACAAACTCTCTCCACCATGGGAAGGACCCTATACGGTGACCAAAGTAATTCGACCAGGCACCTACCGACTGGAGGACGACAACAGTAACATTCTCACCAACACTTGGAACATTGAACAGCTACGTTGTTTTTCCCCTAAAATTTGGTCTATCGCTTTTTTAGTCAACGCTTGCTCCTGTAAAGCACCCTAGCCTGAACAGTTTCAGCCCAGGTCACTCAGGGGCTACATGAGGGTATAATATTGAATATTACCTCTCTCTTTTATTGTCACGTGGTAAACAACTTTGTCCCCGAATGGAAGCGCATTCATTTTCCTTTGACTATCCTACATAACTTTGTTCTTACTCCTAACTGAACGCACCCCGCCACGACCTACGGTTATGAGCAGCCGAGCCCCATGGGTCATGCCCAGATTCTTAAAAAAGTTGCATCCTACGAAACTAATGGGTAGGTGCAAAAAAGAAAGGATAAAAACAAATAGCTATGCTAGGATAAAAACAAGGAACATATAGTGATTCTATCACAAAGAACAGGACTGATGTATTCATTGATACAAAAACTATTCACACAGGGGCTCACCCACGAACTCAACTATTAAATTTTTTGCTAAAAACTACTTCCATTCCAAATACTACTATGGCCACTTGACGACATCGCATGATGCCAAAGGAAAACGGCACTCGCCGCCGAACATAACCACTGCTATAGGGGCCCCTACCCGGTTCCGCTCACGACTTCGGCGAGTGCAATGGGTACCTCAAGGGACCCGTCTGGTTCCGTTCCCTCGACTTCAGTGAGCACAACGGGTACCTCAAAGGCGCCGCACCCATAGATGCTCAGTAGAAGAGTATGGGGCTCCGGACCTTCTCATGCAGTCGAGGCAGTTCCTAGGCAGGGACGCCGCCACCAAAGTATGGCCACCATGGCTAGAAGAGATCTCATCAAACTTTATGAACTGACCAACCTAAGCAGCTACAGGAGTGGAACCCTCTACGAGCACGATCCTAGGCAACTTCCCCTCCGCATATGGCTCCATCCCGAAGAAGGCCTCATAGATGAATCCAGCACACCACCCCCTTCGGCGGAAGCTGCCCCTTCTCAGGCAAAGACGGTCAGCACCGCCTCGAGCAGCATCCAGCTCGACATCGTGCTCCAGATTCACAAAAGCATTTGTAAGTCCTTCCCCTCGCTTACCATATCTCTCACTTAGGAACCGCCGCGGCATACAGGCACTCTCGGTGAGGAGGAAGAAGGAGGAGAGACAATAGTTGGAGAATAGGCAAAGGACTACGACGGAGAGCCCTCTCCCCCCTATTTAAGGAAGAAACATGGTAGCTGAAGAGGGGCATAAGATCAGAGCGAAAACTCTCTCCCTTCTCACATTCAATGCGGATGGGAAACGATGGGACACACCCTGACCGATGGGACACACGCCGGCCGACGAAACGACGCCGGGTCAGACGGAACGCCGCTTGGTAAGATGAAACATGGCCTAGGTATGGACCACCACTATTGCACGACCGGGCATGAAAACCAAAAAATCTCCACACACAGGCAGCTCTCTGTACCCCTAGGCGGGACTTGGAAAAACCCAAAGCGGGATCTCCGCCAGGAGAGACCATCGGGCTTCCTAAGTCGATCGAACGGCTCAAGAAAACACACCAAGAGACAGGTAGGAAGCAAAGGGACATCCCATGTAGGCCATGCCGACTCTGTCACAAACGACGAGCACGGGTCCCGATCAGACGTTTTCGACTGAAGCTCTCCAAAACCCCGTCACTCAAGTCATCAAGGTAAAAAACCAACCCCCTCTATTTATTTATAAATCATTTCATACATCCATACGCGCATTCATTCCATATGCCCGTACCTACCGGACGATTCAGGCCCTGAACCACCCGAGGGCTCAGGAACTAACATCGCACGTGCAGCAAAATGCATCACAACGCTCTGTATTGCGTCACGAAGCGATGCTTGCCTCATTCGACATAAGCAACCAATAGAGTTAGGGGAGAAAAACGTAGATGAACCCTGTGCAGCCCTCACCCAGTCTGGTAGACAAGGTCATCTCAACCTTCTTGTTCGATCCTGAACCTCTCGCCAAGCCCACAGAATCTCCATCGAGGGGAGGCCGTTAGGCCACCCGGGTCGGTCTTCAGAACGACCCAGGCATCTACCGGGTTGCAGGTAAAGGAGTAGTGGAATGTCACAAGAGGGCTATGCCGACCCCATCACAAACAACGGACTCGGATTCCACTCGATCATACCCGTTAGCGAACTCACCGAGCGTGTCACTCGAGCCCGAGCGATAGGGACAAGCGACAAAACTTAGCCCCTCCGATTGTGAGGAACCGAGGATGGGGTAACGCACACAACTCACACCGACCCCTACTAAGGCCCAACAAGGCTCGGGGGCTCAAGACACAAAAAGCTAGGGTCTATGACCCCGAACTCGCCCCTTCCGACTGCGCTCCAAACACCTGGGTCTACGACCCCGATCTCGCCCCATCCGGCTACGCTTTGACTGCACTCCAAACACCTAGGTTTATGACCCCGATCTTGCCCCATCTAGCTATGCTCCGACTATGCTCCAAACGCTTAGGTCTACGACCCCAATCTCGCCCCATCTGGCTATGCTTCGACTGCGCTCCAAAAACTACCTGGGTCTACAACCCTGATCTTGCCCCATTAGGATCCGCGAGCACCGTCTTGTCGCCTCGCCTGATCCCTAAACTACCAAACTAACTTCCTCAATCGATCCCACGGCGTGCACGGACGCCAGGATCTATGAGCTCCGTCTCATCCAATCCCCACGCCTAACCGCCTCGGCTGCACAACGACGCCTTGGTTGACAAACTCTGTCTCAACTAAAAACACGCACACACACCCGCTAAACAAACACCCCCCAGACGGTTCCGACCGAACCGCCCGGGGGCTCAGGGGCTGCACCCGCGGGTGCACTCGCGCGCACCCGCTGACAAAGCAAAAAACCTCCCCCGCTGGCAACACAGGAAAACCCCTCAAACGGTTCTGCCCGAACCGCCCGAGGGCTCATGGGCTACACCCACGGGTGCGCTCACGTGCACCCGCCATCAAGGCAAAAATCCCCCAAACGATTTTACCCGAATCGCCCAGGGGCTCAGGGGCTCCTGTCGGGTTCATAAACCCGGGGTCCCTCGGGGATCGGCTTCCCAAACAAAGGCTTGGCCCAAACTGATAACGCACAACTCATAGGCTAGCCCAAGTATCGGAGCGACAGGCCGAGGGAGTGATCCAATCTCTTACTGGAAGGTTAGGCCAAGGAGGAACAGAGCCCGTTTTCTAACTCTGGCCCACCTCTCCGACCGGAGCGCTTGCTTCGATCACCAGCCCGCCTCCGGACGGCCTCTTCGACCGGAAGGCCTATCCAAAAGCATCGCTTTCAACTCCGACCCCGCACTCTCCAATCAGAGATACGCCCAGCCCCTGCTCACCGCTCTTCTCCAACCGGCACGATCAGAGCCCACTGGGATCAACCGACCGGGGACGCCCGCTCGGTAGGGACCAAGAGACATGCAGAGAAAGCAGGGCAAGGCGCACAAGTCAAACCACGATACCAGGGACCATACCCTGCACACCTGCAGGAATAGTACTCTACAACCGCCCTGACATAAACAGTGTTGTAGGCGCCTATATTTCCCCTACAGTATTACGGGCGCCGTTAAACTTCCATACGGTAAGGCTCCCCCCACATGCCTCTGGGTATCGACAGTGTTGTGGGTGCCGGGATTTACTATATCGAGTGCACATGGTGGAACTCCTCACATGCCTCTAAGCATCAATAGTATATATGGGTACCGACATCTGCCATGCCCAAACAAGGACGACGGAGCCTCCCATGTGCATCTGACATCCAACAGTGTTGTGGGCGCCTACCATCATCCTATACCCGTTGGCGTGGGCAACAAGGCTTAGAAGCATTCGTACTCCCTCCCTCTCACTTGTAAGGCCATCCCCTTCATCTATAAAAGGGGATGCGCTCTCTCCCAATAGACCCAGTTGATTCAAGCTCAGTCCCTTTAGATTCATTAGATCGATCAAATTCACTAGCTCACAACCACAGAACCGCCAGGTTCGGACCTCAAACGCACGCTTGAACACTTAGCTCACAGCAGAGCTGCTGTCGCTCTCTGCCCTTCCGACCGGAGCCGACCGGACCTCTTGTACACCCCATCTTTCTCCTTCTTGTTTGTAACCCCACTGCAGACTTCGAGCACCTGGGCTCAGGAATAAAGTCACCGACCGACTCAAACTGGATGTAGGGCATGTTGCCTGAACCAGTATAAACCCTGTGTCATTGAGTGCTAGGCCATCTCCGATCACAACGTACGGCAAAACTACAAATATTTACTTGTTGGTCACTTTCTGCATCGACAGTTTGCGCCGTCCGTGGGGAAGACGTTGTACATTCAACACTTTTTAGTCATCGGATGGCCCACTTTTCCGCCACCCTCATCATGGCGGGCTCAGGCAATACAATTCGCCTTGGCTCGCTCGAGTTTCCCGCTACCCCACCGTTTGGGATGTGGGTTCCACCTGACCTAACATACTAGCGGGTCAGATCATATTTTTTTAAATGGATTGGTTGGGTCATGTGCTCCATGATCAGGTATATCCTATATATGCAGGACTTGTGATGTGCATTGCTCATCTCTGAAATTGGTGGCCTATAGCCATCTAGCCAGGAACCAGGACGAACAAATCATCATGGACTTGTGGGGCCATGTGGTTGGGCGAGGGGGCTCGACTCGACCATTTTTGGATCTAGGATTGTTCTATCTCTTCTTTTCTCTCTCTCTCTCTCTCTCTCTACCTGTCGGGTTCATAAACTCGGGGTCCCTCGGGGACCAGCTTCCCAAACAAAGGCTCGGCCCAAACTAATAACGCACAACTCATGGGCCGGCCCAAGTATCGGAGCGATAGGCTGGGGGAGTGATCCAATCTCTAACCGAAAGGTCAGGCCAAGGAGGAACAGCGCCCGTTTTCCAACTCCGGTCCACCTCTCCGACCGGAGCGCTTGCTTCGGTCACCAGCCCGCCTTCGGACGACCTCTTCGACCAAAAGGCCTAGCCAAAAGCACCGCTTCCAACTCTGACTCCACACTCTCCGACCGGAGATACGCCCAGCCCCTGCTCACCGCTCTTCTCCGACTGGCAAGATCAGAGCCGACTAGGATCAACCGACCGGGGACGCCCGCTCAGTAGGGACTAGGAGACATGCGGAGAAAGCAGGGCAACACGCACAAGTCAACCCATGATACCAGGGACCATACCCTGCACACCTGCAGGAACAGTACTCTGCAACTGCCCTGACATAAACAATGTTGTAGGTGCCTACATTTCCCCTACAGTATTGCGGGCACCATTAAACTCCCATACGATAAGGCTCCCCCCACATGCCTCTGAGTATCGACAGTGTTGTGGGCGCCAGGATTTACCGTATCGAGTGCACATGGTGGAACTCCTCAAATACCTCTAGGCATCAACAGTATATATGGGTATCGACATCTGCCATGCCCAAACAAGGACGACGGAACCTCCCATGTGCATCCGACATCCAACAGTGTTGTGAGCGCCTACCATCATCCTGTACCCATCGACGTGGGCAACAAGGCTAAGAAGCATTCGTACTCTCTCCCTCTCACTTATAAGGCCATCCTCTTCATCTATAAAAGGGGATGCGCTCTCTCCCAATAGACCCAGTTTATTCAAGCTCAGTCCCTTTAGATTTATTAGATCGATCAAGTTCACTAGCTCACAACCACAGAACCGCCAGGTTCAGACCTCAAGCGCACGCTTGAGCACTTAGCTCGCAGCGGAGCTCCTGTCGCTCTTGGCCCTTCTGACCGGAGCCGACCAGACCTCTTGTACACCCCATATTTCTCCTTCTCGTTTGTAACCCCACTGCAGACTTCGAGCACCTGGGCTCAGGAATAAAGTCACCGACTGACTCAAACTGGACGTAGGGCATGTTGCCTGAACCAGTATAAACCTTGTGTCATTGAGTGCTAGGCCACCTCCGATCACAACGTACGACAAAACTACAAATATTTACGTGTTGGTCACTTTCTGCACCGACACTATCTCTTCTCTATCTCTACTATAAATGTTTTTTAAATATTCATTTTTTAGAATACGCAATTACAAATCCTAAAATATGGTTTAATCTAAAAAAATAGCTTAGAAAAAAATGAAACTAGCTTTATTTTCTAGAAAACCAGGCTTGGTGCCTAACTCGGAATTATATGAATCTTCTATGGACTCATTTTGGTGTTCATTTTCTAGTAGATGCTCTCATTATTTATTATAATTTGTCTACATTAACAAGCTAGACTATGTCAAAGTTCACGTGATTTTGATGACAACACAAGTGTCATGTAACCACGTCATACTTAATTCTTTTTTTAGTATATGTAGTTTCACTTGATCCTATCTATAATCATGAAGGGAGTTATCCTCCAAAACATATATAAAACATCATGTCCCGTGTGCTACCATCTAGATTTTTTTGCCGCACTATGCTCCACAATTCATTATTGGTGATAGAAACACTAATATG
The DNA here is from genome assembly GCF_019320115.1 of Miscanthus floridulus. Taxonomy (NCBI): domain Eukaryota; kingdom Viridiplantae; phylum Streptophyta; class Magnoliopsida; order Poales; family Poaceae; genus Miscanthus; species Miscanthus floridulus. The sequence continues at coordinate 200,229,344 of NC_089587.1, read as the reverse complement.
GAGTCACTTGGCCTTGGCCTTCTAAGTATCCAGACGATGAACATCGACTAGTTATAATAGATAACGAGTGCCTCTACTAAATAATAACACCAAAGAGAGTCTATGAAGATTCAAATAATTTCAAACTAGACGCCATAAGATAGAGCATGATTTTTTTAGGGGGATAGAGCATGATTTTAGTACAAATCTAAACCAATTTCATAAATTTCCAAGTCATTTTCTCTAAGATTAAACTAGATTTAGGATTTTAATTGCATAATTTTCCATTTGAAAATAATTTTGGTCTGATTTAATTATACGCCCTAAACTATGAATTGAGTCTGATTTATCGTTCCACACAGCTAATGTGACTTCACGTTGGACAAAACCACTATTAGAACTGCTTAGAGTGTAAGAACAAACTGTTTGAAAATTTGAGGAGATGTAAAAAATCTGGTTTTATAGACAGGAAAAAAATTGGACGGCAGTAAAAGTTGAGGTAGGACTTTTTTTTTTGTTTCAATTAAAGTATCAGGCAAAAAGATAGTCTTCGCCTGCCATGTTGCCTGGGCCTGCTGGTGGGTGCGCAATGTTGCAGCAAAAGCTTTGGGCCTTAAAATAGTTTAGATTGGAATTGTCCAAGGATTGCTGGGCTGAAAAATCTTAGAAGGCCGGATATATCCCATAATACCTTTGGGCTACAGTTATTATCATTCGAAAACAAAGACATAGGATCTGCTCAAAAAAAAAAAAACAAAGACATAGGAATATAATTACTTTAGCAAACTACTGCTGAGAACCGTTCGTCCACAAGTACAACAGGCACCAAGCTCAGGAATTTTGATAGCTTTTCAGTGTTTTGCTTAGTGGACAGCTAAGGCCAATCTTTTGAGAGTATTCACCGAGTGGTGGTAGCTATCCTAGCTAGGCTTTTCCATGACCATCCATCTCAAGTGAAGCTTCCCAATCATAATCAGCTTGTTTTCATGACCCATGAGATGGCGTCATCATGCTCAATATTTATCGTTGCTACCGGGCTCTGTTCGTTTGGTTGATAAGTTATGGCTGAAAGTATTGTTGGTTGATTTGTTGTGAGAAAAAAAATACTATTCATTGACTGAAAAAGTAAGACTTATAAGCCAAGCGAACAGGGCGCTAACTGATCACGTCGTTTTCACCAACTTATCACACATGGTAGTACGAAGTACTAGAAATTAATTCCACTGCGCACATTCAACATATTACACATTTGCCAGTTGTTGCATGCATAAACACAGGTGGCAAGGGCTGCACGTACGTTGTTTTTTTTGGGCATGGGCTGACAGCAATCCACCGTGGCACCGACCCATCAAATTGCAGAGGTTACTGGGGGTGAAAAGTGAAAATAGGCGATTGTCTCAGGGCTTCTGTTCTTATGCACAATTATTCATTCGCGTGCCTTAAACCTGGCTTGATCCGCTTCTTTTTTTATCCGGAACAGTGTTTTTTTTCTCACAAATTCCTTCAGCATTCCTCCAAACCATCCAAATTTCTCCAGAATTCCTTCAAGCGAACAGGCCCTTATACGGAGTGGATATGTAGAAGCTAGCAAAATTAACAATAAACAAGTTTTTTGTTATACCTAAAAAGTAAAAAAAACCTCGATTGCTTGTGAAGGCTCGTGAGAAAGGAACACGGCCACCAACCAACTGAAAAGTGAGCACGCTTTGTCGCCAAAAGGAAACCAAGGCCTCGTTTAGTTCAAAAAATTTTCTCAAAAAATGCTACAGTAGTCATCACATCGAATCTTGCGATACGTGCATGTAGCATTAAATGTAGACGAAAAAAAACTAATTGCACAGTTTGGTTGGAAATCGCGAGACGAACGTTTTGAGCCTAATTAGTCCATGATTGAATACTAATTGCTAAATAAAAACGAAAGCGCTACAGTAGCCAAATTTTCAAATTTCACCCAACTAAACACAGCCCAAATCGAGTATGGTGGCGAACAGTTTTGCAATTGGACATGTTTCCCTTCACATATCAAAGCGACTTACCAACCCGCAAAGAAAACAAAATGTGCCCCAGTGTCACAAAAAAATTCAATTGGCCTGTGTTCGCCCAATGATTTGGTCAAAGGAAGCAGTACTATTCATGCATCACGGTCACGGTGTTCGTGCAAGCACGTTTCACCCAATCGCTGCGCCGATCATGTCACGGCTGGACCATTAATCGACAAACAAAGCTTTAGGCACGCACGCATCAATCATACCTTCTTCGCCGGCCCAGGAGTAGGACAATGCAAGCAAGCCTGCATTTGCAAACAGTGTTCAACGCACAAGCACACAATTGAAACCGGCCCCAACCAACACCGAAGAGATAGAGACCTGTAGCAGAAAGAAAGAAAGAAAGAAAGAAAGAAAGAAAGAAGGATGCTCCGTTTGGCTTGTTGAATCTTCGTTGAAACTGGCTAAAAAATACTGTTCTGGCTGAATTATTGTGAAAGAAAACACTATTCTAGCTAAAAATCAATCCGAACAAGTTAAATATGGGGTAAGCCGAACGGAACTAATAAGGCGACACCATATCCAACCAAACAGATCGCACACATTTTTTTAACGGAGTCTGACCGTTCGGCTTACCCCATATTCGACTTGTTCGACTTATTTTTTCAACTGGAATAATGTTTTTCTCTCATAATAACAATTCAGCTATAACAATGTTTTTCGGAGCCGAACGGGGCCGGTCCCGTCAGTGCACTCGATGTAGTATTGGGTTCGTGATCCAACACCGTAACACTGTGCACGTGCGCGGTCGCCATTGGCCAATCCCAACCAGCAGACAAACCTCGCGTTGATAATCGAGTGCCTTGCCACTGTTGAGCTGAGCCCCTCTCTTTTTTTTCTTCTCCTTTTAACGATCGTACTCTCACGTCCCATCGCCATTGAAACGACGATGCCTTTTCCCCGCGGGCCCTCTCGCCCTCGCCGGCGCCGACCAGGCGGCGCCCACGTACGTGCGCCATCTCTTTTCTCCGCCGGAGACGGCGCCCTGCTGCTGCGAGGGGAGGATCGTACGCGCCTTTCGGCAGATTCGTACACGTCGCCCGTGGAAAAACTCAGAAAGCAGCGCGGCGCAGGCGTGCTCGCGCGCGATCCTCAGACGCAGCAACCGTCGTCCTGTACGCGCGATCCTCAGAGGCAGACTCATGTCCACCTCCCCCTGCGCATCTGGTTTTTCCGCGTTCGGGATCCCCGAAAGCGACGCTGCCGCCGGTTCCGCGGGCACAGGTATGGGACGTTGCTATCGCTCGTCCGGGCTATCGCAGAACCGAGTGGTCTCTACAGGTTTGCAGTTTAAACAGATGCATCAGCCGGATATCAAACAGTACTCACATGCATTGCTTGTTTTTTTTAGCCGGAACAATATTTTTCTCTAAAAAAATTAGCCGGAACAATATTTTGAATTGTTTTTTCAGCGAAGCGAACGAGCCTAAGTGAGGTTGTCATGGCCGGGGCCCAGGAAAGTCGAACGAAATGGGAAATATTACCGGAGTGAAGGAAGAGTCGAGAGCCAGGATCGGACAAAGAAAAATGATGAAGCGATCCCTCCGACACGCTAGCACAGACAGCGGTTTGAGGCGTCCAAAAGGAGCCCCCACCCCACTCCTCCAAAATCCAAATTGGGGCGGCACTGTGCGTTTCAACGGCACTTTACGAGATGCCCGATCACGGCGTTTCCAGCTCCAGACAAGCGGTCGCCAACCACTCGCAACCCCCTTGGAAATAGTTCGTCGCAGGAGGTTAGGAGGAGAATGAGTAGCCACCTCTGCCTGCCGAAGCTGCCTCTCGTTTCTGCCCTGCCTGCCCTATGCCAATGGGCAATGGCAAACGAGGAGACGAAGTAGCAGGCTACGGTTGGCTTGCGTGCTGGTTTATTTCCTAAATCCGCGTCCTCAACACTGTCACTTCAGCTAGCTCATAGAAGCTCGTAGAAATCCACGTCAGCACTTTTCTAATATGGAAGAGAGAGAAGACGAAAAAGAGAAGAGACTATCTCTTATCTCAACACCTATCACGCTCAGAAAACGAAGTAGTTTGTAAGCCTGCTCATAAAGAATGAGAGGGAGAAGAGAAGATATAGAATAAAAAAATATTTATATTTTTCCACATCGGTAAAACCGAATTTCATTACAGCAGTAACGAAATTACAAGAAGTTTTCAAATAAAAAATAAAAAAAATATTTATATGTGGGGTTCACATGATGAAGTGGCAATGACATGACATGTATAAGCTAGTTGCTATCTCGTTCTGTTGAGGACGCTCTTACCAGAAACAACATTTCAAAAATACGTTCATGAATAGTATGTGTAGATTTAGAGATTTGCAAGGTTCAAGGGAATCTGAATCTCTTCCTGCGCTAATCTGATTCATACATCACATTGCACTTCCTAATCTTACATGAATTTTAAACTAATTTTCTCATTGAAAATTTAATAATGCAATATCATGTATGTATATATTTCTATTTTTCCTACAGGATATACAAGAAAAATATCAACAATTAATTTTTAAAGTTCTTTGATATTCAGCTGATTTATGGATGTCATTACAAGGATCTTGGAACGAAGATTCAAAAAGCATTTTTTTACGAATCGCAGACACTCATGGATGCATGTGCACTCATCTCTATGAATGCATCTCGCTGTTAGGGCACGTCGCCTAACAATACCGACAAATCCTAGATTAAATCCAGAAAAGTACGGCACCCACGTCGAGTTGATGACTTAAACTTGGGTGGGCAGATTTCACCATAAGAATCCCGACTACACTCAGTTCGTGATTTTAGAAGCAAACTAACTAGGGGGAGTCTTAGAAATATAAGATAATCAATTAGCAGTTAGCGATGTCATTTTAATTACAATTAGACATGTACTCCCTCTATCCCCCTTTGTGTGTCATTCTAGGAGCCAGAGTATGTCCAGGTTCATATAATTATTGATGCACATTGTTAAGAGCCAAAACGACTTACATATATGGACGGAGGGAGTAGTGCTAACCGCCAGACTTTAAGTCACTCTCGTATAGGCATCAATGTTTTTCCATAGCAAGACATGTAACACATCCCTTCATCAGGAATTATAAATACGTAATCAATGTTCAATGTTATAGCCAATCTAATCATTCAATCTTTACACAAACCAACTTCTCCTGAATACCACACACACACCAGTTCGGGGTGAGTGGCTACCGTCAAATTGACCTTATGAAGTCATGAGGTTAAAATCAAAGCAGACCGGACATGTTGGAGCGAGCAGTACGTAGTACTTGCTATGTTTGTCTCTCGACCGGGTGGAGCCGGATTACGTGAGCGCCTGATGCGGTAGAACGGGCGAGCATGGCCCACCACCTTACGTGACGGTGGGACCGGGATATCTAACCTAAGATCGTGCTAACGACTTCTTGTCTGCCGCTTGCCTCTCGACATCCGCTCGTGCGGCGGTTCCCACTGTAGAACCGCAGGGTGGTCCGTCTCTCTTCGTGAACTCCACCATCCTCTTCTACAGTACACTCTTGTGTACAGTGGAGTAACTGTCCAGCGTACGTACGGAGTATCAATACTACTAATACCATGGGAAAAAGTCTACTTGACCCCCAACTATCATACTTGGTCTACTTCACCCCCTCAACTATGAAACCGTCTGTTTTACCCCCTGAACTATCTAAAACCGTCTGTTTTACCTCCTGGGGCGGTTTTCAGCGGCGGTTTGCTACAGTAACATCGTGTTGCTACAGTGAAGGTGGGTTGCTACAGTACCCGTGGTTTTGAATTTTCTTTTTTTATTTATTTTCGGTGAATTTTTGAAAAATCATAGTAAATCATAGAAAAATCATAAAATGAAAAATCTAATTTTATTGGACTCCACATGAGTAGATCTACATAGTGAATATATAATACGGTATACTTTAGTACAAAATTTTTACTATAGCCTTAGATTAATTGGAAAATCCAATTTTGTCTGTAATTAATTAGAATTTATCTATAACTAAGTTATACATAGTCCAATGAGTACGAAAATTTTACTATAGTTCAAGCATACAATAATTAGCGTACCATAAAAATTTCACCACAATTGGACCATAGAAGCTGCAGCTATGAATTATTCCAATTAATTACAGACAAAATTAGATTTTTCAATTAATCTAAGGCTACAGTAAAAATTTTGTACTAAAGTATACCGTATTATATATTCACTATGTAGATCTACTCATGTGGAGTCCAATAAAATTAGATTTTTTATTTTATGATTTTTCTATGATTTTTCAAAAATTCACCGAAAATAAATAAAAAAAAAGAATTCAAAACCACGGGTACTGTAGCAACCCACCGGCTCTGTAGCAAACCACTGTTACTGTAGTAAACCGCCGCTGAAAACCGCCCCAGGGGGTAAAACAGACGGTTTCATAGTTGAGGGGGTGAAGTAGACCAAATATGATAGTTGGGGGGGTCAAGTAGACTTTTTCCTAATACCATGCGTGCTAATGAGCCATTAGGACTCGCTCGGTTACGGCAGAACGATGTCTGGATTCATTCCGGCTAATAAAAACTTATATAAATTAAGTAACCATTCTGGCTAAGCGAACATGGTCTTAGTAGTTTAGCGCATTAAACTAAGCATGTGTTTGGATTGGGGGTTTAACTGGGTTGAAGCGGGTTGGAGCTAGGTGAACCCGCGTTTGGATAAAAAGTGAGGTGGGCTGGGTTCGACCTGGTACAGAATACACCGTTGAGACGTGGGTCGATTGGATTCCTCCAAAACCAGCAGACGACGCCGACCCGCGTCCTCTACTCGTGGCGTCGGTCACCCGGAGTCCCGCAGCGCTATCCTCACCCCCTCGTTTCTGCGACGTGGGAACAGCCGAAGGGCGGCGCTGCTCGCCTGCCTCCCAGATCCGGCGGCGCCGACGCCTCCCAGGTCCGGTGGAGCCAGCCATCTCGGCCTCCCTCTCTGCTCCCGTCCGTGCTTGCCGTCGTCGGTCCTCGCTCCCCGCCGTCCTCCGTTCTTCTATCGCGGAGCGTCGCCAGGATCCGACGCCGCCCTCCCCTGGAACCTCACTGCATGGTCCTCCCTCCCCTGTAGGCGTCGAGCTTCACGGTTGGGCCTCCACGGTCGGCCATCTCGTCCTCTACAGCCAAGGTAAAAAACCCTAGCATGTGCATCTCTGTATTTGGTACAAATTGCAATCCATGTTTTAATCTTGTGTGGTCTGGAAATTTTAATTTATTTGCTAAGCGATTGTAAACAGAACCAATGTCATGTCTTGTATTGTAGATGGAAAAGAGGACCAAGATTGTAACTTTTGCTGCTGCTGCATACATGTTGTTGTCAATGATGGCCTTGATTATTCAGACTAGAAAACGTAAGCGTGGTGCAAGAAGGATTGGTATTACCTATGGGCCTATAGAGGAAAGGGATATGATTAGACTAGAATATCTAAACAACAAAATTTGGAAGGATGATACAACTTGTCTGAACATGTTAAGACTTAACAGAGACAAGTACTTCCGATTTTGCAAACTTTTTAGAGATCGTGGTTTACTGAAAGATACCATCCACCTGTGTGTTGAGCAGCAAGTGGGTATGTTTCTAAACACTGTGGGACATAACCTTAGGAATAGGTTAGTTGGAACTAATTTTGATAGATCGGGAGAAATAGTGAGCCGCTACTTTAACAAAGTATTGCGTGCTATTGGTGAGCTACGAGGGGAACTAGTTAGCCCCCCGTCTATGGACATACCAAGCAAAATTGCAGGGAGCTCCAGATGGGATCCTTACTTTAAGGTGTGAGGCTTATTCTTGTTTTTGGTTTTTGGATATTTGAGATTTGTATTCATATGGTCTCTAATATGGACATATTGAAAAATAGGATTGTATTGGAGCAATTGATGGTACACATGTGAGAGCATCTGTACCTAAGGATATTGAGCATGCTTTTCGTGGTAGGAAATCATTTGCCACACAAAATGTAATGGCAGCTGTAGACTTTGATCTACGATTCACCTATGTCTTGGCTGGTTGGGAGGGTACAGCACATGATGCTCTAGTGCTACGAGATGCTTTAGAACGTGAGAATGGCCTTCGTGTTCCATAAGGTAATAGATTAGCAGTCTCTCAACTTGTCCATACAAATTTTTGTATATAGACATGTGACGAATCTGTCCATCAAATGATAGGAAAGTACTACCTAGTGGATGCTGGATATGGAGCCAAACCTGGATTTTTGCCCCCTTTTCGTGGTGTTCGGTACCACTTAAATGAGTGGGGCACTAATCCGGTGCAAAACGAGAAGGAATTATTCAACCTTAGGCACTCATCTCTTCGTGTGACAGTAGAGCGTGCTTTTGGGTTGCTAAAGCGAAGATTCAAAATTCTTGATGATGCTACCCCGTTCTTCCCTTTTCCAACACAAGTAGATATTGTATGTGCTTGCTGCATCATTCACAATTGGGTTATACAAGATGGGAATGATGAGTTTTTTACAGAGGATGTTACTTTGCCTACCTATAGTCATGCTTCAACACGCACTGGCCAAGCAAATGAGCATGCTGCTATGGTTAATTTCAGGCAGCAACTAGCAGATCAAATGTGGGCAGACAAGCAAAATAACAATGTTAATTAATATTTGTTGCAAAAATGAATTTGTATGGACAAATTTGTAGCTGAATTCCATTTGTAAGAACATATTTGTGGCTGAGTTCCATTTGTAAGGACATATGTGGCTGAGTTCCATTTGTAAGATCATATTTGTTGCTGAAATCCATTTGTATGGACATATTTGTTACTGAAATCCATTTGTAAGGAGGTATTTGTTGCTCAATCATGTGTAACGTTTGCTGATTTTGTGTTTGTATGGCAGGCAATGGAGGATGCAGTTGAGGAAGTTGGTGCAACTAGCGGCCATGCTACATGGACATCAGCAATGTCTGCTTTCATGCTTAGTCACCTAGCTGATTTGGTGGCTAGTGGTTTGAAGACATCGAAGGGATTCAAGAAACATTTTTATAATGGTTGTGCTAGGGCTATCAATGAGAAGTTCAACACTATTCGCACCGGTGACCAAGTCAAGAATCATTTAAAGACATGGCAGAAAAAGTGGGCAAAGATAATTAAACTTAAGAAGTTGAGTGGTGCACTGTTTGATGAAGATAACTGCATGATTACACTGGATGATGAGCACTACAATGGCCATGTGAAGGTAAAGTTGCTGCTCAATTCTTTTGTAATTGGACTTATCATTTCATATTTTGACTACAAATTCTCCTCCATTCTAGGATCACAAGTCTGATGCTGAGTTCTTGAACAAGCCCATCTTGCACTATAAAGAGATGGAGGCAATATTTGGAAATAGCATGGCTACAGGCAACTTTGCAAAGGACTCAAGTGCAGCTCTAGGTAGAGAAGATGAGGCTGATAGCCAAGATGAGGAGGAGGTTACTGTAAATGGTTTGAGTGATGGTCACACAACTCAAGGGGCAACATCATCTACTAGTAGACCATCATCTGCTACTAGACCCAGCAAGAAGGCCAAGGTTGTTGACACTGAGGAGGAGGGGCTGATTGCTGTATTCAAAAGTGTAGGTGAGAATATCGCTGAAGCTATAAAATCTGCTGCCAAACCAGAAAATGAGTTGCCAGATGACCTATTTCAGATCCTAAATACCTTTCCTGGTTTTAATTCGGTCCACGTATCTGCATACCATCTTCACTTGTGTTCCAACCCTACTATTGCTAGATCTTTCTATAACCTGCCATACGAGAACCAACTTCATTGGTTTTCAATGTTCATCAGTGATAAGTTTCCTGGAGTGTAAGGGTAATGTTGGATGAGTGGGATGTTTCTTTTGGTACAACTTATCCAACCGTGTAAGCCTTGAACTTATATCATGTAAGGCTTGAACTTATGTAATGCCTTGAACTTGCTTTATTCAAGTAAGGCTTGAACTTGATGTGTAAGGCTACATCTAATTATTATCATGTAAGGCTTGAACTGAACTTGCTTTATTAAAGTAAGGCTTGAACCTGATGCATGAGATTTTGTACGTGTCATTGAATATTATTTTCCTTTCATGAATGTGCTTTGAACTTGATTAGAAGTGAAGATATATGCAATGTGTGGTAATCTCACCAAAGAGGTGATCATATTCCCTGCCAACCCTCATCCCTCTAACCAAACAAGGAATGGAGCCACTTCAACCCACTGTATCCTCCAACCAAACAAAAAACTAGGTTGAACCTATCCCTGTAACCAAACACGAGATGGGTTGATATCAACCCAGAAAAGTAGAATGGACCCAACCCATTCCATTTGGCTCCCAAACCAAACACATGCTAAGAGAACCCCGGCCCTCCATCGTCGGGGACGGGGACCTCTCATCTCCATCAGGTATGTTGAGGCTTCCATAGGGCAGTCCGGAGAATGTCAAAATTTAAAAGGCTGATCCGGATCCTGCGACGACGGGCGTGGAAAGGAAAAGGAACCGACCAGTGCGCCGCAATCCCTTCCGGTTCACACGTGGGCCCATAGAATACAAGCGCAGGCAGTCTACGCCTGAGCCATATGCCAGCGACACTTGTACTTATTGTCGTACGTATTAACGTATACCTGTATACGTATGCGTCCGTAGACGTATTTATTTGCAGCAAGTGTGCTCTACTACTGCTCTGTGCGAGCCCCGGTTAACCTGGGCTGTGTTTAGTTCGTGAAATTTGAGAATTTGGCTACTGTAGCATTTTCGTTTTTATTTGACAATTAGTGTTCAATCATGGACTAATTAGGCTCAAAACGTTCGTCTCGCGATTTCCAATCAAACTGTGCAATTAGTTTTTTTCGTCTACATTTAATGCTCCATACACGTATCGCAAGATTCGATGTGATGGCTACTGTAGCACTTTTTGAGAAAGTTTTTAGGAACTAAACACAACCCTGAAGTCATCCAAGAAAAGTTAACTTAGATTCGACCTTTGATATCAAGTAGTGTAGTCAATTATTAACCCGTACTTGTACACGGGATGCGTTACTTTTTTAAAGAGACATGTGTTATAGGTTCACGTATAAATTTAGGATCCATAGTTAGAATAAATTAAATCATTAATGTTTCTAAATTGTTTATATCCTAACACAACAGTTGTAGGGATATCTCTTTACATTATTTGAAAGCTATAATAGACTTCAGGTACTAACTATTTTATATGTCCTTCATTCTAAATTATAAGATGTTTTGACTTTTCTAGTTTTTGCTATGCACTTAGATATATATTATGTTTAAATACATAATAAAAAATGTATCTAGAAAAGACAAAGCATCTTATAATTTTTCATCTCAATTCATATATAGCTTCCACCCTGCTGGCATCACACCACCACGTGTATTTGACATTCTTTCAGTTGTAACTATAGCTTGAGTTATGTGTTTGGCATGAAAAAAATAGATGATCATGGCTTCCTTTGATCTTTCATATGTTGTGGTTAATGGTGACACATATTGTGCATGAATCTTGAACTAACTTTTTTTTGTTAACAATGGCAGATATGAATGTTTGAATCACAAACCAAGAAGAAATGCTCGATATGAAAAAAAAAAACTTGTACAATACTCTTGGTTCCAAATTATAAGTCATTATAGCTTTTCTAGGTACTACATAGTTTTTCTATGTGTTTACATATATGCTATAGAGATATATTCCCTCCGTTGCAAATTGTAAGTTGTTTTATCTTTTCTAGATACATACTCCCTCCATCCCAAAGTATAAGACGTTTTAGCCGGTGGCGGAGGCAGGAATAATTTTTAGGTGTGGTGGGGTTTATAAGAACCAACATACCGGCTTATATAACATATTGACGTATGTACTTCATATATATTTACTAGTATATAATATATATTAAGTATTTTATACCAACTTTAGGTATGGCGGTTGCCAAAGCTTGCCAAATACTTGCCTCTGCCCATGATTTTAGTTTTTCTAGATACATAACTTTTAATATGCATTTAGACATATATGTATAAAAGTTAAAATATCTTATAATTTAAAATAGAGATAGTAGCTTTTATTATATATTTAGAAATGACCTATATGTAGCTATATAACTAATATATCTAGAAAAGCTAAAACGCTACCGATCACACTGTTCCCTCGTCATTGCTGGGTAAACGCTGCCGGCCGGACGGCCGGCCGGTTGCCCCATCGATCCATCATCCATCAGTCTCTCTGGTTCGACAAGACTGCTTCCTAGCATACGTTCCCTTCCCTAGCAACTTGCTTGGCGTTTCTCGCATGTGGCTGGCCGTCGTCGCGGATCACCCGCACAATAATTTGACCGATCGATCCATCAGTAGGCAGGCACTTGTTTACTGTCTACAACGAGAAGACTCTACAGGCACCTAAACCTAAAATAAATAACTAAGACCTAAAATTAGCCTCTAATAGATTATTATACGGAAGACCTATTTTGAGTTGTCTGATAGTCATAATCCAAATATTAGCATCCTCTTTCTCAAAAACCCATTTGCAGAAAAGATTCTCTTTTGGTCCTGTTGTTCGAGAAGATGTCGAATGTGTATTGAACCCTTTAACTGTAGCGCTACCAAAGATCAAATAGGTATTGTATTTTGGGTGTTGTTGCTGCCGTCCGGGCTAGCTAGCTAGTCCCCGGCGCTCGCTCGCTCGCTAGGAGTATGCATGGTGACTAATACGATCACCGCACCGGGCGTCACGCATCGTTTGCCCTTGTCTGTTGGGCCGGCCGTCCCCGTACGCATCCTCGCTCCTGGCTCGACGCGTAGGACCCGCACCCGCGCGCCCCGCTGGCGACAGGCGCACGGCACGCGCACGTCCGTTCCGTGAGGGGCGAGGACGATAATTATATCTGGCCACCGGCCCAACCCAGTACCGCACCCCACACACGTCGCCCTGGCCTTGGAGCATGCAAATGGCCAGACTCCCACGTCGTCATCGTCGTCGAGTTTCGGAGCACACAACGGTGCATGATCCCGACGTGACAGTCGTGTCGTACCCCTGGCAACGGGGCATGTCGCGCCCTTGGGGCATGCAGTCGATTCTGTTAGGATGATCTCCACCAGTTGGCCCAACGGCCAATTGAGCCCTTGATCTGCGCCCTGATCGGAGGACGCTCAGCTGGTTCTCTTGGCTAATGGGCCTCCATCGCGTAGCGCCATAAAAGGACGGTGGACGCTGGGGCACAAGATATAAGGTTCACCGCAGCTGCCAGTCCCCCACCGATGTCCTATCCCTAAACCAATCGAGAGGGACGCTGTGAGCGACGGGAAGCTCCATCGCTTTCGCCGCCGCCACTGGACCGCGCCTCCACGTCCTTGCTACCTCGGCGGCGGCACCATGGCCACGACTGCGCTCGACATGAGGTACATCAACAAGCTCTTTTTGCCAAAGTCAAGTTCTACCCGCCATATCTATGCCTATAGGATACTTTTAGTTCTATCAATGGTATCAGAGCAGTGTTGCGAGTATGTAGATCTAGACGGGTAGAAACGTGAAAAGAAATCAAGAAGGAGATTAATCAGATTGAACCCCAACCCTAACCCTAACCCTAGATGGATGGATGGAGAAAAGGGAGGACCTACCCGGTTCCTTGCCGCCGTCGCTACCGCCGCGCGCGGGAAGAAGCAGCCAAGCCACGCTCGTCGCCGTGCACGCGAGCCCCGACCGAGGGCACCGTCACAGGACCGCTCGACGGCGGCGCGCTCACCCATTGGGGAGCGCGTGCTTCGGCGAGGGGACCCACGGCGGCGCCACCCTTCTTCTCCCGCGTCTGTTGTTTTGATGGCTGATAAAGGTGAAAGGGATATAGGGTTTAGGGAAGAGTGCATGTGGGGGCAAAAGAGCACATCGGCCGCACGCGTGCACCGGCGAAGGGCGTCACGGTGGTGCCATGACTCTTCTCTTTGGCCACCGTGTTTCGGGTGAGAAGGGGGAGAGCAAGCCGAAGGCTGCGGCAAGGAGAGAGAAGGGGAGGAAGAAAATGAGGGTTAGGGTTCTAGGAGCGGAGCCGCGCGGGGTCAAGGGCAACGTCGCAAGGCCGCTCGACGGCGACGCGCTCAGCCTCGGGCGAGCACGCTCACCGCCGAGGGACCCCGCGGTGGCGCCACCACTCTTTTCCTCTAGTCACCAAAGGCAGCCGCCACCGGCTCTCTCTCCCGATGCGGTGTAGAGAGAGAAAGGGGAGGAGACAAATGAAGCTAGGGTTTGGGCGAACTGACGCGGCGGTGATTTTTGTTCCACCGAGATCGTCGCTCGACCGTCCGATCAAGATCAATGGCTCCGGGCGAGCGGACCACATACAGCCCCCGCGGGCAAGGCAAATCCTGGCCTAGGCCTAGGTTGCGGCCTGGGACGCGGGGAGCATGGCGCGAGCGGCCGCCACGGACTGATTTCGCATGCTAGGCTGACGGTAGAGCGCGGCAACGTGCTGGGCCGTGCGCGCACGATCACGCTGGCGGATGGGCTGTGTAGAACTGTAGCAAAGTATTTGTTTTATATTTTTAGAAGCAATTTTGATGAATTCTGTCAAGTTTTGATGTTAAATCTCTGTCAAAATTGTAACCAACGTAATAAATTTTTTTCAGAGAGTAGATGAGTACAGTAAAATGGTTCTTAAAAGTAGATAAATTATTTTTTTCATGTTTTATAATCTTCTAATTAAATTGTAACCAAGGTTTAATGTTTATAATCTTCTAATTAAATTTGAATGAACAGGGGAATTTAATTTGAAGAGCAGTTACTTTTAATAAATTATGATTATGTTTATCCTCTAATTAAATTGGAATCAACGAAAAAAAAATTAAATTAGATGAGTAGTCCAATTTGTTTATGTTAAATTATGGTATTATTATTTTCTGACCAACGTTGATGATAACAATATTATAATGAATTTAAGGTTAAAGTTTAAATCTCTGATAAATTTTACACCCACATGGTCAATTTTTCAGAGAGTAGATAAAGACTAAGACATGCTCCTGAACTAATAGAATATATTTTATTATCGAGTTTCGCTGCAATGATATTGATTATCTTCTAATTAAATTTGAATCAATGGGAGAATTTAATTTTGAAGAGTAGTTATATGTCTTCCAAGTTAATTTATGAGTTTTATGCATTAATTCTATTTTCTGCCCAACGGTGATGTAGAATTGATGCAGAAGCAACTTGTGTGTTCTAATTTTAACCGAGATAACTCGGGTGCAATGCGGGGTATGTGAATGAAAAGGCCTGAGTCAAGCCAGTTTAGGATAGTTTTTTGTTAGTTTACTAATTTTCTGGTTAAATTGGAACAAACTGGAAGATTTAATTAGAAAATAAAGTATAAGTAAATGTTTTAGTCATCATGACTAAATTTTTCGTTACGATAATTTGTATATAGATTTATCTCACATGGGGAGAAGTTTAGCATAGTACTTATGCTAGTTAATCTAGTATGGCGGGAGAAATTTTGTGATGACTCATATGTTTTTGTATCTCGCATAGTGAGAGAAGTTTGGATAGCTCTTATGCTATCCTAGTATTAACCATGGCATAATAGAAATACACCATCATGGTCAATACTAACCAAAAGATAAGAAAAGATACAAGCGTGACTTGCAAAAGTACAGCTAATGAAAGACCTCGTTGAGTTCTTGAAGTGAAATAAGGAAAGTGTACTACTAAACGGATCAAGAAATAACTTTGTTTACATGACATAATCATATGAATGAAGTAAGTTATAAGTGTCTCCTCGTTCACAGGTTTTCTGAATAGTTCTTGAAACTATAGCAGTAAAGTTTATGCCATATTTCAAGAGGGGAGAATGTTAAGATCAATTAAGAAAAATACTCTTCATTAAGAGTGAGATAAAGATCAATTAAGAAATTTACTCTTCATTAAGAGTGAGATAAAGATTAATTAAGATGAATGCGACCCTTGGAAGAGTACAACAGTCACAACAATGATACCCCTAAGCAGAAAAATAGCTAAATTCCTAGATCTTTTAAAGTTCCGACAGGAAGATAGCGTAGTCAGCCTCAAAGATGTTAAGGTGGTGCTTAAAGTGCCATATGAGGTTTTAACATATTAAACCCAAAATAAGATATTTGAAGATACACTATCTTTAGAAAAGATGAAAAGATCTGGGGGAGCATGGTATGTAGAGGTATGTAGAGACCTAAGACTTGAAGAGAAGAGGGACTACGTGTCCACTCTAGTGACTCAGGAGCAACAAGTTTCTCAATACCTGTTGATATTGTATGACTAATACAACACATGTTGTTAGCTCTTCGAAGAAGATGAATAATGTAAACAAGGATCTTGTAATATAGGAGCCTGTAGGATCAATTGCCTCTTGACAATGAAGAGCAACAACAAGACCCATATGAAAGTGCCAGTAGCTGAGGCCCAGAAGGTGTGAAAGAATTAGTAAACCAGTTTTTCTGATGACTATGAAGTCTATGTTAGTGAAGAAATTCAAATGGAGGGTGATCCCATCTCATTTGAAGAAGCCAAGAGAAGCGTTTACTCATCTAAATGGCTAGAAACTATGGAAGTTAAAATGAATTCGATGAATACCAACGATGTTTGGAACTTAGAAGAAATTTTTAATGGAGCCAAAACAGTAGGCTGTAAATGGGTCTACAAGACAAAATGTGACTTCAAAGAGAATGTAGAAAGATATAAAGCACCACTTATAGCAAAAGGTTTTACGCAAAGAGAATGAAAAGATTACGATGAGAGTTTTCTCTCCAGTCTCATGCAAGGATTCTTTTAGAATCATAACGGTGTTATTGGCACATTACGATTTAGAGTTACATCAGATGGATGTAAAGACGGCATTCCTCAACGAGAATTTGTATGAAAACTTTTACATGGCACAACCCAAAAGTTTTGTCATAGAAGAAAAGGAACGTATAGGATGCCGTCTGTAGAAATCCATTTATGGGTTAAAACAAGACTCTACACAGTAGTATTTGAAGTTGATGAAACGATAAAAAAGTTTGGGTTTAAAGAAAATGAGAAGGACAATAGCGTTCATGCGAAGTTCAAAAATGGAAAATTCTTTTTTCACATCCTGTGTATAGATGACATCCTACTCACCAGTAGTAATGTTAATCTGCCATTGGAGAAGAAGAAGTCTTTGTCCTCAAATTTTAATGTGAATGATCTTGTTGAAGCCACATTGGTTCTAGGAATTGAAATTCACCGAGATAGATGAAAGGGGGTATTAGGACTATCGCGAAGGCATATTTAGAAAAGATTCTAAAGAAATAAAATATGCATGCGAGTAAACCTACGCCTGCTCCTATAGTCAAGGATAATAGATTTGGGAACTTTCAGTGTTCTAGGAACCGATATGAGATCGATCAAATGAACATGGTTCCATATGCTTCAGCTGTTAGAAGCTTAATGAATGTACAAGTAAGAACTTACCCTGACGTAGCTTACGTATCCGGGATATTTTGACAGAAGTCCAGTCCAGATATAAATCACTGGAATAGAGTTAAGAATGTCTTGCAACTTTTGCAAAGTATCATAGGCTTCATGCTGAGTAAGAAAGAACAAGTACTCTCAAATAGTTGTGGGTACAAATGTTAAGTTTTGATGAGATATGTAGTGAAATTCATAGTAGATGCTAACACTCGCAGTTGGAGTATTATTGTGGAAAAGCTCCAAAGAAACAGCTGTGGTGTCATCAGTGATGCATACCATAGTATAGCTTGACATGAGGCTTAAGAAACAGGCAAAATGAGGTTAAGGGAATTAGTACTCGGATTTAACAATGGTAGTCAACAACAATAATCATTTAAAGTAGTTAACTCCTAAGACAACAGGTCATGTATGCTGCTAAACACATTGACATTGAGTTATATGTTGTAAAGGAGAAAATCCAGAATCATTTTGAAAGCATTGAGCATATGAGTACCAAGTAAGTACTTGCGGATTCGCTTACCAAATGCTAACCACCCAGTGCGTTCAGAGAACACATAGTCGACATGGGTTTACGGAAAAGCGTATGATTTCTAGATACTAAGGGCCTAGTTGAGAATCTGTTTTAAAACAGAGAGGTGCATTGTAGCTGTTTAATCTAGTGGCAACTGGCCATGACGATGAGGCACGCTCTATGCACTGATCTGTGATGTAATGGGAAAAAGATAAAGTAAGTTGAGTTTAAGTCATAAGGTGAGATCAAGGGGGATAATGTTAGGATGATCTCCATCAGTTGGTCCAACGGCTAATTGAGCCATTGATCCATACCCTGATCAGGGAAGCTCAGCCAGTTCTCCTGACTGATGGGCTCCCGTCGCGCAGCGTCATAAAAGGACGGTGGGGGTTGAGGCACAAGACATAAGAATCACCGTAGCCGCCAGCCCCTCACCGATGTCCTATTCCTAGACCGATCGAGAGGGGCGCTGTGAGCGACAGAAAACTCCATCGCTTTCGCCACTGCCACTGGACCGTGCCTCCACGTCCCTACTAGCTCATCGGTGGCACCATGACCATGACTGCGCTCAACATGAGGTAGATCACAATTTCTTTTTTGTCTAAGTCAAGTTCTACCGCTAGATCTATTTATAGAGGATACTAGTTCTATCAGATTCTACTACGACCACACCATGCATATCGATCCATGCATCGGCGTGCCGGCCCACGGCGAATGTTCGCGCATGCCTCCACATGCACGCCGTCGTCGTGGCCATCGACTGTGCTGTGTGCCTGCGTTCACTGTGTGCGTCATGAATGACAGAGTGGATTATATCGAGCGCTCTGGCCAGCTGCGTTCACTGTGTGCGTCATGAATGACAGAGTGGATTATATCGAGCGCTCTGGCCAGCAGCAGAAAGTTGGATTATCGTCTATCTGATGGGTACATGTCGACCGTCATCATGCATGTGAGCATCTGTCGCTGCGCGTGCCTCTGCCAGTGGTTAGCTCATGTAGCCTAGCTGCAGGAGCAGGTGTATTCGGGAGAGCAAGCACCAAACGGGGGTGTTCGGCGACTGAATTTTTTATTTTTTAGTCTTTTTTTTAGTTTCTCACAAATAGACCTCTGACAGAAATAATTTAAAAAATAGACCCTTAGCTCGACGCCAGCGTCCCTGGCGCCGAGATGGCAGGCAGCTCGGTGTCGTAGACGCTGGCGTCGAGCTTGGCGCCCTGTACGCCCCACGCCCGCGCCCCAAGCGATGGCGAAGTGCAACGAGCGTCTCTGGGACCAGGGTGGTCGGCTGGTCACGTGGTCAGCATGCGTGTCTCGCTCGGCGGAAGTGCATGCATCTGCGATGATAGCAGGTGTGCATGCTGTCGCTACTACAGGTGCATGGTACAAGACTGCTTACCTCGTGCTCCACGCCCCATGCATGCAGATTCCCTTGAAAACTAAGCTGGGCCACACGCTATCCACTCTAAACCCATGCATGCAAATTTATTCATTTAGCAGGGGCACGTTACGTCTTGTTAGACTATATTTTACTGCTTCTGTTTAGGTGTAAATTCTATGTTCAATTGTGATAAATTTATTGTTCGCAAATGAGAATGATCATTTGAATTACTTGAATACTTCTCTAATCTTTTTCTGGCTCATTTTTGTTTGTCTGTATGATTTATTTGTGTTTCTTTGAAATCTTCCGATTTGGCTTCCATAGAAATTATCTGGTTAATTTTCTGCCTTTTTTATTTGTTGTATGTATGTTTTATCTGTTTTTTCTTTGAATTTCTACCAATTTGCATTCCATAGTAATTATTTGGTATTTTTTTATTTTATTATTTAATTTTATATTTATTGGATATATTTTATTTGCGTCGTTAGATTTGGATCCGGCGGCTACAAGAATCGAGTGTTTAGCTGGGATGTGTCACCCGATTACTTTATTGTTGGGATTCGAGTGTTTTAAGGTGACGTGACACCCGGGTGAGACATGTCCCCCAAACACCTTACCTCTATGTAGACAGAATTTTTTTCATTTTAACATTTTTTGGAAACTAATTTTAAATCTAACACGGTCGGTTTTTTTTAAAACTAACACTTTTGACCGCGACTATTGTCCTGGCACGGCCAAATGCCTGTGCCGCGCCATGCATGGTGGCGCGGCAGAGGACTGACGTGGCGGCGACCGAAATCGCTGACCGCTGATGGGGCATGGCAGAGCCGATTAAAACCCCCGCCGCGGCCCGCGTCCGCCAGTGGCCGAGCAGCCGTCGTTGCCCGAGCAGCGCAGCAAGGCCGCCTGGCCGCCGCGCCCGCGTCCGCCCGCGCCAGCCCGCCGCCGAGCACGCCGGCCGCCGTGGTCGCGTCCGCCCGCGCCAGCCAGCCAGCCACGTCCGCCCGCGCAATAGGCGCGGCCAAAAGTGTTAGTTTTAAAAAAAAAACCCGACCATGTTAGATTTAAAATTAGTTTCCAAAAAGTGTTAAAATTTAAAAAATATGTAGATAGACCCTAAAAATTAGCTAAAATTAATCCTAGTGTATCTAAATAGGTGGGCTTAATAGGTAGGCTAATTGCTATGTGCTTTCCTTGAGGGACCATTTTCCATGTTTGATAAGCTCTTAAAATAAATATTTATTCAAATATATACATGTTTACTTGACGATGGAACATAGCATATGCTTAATTTTCTTAGTAGGAATGTAGAAGTCTGCAATTTAGAAAGATATATATCATACTTTATATATATTAGATTAGTATTTGCATGCAGATTTGAGAGATACTTTTTTTATTTTTGTATAACAATGAAGATAGACACATTTGATTCAACCTTACTTTATATTATTATCATAATGGCATATATGGGCATTATAAATGGACGGGGGCTAATATACTGCATCTTTCAAAAAGGTAGACATGGATAGTTTATAAAAGATATCAGAGGTGTATAGTTTAGTTATAAACTAGGTCATTATTTTGAATCATCTTTCTAATGAAAGAGAAATTTGATCTCTATTATGTTAATATTTTTACAAAATACTAATATAAATATTTTTCTTATCATTATTCGCTTGTTATAGAGTATGCTCTACTTCAGGGTCAGCGGCGTGGAGCACGAGGTGAGCGCCCTTGTAGCATGCACCTGTAGCAGCGACAGCATGCACACCTGCTGTCATCGCAGATGCATTCACTTTCGTCGAGCGAGACACGCATGTTGACCACGCGACCAGCCGACCACCCTGGTCCCACAGACGCTTGCTGCACTTCGCCATCGCTTAGGGCGCGGGCGCGGGGCGTACAGGGCGCCAAGCTCGACGCCAGCGTCTATGGCGCCGAGCGCCGAGCTGCCTGCCATCTCGGCGCCAGGGACGCTGACGCCGAGACGTGTTAGCTCGGCGCCAGCATCGATGCGCCGAGCTAAGGGTCAATTTTCTGAATTTTCTCCACCAGGGATCTATTTGTGAGAAACTTAAAAAAAGAAGGCTAAAAAGTAAAAAATTCAGTTCCGCGATGGTAAAGAGACTGCTGTCTCCATCTTAGATAAGTCAGTCCACCATCATCAGCCATATTAATTATTCTATGTACCCTAGCTAGCACTTTACTAATAATGTTGATCAGAACAGAATCTGTGCACTTTTTCTCACCGAAGACTTTAGGGAGCACGGTACATTTCTTCCACTTCAGTGCGCAAAATAAGTATTTCCATCATCTCGCTATCTACCTAGCTTGCAACAAGATTGTGTGCATTCTTGCAACCGGTACGGTGGTTGACCTTATGAAAGATCCGGTTACCCGCACTACAGGAATCGGCCTCTTTGCCGACTGCCGAAAGCAGTCGGCAAAGGCTGAAAAACGGTCGGCAAAGGCTTTGCCGACCGTTTTTCGCCTAGGCAGTCGGCAAAGGGGTGCCGGGAGAGAAGATGTCGGGAAAGAATTCTTTTCCGACTGCCTTCCGGACAGCAGTCGGTAAAGGCTTCCCCGACGGCCGTATAACCAGTCGGTAAAGACTCCGTCGCCGTCCCGTCCCGTCTCCTTTGCCGACCGCCTTCCTGGCAGTCGGCAAAGGCTTTCCCGACTGCCAGGAGAAAAGCAGTCGGCAAAGGCTTTCCCGACTGCCAGGAGAAAAGCAGTCGGCAAAGGATTTCCCGACTGCCAGGGGAAAATCAGTCGGGAAAGCCTTTGCCGACTGCTTTTATCCTGGCAGTCGAAAAAGGCTTTCCCGACTGCTTTTCTCCTGGCAGTCGGCAAAGGCTTTGCCGACTGCCAGGAAGGCGGTCGGCAAAGCTGGAAATTTTTTTTTTCTCTTTTCTCTCCTGTTTTTTCATATACATATCACACTTTAAAGTACACAGATCACACATTTATATATATAAGCCAAATGCACGCATATATAACACGAATTCACATATAGATCACATCCAAGCATCCATAAGCATTAATATCCATACAGTCCACAGATCATCGAAACATAAAAAACAAGTGCGCAAGTCCAACATCAAACCAAAAGAACTTCACTCCTCGTGCGACCCACGGTCCCTATGCTCATCCTGAACTGAAGGCCACGAAGACCATGAGGACTGGCCTTGCTGGAGCGGCGCCGACGTGTAGCGGTGCTCCCACCCGGTGTGCGCGTGGTGGGTATGTGGCAGAGGGTAGCTCACCGCCGCTCCGGTCCCGTACTGTGGAGGCCGAGGAAGACCGCCACCCGGAGGCCCGAAGTATGTTGGAGGCGAAACAACCTGCCACCCAGGAGAACGTCCATCTGGAGGAGTCGGGTTCGAACCCGCTGACATTGACTGCACAAAGTAGACATGATCTCATTAGTAGCTACACAGACCTCGTGAAAACAATGGAGACCAATATATATACTCCCCGTACTCCCCGTAGGGTCAATAGGTGCTGGACCGAACATCGTGGCGGGTAAAGGAGGCATGACAGCACCAGGGATCTGAATGCTCTGAATGTAGCTGGCAAAGTCCTGCCTCCAGCGCAAAGCCTCCTGCCGATGGGCCTCCTCTCTGGCCGCTATCTCCCGCCGATGGGCCTCCTCTCGGGCCTCTGTCGCGGCCCGCAGCTCGGCCAGCTCGGACTGCAATGTCACACCCAGGTAATTAGGTACATATGTAAAACCAATTAACGAGGAATGGAACTGAAGGTACCTGAACCGCTGCCAACGTGGACGGCTGCCGACGGCGTATGGGGACGTCGGAGGTCGTGCTGGTGGACCTACGAATCTGACGAAGGCTAGGAACGTTGGTCGGATCGATTGCGTTGTTGGCAATCGAGTACTGGCCGTGCGGTTTCCCTCCTCCCGTCCTCATCACGAGGTCTGTGTCCAGGGGCTGCTGGGTTGGATCGTAGTCCGGACCATAGCGCTGGCGAGCCGCCTCGGTGTACCGGGCCATCTTTTCATAGACGTTCGGGTTGGTGTACGCCTCGAGCCCATCTGCCGAGCTGAAGACGTTGTTCGGATCAGACGCTTTGCCCTTGTTCGACAAAGCGTAGCCCTCGTACAAGTTGATGACCTGCCCGTCATGGTAGCGGGACTGCAAGGAACACACAAGGACGATTACACGTAATGAGATAGAATAAATAAATAAATAAATAAATAAATAAATCGACAGAAGCTTACCCATGCGTCACAGTACTGTCCGAGGGAGCGGCTCCCTTGGTGGTGTGCCGGCCCTTGCCTCATCTTGGCACGTTCACTTCGACTGCGACGCTCCTCATACGACTCCGGCGTTCTCCAGGCGTCCATAATGGCCTCCCAGCAGTCCATGTATGTTTTGCACCATTCAGCAGGAAACTACATGACATGGCAGAAGATGAATCAGTAGTAACGTCTTCTACTTCATTTGCATGGAAGGAATCATAAGCAATGTTCCTTAATTACCTGCATGTAGATGTCCTTGGCAACGTCGGTCTCAGGGTAGTGGAGCATCTTCTTGGCGTCCGCGGGTGGCAGCCTCTCAAGCTTCACGTCAGCGTAGTAGGTGACGAGGACTTGGACGTGCGCCTCGTAGTACATGTCCTTCACCCGCGCCATGGCGGCCCGGTCCTGCACCACCGACGCCCGGTCCTCGTACCCCTCGTCACATGTGAACCAGTCCTACATGTTTCATTAGTTCAAAAACGTCCAGCGAATGTGTATCGACAAAGCAGTGCAATAAGAACTCACCCAAAACTCCATCTTGATCTTTGTCGCGATGGGGACCTCGTGTGCGTCCTTGACTTTGTAGAAGTCCGACCAATGCCAAGGCACCACCTTGGTCCCGTCGTCGAGTTCGATAAGGCCAGGGTAGTGCTTCTTAATCAGGAGGCCCAGCATGCCATTCGGACTGCGTGCACCACCCCCGCTCACAATCTGCCAGCCTCTGCACAAGTCAGTAAGAAGAATTGTTAGTCTGAAGTTTTAATGTTAAACATGTCATATGAATAAGTCGTAAAAACATAAATGGTTACTTACTTAGAACCTTCAGGTCGAATCACAGGACGGTGCTCCAAGGCGATCGTCGCTCTAGGGAGACGTGTGATCCCACGCTGGTAGACCTTGCGCGAACCTGAGGAAGTCGAATCCCCTGGTGTCTCCTCCTCCCCCTCCTCCTCCTCCCCCTCCTCCTCCTCGCTGTCGTCTCCGGTCTCCTGCACGTCGTCTGAGGGAAAGAGCTGCTGCCTCGCTGTCCTACGACGTGACCGAGTCTCCTCTGACGTCGGCACCTCCAACGCCTCGTCATCGATGCCTGTCGGTGTCGGGGCCCGTGCGTAGATCGACTTTGTGTTTCGCCGCGGTCTACTTCCGCCCGGCATTTTGTCCTATGCCTGCAAAAACAAAGACAGAGATTAAACCAATTAGCACATGAATTAGAATAATAACAAAGTAATAATAACAAAGTAATAATTGCAAAAACAAAGTAATAATTAAACAATATAGTATATACATGAATTAGAATGCATCTCCACGAACGATATCTATTCAAAGTGCTCTTATGCCCTACAAGCTACAATATGACTGAATCACTAAATATTCAAAATCGAAAATAGAAGCTGATCTGGATCTCAGTAAAACAGTAGGCAGTAGCTCACCGAGATGTGCAGCTGCAGCAGAGATGACAGATGCAGGACTGCAGGAGCCAGGAGCAGGGGGGGCAGCCGGCCAGTCGGGAGCAGGAGCCTGGGCGTGGCCGCCGGCCGGGCCACGGCGGAGGGCAGCCGGCGGGAGGCGGCTTGCCGGCTTGGCCGCTTGGGGAGGAGACCAAGAGAAGGCAAGGAGGAGAACGGGCGGCGCCGCAGCGGGCAGCGACAGGGAGAGCCCGGAGGACGAGCGCCGGAGGCCGGACGGAGTAGCTGGGAGGGGAGATGGCCGGCGGGAGGGGGGGTCTGGCCGGGCGCAGGGGGGACGAGGCCGGGGCAGGGCGGCGCTGCCGGCCGCGGCTGGCCACGGCGGGGCGGGGCAGCGCGCTGCGCGCGGCAGCGGCCGGCGGCGGCCGGCGTGGCGGGCCGGCGCGGCCGGGGAACGCGGCGGGGCGGGGCAGCGGCTGCCTGCGGCCGCGCGCGGTGCGCCGGGGCGCGGCGGATCTGGCCGCGGCCGGCCGCGGCGGGGCGGCGCAGGGCGGGCGCGCGGCCACGCGGGGGCCGGCGGCGGCGCGGTGAAGGCGGGGGTCGCGGGGGCGGGCGCGCGGGTCGCGGGGGTGGGCGGGGGTGTGAGTGGATAGGGTTATCCCTTCCTTTTTTTTATTTTTTTAAAACAACAGAGCCTTTCCCGACTGCCGTAAAGCGGCAGTCGGCAAAGGCTTTACCGACTGCATACAGTCGGCAAATCCTTTGCCGACTGCCTCCCCACGGCAGTCGGCAAAGATTTTTTTTTTTTTGGTTTTTTGGTTCCAATTTTTTCCTGTGGGCTAAACATATTGTTTCAAGTACAATGTACAAATTTGGGACCTTTTGATGATATTTTGCTATATTTTATACAATTATTTTATTTCCTTGCATTTTCTCGCATAGTCCAAATTTAAACTGCAGGTGCATAAAATAATCAAACGCAGCCATTCGAAAAATAATATTCATGTTGAAGAGTGTATTTTTAGACCATGTACATGAGCCCACCCAAAAATTAGAAGGTCTTGTCCACGCGAGATGACAATCCCGGTGCGGTAGAAGTATTTTTCAATTATAAAAAATTCAAACGTAGTCTGAAAATCACGAAACTTGGCAAGACATCATGATATCGTATGTGGAGACTATGGTAAAAAATTGAAAATGTTTCGAATAAGTTTCGTCGTCTGATGTCCAAAACTCTGATATCTCACATGTGATCACATATGATATCACATGTGAGATATGGGAGTTTTGGACATCAGATGACGCAACTTGCTCCAAACATCGTCAAATTTTTACCATGGTATCCGCATATGATAACATGACACCTCGCCAAGTTTCGTGATTTTCAGACTTCGTTTGGATTTTTTATAATTAAAAAATACTAATACCGCATCGGGATGGTCATCTGTCGTGGACAAGACCTTCAATTTTTTGAGTGGGTTCATGTACATGGCCTAAAAATACACTCTTCAACATGAATATTATTTTTCGAACGGCTGCGTTTCATTATTTCATGCACCTGCAGTTCAAATTTGGACTATGCGAGAAAATGCAAGGAAATAAAATAATTGAATGAAATATAGCAAAATATCATAAAAAGGTCCCAAATTTGAACATGAGATTTCAAACAATATGTACTGCCCACAGAAAAAAAACTGGGATAAAAAATAATAATAATAAAAAAATCTTTGCCGACTGCCGTGGTACGGCAGTCGGCAAAGACTTACTCTTTGCCGACTGCCTAACATGGCAGTCGGGAAAGAGCTTCTTTGCCGACTGCCTTTCCTTGGCAGTCGGCAAAGAGGGCAGGCCTTTGCCGACTGCTAACGGAGGGCAGTCGGCAAAGCCGACGGCCCGGAATTCCGTCCCGTCCAACCACTTTTGCCGACGGTCTGTCTTTGCCGACTGTCTTTTGCAGTCGGCAAAGACCTCTTTACCGACTGCCAGCCTTTGCCGACTGCCTTGGAGAGGCTTTGCCGACTGCCAGGCTCTTTTTCGACTGCCAGAGAAAAACAGTCGGCAAAGAGCCCCTTTGCCGACTGCCTGGAGAAAGGCAGTCGGGAAAGAGACTGGCAGTCGGCAAAGCCTGATTTTCCTGTAGTGCCGGCTTTGATCGATAATAAGAGAGAGTTAGCATACAACAATGGCTACATGCGCGAGAGGCGCTAGAGGTTTTAGGATATTAGAAACTAATTACTCGCTACAAGTTTGGGCAACTAGTGGGGGCTGGCATCGGCCGCACCAGGGAACTATGACGACACGGCCAACGTTGGGCAGTTGGCAACCTGACCGAGCACGTACTCCGTCTCCCTAGCTTTTGGTGGTGGGTGTGTTGAGTTGTTTGGAGTGTTCTGAGATGGTGGTATGATGGGATGGTTGGCAGAGGAGAGTGGTGGGAAAACAATGCGGCTGTGGATGCTACCGGCCAGGAAGGTGAGCCGGGAGCGGAGCTTGGCTGAGATGGGTTGTCGTCGGCCGGAGCGACAGTGGCGGGAGATGTGGCCGAAGCCCTTGCGCCTAAGGCAGCGAACAGGGTCCCTGCATTGTGCAACTTGGTGGTCGACGCCGAGGCACCGGAAGCAGCGCCCAGCGAGGCGCTTTTTAAAAAACTCCCGGCCGTCCATGGTGTGCCCCCGAGCGGTGTCCTGCACAGCTCGCCTAGTCTTGCCGGAGCCATCCTCCTGTAGAGATCCACCATTGCACCACCAGTACTTCTTCCTTGCTATTTGCCATCTCGGCGAAGGCGAAGGCTCCAGCTGAGCATTATCTCCCGAAGACTCTCGGAGCTCCCAACTTGGTAGGCGGAGAGCTGACCAGCTGCTTGGAACCTTGAATCTTCTGCTCCGGCAGCCACGCAACGGAGTCTTTCATCAGCTTCAGCCCCCTCCACACCGTCTTGCGACGGCCAGCAACCGCGGCAGGGGGCGTCGGCACGCAAGTTGGCCTGACTATAATGGATTTCAGCCTGGCCGGCGGCGGAGCTCTAGAAGGCGCAGACGGGATGGTCCCCCGCCGGCTGCTGTCAACAGATTCGCCTAGCCCCGAAGGGTAGAGAGATGGCGCACCAGGGCTCAGCCATGGCTGCGGCTTCGACGAGGATGGTATGGCCGGCGCCCTCGAGCTGCTCGCCCCAGCCGCGTCAGGGGCATCCGCGCGTAGGGCCGCCCTGCACCAGGGATCCACCAGAACTTGGGGTGCAGGGGGCAGGGGCCGATGGAGCTTCAGAGGGAGGCGCATCGAGCCCGGTCACTAGGTCCGCCAGCAGCGCCTCATCCTCGTCCGCGTCGTCGTCGTCACCCCAATCCACCAGCTCCACTTCGTCACCTTTGTCAGATGGGGAGGAGGCGGAGGGCTGGGCCGGAGAGGCCGCCGACGCTGCAGGGTCGGCAGGGGCGCTGGAGGTGGCCGCAGCTGCCATGATGGCAGGGGCGCTGTGGGTGGCCGCCGCTGACAGGGTGGCAGGGGCGCTAGAGGTGGCCGCCGCTGCTTGGGTGGCAGGGGCGCTGGAGATGGCCGTTGGCGCCGGAACCGTCACATTGCGCGATAGATCGGGCTCCGGGGATTATGGATCTAGGGTCAGATGGGTTGGGCGAGGGCTGGGTGGCCGATTCTGCTTGGGCAGCGGGGGAGCGTCGTCGCCGTCGCCGTGGCCAGGGTAGGGGATGGGTCCGGAGCCATCGTTATTGCATTCAAATGAGAATCTTGAAATCCAAACTATCAAAAGACGTTGACCTTATGGATTATTTGAATTAATGAAATGTGCCTTACATTAATTTTCTCCAAAAACCTCTCAATTTTCCGAGGAAACTTATTTGAAATCATGAATGTAACATGCGAGAGAAAACCTGTGATGAGAAAACCAAGACCTAAACAAGATTTTCGTACGGATCGGAGAGCCACATGCGGCAACTAGCTTTTTTTTTTTACTTAGGTGCACCTTCGTGAGACTGAAAGTCTAGCTATAGGACGTTGATAACCATGTGTATGAAATTTAACATTGGTTATACCATGTGAATTATATCTATTTAATAATGGAATGTATATATTCTTATGAATTGGACTCGTAATTGTAGTTTATATAATACTTTTGTGCCTGTACTTTATATAATACTCTTGAGCGAACGCGGTTCGGAACGTTGGTCGCGGAGCGTTCGCCGGGATTATCTCGTTTTCCTTGCTCACGTTAGTCGCGGGGTGTTTGGCAATGCGAACGCTGGATGGAATACGGGGAAAAAACATGAAAAACTGGTCGGATTTGAATCGTAAATTTGATTTTTTTTACGGATAAACGTACTGTAGGGGCGGTTCTAGACTGAACCACCCCTACAAACAGATATTATAGGGACGGCTGGTACTACAGCCTCCCCTACAAATCGATTTGTAGGGGCGGCCTAGGAATCACCCCACAAATACATAGATTTATAGAGACGGTTTGATAGGAGCGGCTGACCAAACCACCCCTACAAATGGTATTCAGCCGCCCCTACAAAATATTTATGTAGCAGTGGTGTTTGCTCGAACTGAGAAAAGAACCTGCCATATGATGCTCACAACATTCTGAAATAAAGGACGTGTATAGGTTCATTAATTCACTGAAGAACCTTAGTGCCTATTTAGTTCCTAAAATATTGCAAAATTTTTCAAGATTCCCCGTCATATCGAATCTTTGGACGTATGCATGAAGCATTAAATATAAATAAAAAATAAAACTAATTACACAGTTTAGACGAAATTCACGAGACGAATCTTTTAAGCCTAATTAGACAATGATTGGACACCAATTATCAAATAACAACGAAAATGCTACCGTACCATTTTCCAAAAGATTTCGCCAACTAAACAAGGCCTTAAAAAAGATGCCACCGGACCATGTCAACATATGGTCCTTCAAAGTCCTGTACGCATGCGTGAAACAGTGTGTCGTCATCAGTGCACAGTCTACAGTACAAGCGAATTGTTGAGCAACTCCTCGCTGCATGCATGCTTTGCGTCTGATCCTAATAAGAGGGACGTGATCAATCTCTGTTTTTTGGTGTTGTATGGGACTTGAGTTTTTTTTATGTAGTCATACACGTACGGCAACTGTTTCAGCACCAAAGTAATCCAGTGATGCCTCACCGCGGATGGAATATCGTATATAGATTTTTGGAATATCGTATATAGATGTGCTATACTATACCTCACGTTGCAGCCCCATAGGGACGGTGATAAAAGAAGGCGGCTAGGGTTTGGACCACACAACTTTGGTGCAAAGGGTGATGTGATACAACTGAAATGGCTTATATGTTCAAATCGGCCGAACGGGAAAGCCGAGGGTTTTGGAAAGGCAATATGTAATTTTGTGTTCTAATATATATAACCCTAGGAGTGGTACTGGTACATTGGGATCAGTGTCGATGTGCGAAACTACAAAAGAAGAAGCAACCTGTTCGGCAGGCCGTAAACAATCATATACGATCGTGGATTATAAGCTGGAATAGTAATTTTCTCTCACACCGAACCAGCCAAACCAGCCAGTAGTAAATAATCCACGATCCAGCCCAGCCAGCCGAACAGGCTAAGAAATTCACCTTCGTTTTAAGCGTACATCCGTACATCACTAAGGGGTCTTTAAATGCTTGCAGCCTATTAGTACTCTGAAACCTTAATTCCCCCATAATCATGGCCCACGTACGTACAAGAAGTAGAACCAGGCCAGCTCACTCATTCTTCACCATGGAACTGACAGTTTTGGACCATCCCAATTGGCAAATTTGTTTAAGCAGACTCTTACCTGTGATAAACCGTGGGCCTATTACCTTATTGTATCTTGTTATTAAGGGCCTCTTTGGCATGACTTATGCCGGCTTTGGCTTCATCTATTTTGCGTAAATCGAGGCACTGTAGCGTGAAGCCGTTTTGTAAGCCGGGATTAAAATGAACTAGAAGCCGAAAAAAAGCCAGTTTTTCTGGCTTCACCAGTTTTGGCTTCACCGGTGAAGCCGTTTTGGATGAGCCGTGCCAAATGGATTTTAAATCTCGAAACATAGTGTCAGAGGTTGGCCCTTTGCCTTTCCTAAAGAAGCGCTCTGCCTACTGCTGTTCAACAGTTCAGCTATGAATTCTCACGAGCATTTGGTTTTACTGATCTTTTACTCCATAGCTATTTCCCTTTTTGAGACTAGTGAGATCTTTACCTGCTTTCCCTACCATACAGTACTATTTATTTATAGGCTTTCACTGTGTTCACATGGACGCTTATGGATTGAGATGATAAACTTTTGTCAATCTTGTGGGTGTCTTTGGTGCAAACTGAAGACACCAAGGGAATGAGCCAAAGGATGTAGATCTCACTAACTCCTATATATGCTCCACATCTGACACTTCAGATCCAATGATTTATGCCGGACAGGCTCTTGCATGTAAGCAAGATCTTAACAAAACAAGAACGATTCAGGCACCCAATCATAAATCAACCCCACATTGGTGCAGGTGCCAATCTACTTTATCCCGAGAGAAGATGTGACTATGCAAGAACCATTATATTTGTTTAAAATTTCACTATGTTTATATTATATATGAATTCTGAGAATTATATATCTTCTCTATATAAAAAAGTACTGTATATGTATATATATTATTAATCCTTAGAAGCCTATGATATGTATCTTCCAGTGTTCTGCCTGACATTTGGCT
The DNA here is from genome assembly GCF_019320115.1 of Miscanthus floridulus. Classification (NCBI taxonomy): domain Eukaryota; kingdom Viridiplantae; phylum Streptophyta; class Magnoliopsida; order Poales; family Poaceae; genus Miscanthus; species Miscanthus floridulus. The sequence goes on along the minus strand of NC_089587.1, from coordinate 200,197,627 downwards.
GCTGGGAGAACAATATAAGAACTACTAAAGCAATAGGAAATATTGCTTCCAACCGTGGATCAATATGATAATAGTGTCAGTATTGATGATGTTAACAATTCCGGTTGATTCACAATTCTTAGAAAAACAGATTTGTAGCTCATAAAACTGATGTTTTGAGGGGAACACGTGGGTTCTAAAAATTCTAAGACAATTTAAAGGAACATTCAAATAACGCATGTACTCATAGATTATTCCAACTATAGAGTTTCTCCTCAAATCATGGCTTCCTTTTTAACAAACCTTGCCAAATCTAAACATAGTCATTATGTAGAATGCATTGTATTTCAATACAAATTTATAAGTCATAATGCACTCTATTTCAGGACGGGGGAGTATGTAGGAAGAATGTTAACGGCCTGTAAAACGTCTTCATAAATATTGCTAAAGAGCGGGAACCATTTTATCCTAGGCCTTGTTTAGTTGGGTGAAGTTTAGGATTTTGGCTACTGTAGCACTTTCGTTTTTATTTGGCAATTAGTATTCAATCATGGACTAATTAGGCTCCAAACGTTCGTCTCGCGATTTTTAACCAAACTGTACAATTAGTTTTTTTCGTCTACATTTAATGCTCCATGCACGTATCGCAAGATTCGATGTGATGGCTACTGTAGCACTTTTTGGGAAAACTTTTTGGAACTAAACAAGGCCCTAATTTGTGAGCCCACACAGAGAAAAGGTAAAATAGCACATCTTTATTTATATTAATTAAACAACAAGCTACCCACTATATATAGTAAGTGATGAAATTATATAATGGTAACTAACAAGGACCAAGAGGTTGCCCACCCAACTCCTTGCCCCTTTTATAATCTCAACTGCCAACTTCCCCAATATGTATATAATAACTTTACACAGGATTAAAAAAGGAAAGTGGAGCATGCATGTGCACACACGTATATATGTATTTTCTTATCCAATCCATGGGTCCATACAATCACAAATATTTTTCTTGTGTACACTGTACAGACACAATGGCACCCCCACATATATATACTTTGTACTAGCTACGATCCACTTGGCACATCAAAAACACATGTGTGTTTGCTCTTAGACCAAAACTAGAAATAAGCTAGCTAACAGCTGCGTCAACAATTGCACTTGCACAATCATGCCGAATCACAGCAAAGTAAAATAGGAAATAAATACGGAATGAAGGAGTGGAATAGATAGAAGAAAAAAAGATGTAAATTTGAAAGGGTAGTAATCATAGCACTTAAATTTGATGCTCTGGTAACTATATATACTGTTACTAGCGAGCATGTCACACTATGCTTATGGCATACACTTATATTACCAGATAGAGGACGCTGCGCTGGTCCATGTATGTACCAGTACCATGTACCTCCTGTCGTCGCCATAATAATCAAATTCTCTGGTTTTGCTACCGCCCGGTGTACTAGTAGTTCACTATAGTTTGTATTATTATTACCACACTGCTGGAGCGCTGGAGTGCTGGGCCTCGATCTGGCCATGGCGGCCTAGCTAGGCGTGCAATTGGGCAATGCAATCTACGGGTCATGGTAGCTCCAGAGGCTCTCCCCGGCCTCGGACGGGTCGGGCGACTCGTCGGAGGTGTCGGGGCTGAGCCTCGGCGGGCTCATCATCATCCCCGCCGCCATGTTCCGCAGCAGCTGCGGCATCTCGAAGATGGCCTCTTCGTCCATGAACTCGTCACCGCCGATCTCCTGCTGCTGAGGCGTCGTGTATAAGCTTGCCGCGTCAGCAGTTGTCGCGCCGCCGCTCATCACGCCATGCTGCTGCTGATGCCGCCGGTGGTCCTGTGCAGCGGCGGCAGGAGGAGGATCGGCGGCGGTACCCTGCGATGACTGCGAGTACTCGAGCTGCGCGGCGGCCGCGGCAGCCGCAGCCGCAGCCGCAGCAGCGGCGCGTATGTCCGCGGGGGACGCGGACGCTGGGGCCGCGCGGGAGGCGATCGCGCCGGGGAAGTTGAGCACGGCGTCGGCGCCGCGCAGCGCGCGCGCCGCCACGTCGTAGGCGGCCGCGGCTATCTCGGCCGTCGGGTACGTGCCGAGCCATATCCGCCGCGCCTTGCGGGGCTCCCGGATCTCCGACACCCACTTGCCGCTCCGGCACCGGATGCCGCGGTAGAATGCGTGCTTCCCGGACGACCGCGGCGACGGCTCCCCCGAGCTGGTCGCGGTCGCCATCGGCGCCGGCGCCGTGCCAGCTGATGATGCCCCCGCCGACGACGCCCCGTCGCCCTGATGCGGCAGCAGCACCGGAGAAGAAGAATGAGGCGAGGCTGGAGCCGAAACCGAGGACGCCACCTGGTGGCTGTGGTGGCTTGCTGCCGCCGGCCCGGCCGGTTGCACTTGCACCGCCGGCGGGGAAGGAGAATGGGGTCGTGGCGGCGGCTGCTGCTCAGCCATGAACCGTTAGGGCACGCCCATCTGTTTGGGCACCTGCTACTGACATGTGCCAAATTCAGCTGCTCGCACCTGTTTGCTTGAACTTATCGACTATAATTTTTCTCTCGCGACAAAACAGTTTCGGACGACTTATGTATCAAGCGAACACAGAGGTGCACACGCAACGCAGGTATATCCCTCCTCACCAGCAGCTGTCAACTATTCGAGTGTTGTGCGTCTCGATTTGTGTGTGCGTGCGTTTGCAGCTCGTGCAGCCAGCAAGAGGAAGGAAGCTATAGGTAGGTGTCATGAGATGGACGAGGGGGTGCGGGGGTATATAAGGGTTGGTAAAGAAGCGGGAAGGAAGCGTGCGGGCCGCCATGGTGAAATGAAAAGATCTCTCCGCAGGGAGCTAGCAAGCAAGCACAGCGAGAGAGACCCGCCGCAGTTGCAGAGAGGTGGAGGTGCGGGACGATGCGGAGGAGCTGAGGCGGCAGACGCGTAATTCGAGCGGGGGATGCATGTGTGTATGGCTTGCGCTGAGCTGGTGCCTGAGAAGCAAAGAGCACGAGACAGACGCCCACAGCCGGATAAAACCGCTAGCTTAGCTTATAGGAGTAGTAGCTTCGCTTAGCTCTGCCTCTGCTCTCCGATCCCCCCCACCCCCCCTGCTGCTTCGTCTTATCTTCCCCGGGGAGACAGCGAGATGCCGCGGTCGCTGTCAGCCTGCTTTCTAATGGCCTCTCTCTCCCTTGGCGGGGTTGGTTCGAGGACTGTCATTAGCTAGCCCGCGCGGACAGGTGATTGGTGCTAATTCATTCCCCCTTTGTGTCGACGGGGGGCTTGTGTGGGTGACGCGAGATACGCGGGCCGGACGTGGGGCCTGACGGGTGCCGGACTGCAAGGCTCCCGATGGCCTGCCAGGCGGGGCCTGCTTCCTTTTCTCCGCCGTGGCCGTCTGTCCGCTTGCTTCCCCGCACGCAGGACGCAGCTATGGTTGGACGAGGAAGCTCCTCTAGCCTTGCATGCTAATGCTAATGCGTTTCGGGATAGCGGCGTCCTGTTCATTTCAGACACGGGGTTTGACAAAAATCAGCAGCTGCTGTTTCTCTGTTGGACTTGGATCGGAACAGCACACATGCATGAACCTGGTTTGGTGCTCAACTTCTCAACGGGGGAAAACATAGTATAAGAATACGCATAAAGCAATTAGTACGCCTTGAACTCAATCGAACATTATTCTAATGTTACAAAGCTTTATTTGGCAAGTTTTTTTTTTTGAAGAAAAAGCAAGTTTTTTTTTTTTTTTTTTACAACCGGTCTCGTCCAAAAAAGCTAGAGAAGTCACGTTTAGGTGACTCCTTTCACAGTAAAAACTGACTTCTCTCATCCAGAATTTCTCTTACATAGTCATTTCTCAAGTTAGCGTTTATTAGTAGGGTTTCCCCCCAACAAGACAGACAAGCTATAACTGAAGCCTCTAAAAAAAATACCCTACCAAACAAAGGAAAGTACCCTGTTACGAAGAAGTGTATATATGTTGTTTTGTTTTGTGTAATTTTTTTCTCCAAATGATAATACAAATATAGACATTTACAAACACACACTCATCACCATTATGTGCACACACACACTTTACTCCCATTTGTATCTCTAAAAGACTAAACTGATGAATCTTGAGATCGACAAACTCATCTTGTGCTTTATATTCTGCATAGCATTTATAAGGTGGTTAGAAATACGAGCTGCCTCCTAAAAATATGTTTTAGAAGAGGCTAGTGCTTCTATCCGCTTCTAGAAATATATCAGAGCCTACAACTTACGGTACACAGGCTGCTCCTAACAACGATCAAAGAGGCTACAAACATTAGTACAAAAAGCAAAGAAGAAGCCAGGAGTCTTGTTATTGTTGCCCGGCATCGCGGATTAAGTAGGCAGTTTCTACTGGCTGCTTGGACAAATGTTCAAAAGTTCTTCAATTACATTCCTTGGCTCTCTACTCTATCTCCATGTACTGCATATATGGATCCACATTGATCTACTCCTACTTGCAAATTTTGTGTCGTAATAATTATGTCATAAGTTAAATTTCTATAACCTTACGACACGTACATACACTAGCCACCTATTTAAAATAAGCCAATGTCCAAACGATTTCTCATACGTGATTAATCCTTTGTTGCACTTTGCATTTTTATTATAGTCTAAGAGTTTATTTGATTTAATTAAACGAGGTCGGGTCAAGTCCAATGAAACCCAACAAAGATATAGCTAGCTCATTATAATTGTGTTAGATATATCCAAATAACCACACAATTGTATGTCCTATTGCAACGTACGAGTATGTTTGCTGCCTTGAAATGATAATCATATTTCGCGCCAAGAATTAGATAAATCATATACAGGGTCAAAATCTATTTTACTTAACTGATCTCCAATCAAAATACGTCGAAGCTAGGGAAAGGGAGTGGTATCTTTGACTTTTGTTTTACTTCATTCAGTATATTCTTGCGCCGACTTGCTGACGGTATGTATGGTATATATACACAAGCGAATATGCTTGCGCCGCGCGTCCAGTTTCCATCCCCTGCCGACCCGAGTACCACGTACTGTACGACGTAATCTTCGATAGTTGGATGATGGAGACTTCGGACTCGTAGTATGCATGCGGTGGGAATCAATTACTTCCTTTGGTACGAAGAAAGCGTACTACTCCTTCCGTAAAAAAAAAAAAAACGCAATTCTACCTTTTAACCTGCACACGCGGCCGCCCCTCGCCCACTCGCCCGCAGGCAAGTGGCCGGTCGTCAGCCCGGCCGCGCGCGAGGTGCGGCGCAGCGCGTTCAGGTCGGTGCAGTTTGTGACGACCCGCGGCTCCTGCCCCATGCCTCCCCTCGGCAACCTTTTTTTTTTTTTTTTTGGTTCCGAGGCTCCAATTGGCTCGTGGACCGGAAGCGGCGACGACTGCGGCGGGTGTCACACGACCCAGCGTTCACCGGCCCGGCGGCCCTTTTTCCTTGTCAGTTCTCTCAAGACAAAATCTCCGATCCACCGCGGTCCGCGGAATCCACGCTAAATCTACTCCGTACGTACGTAGCGTGCGTACCAGCGTTGCACTAGCGGATCATGTCCGGACGCTCTCGCTTTGACCCACGTGAGCATACGGCGAGGTTCGAATCGATTGAAGATTCATTACCACGTCAGCAGAGACAGGAAAAGCGCGGATTATGGCCTTGATTGCCATATGAAAGCTACTTAATTATGTCCCGAAGAAGCATCGATCTACTCAGCCTGTTCGCTGGTGGGTTTCCAGGCTGATAAGTCCAATGGGTGCTGATTTATTATAAGAGAAAAACACTATTAGCTGACTGATAAGTCGTGGTTGAAACCAACCAGCGAACAGGCTGACTAACTACCAAATAAGTACTCCTACGTAAGAGTAGTACTGTACCAATTAAGATTCTAGCTACCTATGTGTCGGTGCGGGACCCACGGAATACCCCGCAAGGAAAGGAGAAGATCTAGTCTAACTAGGATTCTTCCCCTGTAATTTTAGTAGTAGTATTATTCTGTAATCCTACTAGGAACTCTCATTGTAAACCGACTATGATTCTGACCTCCTGACTATATAAAGGAGGGTAGGGATCATAAGGGCGGGGACTTTTGAGAACACAACACTTGACAATCAATCCAACGCAAAGGTTAACGTCGACTGGACGTAGGGCTGTTACTCGATCACGGTCGAGGGCCCGAACCAGAATAAATCGACTGTCTCCTGCGTTTACCGTCGAGTTCTGCATACGTCAAAGCCCGAACAAACTGCCCCGGGTACCCCCGTGGCAGGCTATCGGTGGTCAAACATCGACAGTTGGCGCGCCAGGTAGGGGATTTCAGCGACTTTACATTCGAGAGCTCGACGGACCTCGTCAACATGATCTTCTCGAAGGGATCAACCTTCATCTTCGGTTCATGGATCTGCGAGGCAGGCGACGATGGCAAGCTCCGAGGCCGTCTCCTTGAAGATTCAGATCATCATCAGAACTTTCCCACTTCGGCGACAACGATAGATCAACTTGCCAAAAGATTCGCGCAGCTCGTGATGTCCAATCCAACTCAGATTTCACGACTTCACGCATCCAATTCAAACTCAGGTTCCGCTTTCGAGATGGAGTCTTATCCGAATTCTTTCGGAAAACCGAGTTCTTTTCCGACAAGGCTCCGGAACACGATACCAACCTATCAAGAATACTACTCGGAGTTCACTCAAAGTACTAAAAAGAAGTCGGGTCCTCTTCCGTTCGGACTCCACAACATGGCAACATCTTATCAGACACGGCTCGAAGGATCCACCAATCTGGTGCTTAGAATGCCACTGAAAGGAGCCTAGGAAGGTCTCGTCTTAACTATAACATCTCAAGACTGTATCGTCCACTGGCCAAGTTCTGTTCCTGAGGATAGCGGCACCCAACTAGTCGACAATGCGACAACAACAGCTCTACCCTACCAAGAAGGAGACTCGATCTGTGACCTTGAAACCTCTACTGAAGTTATCAACAACTCGGACAGTACGAAAATCAACGCCGATGACAGAACAACTCACGCCCGAGAAGTATTCATGATTCGCCGTCCTTGATCACCATTGCTGCCTCCTGAAGCGCCCGACGTCAGGTCTTCAGATGAATTCGAATCCAACATATCACCATTTATCCAGGGGCACGATGGTGAGACTGAGAGTCAGAGGCAAGCCAGAGAGAGAAAGAACAAATTGAAACAAGGACGTCAATGCCGTGCTAAGTAGCGAAAGAAAACTTAGATCAAATATGAGTCAGACCTAGCCGAGTATAATAGAAGAAAATCAGAGTGAGAGGTCGAAGAAGGACGAGCAGCAAATACACCCTACGATAAGATCTGAGAAGCACTAGAAGAACTCAGGACGACTTCACATCCCAATGAAAAACAAGAACAGCTCCAGGACTTTCTCCGATCAACAGTCCTAAGGACGCACGATGGAAGGGCTCGCTCAAGACTACCTGACAGGTCAATATCTCATGAGCAGGAAGATCAAAATCAAAGGAAGTCCGTTTCGAGAGACTTAGACCAAGTAGAAGTCACAACAGAGAAAGTATAAGAAATCATAGTCAAAATGACCGAGTCAAACAACCAAGAAAGGCTAAAAGCAAAGCACCCACTCGAACAACCATGTAAAACTACTCTCACCAAGACAACAGTTGGCAAGAAGGGGGCACAGAATCAGAATACACAGAAACCAGAACGCAAGATAGATTCCCCTATTTTGCAAACAGGCTTGCTTCAATATGACTACCTCACAAGTTCAAGCCGTCCAACCACTCCAAGTATGATGGCAAGACCGAACCAAGACAGTGGCTCAGAATTTACTCACAATTGATTGAATTGGCTGGAGGAGACAATGACATCAAGACCTTGTTCTTTCCCATGGCCCTCGAAACCATGCCTCTTCAATGGTTTGACAAATTGAATCTAGGATCAATCAGAAATTGAGAGGACTTGCAAAGGGCTTTCTATGAAAATTTCACGGGTATCATTACACACCCAATCACCCAGCAGAGTTAAAAGGACTCAAGCAGAAAGGTGAAAGTCTCAGAAATTACTATTGATGATTTGGTGAACTACGAGATCAAGTACATGACATCACCCAACGAGAAGTAATCGAAGCTTTCTCTCATGGAATCATGGCTAGGTGGCAATTTCAAGACTTCTACAAAGAAAACTCAAGAAACAATGAAGAATTCAGACGAATAGTGGAAAACATGATTACTGCAGAGGAAAAGACACGAGAAAGATTCCCGGATAGAAACAACCGAGACAACCCGGACAGGCAAAATCTTCGAAACAACAGACATTAGGAAAGAAAACATGGACAAGACAACACCGTAGCCGTGACTAACAAATCAAAGAAGTTTTCCAAGCCTAGAAGGTATGACGACATTGAAAACATGCGTTGCCCCTTGCACCCAAAGGAAATCACACCATCGGTGATTGCTACACCTTCAAAGATCGATACACGAGAAAAGATAGTAAGGAGAATACCAAAGAAGGCAATTAGAAAAAAGAAGACAACCACGAAGACAAGGGGTTCCAAAAATCTAGGGGGACAGTAGCAGTAATCTTTGCCGGAGTTCTAGATTCCAGAAGCAAACATCAATAAAAGCTAGCATTACGAACCATCATGGCAGCAGAACCTGCTACACCAAGATATCTCAATTGGTCACAGTATCCAATCTAATTTTCAAGAGAAGACCAATGGACTAGCGTAGGAAACGTAGGTCATTACCCACTGGTTCTAGACCCAACTATTGTCGGTATGACTGTTACGAAAGTACTAATCGATGGAGGAGCCGGACTCAACATCATTTTTAGAAACTCTAAGGAAGATGGGACTACAGCTCGCCGGAATGATTACACCAACAAACACGCCTTTATGGCATAGTACCCGGCAAGGTAGCAATGCCACTTGGATAAATCACTCTACCCGGCAACCAAGCTAGTGATACCGACATGCTAGGGGTCCCAAGAGAGTTGGCCTGAGCACAAAATTGATATCAATGAAGGCTCCAAGCCTATGAAGCAACGACTACGACGATTCTCACTCAACAAAAAGGCAACAATTAAAAAGAAATTACAAAACTAATGGCAGCCAAATTCATCAGTGAAATCCTCCATCTAGATTGGCTAGCAAACCTAGTTCTGGTAAAAAAAGAATACAGACAAGTGGCGCATGTGTGTCGACTACACAGATCTCAACAAACACTGTCCGAAAGATCCATTCGGGCTACCACGCATTGATCAGATAGTTGATTCAATAATAGGATCTGCCCTATTATCCTTCCTTGATTGCTATTCAGGATATCACCGGATTGCATTAAAGGAACAAGACCAGAGCAAGACATCTTTCATCACTCCATTCGGTGCCTACTGCTACAAAACCATGTTATTTGGACTCAAGAATGCTGGGCAACTTACCAAAGAGCTATCCAAACATGCCTCAGTGATCAGATCGGCAAAAACGTAGAAGCATACATGGATGACGTAGTAGTAAAGACAAAGAACCCCTGATGCACTAATTGAAGACTTAAAGCAAACATTCAAAAACCTGAAAAGATGGAGGTGGAAATTGAAACCAAAACAATGTGTATTCAGAGTTCCTTTAGGACAACTACTCGGATTCTTGGTCAGTCATCGCGGAATCGAAGCAAGCGCCAAGCAATTCGAGCCATAACAGAGATGGGCCTTCCTCGAAGTGTCAAAGATGTGTAGAAGCTAACAGGCTGCATGGTGGCCCTAAATTGTTTCATATCAAGACTCGATGAAAAAGGGTTACCTTTCTTTAAACTACTAAAGAAGACAAACAAATTTGAGTGGACAGAAGAAGCCAATGAAGCTTTCAAGAAGCTCAAAGCATACCTAACTTCCTCACCCGTTCTCACACCCCCGAAGAAATATGAAGACATAATGTTGTACATTGCGGCAACTTCCACTGTGATCAGCACAGCGACTGTCGTAGAAAGAGAAGAAGAAGGGCGTGTATATAAGTACAACGCCTCATATATTACATCAGCGAAGTAGACTATCAGAATCAAAAGTCCAGTACCCACATGTACAAAAACTACTCTACAACCCTACTAATCACTTCACGCAAGCTTCGCTTACTATTTTGAAGGCCACAAGATTACCGTGGTGACAGATTTCCCAATCAGAGACATCCTGCACAACAGAGATGCAACAGGACACATATATAAGTGGGCAGTTTAAACTTGGTGCTCTCAATATCAATTTCACCCCACGGAAGGCAATTAAATCTCAATCCCTGGCTGATTTTGTTGCCGAATGGATAGGAAATTCAACAACCTATGTCAAGTACCATCCTTGATCATTGGAAGATGTACTTTGATGGATCACTCAAGCTAGGCAGAGCCGGTGCAAGCGTCCTCCTAATTTCTCTAGACGGAAAACAACTCAAGTACGTCCTTCAGATATTATGGCAAGCTACAAACAATGAAGCAGAATACGAAGGCCCTCATCCACGGGCTACGAGTGGCAATTACCCTCAGAATCAAGCGTTTACTCGTTTACGGCGATTCAGCAGTGGTAATCAATCAAGTCAACAAAGATTGAGACTGCACCAAAGAAAACATGGGCGCTTACTATGCTGAAATATGAAAGCTCGAAAAACATTTTCAAGGATTAGAAATTCTACACGTCCTGCGTGATTCTAATATTGCGGCAGACGTCCTCGCCAAGCTTAGATCAGACAGGGCAAGGTCCCACTCGGTGTATTCATAGAGGAGTTATCAGCTCCCTCTATCAAACAACCCGGTGAGATAACCCCTGAAATCTCAGCCAAAGGCACCCAGATTTTGGTAATCACCACTTCATGGACCCAGGTTTTGATTGATTACATCAAAGAGAATAAGTTGCCAGCGGAAAAAAGAGAAAGCTACCCGAATTGTTCGCCAGAAGCAAGAATTACGTCCTAATAGGAGACAAGCTTACAAAAGAGCCACATCATTAGGAGTACTCCTAAAATGCATCTCATTTGAAGAGGGCAAAGAGATCCTAGAGAAATACACTCAGGTTGCTGTGGAAATCATGTCGCTTCAAGAACACTAGTCGGTAAAGCATTCTGCACTGGTTACTACTGGCCAACCGCTTTGAAAGACACAGAAGAACTCATCAGAAGATGCAAAGGTTGTCAAATGTTCGCAAGACAAGCTCATGCCATCTCACAACATCATCTACATCCCACCCACTTGGCCTTTCTCCTGCTGGGGGCTGGATCAAGTAGGACCTCTCAAGAAAGCAAAAGGCATTTTCGAGTACATCTTCGTAGCAATTGACAAGTTCACAAAGTGGATTGAATACAAACCACTCGCAAAATATAGCGCAACCAAAGTAGTCGAGTTCATCCAAGACATTATGCACCGCTTTGGCATGCCTAATCGAATCATCATAGATTTGGGTTCTCCCTTCACAGCCGCTGAATTCCAAAGTTGGGCACAGGACTGTGGGTTCAGAATAGATTACGCATAGTCGCACATCCAAAGGCCAACGGACAGGTAGAAAGGGCTAATGGACTCATACTAGCCGGATTAAAACCAAGATTGTATGAAGAACTAGTGGACTATGGATCAAAATGGATTGAAGAATTACCCAAGGTCGTATGGGGGCTACGAACTCAAATAAGCAGAGCCACCGGATACTCACCTTTCCTGGTTTACGGATCAGAAGCCGTACTACCTATCGACTTGATCTGGATGTCACCAAGGATAGAACAATATGACAAAGGAGAAGCATAACACACCCAAAGGTTAGAACTCGATAGTATAGAAGAAGTCAGAGTAAATGCTACCCTTCAATCAGCAAGATACCTCCAAGATTAAGATGCCACTACAACAGGAATACCCAGTCTCGATCATTACAAGTCGGAGACCTAGTATAAGAAGAATAAAAAAACTGACGGACATCATAAACTACTCAGTCCATGGGAAGTCCTCTTATCGTCACAAGTCACCGGACCGGGCACATATAAGTTGATAACTGAAGACGAAAAGAAGTCAACAATACATGGCACATCAGCCAACATGAAGATTCTACACATGAAAACAACTCAAGGGAAAATATATATACAAGCACAAAGAGATCAATGTTCATGATCAATAAAGATAGCGCTCATCAACAACATATGTACTATTATGATCTATCAATATTCATGATCAATAAAGATGGTTCTTTCTGACAAACATATGTCTTATTATGGCTTTCCCCGAGTTGTTTCCAATGAGCACTAAAAGCAAAATGGTAAAAGACGCCTGAGCATACCGGACGAGAGCAAAAGAGCTGAAAACATGCTTGAGCCCACCGATGAGGGTAGCTAATAAGCTAACACCCGAACCAAAAAGCAAAAATGGCTGAAAAGACGCCTGAGCATATCGGCCGAGAGCAAAAGAGCTAAAAGATGCTTGAGCCCACCGATGAGGGTAGCTAACAAGCTAACACCCGAACCAAAAAGCAAAATGGCTGAAAAGACGCTTGAGCATACCGGTTGAGAGCAAAAGAGCTAAAAAGATGCTTGAGCCCACTGATGAGGGTAGCTAACAAGCTAACACCCGAACCAAAAAGCAAAATGGTTGAAAAGACGCCTGAGCATACCGGCCGAGAGAAAGAGCTAAAACATGCTTGAGCCCGCCGATAAGGGTAGCTAACAAGCTAACACCCAAACCTAAAAGCAAAATGGCTGAAAAGACGCCTGACCATACCGGCCGAGAGCAAAAGAGCTAAAAATGCTTGAGCCCACCGATG